>NW_028262347.1:84768207-85489811 GCF_047370975.1 Nipponia nippon | reverse complement strand
TGGGGTGGGAGGAATCCCTGGACGTTCGCAATTGCTGAGCTGGGCTCCGGCTGTAATGATGGGCCCAGGCAGAGAGATTGTATTGGACTTTGGGAGGCTGCAGAAAGAGGGAGCGCCAGCGTTTGTGGGGCTGTGAATGGGGTTGCGTGGCTACTTGAAGAGCAGCAAGAGCTTTTGGTCCTGGCACCTTTGGGGTGGGAGGAATCCCTGGACGTTCGCAATTGCTGAGCTGGGCTCTGTTTGTAATCACGGTCCCAGGCAGAGAGATTGTATTGGACTTTGGGAGGCTGCAGAAAGAGGGAGCGCCAGCGTTTGTGGGGCTGTGAATGGGGTTGCGTGGCTACTTGAAGAGCAGCAAGAGCTTTTGGTCCTGGCACCTTTGGGGTGGGAGGAATCCCTGGACGTTCGCAATTGCTGAGCTGGGCTCCGGCTGTAATGACGGGCCCAGGCAGAGAGATTGTATTGGACTTTGGGAGGCTGCAGAAAGAGGGAGCGCCAGCGTTTGTGGGGCTGTGAATGGGGTTGCGTGGCTACTTGAAGAGCAGCAAGAGCTTTTGGTCCTGGCACCTTTGGGGTGGGAGGAATCCCTGGACGTTCGCAATTGCTGAGCTGGGCTCCGGCTGTAATGACGGGCCCAGGCAGAGAGATTGTATTGGACTTTGGGAGGCTGCAGAAAGAGGGAGCGCCAGCGTTTGTGGGGCTGTGAATGGGGTTGCGTGGCTACTTGAAGAGCAGCAAGAGCTTTTGGTCCTGGCACCTTTGGGGTGGGAGGAATCCCTGGACGTTCGCAATTGCTGAGCTGGGCTCCGGCTGTAATGATGGGCCCAGGCAGAGAGATTGTATTGGACTTTGGGAGGCTGCAGAAAGAGGGAGCGCCAGCGTTTGTGGGGCTGTGAATGGGGTTGCGTGGCTACTTGAAGAGCAGCAAGAGCTTTTGGTCCTGGCACCTTTGGGGTGGGAGGAATCCCTGGACATTCGCAATTGCTGAGCTGGGCTCCGGCTGTAATGACGGGCCCAGGCAGAGAGATTGTATTGGCCTTTGGGAGGCTGCAGAAAGAGGGAGCGCCAGCGTTTGTGGGGCTGTGAATGGGGTTGCGTGGCTACTTGAAGAGCAGCAAGAGCTTTTGGTCCTGGCACCTTTGGGGTGGGAGGAATCCCTGGACGTTCGCAATTGCTGAGCTGGGCTCCGGCTGTAATGACGGGCCCAGGTAGAGAGATTGTATTGAACTTTGGGAGGCTGCAGAAAGAGGGAGCGCCAGCGTTTGTGGGGCTGTGAATGGGGTTGCGTGGCTACTTGAAGAGCAGCAAGAGCTTTTGGTCCTGGCACCTTTGGGGTGGGAGGAATCCCTGGACATTCGCAATTGCTGAGCTGGGCTCCGGCTGTAATGACGGGCCCAGGCAGAGAGATTGTATTGGACTTTGGGAGGCTGCAGAAAGAGGGAGCGCCAGCGTTTGTGGGGCTGTGAATGGGGTTGCGTGGCTACTTGAAGAGCAGCAAGAGCTTTTGGTCCTGGCACCTTTGGGGTGGGAGGAATCCCTGGACGTTCGCAATTGCTGAGCTGGGCTCCGGCTGTAATGATGGGCCCAGGCAGAGAGATTGTATTGGACTTTGGGAGGCTGCAGAAAGAGGGAGCGCCAGCGTTTGTGGGGCTGTGAATGGGGTTGCGTGGCTACTTGAAGAGCAGCAAGAGCTTTTGGTCCTGGCACCTTTGGGGTGGGAGGAATCCCTGGACGTTCGCAATTGCTGAGCTGGGCTCCGGCTGTAATGACGGGCCCAGGTAGAGAGATTGTATTGAACTTTGGGAGGCTGCAGAAAGAGGGAGCGCCAGCGTTTGTGGGGCTGTGAATGGGGTTGCGTGGCTACTTGAAGAGCAGCAAGAGCTTTTGGTCCTGGCACCTTTGGGGTGGGAGGAATCCCTGGACATTCGCAATTGCTGAGCTGGGCTCCGGCTGTAATGACGGGCCCAGGCAGAGAGATTGTATTGGACTTTGGGAGGCTGCAGAAAGAGGGAGCGCCAGCGTTTGTGGGGCTGTGAATGGGGTTGCGTGGCTACTTGAAGAGCAGCAAGAGCTTTTGGTCCTGGCACCTTTGGGGTGGGAGGAATCCCTGGACGTTCGCAATTGCTGAGCTGGGCTCCGGCTGTAATGACGGGCCCAGGCAGAGAGATTGTATTGGACTTTGGGAGGCTGCAGAAAGAGGGAGCGCCAGCGTTTGTGGGGCTGTGAATGGGGTTGCGTGGCTACTTGAAGAGCAGCAAGAGCTTTTGGTCCTGGCACCTTTGGGGTGGGAGGAATCCCTGGACGTTCGCAATTGCTGAGCTGGGCTCCGGCTGTAATGACGGGCCCAGGCAGAGAGATTGTATTGGACTTTGGGAGGCTGCAGAAAGAGGGAGCGCCAGCGTTTGTGGGGCTGTGAATGGGGTTGCGTGGCTACTTGAAGAGCAGCAAGAGCTTTTGGTCCTGGCACCTTTGGGGTGGGAGGAATCCCTGGACGTTCGCAATTGCTGAGCTGGGCTCCGGCTGTAATGATGGGCCCAGGCAGAGAGATTGTATTGGACTTTGGGAGGCTGCAGAAAGAGGGAGCGCCAGCGTTTGTGGGGCTGTGAATGGGGTTGCGTGGCTACTTGAAGAGCAGCAAGAGCTTTTGGTCCTGGCACCTTTGGGGTGGGAGGAATCCCTGGACGTTCGCAATTGCTGAGCTGGGCTCCGGCTGTAATGACGGGCCCAGGCAGAGAGATTGTATTGGACTTTGGGAGGCTGCAGAAAGAGGGAGCGCCAGCGTTTGTGGGGCTGTGAATGGGGTTGCGTGGCTACTTGAAGAGCAGCAAGAGCTTTTGGTCCTGGCACCTTTGGGGTGGGAGGAATCCCTGGACGTTCGCAATTGCTGAGCTGGGCTCCGGCTGTAATGACGGGCCCAGGCAGAGAGATTGTATTGGACTTTGGGAGGCTGCAGAAAGAGGGAGCGCCAGCGTTTGTGGGGCTGTGAATGGGGTTGCGTGGCTACTTGAAGAGCAGCAAGAGCTTTTGGTCCTGGCACCTTTGGGGTGGGAGGAATCCCTGGACGTTCGCAATTGCTGAGCTGGGCTCCGGCTGTAATGACGGGCCCAGGCAGAGAGATTGTATTGGACTTTGGGAGGCTGCAGAAAGAGGGAGCGCCAGCGTTTGTGGGGCTGTGAATGGGGTTGCGTGGCTACTTGAAGAGCAGCAAGAGCTTTTGGTCCTGGCACCTTTGGGGTGGGAGGAATCCCTGGACATTCGCAATTGCTGAGCTGGGCTCCGGCTCTACTCAGTAGCCCAGGCAGAGAGATTGTATTGGACTTTGGGAGGCTGCAGAAAGAGGGAGCGCCAGCGTTTGTGGGGCTGTGAATGGGGTTGCGTGGCTACTTGAAGAGCAGCAAGAGCTTTTGGTCCTGGCACCTTTGGGGTGGGAGGAATCCCTGGACGTTCGCAATTGCTGAGCTGGGCTCCGGCTCTACTCAGCGGCCCAGGCAGAGAGATTGTAGTGGACTTTGGGAGGCTGCAGAAAGAGGGAGCGCCAGCGTTTGTGGGGCTGTGAATGGGGTTGCGTGGCTACTTGAAGAGCAGCAAGAGCTTTTGGTCCTGGCACCTTTGGGGTGGGAGGAATCCCTGGACGTTCGCAATTGCTGAGCTGGGCTCCGGCTGTAATGACGGGCCCAGGCAGAGAGATTGTATTGGACTTTGGGAGGCTGCAGAAAGAGGGAGCGCCAGCGTTTGTGGGGCTGTGAATGGGGTTGCGTGGCTACTTGAAGAGCAGCAAGAGCTTTTGGTCCTGGCACCTTTGGGGTGGGAGGAATCCCTGGACGTTCGCAATTGCTGAGCTGGGCTCCGGCTGTAATGACGGGCCCAGGCAGAGAGATTGTATTGGACTTTGGGAGGCTGCAGAAAGAGGGAGCGCCAGCGTTTGTGGGGCTGTGAATGGGGTTGCGTGGCTACTTGAAGAGCAGCAAGAGCTTTTGGTCCTGGCACCTTTGGGGTGGGAGGAATCCCTGGACGTTCGCAATTGCTGAGCTGGGCTCCGGCTGTAATGACGGGCCCAGGCAGAGAGATTGTATTGGACTTTGGGAGGCTGCAGAAAGAGGGAGCGCCAGCGTTTGTGGGGCTGTGAATGGGGTTGCGTGGCTACTTGAAGAGCAGCAAGAGCTTTTGGTCCTGGCACCTTTGGGGTGGGAGGAATCCCTGGACGTTCGCAATTGCTGAGCTGGGCTCCGGCTGTAATGACGGGCCCAGGTAGAGAGATTGTATTGAACTTTGGGAGGCTGCAGAAAGAGGGAGCGCCAGCATTTGTGGGGCTGTGAATGGGGTTGCGTGGCTACTTGAAGAGCAGCAAGAGCTTTTGGTCCTGGCACCTTTGGGGTGGGAGGAATCCCTGGACATTCGCAATTGCTGAGCTGGGCTCCGGCTGTAATGACGGGCCCAGGCAGAGAGATTGTATTGGCCTTTGGGAGGCTGCAGAAAGAGGGAGCGCCAGCGTTTGTGGGGCTGTGAATGGGGTTGCGTGGCTACTTGAAGAGCAGCAAGAGCTTTTGGTCCTGGCACCTTTGGGGTGGGAGGAATCCCTGGACATTCGCAATTGCTGAGCTGGGCTCCGGCTGTAATGACGGGCCCAGGCAGAGAGATTGTATTGGCCTTTGGGAGGCTGCAGAAAGAGGGAGCGCCAGCGTTTGTGGGGCTGTGAATGGGGTTGCGTGGCTACTTGAAGAGCAGCAAGAGCTTTTGGTCCTGGCACCTTTGGGGTGGGAGGAATCCCTGGACGTTCGCAATTGCTGAGCTGGGCTCCGGCTGTAATGACGGGCCCAGGCAGAGAGATTGTATTGGACTTTGGGAGGCTGCAGAAAGAGGGAGCGCCAGCGTTTGTGGGGCTGTGAATGGGGTTGCGTGGCTACTTGAAGAGCAGCAAGAGCTTTTGGTCCTGGCACCTTTGGGGTGGGAGGAATCCCTGGACGTTCGCAATTGCTGAGCTGGGCTCCGGCTGTAATGACGGGCCCAGGCAGAGAGATTGTATTGGACTTTGGGAGGCTGCAGAAAGAGGGAGCGCCAGCGTTTGTGGGGCTGTGAATGGGGTTGCGTGGCTACTTGAAGAGCAGCAAGAGCTTTTGGTCCTGGCACCTTTGGGGTGGGAGGAATCCCTGGACGTTCGCAATTGCTGAGCTGGGCTCCGGCTGTAATGATGGGCCCAGGCAGAGAGATTGTATTGGACTTTGGGAGGCTGCAGAAAGAGGGAGCGCCAGCGTTTGTGGGGCTGTGAATGGGGTTGCGTGGCTACTTGAAGAGCAGCAAGAGCTTTTGGTCCTGGCACCTTTGGGGTGGGAGGAATCCCTGGACATTCGCAATTGCTGAGCTGGGCTCTGGCTGTAATCACGGTCCCAGGCAGAGAGATTGTATTGGACTTTGGGAGGCTGCAGAAAGAGGGAGCGCCAGCGTTTGTGGGGCTGTGAATGGGGTTGCGTGGCTACTTGAAGAGCAGCAAGAGCTTTTGGTCCTGGCACCTTTGGGGTGGGAGGAATCCCTGGACATTCGCAATTGCTGAGCTGGGCTCCGGCTGTAATGACGGGCCCAGGCAGAGAGATTGTATTGGCCTTTGGGAGGCTGCAGAAAGAGGGAGCGCCAGCGTTTGTGGGGCTGTGAATGGGGTTGCGTGGCTACTTGAAGAGCAGCAAGAGCTTTTGGTCCTGGCACCTTTGGGGTGGGAGGAATCCCTGGACGTTCGCAATTGCTGAGCTGGGCTCCGGCTGTAATGACGGGCCCAGGCAGAGAGATTGTATTGGACTTTGGGAGGCTGCAGAAAGAGGGAGCGCCAGCGTTTGTGGGGCTGTGAATGGGGTTGCGTGGCTACTTGAAGAGCAGCAAGAGCTTTTGGTCCTGGCACCTTTGGGGTGGGAGGAATCCCTGGACGTTCGCAATTGCTGAGCTGGGCTCCGGCTGTAATGATGGGCCCAGGCAGAGAGATTGTATTGGACTTTGGGAGGCTGCAGAAAGAGGGAGCGCCAGCGTTTGTGGGGCTGTGAATGGGGTTGCGTGGCTACTTGAAGAGCAGCAAGAGCTTTTGGTCCTGGCACCTTTGGGGTGGGAGGAATCCCTGGACATTCGCAATTGCTGAGCTGGGCTCCGGCTGTAATGACGGGCCCAGGCAGAGAGATTGTATTGGACTTTGGGAGGCTGCAGAAAGAGGGAGCGCCAGCGTTTGTGGGGCTGTGAATGGGGTTGCGTGGCTACTTGAAGAGCAGCAAGAGCTTTTGGTCCTGGCACCTTTGGGGTGGGAGGAATCCCTGGACGTTCGCAATTGCTGAGCTGGGCTCCGGCTGTAATGACGGGCCCAGGCAGAGAGATTGTATTGGACTTTGGGAGGCTGCAGAAAGAGGGAGCGCCAGCGTTTGTGGGGCTGTGAATGGGGTTGCGTGGCTACTTGAAGAGCAGCAAGAGCTTTTGGTCCTGGCACCTTTGGGGTGGGAGGAATCCCTGGACGTTCGCAATTGCTGAGCTGGGCTCCGGCTGTAATGATGGGCCCAGGCAGAGAGATTGTATTGGACTTTGGGAGGCTGCAGAAAGAGGGAGCGCCAGCGTTTGTGGGGCTGTGAATGGGGTTGCGTGGCTACTTGAAGAGCAGCAAGAGCTTTTGGTCCTGGCACCTTTGGGGTGGGAGGAATCCCTGGACGTTCGCAATTGCTGAGCTGGGCTCCGGCTGTAATGACGGGCCCAGGCAGAGAGATTGTATTGGACTTTGGGAGGCTGCAGAAAGAGGGAGCGCCAGCGTTTGTGGGGCTGTGAATGGGGTTGCGTGGCTACTTGAAGAGCAGCAAGAGCTTTTGGTCCTGGCACCTTTGGGGTGGGAGGAATCCCTGGACGTTCGCAATTGCTGAGCTGGGCTCCGGCTGTAATGATGGGCCCAGGCAGAGAGATTGTATTGGACTTTGGGAGGCTGCAGAAAGAGGGAGCGCCAGCGTTTGTGGGGCTGTGAATGGGGTTGCGTGGCTACTTGAAGAGCAGCAAGAGCTTTTGGTCCTGGCACCTTTGGGGTGGGAGGAATCCCTGGACATTCGCAATTGCTGAGCTGGGCTCCGGCTGTAATGACGGGCCCAGGCAGAGAGATTGTATTGGACTTTGGGAGGCTGCAGAAAGAGGGAGCGCCAGCGTTTGTGGGGCTGTGAATGGGGTTGCGTGGCTACTTGAAGAGCAGCAAGAGCTTTTGGTCCTGGCACCTTTGGGGTGGGAGGAATCCCTGGACGTTCGCAATTGCTGAGCTGGGCTCCGGCTCTACTCAGTGGCCCAGGCAGAGAGATTGTAGTGGACTTTGGGAGGCTGCAGAAAGAGGGAGCGCCAGCGTTTGTGGGGCTGTGAATGGGGTTGCGTGGCTACTTGAAGAGCAGCAAGAGCTTTTGGTCCTGGCACCTTTGGGGTGGGAGGAATCCCTGGACGTTCGCAATTGCTGAGCTGGGCTCCGGCTGTAATGACGGGCCCAGGCAGAGAGATTGTATTGGACTTTGGGAGGCTGCAGAAAGAGGGAGCGCCAGCGTTTGTGGGGCTGTGAATGGGGTTGCGTGGCTACTTGAAGAGCAGCAAGAGCTTTTGGTCCTGGCACCTTTGGGGTGGGAGGAATCCCTGGACATTCGCAATTGCTGAGCTGGGCTCCGGCTGTAATGACGGTCCCAGGCAGAGAGATTGTATTGGACTTTGGGAGGCTGCAGAAAGAGGGAGCGCCAGCGTTTGTGGGGCTGTGAATGGGGTTGCGTGGCTACTTGAAGAGCAGCAAGAGCTTTTGGTCCTGGCACCTTTGGGGTGGGAGGAATCCCTGGACGTTCGCAATTGCTGAGCTGGGCTCCGGCTGTAATGACGGGCCCAGGCAGAGAGATTGTATTGGACTTTGGGAGGCTGCAGAAAGAGGGAGCGCCAGCGTTTGTGGGGCTGTGAATGGGGTTGCGTGGCTACTTGAAGAGCAGCAAGAGCTTTTGGTCCTGGCACCTTTGGGGTGGGAGGAATCCCTGGACGTTCGCAATTGCTGAGCTGGGCTCCGGCTGTAATGATGGGCCCAGGCAGAGAGATTGTATTGGACTTTGGGAGGCTGCAGAAAGAGGGAGCGCCAGCGTTTGTGGGGCTGTGAATGGGGTTGCGTGGCTACTTGAAGAGCAGCAAGAGCTTTTGGTCCTGGCACCTTTGGGGTGGGAGGAATCCCTGGACGTTCGCAATTGCTGAGCTGGGCTCCGGCTGTAATGATGGGCCCAGGCAGAGAGATTGTATTGGACTTTGGGAGGCTGCAGAAAGAGGGAGCGCCAGCGTTTGTGGGGCTGTGAATGGGGTTGCGTGGCTACTTGAAGAGCAGCAAGAGCTTTTGGTCCTGGCACCTTTGGGGTGGGAGGAATCCCTGGACGTTCGCAATTGCTGAGCTGGGCTCCGGCTGTAATGACGGGCCCAGGCAGAGAGATTGTATTGGACTTTGGGAGGCTGCAGAAAGAGGGAGCGCCAGCGTTTGTGGGGCTGTGAATGGGGTTGCGTGGCTACTTGAAGAGCAGCAAGAGCTTTTGGTCCTGGCACCTTTGGGGTGGGAGGAATCCCTGGACGTTCGCAATTGCTGAGCTGGGCTCCGGCTGTAATGATGGGCCCAGGCAGAGAGATTGTATTGGACTTTGGGAGGCTGCAGAAAGAGGGAGCGCCAGCGTTTGTGGGGCTGTGAATGGGGTTGCGTGGCTACTTGAAGAGCAGCAAGAGCTTTTGGTCCTGGCACCTTTGGGGTGGGAGGAATCCCTGGACGTTCGCAATTGCTGAGCTGGGCTCCGGCTGTAATGACGGTCCCAGGCAGAGAGATTGTATTGGACTTTGGGAGGCTGCAGAAAGAGGGAGCGCCAGCGTTTGTGGGGCTGTGAATGGGGTTGCGTGGCTACTTGAAGAGCAGCAAGAGCTTTTGGTCCTGGCACCTTTGGGGTGGGAGGAATCCTTAGACATTCGCAATTGCTGAGCTGGGCTCTGTTTGTAATCACGGTCCCAGGCAGAGAGATTGTATTGGACTTTGGGAGGCTGCAGAAAGAGGGAGCGCCAGCGTTTGTGGGGCTGTGAATGGGGTTGCGTGGCTACTTGAAGAGCAGCAAGAGCTTTTGGTCCTGGCACCTTTGGGGTGGGAGGAATCCCTGGACGTTCGCAATTGCTGAGCTGGGCTCCGGCTGTAATGATGGGCCCAGGCAGAGAGATTGTATTGGACTTTGGGAGGCTGCAGAAAGAGGGAGCGCCAGCGTTTGTGGGGCTGTGAATGGGGTTGCGTGGCTACTTGAAGAGCAGCAAGAGCTTTTGGTCCTGGCACCTTTGGGGTGGGAGGAATCCCTGGACGTTCGCAATTGCTGAGCTGGGCTCCGGCTGTAATGACGGGCCCAGGCAGAGAGATTGTATTGGACTTTGGGAGGCTGCAGAAAGAGGGAGCGCCAGCGTTTGTGGGGCTGTGAATGGGGTTGCGTGGCTACTTGAAGAGCAGCAAGAGCTTTTGGTCCTGGCACCTTTGGGGTGGGAGGAATCCCTGGACGTTCGCAATTGCTGAGCTGGGCTCCGGCTGTAATGACGGGCCCAGGCAGAGAGATTGTATTGGACTTTGGGAGGCTGCAGAAAGAGGGAGCGCCAGCGTTTGTGGGGCTGTGAATGGGGTTGCGTGGCTACTTGAAGAGCAGCAAGAGCTTTTGGTCCTGGCACCTTTGGGGTGGGAGGAATCCCTGGACGTTCGCAATTGCTGAGCTGGGCTCCGGCTGTAATGATGGGCCCAGGCAGAGAGATTGTATTGGACTTTGGGAGGCTGCAGAAAGAGGGAGCGCCAGCGTTTGTGGGGCTGTGAATGGGGTTGCGTGGCTACTTGAAGAGCAGCAAGAGCTTTTGGTCCTGGCACCTTTGGGGTGGGAGGAATCCCTGGACGTTCGCAATTGCTGAGCTGGGCTCCGGCTGTAATGACGGGCCCAGGCAGAGAGATTGTATTGGACTTTGGGAGGCTGCAGAAAGAGGGAGCGCCAGCGTTTGTGGGGCTGTGAATGGGGTTGCGTGGCTACTTGAAGAGCAGCAAGAGCTTTTGGTCCTGGCACCTTTGGGGTGGGAGGAATCCCTGGACGTTCGCAATTGCTGAGCTGGGCTCCGGCTGTAATGATGGGCCCAGGCAGAGAGATTGTATTGGACTTTGGGAGGCTGCAGAAAGAGGGAGCGCCAGCGTTTGTGGGGCTGTGAATGGGGTTGCGTGGCTACTTGAAGAGCAGCAAGAGCTTTTGGTCCTGGCACCTTTGGGGTGGGAGGAATCCCTGGACATTCGCAATTGCTGAGCTGGGCTCCGGCTGTAATGACGGGCCCAGGCAGAGAGATTGTATTGGACTTTGGGAGGCTGCAGAAAGAGGGAGCGCCAGCGTTTGTGGGGCTGTGAATGGGGTTGCGTGGCTACTTGAAGAGCAGCAAGAGCTTTTGGTCCTGGCACCTTTGGGGTGGGAGGAATCCCTGGACGTTCGCAATTGCTGAGCTGGGCTCCGGCTGTAATGATGGGCCCAGGCAGAGAGATTGTATTGGACTTTGGGAGGCTGCAGAAAGAGGGAGCGCCAGCGTTTGTGGGGCTGTGAATGGGGTTGCGTGGCTACTTGAAGAGCAGCAAGAGCTTTTGGTCCTGGCACCTTTGGGGTGGGAGGAATCCCTGGACGTTCGCAATTGCTGAGCTGGGCTCCGGCTGTAATGACGGGCCCAGGCAGAGAGATTGTATTGGCCTTTGGGAGGCTGCAGAAAGAGGGAGCGCCAGCGTTTGTGGGGCTGTGAATGGGGTTGCGTGGCTACTTGAAGAGCAGCAAGAGCTTTTGGTCCTGGCACCTTTGGGGTGGGAGGAATCCTTAGACATTCGCAATTGCTGAGCTGGGCTCTGGCTGTAATCACGGTCCCAGGCAGAGAGATTGTATTGGACTTTGGGAGGCTGCAGAAAGAGGGAGCGCCAGCGTTTGTGGGGCTGTGAATGGGGTTGCGTGGCTACTTGAAGAGCAGCAAGAGCTTTTGGTCCTGGCACCTTTGGGGTGGGAGGAATCCCTGGACGTTCGCAATTGCTGAGCTGGGCTCCGGCTCAACTGTGTGGCCCAGGCAGAGAGATTGTATTGGCCTTTGGGAGGCTGCAGAAAGAGGGAGCGCCAGCGTTTGTGGGGCTGTGAATGGGGTTGCGTGGCTACTTGAAGAGCAGCAAGAGCTTTTGGTCCTGGCACCTTTGGGGTGGGAGGAATCCCTGGACGTTCGCAATTGCTGAGCTGGGCTCCGGCTGTAATGACGGGCCCAGGCAGAGAGATTGTATTGAACTTTGGGAGGCTGCAGAAAGAGGGAGCGCCAGCATTTGTGGGGCTGTGAATGGGGTTGCGTGGCTACTTGAAGAGCAGCAAGAGCTTTTGGTCCTGGCACCTTTGGGGTGGGAGGAATCCCTGGACATTCGCAATTGCTGAGCTGGGCTCCGGCTGTAATGACGGGCCCAGGCAGAGAGATTGTATTGGCCTTTGGGAGGCTGCAGAAAGAGGGAGCGCCAGCGTTTGTGGGGCTGTGAATGGGGTTGCGTGGCTACTTGAAGAGCAGCAAGAGCTTTTGGTCCTGGCACCTTTGGGGTGGGAGGAATCCCTGGACATTCGCAATTGCTGAGCTGGGCTCCGGCTGTAATGACGGGCCCAGGCAGAGAGATTGTATTGGCCTTTGGGAGGCTGCAGAAAGAGGGAGCGCCAGCGTTTGTGGGGCTGTGAATGGGGTTGCGTGGCTACTTGAAGAGCAGCAAGAGCTTTTGGTCCTGGCACCTTTGGGGTGGGAGGAATCCCTGGACGTTCGCAATTGCTGAGCTGGGCTCCGGCTGTAATGACGGGCCCAGGCAGAGAGATTGTATTGGACTTTGGGAGGCTGCAGAAAGAGGGAGCGCCAGCGTTTGTGGGGCTGTGAATGGGGTTGCGTGGCTACTTGAAGAGCAGCAAGAGCTTTTGGTCCTGGCACCTTTGGGGTGGGAGGAATCCCTGGACGTTCGCAATTGCTGAGCTGGGCTCCGGCTGTAATGATGGGCCCAGGCAGAGAGATTGTATTGGACTTTGGGAGGCTGCAGAAAGAGGGAGCGCCAGCGTTTGTGGGGCTGTGAATGGGGTTGCGTGGCTACTTGAAGAGCAGCAAGAGCTTTTGGTCCTGGCACCTTTGGGGTGGGAGGAATCCCTGGACGTTCGCAATTGCTGAGCTGGGCTCCGGCTGTAATGACGGGCCCAGGCAGAGAGATTGTATTGGACTTTGGGAGGCTGCAGAAAGAGGGAGCGCCAGCGTTTGTGGGGCTGTGAATGGGGTTGCGTGGCTACTTGAAGAGCAGCAAGAGCTTTTGGTCCTGGCACCTTTGGGGTGGGAGGAATCCCTGGACGTTCGCAATTGCTGAGCTGGGCTCCGGCTGTAATGATGGGCCCAGGCAGAGAGATTGTATTGGACTTTGGGAGGCTGCAGAAAGAGGGAGCGCCAGCGTTTGTGGGGCTGTGAATGGGGTTGCGTGGCTACTTGAAGAGCAGCAAGAGCTTTTGGTCCTGGCACCTTTGGGGTGGGAGGAATCCTTAGACATTCGCAATTGCTGAGCTGGGCTCTGTTTGTAATCACGGTCCCAGGCAGAGAGATTGTATTGGACTTTGGGAGGCTGCAGAAAGAGGGAGCGCCAGCGTTTGTGGGGCTGTGAATGGGGTTGCGTGGCTACTTGAAGAGCAGCAAGAGCTTTTGGTCCTGGCACCTTTGGGGTGGGAGGAATCCCTGGACGTTCGCAATTGCTGAGCTGGGCTCCGGCTGTAATGACGGGCCCAGGCAGAGAGATTGTATTGGACTTTGGGAGGCTGCAGAAAGAGGGAGCGCCAGCGTTTGTGGGGCTGTGAATGGGGTTGCGTGGCTACTTGAAGAGCAGCAAGAGCTTTTGGTCCTGGCACCTTTGGGGTGGGAGGAATCCCTGGACGTTCGCAATTGCTGAGCTGGGCTCCGGCTGTAATGACGGGCCCAGGCAGAGAGATTGTATTGGACTTTGGGAGGCTGCAGAAAGAGGGAGCGCCAGCGTTTGTGGGGCTGTGAATGGGGTTGCGTGGCTACTTGAAGAGCAGCAAGAGCTTTTGGTCCTGGCACCTTTGGGGTGGGAGGAATCCCTGGACGTTCGCAATTGCTGAGCTGGGCTCCGGCTGTAATGATGGGCCCAGGCAGAGAGATTGTATTGGACTTTGGGAGGCTGCAGAAAGAGGGAGCGCCAGCGTTTGTGGGGCTGTGAATGGGGTTGCGTGGCTACTTGAAGAGCAGCAAGAGCTTTTGGTCCTGGCACCTTTGGGGTGGGAGGAATCCCTGGACATTCGCAATTGCTGAGCTGGGCTCCGGCTGTAATGACGGGCCCAGGCAGAGAGATTGTATTGGCCTTTGGGAGGCTGCAGAAAGAGGGAGCGCCAGCGTTTGTGGGGCTGTGAATGGGGTTGCGTGGCTACTTGAAGAGCAGCAAGAGCTTTTGGTCCTGGCACCTTTGGGGTGGGAGGAATCCCTGGACGTTCGCAATTGCTGAGCTGGGCTCCGGCTGTAATGACGGGCCCAGGCAGAGAGATTGTATTGGACTTTGGGAGGCTGCAGAAAGAGGGAGCGCCAGCGTTTGTGGGGCTGTGAATGGGGTTGCGTGGCTACTTGAAGAGCAGCAAGAGCTTTTGGTCCTGGCACCTTTGGGGTGGGAGGAATCCCTGGACGTTCGCAATTGCTGAGCTGGGCTCCGGCTGTAATGATGGGCCCAGGCAGAGAGATTGTATTGGACTTTGGGAGGCTGCAGAAAGAGGGAGCGCCAGCGTTTGTGGGGCTGTGAATGGGGTTGCGTGGCTACTTGAAGAGCAGCAAGAGCTTTTGGTCCTGGCACCTTTGGGGTGGGAGGAATCCCTGGACGTTCGCAATTGCTGAGCTGGGCTCCGGCTGTAATGACGGTCCCAGGCAGAGAGATTGTATTGGACTTTGGGAGGCTGCAGAAAGAGGGAGCGCCAGCGTTTGTGGGGCTGTGAATGGGGTTGCGTGGCTACTTGAAGAGCAGCAAGAGCTTTTGGTCCTGGCACCTTTGGGGTGGGAGGAATCCTTAGACATTCGCAATTGCTGAGCTGGGCTCTGTTTGTAATCACGGTCCCAGGCAGAGAGATTGTATTGGACTTTGGGAGGCTGCAGAAAGAGGGAGCGCCAGCGTTTGTGGGGCTGTGAATGGGGTTGCGTGGCTACTTGAAGAGCAGCAAGAGCTTTTGGTCCTGGCACCTTTGGGGTGGGAGGAATCCCTGGACGTTCGCAATTGCTGAGCTGGGCTCCGGCTCTACTCAGCGACCCAGGCAGAGAGATTGTATTGGACTTTGGGAGGCTGCAGAAAGAGGGAGCGCCAGCGTTTGTGGGGCTGTGAATGGGGTTGCGTGGCTACTTGAAGAGCAGCAAGAGCTTTTGGTCCTGGCACCTTTGGGGTGGGAGGAATCCCTGGACGTTCGCAATTGCTGAGCTGGGCTCCGGCTGTAATGACGGGCCCAGGTAGAGAGATTGTATTGAACTTTGGGAGGCTGCAGAAAGAGGGAGCGCCAGCATTTGTGGGGCTGTGAATGGGGTTGCGTGGCTACTTGAAGAGCAGCAAGAGCTTTTGGTCCTGGCACCTTTGGGGTGGGAGGAATCCCTGGACATTCGCAATTGCTGAGCTGGGCTCCGGCTGTAATGACGGGCCCAGGCAGAGAGATTGTATTGGCCTTTGGGAGGCTGCAGAAAGAGGGAGCGCCAGCGTTTGTGGGGCTGTGAATGGGGTTGCGTGGCTACTTGAAGAGCAGCAAGAGCTTTTGGTCCTGGCACCTTTGGGGTGGGAGGAATCCCTGGACATTCGCAATTGCTGAGCTGGGCTCCGGCTGTAATGACGGGCCCAGGCAGAGAGATTGTATTGGCCTTTGGGAGGCTGCAGAAAGAGGGAGCGCCAGCGTTTGTGGGGCTGTGAATGGGGTTGCGTGGCTACTTGAAGAGCAGCAAGAGCTTTTGGTCCTGGCACCTTTGGGGTGGGAGGAATCCCTGGACGTTCGCAATTGCTGAGCTGGGCTCCGGCTGTAATGACGGGCCCAGGCAGAGAGATTGTATTGGACTTTGGGAGGCTGCAGAAAGAGGGAGCGCCAGCGTTTGTGGGGCTGTGAATGGGGTTGCGTGGCTACTTGAAGAGCAGCAAGAGCTTTTGGTCCTGGCACCTTTGGGGTGGGAGGAATCCCTGGACGTTCGCAATTGCTGAGCTGGGCTCCGGCTGTAATGATGGGCCCAGGCAGAGAGATTGTATTGGACTTTGGGAGGCTGCAGAAAGAGGGAGCGCCAGCGTTTGTGGGGCTGTGAATGGGGTTGCGTGGCTACTTGAAGAGCAGCAAGAGCTTTTGGTCCTGGCACCTTTGGGGTGGGAGGAATCCCTGGACGTTCGCAATTGCTGAGCTGGGCTCCGGCTGTAATGACGGGCCCAGGCAGAGAGATTGTATTGGACTTTGGGAGGCTGCAGAAAGAGGGAGCGCCAGCGTTTGTGGGGCTGTGAATGGGGTTGCGTGGCTACTTGAAGAGCAGCAAGAGCTTTTGGTCCTGGCACCTTTGGGGTGGGAGGAATCCCTGGACGTTCGCAATTGCTGAGCTGGGCTCCGGCTGTAATGATGGGCCCAGGCAGAGAGATTGTATTGGACTTTGGGAGGCTGCAGAAAGAGGGAGCGCCAGCGTTTGTGGGGCTGTGAATGGGGTTGCGTGGCTACTTGAAGAGCAGCAAGAGCTTTTGGTCCTGGCACCTTTGGGGTGGGAGGAATCCTTAGACATTCGCAATTGCTGAGCTGGGCTCTGTTTGTAATCACGGTCCCAGGCAGAGAGATTGTATTGGACTTTGGGAGGCTGCAGAAAGAGGGAGCGCCAGCGTTTGTGGGGCTGTGAATGGGGTTGCGTGGCTACTTGAAGAGCAGCAAGAGCTTTTGGTCCTGGCACCTTTGGGGTGGGAGGAATCCCTGGACGTTCGCAATTGCTGAGCTGGGCTCCGGCTCTACTCAGCGGCCCAGGCAGAGAGATTGTAGTGGACTTTGGGAGGCTGCAGAAAGAGGGAGCGGCAGCGTTTGTGGGGCTGTGAATGGGGTTGCGTGGCTACTTGAAGAGCAGCAAGAGCTTTTGGTCCTGGCACCTTTGGGGTGGGAGGAATCCCTGGACGTTCGCAATTGCTGAGCTGGGCTCCGGCTGTAATGACGGTCCCAGGCAGAGAGATTGTATTGGACTTTGGGAGGCTGCAGAAAGAGGGAGCGCCAGCGTTTGTGGGGCTGTGAATGGGGTTGCGTGGCTACTTGAAGAGCAGCAAGAGCTTTTGGTCCTGGCACCTTTGGGGTGGGAGGAATCCTTAGACATTCGCAATTGCTGAGCTGGGCTCTGTTTGTAATCACGGTCCCAGGCAGAGAGATTGTATTGGACTTTGGGAGGCTGCAGAAAGAGGGAGCGCCAGCGTTTGTGGGGCTGTGAATGGGGTTGCGTGGCTACTTGAAGAGCAGCAAGAGCTTTTGGTCCTGGCACCTTTGGGGTGGGAGGAATCCCTGGACGTTCGCAATTGCTGAGCTGGGCTCCGGCTGTAATGATGGGCCCAGGCAGAGAGATTGTATTGGACTTTGGGAGGCTGCAGAAAGAGGGAGCGCCAGCGTTTGTGGGGCTGTGAATGGGGTTGCGTGGCTACTTGAAGAGCAGCAAGAGCTTTTGGTCCTGGCACCTTTGGGGTGGGAGGAATCCCTGGACGTTCGCAATTGCTGAGCTGGGCTCCGGCTGTAATGACGGGCCCAGGCAGAGAGATTGTATTGGACTTTGGGAGGCTGCAGAAAGAGGGAGCGCCAGCGTTTGTGGGGCTGTGAATGGGGTTGCGTGGCTACTTGAAGAGCAGCAAGAGCTTTTGGTCCTGGCACCTTTGGGGTGGGAGGAATCCCTGGACGTTCGCAATTGCTGAGCTGGGCTCCGGCTGTAATGATGGGCCCAGGCAGAGAGATTGTATTGGACTTTGGGAGGCTGCAGAAAGAGGGAGCGCCAGCGTTTGTGGGGCTGTGAATGGGGTTGCGTGGCTACTTGAAGAGCAGCAAGAGCTTTTGGTCCTGGCACCTTTGGGGTGGGAGGAATCCCTGGACATTCGCAATTGCTGAGCTGGGCTCCGGCTGTAATGACGGGCCCAGGCAGAGAGATTGTATTGGACTTTGGGAGGCTGCAGAAAGAGGGAGCGCCAGCGTTTGTGGGGCTGTGAATGGGGTTGCGTGGCTACTTGAAGAGCAGCAAGAGCTTTTGGTCCTGGCACCTTTGGGGTGGGAGGAATCCCTGGACGTTCGCAATTGCTGAGCTGGGCTCCGGCTGTAATGATGGGCCCAGGCAGAGAGATTGTATTGGACTTTGGGAGGCTGCAGAAAGAGGGAGCGCCAGCGTTTGTGGGGCTGTGAATGGGGTTGCGTGGCTACTTGAAGAGCAGCAAGAGCTTTTGGTCCTGGCACCTTTGGGGTGGGAGGAATCCCTGGACGTTCGCAATTGCTGAGCTGGGCTCCGGCTGTAATGATGGGCCCAGGCAGAGAGATTGTATTGGACTTTGGGAGGCTGCAGAAAGAGGGAGCGCCAGCGTTTGTGGGGCTGTGAATGGGGTTGCGTGGCTACTTGAAGAGCAGCAAGAGCTTTTGGTCCTGGCACCTTTGGGGTGGGAGGAATCCCTGGACGTTCGCAATTGCTGAGCTGGGCTCCGGCTGTAATGACGGGCCCAGGCAGAGAGATTGTATTGGACTTTGGGAGGCTGCAGAAAGAGGGAGCGCCAGCGTTTGTGGGGCTGTGAATGGGGTTGCGTGGCTACTTGAAGAGCAGCAAGAGCTTTTGGTCCTGGCACCTTTGGGGTGGGAGGAATCCCTGGACATTCGCAATTGCTGAGCTGGGCTCCGGCTGTAATGACCGTCCCAGGCAGAGAGATTGTATTGGACTTTGGGAGGCTGCAGAAAGAGGGAGCGCCAGCGTTTGTGGGGCTGTGAATGGGGTTGCGTGGCTACTTGAAGAGCAGCAAGAGCTTTTGGTCCTGGCACCTTTGGGGTGGGAGGAATCCCTGGACGTTCGCAATTGCTGAGCTGGGCTCCGGCTCAACTCAGTGGCCCAGGCAGAGAGATTGTATTGGCCTTTGGGAGGCTGCAGAAAGAGGGAGCGCCAGCGTTTGTGGGGCTGTGAATGGGGTTGCGTGGCTACTTGAAGAGCAGCAAGAGCTTTTGGTCCTGGCACCTTTGGGGTGGGAGGAATCCCTGGACGTTCGCAATTGCTGAGCTGGGCTCCGGCTGTAATGACGGGCCCAGGCAGAGAGATTGTATTGGACTTTGGGAGGCTGCAGAAAGAGGGAGCGCCAGCGTTTGTGGGGCTGTGAATGGGGTTGCGTGGCTACTTGAAGAGCAGCAAGAGCTTTTGGTCCTGGCACCTTTGGGGTGGGAGGAATCCCTGGACATTCGCAATTGCTGAGCTGGGCTCCGGCTGTAATGACGGTCCCAGGCAGAGAGATTGTATTGGACTTTGGGAGGCTGCAGAAAGAGGGAGCGCCAGCGTTTGTGGGGCTGTGAATGGGGTTGCGTGGCTACTTGAAGAGCAGCAAGAGCTTTTGGTCCTGGCACCTTTGGGGTGGGAGGAATCCCTGGACATTCGCAATTGCTGAGCTGGGCTCCGGCTGTAATGACGGGCCCAGGCAGAGAGATTGTATTGGCCTTTGGGAGGCTGCAGAAAGAGGGAGCGCCAGCGTTTGTGGGGCTGTGAATGGGGTTGCGTGGCTACTTGAAGAGCAGCAAGAGCTTTTGGTCCTGGCACCTTTGGGGTGGGAGGAATCCCTGGACGTTCGCAATTGCTGAGCTGGGCTCCGGCTGTAATGACGGGCCCAGGCAGAGAGATTGTATTGGACTTTGGGAGGCTGCAGAAAGAGGGAGCGCCAGCGTTTGTGGGGCTGTGAATGGGGTTGCGTGGCTACTTGAAGAGCAGCAAGAGCTTTTGGTCCTGGCACCTTTGGGGTGGGAGGAATCCCTGGACGTTCGCAATTGCTGAGCTGGGCTCCGGCTGTAATGATGGGCCCAGGCAGAGAGATTGTATTGGACTTTGGGAGGCTGCAGAAAGAGGGAGCGCCAGCGTTTGTGGGGCTGTGAATGGGGTTGCGTGGCTACTTGAAGAGCAGCAAGAGCTTTTGGTCCTGGCACCTTTGGGGTGGGAGGAATCCCTGGACGTTCGCAATTGCTGAGCTGGGCTCCGGCTGTAATGACGGGCCCAGGCAGAGAGATTGTATTGGACTTTGGGAGGCTGCAGAAAGAGGGAGCGCCAGCGTTTGTGGGGCTGTGAATGGGGTTGCGTGGCTACTTGAAGAGCAGCAAGAGCTTTTGGTCCTGGCACCTTTGGGGTGGGAGGAATCCCTGGACGTTCGCAATTGCTGAGCTGGGCTCCGGCTGTAATGACGGTCCCAGGCAGAGAGATTGTATTGGACTTTGGGAGGCTGCAGAAAGAGGGAGCGCCAGCGTTTGTGGGGCTGTGAATGGGGTTGCGTGGCTACTTGAAGAGCAGCAAGAGCTTTTGGTCCTGGCACCTTTGGGGTGGGAGGAATCCTTAGACATTCGCAATTGCTGAGCTGGGCTCTGTTTGTAATCACGGTCCCAGGCAGAGAGATTGTATTGGACTTTGGGAGGCTGCAGAAAGAGGGAGCGCCAGCGTTTGTGGGGCTGTGAATGGGGTTGCGTGGCTACTTGAAGAGCAGCAAGAGCTTTTGGTCCTGGCACCTTTGGGGTGGGAGGAATCCCTGGACGTTCGCAATTGCTGAGCTGGGCTCCGGCTGTAATGATGGGCCCAGGCAGAGAGATTGTATTGGACTTTGGGAGGCTGCAGAAAGAGGGAGCGCCAGCGTTTGTGGGGCTGTGAATGGGGTTGCGTGGCTACTTGAAGAGCAGCAAGAGCTTTTGGTCCTGGCACCTTTGGGGTGGGAGGAATCCCTGGACGTTCGCAATTGCTGAGCTGGGCTCCGGCTGTAATGACGGGCCCAGGCAGAGAGATTGTATTGGACTTTGGGAGGCTGCAGAAAGAGGGAGCGCCAGCGTTTGTGGGGCTGTGAATGGGGTTGCGTGGCTACTTGAAGAGCAGCAAGAGCTTTTGGTCCTGGCACCTTTGGGGTGGGAGGAATCCCTGGACGTTCGCAATTGCTGAGCTGGGCTCCGGCTGTAATGATGGGCCCAGGCAGAGAGATTGTATTGGACTTTGGGAGGCTGCAGAAAGAGGGAGCGCCAGCGTTTGTGGGGCTGTGAATGGGGTTGCGTGGCTACTTGAAGAGCAGCAAGAGCTTTTGGTCCTGGCACCTTTGGGGTGGGAGGAATCCCTGGACGTTCGCAATTGCTGAGCTGGGCTCCGGCTGTAATGACGGGCCCAGGCAGAGAGATTGTATTGGACTTTGGGAGGCTGCAGAAAGAGGGAGCGCCAGCGTTTGTGGGGCTGTGAATGGGGTTGCGTGGCTACTTGAAGAGCAGCAAGAGCTTTTGGTCCTGGCACCTTTGGGGTGGGAGGAATCCCTGGACGTTCGCAATTGCTGAGCTGGGCTCCGGCTGTAATGACGGGCCCAGGCAGAGAGATTGTATTGGACTTTGGGAGGCTGCAGAAAGAGGGAGCGCCAGCGTTTGTGGGGCTGTGAATGGGGTTGCGTGGCTACTTGAAGAGCAGCAAGAGCTTTTGGTCCTGGCACCTTTGGGGTGGGAGGAATCCCTGGACATTCGCAATTGCTGAGCTGGGCTCCGGCTGTAATGACGGGCCCAGGCAGAGAGATTGTATTGGCCTTTGGGAGGCTGCAGAAAGAGGGAGCGCCAGCGTTTGTGGGGCTGTGAATGGGGTTGCGTGGCTACTTGAAGAGCAGCAAGAGCTTTTGGTCCTGGCACCTTTGGGGTGGGAGGAATCCCTGGACATTCGCAATTGCTGAGCTGGGCTCCGGCTGTAATGACGGGCCCAGGCAGAGAGATTGTATTGGCCTTTGGGAGGCTGCAGAAAGAGGGAGCGCCAGCGTTTGTGGGGCTGTGAATGGGGTTGCGTGGCTACTTGAAGAGCAGCAAGAGCTTTTGGTCCTGGCACCTTTGGGGTGGGAGGAATCCCTGGACGTTCGCAATTGCTGAGCTGGGCTCCGGCTGTAATGACGGGCCCAGGCAGAGAGATTGTATTGGACTTTGGGAGGCTGCAGAAAGAGGGAGCGCCAGCGTTTGTGGGGCTGTGAATGGGGTTGCGTGGCTACTTGAAGAGCAGCAAGAGCTTTTGGTCCTGGCACCTTTGGGGTGGGAGGAATCCCTGGACGTTCGCAATTGCTGAGCTGGGCTCCGGCTGTAATGATGGGCCCAGGCAGAGAGATTGTATTGGACTTTGGGAGGCTGCAGAAAGAGGGAGCGCCAGCGTTTGTGGGGCTGTGAATGGGGTTGCGTGGCTACTTGAAGAGCAGCAAGAGCTTTTGGTCCTGGCACCTTTGGGGTGGGAGGAATCCCTGGACGTTCGCAATTGCTGAGCTGGGCTCCGGCTGTAATGACGGGCCCAGGCAGAGAGATTGTATTGGACTTTGGGAGGCTGCAGAAAGAGGGAGCGCCAGCGTTTGTGGGGCTGTGAATGGGGTTGCGTGGCTACTTGAAGAGCAGCAAGAGCTTTTGGTCCTGGCACCTTTGGGGTGGGAGGAATCCCTGGACGTTCGCAATTGCTGAGCTGGGCTCCGGCTGTAATGATGGGCCCAGGCAGAGAGATTGTATTGGACTTTGGGAGGCTGCAGAAAGAGGGAGCGCCAGCGTTTGTGGGGCTGTGAATGGGGTTGCGTGGCTACTTGAAGAGCAGCAAGAGCTTTTGGTCCTGGCACCTTTGGGGTGGGAGGAATCCTTAGACATTCGCAATTGCTGAGCTGGGCTCTGTTTGTAATCACGGTCCCAGGCAGAGAGATTGTATTGGACTTTGGGAGGCTGCAGAAAGAGGGAGCGCCAGCGTTTGTGGGGCTGTGAATGGGGTTGCGTGGCTACTTGAAGAGCAGCAAGAGCTTTTGGTCCTGGCACCTTTGGGGTGGGAGGAATCCCTGGACATTCGCAATTGCTGAGCTGGGCTCCGGCTGTAATGACGGGCCCAGGCAGAGAGATTGTATTGGACTTTGGGAGGCTGCAGAAAGAGGGAGCGCCAGCGTTTGTGGGGCTGTGAATGGGGTTGCGTGGCTACTTGAAGAGCAGCAAGAGCTTTTGGTCCTGGCACCTTTGGGGTGGGAGGAATCCCTGGACGTTCGCAATTGCTGAGCTGGGCTCCGGCTGTAATGACGGGCCCAGGCAGAGAGATTGTATTGGACTTTGGGAGGCTGCAGAAAGAGGGAGCGCCAGCGTTTGTGGGGCTGTGAATGGGGTTGCGTGGCTACTTGAAGAGCAGCAAGAGCTTTTGGTCCTGGCACCTTTGGGGTGGGAGGAATCCCTGGACGTTCGCAATTGCTGAGCTGGGCTCCGGCTGTAATGATGGGCCCAGGCAGAGAGATTGTATTGGACTTTGGGAGGCTGCAGAAAGAGGGAGCGCCAGCGTTTGTGGGGCTGTGAATGGGGTTGCGTGGCTACTTGAAGAGCAGCAAGAGCTTTTGGTCCTGGCACCTTTGGGGTGGGAGGAATCCCTGGACGTTCGCAATTGCTGAGCTGGGCTCCGGCTGTAATGACGGGCCCAGGCAGAGAGATTGTATTGGACTTTGGGAGGCTGCAGAAAGAGGGAGCGCCAGCGTTTGTGGGGCTGTGAATGGGGTTGCGTGGCTACTTGAAGAGCAGCAAGAGCTTTTGGTCCTGGCACCTTTGGGGTGGGAGGAATCCCTGGACGTTCGCAATTGCTGAGCTGGGCTCCGGCTGTAATGATGGGCCCAGGCAGAGAGATTGTATTGGACTTTGGGAGGCTGCAGAAAGAGGGAGCGCCAGCGTTTGTGGGGCTGTGAATGGGGTTGCGTGGCTACTTGAAGAGCAGCAAGAGCTTTTGGTCCTGGCACCTTTGGGGTGGGAGGAATCCCTGGACGTTCGCAATTGCTGAGCTGGGCTCCGGCTGTAATGACGGGCCCAGGCAGAGAGATTGTATTGGACTTTGGGAGGCTGCAGAAAGAGGGAGCGCCAGCGTTTGTGGGGCTGTGAATGGGGTTGCGTGGCTACTTGAAGAGCAGCAAGAGCTTTTGGTCCTGGCACCTTTGGGGTGGGAGGAATCCCTGGACGTTCGCAATTGCTGAGCTGGGCTCCGGCTGTAATGACGGGCCCAGGCAGAGAGATTGTATTGGACTTTGGGAGGCTGCAGAAAGAGGGAGCGCCAGCGTTTGTGGGGCTGTGAATGGGGTTGCGTGGCTACTTGAAGAGCAGCAAGAGCTTTTGGTCCTGGCACCTTTGGGGTGGGAGGAATCCCTGGACATTCGCAATTGCTGAGCTGGGCTCCGGCTGTAATGATGGGCCCAGGCAGAGAGATTGTATTGGACTTTGGGAGGCTGCAGAAAGAGGGAGCGCCAGCGTTTGTGGGGCTGTGAATGGGGTTGCGTGGCTACTTGAAGAGCAGCAAGAGCTTTTGGTCCTGGCACCTTTGGGGTGGGAGGAATCCCTGGACGTTCGCAATTGCTGAGCTGGGCTCCGGCTGTAATGACGGGCCCAGGCAGAGAGATTGTATTGGACTTTGGGAGGCTGCAGAAAGAGGGAGCGCCAGCGTTTGTGGGGCTGTGAATGGGGTTGCGTGGCTACTTGAAGAGCAGCAAGAGCTTTTGGTCCTGGCACCTTTGGGGTGGGAGGAATCCCTGGACGTTCGCAATTGCTGAGCTGGGCTCCGGCTGTAATGACGGGCCCAGGCAGAGAGATTGTATTGGACTTTGGGAGGCTGCAGAAAGAGGGAGCGCCAGCGTTTGTGGGGCTGTGAATGGGGTTGCGTGGCTACTTGAAGAGCAGCAAGAGCTTTTGGTCCTGGCACCTTTGGGGTGGGAGGAATCCCTGGACGTTCGCAATTGCTGAGCTGGGCTCCGGCTGTAATGATGGGCCCAGGCAGAGAGATTGTATTGGACTTTGGGAGGCTGCAGAAAGAGGGAGCGCCAGCGTTTGTGGGGCTGTGAATGGGGTTGCGTGGCTACTTGAAGAGCAGCAAGAGCTTTTGGTCCTGGCACCTTTGGGGTGGGAGGAATCCCTGGACGTTCGCAATTGCTGAGCTGGGCTCCGGCTGTAATGATGGGCCCAGGCAGAGAGATTGTATTGGACTTTGGGAGGCTGCAGAAAGAGGGAGCGCCAGCGTTTGTGGGGCTGTGAATGGGGTTGCGTGGCTACTTGAAGAGCAGCAAGAGCTTTTGGTCCTGGCACCTTTGGGGTGGGAGGAATCCCTGGACATTCGCAATTGCTGAGCTGGGCTCCGGCTGTAATGACGGGCCCAGGCAGAGAGATTGTATTGGACTTTGGGAGGCTGCAGAAAGAGGGAGCGCCAGCGTTTGTGGGGCTGTGAATGGGGTTGCGTGGCTACTTGAAGAGCAGCAAGAGCTTTTGGTCCTGGCACCTTTGGGGTGGGAGGAATCCCTGGACGTTCGCAATTGCTGAGCTGGGCTCCGGCTGTAATGATGGGCCCAGGCAGAGAGATTGTATTGGACTTTGGGAGGCTGCAGAAAGAGGGAGCGCCAGCGTTTGTGGGGCTGTGAATGGGGTTGCGTGGCTACTTGAAGAGCAGCAAGAGCTTTTGGTCCTGGCACCTTTGGGGTGGGAGGAATCCCTGGACGTTCGCAATTGCTGAGCTGGGCTCCGGCTGTAATGACGGGCCCAGGCAGAGAGATTGTATTGGACTTTGGGAGGCTGCAGAAAGAGGGAGCGCCAGCGTTTGTGGGGCTGTGAATGGGGTTGCGTGGCTACTTGAAGAGCAGCAAGAGCTTTTGGTCCTGGCACCTTTGGGGTGGGAGGAATCCCTGGACGTTCGCAATTGCTGAGCTGGGCTCCGGCTGTAATGACGGGCCCAGGCAGAGAGATTGTATTGGACTTTGGGAGGCTGCAGAAAGAGGGAGCGCCAGCGTTTGTGGGGCTGTGAATGGGGTTGCGTGGCTACTTGAAGAGCAGCAAGAGCTTTTGGTCCTGGCACCTTTGGGGTGGGAGGAATCCCTGGACATTCGCAATTGCTGAGCTGGGCTCCGGCTGTAATGACGGGCCCAGGCAGAGAGATTGTATTGGACTTTGGGAGGCTGCAGAAAGAGGGAGCGCCAGCGTTTGTGGGGCTGTGAATGGGGTTGCGTGGCTACTTGAAGAGCAGCAAGAGCTTTTGGTCCTGGCACCTTTGGGGTGGGAGGAATCCCTGGACGTTCGCAATTGCTGAGCTGGGCTCCGGCTGTAATGACGGGCCCAGGCAGAGAGATTGTATTGGACTTTGGGAGGCTGCAGAAAGAGGGAGCGCCAGCGTTTGTGGGGCTGTGAATGGGGTTGCGTGGCTACTTGAAGAGCAGCAAGAGCTTTTGGTCCTGGCACCTTTGGGGTGGGAGGAATCCCTGGACGTTCGCAATTGCTGAGCTGGGCTCCGGCTGTAATGATGGGCCCAGGCAGAGAGATTGTATTGGACTTTGGGAGGCTGCAGAAAGAGGGAGCGCCAGCGTTTGTGGGGCTGTGAATGGGGTTGCGTGGCTACTTGAAGAGCAGCAAGAGCTTTTGGTCCTGGCACCTTTGGGGTGGGAGGAATCCCTGGACGTTCGCAATTGCTGAGCTGGGCTCCGGCTGTAATGACGGGCCCAGGCAGAGAGATTGTATTGGACTTTGGGAGGCTGCAGAAAGAGGGAGCGCCAGCGTTTGTGGGGCTGTGAATGGGGTTGCGTGGCTACTTGAAGAGCAGCAAGAGCTTTTGGTCCTGGCACCTTTGGGGTGGGAGGAATCCCTGGACGTTCGCAATTGCTGAGCTGGGCTCCGGCTGTAATGACGGGCCCAGGCAGAGAGATTGTATTGGACTTTGGGAGGCTGCAGAAAGAGGGAGCGCCAGCGTTTGTGGGGCTGTGAATGGGGTTGCGTGGCTACTTGAAGAGCAGCAAGAGCTTTTGGTCCTGGCACCTTTGGGGTGGGAGGAATCCCTGGACATTCGCAATTGCTGAGCTGGGCTCCGGCTGTAATGATGGGCCCAGGCAGAGAGATTGTATTGGACTTTGGGAGGCTGCAGAAAGAGGGAGCGCCAGCGTTTGTGGGGCTGTGAATGGGGTTGCGTGGCTACTTGAAGAGCAGCAAGAGCTTTTGGTCCTGGCACCTTTGGGGTGGGAGGAATCCCTGGACGTTCGCAATTGCTGAGCTGGGCTCCGGCTGTAATGACGGGCCCAGGCAGAGAGATTGTATTGGACTTTGGGAGGCTGCAGAAAGAGGGAGCGCCAGCGTTTGTGGGGCTGTGAATGGGGTTGCGTGGCTACTTGAAGAGCAGCAAGAGCTTTTGGTCCTGGCACCTTTGGGGTGGGAGGAATCCCTGGACGTTCGCAATTGCTGAGCTGGGCTCCGGCTGTAATGATGGGCCCAGGCAGAGAGATTGTATTGGACTTTGGGAGGCTGCAGAAAGAGGGAGCGCCAGCGTTTGTGGGGCTGTGAATGGGGTTGCGTGGCTACTTGAAGAGCAGCAAGAGCTTTTGGTCCTGGCACCTTTGGGGTGGGAGGAATCCCTGGACGTTCGCAATTGCTGAGCTGGGCTCCGGCTGTAATGATGGGCCCAGGCAGAGAGATTGTATTGGACTTTGGGAGGCTGCAGAAAGAGGGAGCGCCAGCGTTTGTGGGGCTGTGAATGGGGTTGCGTGGCTACTTGAAGAGCAGCAAGAGCTTTTGGTCCTGGCACCTTTGGGGTGGGAGGAATCCCTGGACGTTCGCAATTGCTGAGCTGGGCTCCGGCTGTAATGATGGGCCCAGGCAGAGAGATTGTATTGGACTTTGGGAGGCTGCAGAAAGAGGGAGCGCCAGCGTTTGTGGGGCTGTGAATGGGGTTGCGTGGCTACTTGAAGAGCAGCAAGAGCTTTTGGTCCTGGCACCTTTGGGGTGGGAGGAATCCCTGGACATTCGCAATTGCTGAGCTGGGCTCCGGCTGTAATGACGGGCCCAGGCAGAGAGATTGTATTGGCCTTTGGGAGGCTGCAGAAAGAGGGAGCGCCAGCGTTTGTGGGGCTGTGAATGGGGTTGCGTGGCTACTTGAAGAGCAGCAAGAGCTTTTGGTCCTGGCACCTTTGGGGTGGGAGGAATCCCTGGACGTTCGCAATTGCTGAGCTGGGCTCCGGCTGTAATGATGGGCCCAGGCAGAGAGATTGTATTGGACTTTGGGAGGCTGCAGAAAGAGGGAGCGCCAGCGTTTGTGGGGCTGTGAATGGGGTTGCGTGGCTACTTGAAGAGCAGCAAGAGCTTTTGGTCCTGGCACCTTTGGGGTGGGAGGAATCCCTGGACGTTCGCAATTGCTGAGCTGGGCTCCGGCTGTAATGACGGGCCCAGGCAGAGAGATTGTATTGGACTTTGGGAGGCTGCAGAAAGAGGGAGCGCCAGCGTTTGTGGGGCTGTGAATGGGGTTGCGTGGCTACTTGAAGAGCAGCAAGAGCTTTTGGTCCTGGCACCTTTGGGGTGGGAGGAATCCCTGGACGTTCGCAATTGCTGAGCTGGGCTCCGGCTGTAATGACGGGCCCAGGCAGAGAGATTGTATTGGACTTTGGGAGGCTGCAGAAAGAGGGAGCGCCAGCGTTTGTGGGGCTGTGAATGGGGTAGCGTGGCTACTTGAAGAGCAGCAAGAGCTTTTGGTCCTGGCACCTTTGGGGTGGGAGGAATCCTTAGACATTCGCAATTGCTGAGCTGGGCTCCGGCTGTAAGTACAGGGCGAGGCAGAGAGGTTGTATTGGCCTTTGGGAGGCTGCAGAAAGAGGGAGCGCCAGCGTTTGTGGGGCTGTGAATGGGGTTGCGTGGCTACTTGAAGAGCAGCAAGAGCTTTTGGTCCTGGCACCTTTGGGGTGGGAGGAATCCCTGGACATTCGCAATTGCTGAGCTGGGCTCCGGCTGTAATGACGGGCCCAGGCAGAGAGATTGTATTGGACTTTGGGAGGCTGCAGAAAGAGGGAGCGCCAGCGTTTGTGGGGCTGTGAATGGGGTTGCGTGGCTACTTGAAGAGCAGCAAGAGCTTTTGGTCCTGGCACCTTTGGGGTGGGAGGAATCCCTGGACGTTCGCAATTGCTGAGCTGGGCTCCGGCTGTAATGATGGGCCCAGGCAGAGAGATTGTATTGGACTTTGGGAGGCTGCAGAAAGAGGGAGCGCCAGCGTTTGTGGGGCTGTGAATGGGGTTGCGTGGCTACTTGAAGAGCAGCAAGAGCTTTTGGTCCTGGCACCTTTGGGGTGGGAGGAATCCTTAGACATTCGCAATTGCTGAGCTGGGCTCCGGCTGTAAGTACAGGGCGAGGCAGAGAGGTTGTATTGGACTTTGGGAGGCTGCAGAAAGAGGGAGCGCCAGCGTTTGTGGGGCTGTGAATGGGGTTGCGTGGCTACTTGAAGAGCAGCAAGAGCTTTTGGTCCTGGCACCTTTGGGGTGGGAGGAATCCCTGGACGTTCGCAATTGCTGAGCTGGGCTCCGGCTGTAATGATGGGCCCAGGCAGAGAGATTGTATTGGTCTTTGGGAGGCTGCAGAAAGAGGGAGCGCCAGCGTTTGTGGGGCTGTGAATGGGGTTGCGTGGCTACTTGAAGAGCAGCAAGAGCTTTTGGTCCTGGCACCTTTGGGGTGGGAGGAATCCCTGGACATTCGCAATTGCTGAGCTGGGCTCCGGCTGTAATGACGGGCCCAGGCAGAGAGATTGTATTGGCCTTTGGGAGGCTGCAGAAAGAGGGAGCGCCAGCGTTTGTGGGGCTGTGAATGGGGTTGCGTGGCTACTTGAAGAGCAGCAAGAGCTTTTGGTCCTGGCACCTTTGGGGTGGGAGGAATCCCTGGACGTTCGCAATTGCTGAGCTGGGCTCCGGCTGTAATGACGGGCCCAGGCAGAGAGATTGTATTGGACTTTGGGAGGCTGCAGAAAGAGGGAGCGCCAGCGTTTGTGGGGCTGTGAATGGGGTTGCGTGGCTACTTGAAGAGCAGCAAGAGCTTTTGGTCCTGGCACCTTTGGGGTGGGAGGAATCCCTGGACATTCGCAATTGCTGAGCTGGGCTCCGGCTGTAATGATGGGCCCAGGCAGAGAGATTGTATTGGACTTTGGGAGGCTGCAGAAAGAGGGAGCGCCAGCGTTTGTGGGGCTGTGAATGGGGTTGCGTGGCTACTTGAAGAGCAGCAAGAGCTTTTGGTCCTGGCACCTTTGGGGTGGGAGGAATCCCTGGACGTTCGCAATTGCTGAGCTGGGCTCCGGCTGTAATGACGGGCCCAGGCAGAGAGATTGTATTGGACTTTGGGAGGCTGCAGAAAGAGGGAGCGCCAGCGTTTGTGGGGCTGTGAATGGGGTTGCGTGGCTACTTGAAGAGCAGCAAGAGCTTTTGGTCCTGGCACCTTTGGGGTGGGAGGAATCCCTGGACGTTCGCAATTGCTGAGCTGGGCTCCGGCTGTAATGATGGGCCCAGGCAGAGAGATTGTATTGGACTTTGGGAGGCTGCAGAAAGAGGGAGCGCCAGCGTTTGTGGGGCTGTGAATGGGGTTGCGTGGCTACTTGAAGAGCAGCAAGAGCTTTTGGTCCTGGCACCTTTGGGGTGGGAGGAATCCCTGGACGTTCGCAATTGCTGAGCTGGGCTCCGGCTGTAATGATGGGCCCAGGCAGAGAGATTGTATTGGACTTTGGGAGGCTGCAGAAAGAGGGAGCGCCAGCGTTTGTGGGGCTGTGAATGGGGTTGCGTGGCTACTTGAAGAGCAGCAAGAGCTTTTGGTCCTGGCACCTTTGGGGTGGGAGGAATCCCTGGACGTTCGCAATTGCTGAGCTGGGCTCCGGCTGTAATGATGGGCCCAGGCAGAGAGATTGTATTGGACTTTGGGAGGCTGCAGAAAGAGGGAGCGCCAGCGTTTGTGGGGCTGTGAATGGGGTTGCGTGGCTACTTGAAGAGCAGCAAGAGCTTTTGGTCCTGGCACCTTTGGGGTGGGAGGAATCCCTGGACGTTCGCAATTGCTGAGCTGGGCTCCGGCTGTAATGACGGGCCCAGGCAGAGAGATTGTATTGGACTTTGGGAGGCTGCAGAAAGAGGGAGCGCCAGCGTTTGTGGGGCTGTGAATGGGGTTGCGTGGCTACTTGAAGAGCAGCAAGAGCTTTTGGTCCTGGCACCTTTGGGGTGGGAGGAATCCCTGGACGTTCGCAATTGCTGAGCTGGGCTCCGGCTGTAATGACGGTCCCAGGCAGAGAGATTGTATTGGACTTTGGGAGGCTGCAGAAAGAGGGAGCGCCAGCGTTTGTGGGGCTGTGAATGGGGTTGCGTGGCTACTTGAAGAGCAGCAAGAGCTTTTGGTCCTGGCACCTTTGGGGTGGGAGGAATCCTTAGACATTCGCAATTGCTGAGCTGGGCTCTGTTTGTAATCACGGTCCCAGGCAGAGAGATTGTATTGGACTTTGGGAGGCTGCAGAAAGAGGGAGCGCCAGCGTTTGTGGGGCTGTGAATGGGGTTGCGTGGCTACTTGAAGAGCAGCAAGAGCTTTTGGTCCTGGCACCTTTGGGGTGGGAGGAATCCTTAGACATTCGCAATTGCTGAGCTGGGCTCCGGCTGTAATGATGGGCCCAGGCAGAGAGATTGTATTGGACTTTGGGAGGCTGCAGAAAGAGGGAGCGCCAGCGTTTGTGGGGCTGTGAATGGGGTTGCGTGGCTACTTGAAGAGCAGCAAGAGCTTTTGGTCCTGGCACCTTTGGGGTGGGAGGAATCCCTGGACGTTCGCAATTGCTGAGCTGGGCTCCGGCTGTAAGGACGGGCCCAGGCAGAGAGATTGTATTGGACTTTGGGAGGCTGCAGAAAGAGGGAGCGCCAGCGTTTGTGGGGCTGTGAATGGGGTTGCGTGGCTACTTGAAGAGCAGCAAGAGCTTTTGGTCCTGGCACCTTTGGGGTGGGAGGAATCCCTGGACGTTCGCAATTGCTGAGCTGGGCTCCGGCTGTAATGATGGGCCCAGGCAGAGAGATTGTATTGGACTTTGGGAGGCTGCAGAAAGAGGGAGCGCCAGCGTTTGTGGGGCTGTGAATGGGGTTGCGTGGCTACTTGAAGAGCAGCAAGAGCTTTTGGTCCTGGCACCTTTGGGGTGGGAGGAATCCCTGGACGTTCGCAATTGCTGAGCTGGGCTCCGGCTGTAATGACGGGCCCAGGCAGAGAGATTGTATTGGACTTTGGGAGGCTGCAGAAAGAGGGAGCGCCAGCGTTTGTGGGGCTGTGAATGGGGTTGCGTGGCTACTTGAAGAGCAGCAAGAGCTTTTGGTCCTGGCACCTTTGGGGTGGGAGGAATCCCTGGACGTTCGCAATTGCTGAGCTGGGCTCCGGCTGTAATGATGGGCCCAGGCAGAGAGATTGTATTGGACTTTGGGAGGCTGCAGAAAGAGGGAGCGCCAGCGTTTGTGGGGCTGTGAATGGGGTTGCGTGGCTACTTGAAGAGCAGCAAGAGCTTTTGGTCCTGGCACCTTTGGGGTGGGAGGAATCCTTGGACGTTCGCAATTGCTGAGCTGGGCTCCGGCTGTAATAACAGGCCCAGGCAGAGAGATTGTATTGGACTTTGGGAGGCTGCAGAAAGAGGGAGCGCCAGCGTTTGTGGGGCTGTGAATGGGGTTGCGTGGCTACTTGAAGAGCAGCAAGAGCTTTTGGTCCTGGCACCTTTGGGGTGGGAGGAATCCCTGGACATTCGCAATTGCTGAGCTGGGCTCCGGCTGTAATGACGGGCCCAGGCAGAGAGATTGTATTGGCCTTTGGGAGGCTGCAGAAAGAGGGAGCGCCAGCGTTTGTGGGGCTGTGAATGGGGTTGCGTGGCTACTTGAAGAGCAGCAAGAGCTTTTGGTCCTGGCACCTTTGGGGTGGGAGGAATCCCTGGACATTCGCAATTGCTGAGCTGGGCTCCGGCTGTAATGATGGGCCCAGGCAGAGAGATTGTATTGGACTTTGGGAGGCTGCAGAAAGAGGGAGCGCCAGCGTTTGTGGGGCTGTGAATGGGGTTGCGTGGCTACTTGAAGAGCAGCAAGAGCTTTTGGTCCTGGCACCTTTGGGGTGGGAGGAATCCCTGGACGTTCGCAATTGCTGAGCTGGGCTCCGGCTGTAATGACGGGCCCAGGCAGAGAGATTGTATTGGACTTTGGGAGGCTGCAGAAAGAGGGAGCGCCAGCGTTTGTGGGGCTGTGAATGGGGTTGCGTGGCTACTTGAAGAGCAGCAAGAGCTTTTGGTCCTGGCACCTTTGGGGTGGGAGGAATCCCTGGACGTTCGCAATTGCTGAGCTGGGCTCCGGCTGTAATGACGGGCCCAGGCAGAGAGATTGTATTGGACTTTGGGAGGCTGCAGAAAGAGGGAGCGCCAGCGTTTGTGGGGCTGTGAATGGGGTTGCGTGGCTACTTGAAGAGCAGCAAGAGCTTTTGGTCCTGGCACCTTTGGGGTGGGAGGAATCCCTGGACGTTCGCAATTGCTGAGCTGGGCTCCGGCTGTAATGATGGGCCCAGGCAGAGAGATTGTATTGGACTTTGGGAGGCTGCAGAAAGAGGGAGCGCCAGCGTTTGTGGGGCTGTGAATGGGGTTGCGTGGCTACTTGAAGAGCAGCAAGAGCTTTTGGTCCTGGCACCTTTGGGGTGGGAGGAATCCCTGGACGTTCGCAATTGCTGAGCTGGGCTCCGGCTGTAATGATGGGCCCAGGCAGAGAGATTGTATTGGACTTTGGGAGGCTGCAGAAAGAGGGAGCGCCAGCGTTTGTGGGGCTGTGAATGGGGTTGCGTGGCTACTTGAAGAGCAGCAAGAGCTTTTGGTCCTGGCACCTTTGGGGTGGGAGGAATCCCTGGACATTCGCAATTGCTGAGCTGGGCTCCGGCTGTAATGACGGGCCCAGGCAGAGAGATTGTATTGGACTTTGGGAGGCTGCAGAAAGAGGGAGCGCCAGCGTTTGTGGGGCTGTGAATGGGGTTGCGTGGCTACTTGAAGAGCAGCAAGAGCTTTTGGTCCTGGCACCTTTGGGGTGGGAGGAATCCCTGGACGTTCGCAATTGCTGAGCTGGGCTCCGGCTGTAATGATGGGCCCAGGCAGAGAGATTGTATTGGACTTTGGGAGGCTGCAGAAAGAGGGAGCGCCAGCGTTTGTGGGGCTGTGAATGGGGTTGCGTGGCTACTTGAAGAGCAGCAAGAGCTTTTGGTCCTGGCACCTTTGGGGTGGGAGGAATCCTTAGACATTCGCAATTGCTGAGCTGGGCTCCGGCTGTAATGACGGGCCCAGGCAGAGAGATTGTATTGGCCTTTGGGAGGCTGCAGAAAGAGGGAGCGCCAGCGTTTGTGGGGCTGTGAATGGGGTTGCGTGGCTACTTGAAGAGCAGCAAGAGCTTTTGGTCCTGGCACCTTTGGGGTGGGAGGAATCCCTGGACATTCGCAATTGCTGAGCTGGGCTCCGGCTGTAATGACGGGCCCAGGCAGAGAGATTGTATTGGCCTTTGGGAGGCTGCAGAAAGAGGGAGCGCCAGCGTTTGTGGGGCTGTGAATGGGGTTGCGTGGCTACTTGAAGAGCAGCAAGAGCTTTTGGTCCTGGCACCTTTGGGGTGGGAGGAATCCCTGGACATTCGCAATTGCTGAGCTGGGCTCCGGCTGTAATGATGGGCCCAGGCAGAGAGATTGTATTGGACTTTGGGAGGCTGCAGAAAGAGGGAGCGCCAGCGTTTGTGGGGCTGTGAATGGGGTTGCGTGGCTACTTGAAGAGCAGCAAGAGCTTTTGGTCCTGGCACCTTTGGGGTGGGAGGAATCCCTGGACGTTCGCAATTGCTGAGCTGGGCTCCGGCTGTAATGACGGGCCCAGGCAGAGAGATTGTATTGGACTTTGGGAGGCTGCAGAAAGAGGGAGCGCCAGCGTTTGTGGGGCTGTGAATGGGGTTGCGTGGCTACTTGAAGAGCAGCAAGAGCTTTTGGTCCTGGCACCTTTGGGGTGGGAGGAATCCCTGGACGTTCGCAATTGCTGAGCTGGGCTCCGGCTGTAATGACGGGCCCAGGCAGAGAGATTGTATTGGACTTTGGGAGGCTGCAGAAAGAGGGAGCGCCAGCGTTTGTGGGGCTGTGAATGGGGTTGCGTGGCTACTTGAAGAGCAGCAAGAGCTTTTGGTCCTGGCACCTTTGGGGTGGGAGGAATCCCTGGACGTTCGCAATTGCTGAGCTGGGCTCCGGCTGTAATGATGGGCCCAGGCAGAGAGATTGTATTGGACTTTGGGAGGCTGCAGAAAGAGGGAGCGCCAGCGTTTGTGGGGCTGTGAATGGGGTTGCGTGGCTACTTGAAGAGCAGCAAGAGCTTTTGGTCCTGGCACCTTTGGGGTGGGAGGAATCCCTGGACGTTCGCAATTGCTGAGCTGGGCTCCGGCTGTAATGATGGGCCCAGGCAGAGAGATTGTATTGGACTTTGGGAGGCTGCAGAAAGAGGGAGCGCCAGCGTTTGTGGGGCTGTGAATGGGGTTGCGTGGCTACTTGAAGAGCAGCAAGAGCTTTTGGTCCTGGCACCTTTGGGGTGGGAGGAATCCCTGGACATTCGCAATTGCTGAGCTGGGCTCCGGCTGTAATGATGGGCCCAGGCAGAGAGATTGTATTGGACTTTGGGAGGCTGCAGAAAGAGGGAGCGCCAGCGTTTGTGGGGCTGTGAATGGGGTTGCGTGGCTACTTGAAGAGCAGCAAGAGCTTTTGGTCCTGGCACCTTTGGGGTGGGAGGAATCCCTGGACGTTCGCAATTGCTGAGCTGGGCTCCGGCTGTAATGATGGGCCCAGGCAGAGAGATTGTATTGGACTTTGGGAGGCTGCAGAAAGAGGGAGCGCCAGCGTTTGTGGGGCTGTGAATGGGGTTGCGTGGCTACTTGAAGAGCAGCAAGAGCTTTTGGTCCTGGCACCTTTGGGGTGGGAGGAATCCTTAGACATTCACAATTGCTGAGCTGGGCTCTGGCTGTAATGACGGGCCCAGGCAGAGAGATTGTATTGGCGTTTGGGAGGCTGCAGAAAGAGGGAGCGCCAGCGTTTGTGGGGCTGTGAATGGGGTTGCGTGGCTACTTGAAGAGCAGCAAGAGCTTTTGGTCCTGGCACCTTTGGGGTGGGAGGAATCCCTGGACGTTCGCAATTGCTGAGCTGGGCTCCGGCTCTACTCAGCGACCCAGGCAGAGAGATTGTAGTGGACTTTGGGAGGCTGCAGAAAGCGGGAGCGGCAGCGTTTGTGGGGCTGTGAATGGGGTTGCGTGGCTACTTGAAGAGCAGCAAGAGCTTTTGGTCCTGGCACCTTTGGGGTGGGAGGAATCCCTGGACGTTCGCAATTGCTGAGCTGGGCTCCGGCTGTAATGACGGGCCCAGGCAGAGAGATTGTATTGGACTTTGGGAGGCTGCAGAAAGAGGGAGCGCCAGCGTTTGTGGGGCTGTGAATGGGGTTGCGTGGCTACTTGAAGAGCAGCAAGAGCTTTTGGTCCTGGCACCTTTGGGGTGGGAGGAATCCCTGGACGTTCGCAATTGCTGAGCTGGGCTCCGGCTGTAATGATGGGCCCAGGCAGAGAGATTGTATTGGACTTTGGGAGGCTGCAGAAAGAGGGAGCGCCAGCGTTTGTGGGGCTGTGAATGGGGTTGCGTGGCTACTTGAAGAGCAGCAAGAGCTTTTGGTCCTGGCACCTTTGGGGTGGGAGGAATCCTTAGACATTCGCAATTGCTGAGCTGGGCTCCGGCTGTAATGACGGGCCCAGGCAGAGAGATTGTATTGGACTTTGGGAGGCTGCAGAAAGAGGGAGCGCCAGCGTTTGTGGGGCTGTGAATGGGGTTGCGTGGCTACTTGAAGAGCAGCAAGAGCTTTTGGTCCTGGCACTTTTGGGGTGGGAGGAATCCCTGGACGTTCGCAATTGCTGACCTGGGCTCTGGCTGTAATGACGGACCAAGCAGAGAGATTGTATTGGACTTTGGGAGGCTGCAGAAAGAGGGAGCGCCAGCGTTTGTGGGGCTGTGAATGGGGTTGCGTGGCTACTTGAAGAGCAGCAAGAGCTTTTGGTCCTGGCACCTTTGGGGTGGGAGGAATCCTTGGTCATTAGGAAGTACTGAGCTGGGCTCCGTCTGTAATAACAGGCCCAGGCAGAGAGATTGTATTGGACTTTGGGAGGCTGCAGAAAGAGGGAGCGCCAGCGTTTGTGGGGCTGTGAATGGGGTTGCGTGGCTACTTGAAGAGCAGCAAGAGCTTTTGGTCCTGGCACCTTTGGGGTGGGAGGAATCCTTAGACATTCGCAATTGCTGAGCTGGGCTCCGGCTGTAATGATGGGCCCAGGCAGAGAGATTGTATTGGACTTTGGGAGGCTGCAGAAAGAGGGAGCGCCAGCGTTTGTGGGGCTGTGAATGGGGTTGCGTGGCTACTTGAAGAGCAGCAAGAGCTTTTGGTCCTGGCACCTTTGGGGTGGGAGGAATCCCTGGACGTTCGCAATTGCTGAGCTGGGCTCCGGCTGTAATGACGGGCCCAGGCAGAGAGATTGTATTGGACTTTGGGAGGCTGCAGAAAGAGGGAGCGCCAGCGTTTGTGGGGCTGTGAATGGGGTTGCGTGGCTACTTGAAGAGCAGCAAGAGCTTTTGGTCCTGGCACCTTTGGGGTGGGAGGAATCCCTGGACGTTCGCAATTGCTGAGCTGGGCTCCGGCTGTAATGATGGGCCCAGGCAGAGAGATTGTATTGGACTTTGGGAGGCTGCAGAAAGAGGGAGCGCCAGCGTTTGTGGGGCTGTGAATGGGGTTGCGTGGCTACTTGAAGAGCAGCAAGAGCTTTTGGTCCTGGCACCTTTGGGGTGGGAGGAATCCCTGGACATTCGCAATTGCTGAGCTGGGCTCCGGCTGTAATGACGGGCCCAGGCAGAGAGATTGTATTGGCCTTTGGGAGGCTGCAGAAAGAGGGAGCGCCAGCGTTTGTGGGGCTGTGAATGGGGTTGCGTGGCTACTTGAAGAGCAGCAAGAGCTTTTGGTCCTGGCACCTTTGGGGTGGGAGGAATCCCTGGACATTCGCAATTGCTGAGCTGGGCTCCGGCTGTAATGACGGGCCCAGGCAGAGAGATTGTATTGGCCTTTGGGAGGCTGCAGAAAGAGGGAGCGCCAGCGTTTGTGGGGCTGTGAATGGGGTTGCGTGGCTACTTGAAGAGCAGCAAGAGCTTTTGGTCCTGGCACCTTTGGGGTGGGAGGAATCCCTGGACATTCGCAATTGCTGAGCTGGGCTCCGGCTGTAATGATGGGCCCAGGCAGAGAGATTGTATTGGACTTTGGGAGGCTGCAGAAAGAGGGAGCGCCAGCGTTTGTGGGGCTGTGAATGGGGTTGCGTGGCTACTTGAAGAGCAGCAAGAGCTTTTGGTCCTGGCACCTTTGGGGTGGGAGGAATCCCTGGACGTTCGCAATTGCTGAGCTGGGCTCCGGCTGTAATGACGGGCCCAGGCAGAGAGATTGTATTGGACTTTGGGAGGCTGCAGAAAGAGGGAGCGCCAGCGTTTGTGGGGCTGTGAATGGGGTTGCGTGGCTACTTGAAGAGCAGCAAGAGCTTTTGGTCCTGGCACCTTTGGGGTGGGAGGAATCCCTGGACGTTCGCAATTGCTGAGCTGGGCTCCGGCTGTAATGATGGGCCCAGGCAGAGAGATTGTATTGGACTTTGGGAGGCTGCAGAAAGAGGGAGCGCCAGCGTTTGTGGGGCTGTGAATGGGGTTGCGTGGCTACTTGAAGAGCAGCAAGAGCTTTTGGTCCTGGCACCTTTGGGGTGGGAGGAATCCCTGGACGTTCGCAATTGCTGAGCTGGGCTCCGGCTGTAATGATGGGCCCAGGCAGAGAGATTGTATTGGACTTTGGGAGGCTGCAGAAAGAGGGAGCGCCAGCGTTTGTGGGGCTGTGAATGGGGTTGCGTGGCTACTTGAAGAGCAGCAAGAGCTTTTGGTCCTGGCACCTTTGGGGTGGGAGGAATCCCTGGACGTTCGCAATTGCTGAGCTGGGCTCCGGCTGTAATGATGGGCCCAGGCAGAGAGATTGTATTGGACTTTGGGAGGCTGCAGAAAGAGGGAGCGCCAGCGTTTGTGGGGCTGTGAATGGGGTTGCGTGGCTACTTGAAGAGCAGCAAGAGCTTTTGGTCCTGGCACCTTTGGGGTGGGAGGAATCCCTGGACGTTCGCAATTGCTGAGCTGGGCTCCGGCTGTAATGATGGGCCCAGGCAGAGAGATTGTATTGGACTTTGGGAGGCTGCAGAAAGAGGGAGCGCCAGCGTTTGTGGGGCTGTGAATGGGGTTGCGTGGCTACTTGAAGAGCAGCAAGAGCTTTTGGTCCTGGCACCTTTGGGGTGGGAGGAATCCTTAGACATTCGCAATTGCTGAGCTGGGCTCTGTTTGTAATCACGGTCCCAGGCAGAGAGATTGTATTGGACTTTGGGAGGCTGCAGAAAGAGGGAGCGCCAGCGTTTGTGGGGCTGTGAATGGGGTTGCGTGGCTACTTGAAGAGCAGCAAGAGCTTTTGGTCCTGGCACCTTTGGGGTGGGAGGAATCCCTGGACGTTCGCAATTGCTGAGCTGGGCTCCGGCTCTACTCAGCGGCCCAGGCAGAGAGATTGTAGTGGACTTTGGGAGGCTGCAGAAAGAGGGAGCGCCAGCGTTTGTGGGGCTGTGAATGGGGTTGCGTGGCTACTTGAAGAGCAGCAAGAGCTTTTGGTCCTGGCACCTTTGGGGTGGGAGGAATCCCTGGACGTTCGCAATTGCTGAGCTGGGCTCCGGCTGTAATGACGGGCCCAGGCAGAGAGATTGTATTGGACTTTGGGAGGCTGCAGAAAGAGGGAGCGCCAGCGTTTGTGGGGCTGTGAATGGGGTTGCGTGGCTACTTGAAGAGCAGCAAGAGCTTTTGGTCCTGGCACCTTTGGGGTGGGAGGAATCCCTGGACGTTCGCAATTGCTGAGCTGGGCTCCGGCTGTAATGATGGGCCCAGGCAGAGAGATTGTATTGGACTTTGGGAGGCTGCAGAAAGAGGGAGCGCCAGCGTTTGTGGGGCTGTGAATGGGGTTGCGTGGCTACTTGAAGAGCAGCAAGAGCTTTTGGTCCTGGCACCTTTGGGGTGGGAGGAATCCTTAGACATTCGCAATTGCTGAGCTGGGCTCCGGCTGTAATGACGGGCCCAGGCAGAGAGATTGTATTGGACTTTGGGAGGCTGCAGAAAGAGGGAGCGCCAGCGTTTGTGGGGCTGTGAATGGGGTTGCGTGGCTACTTGAAGAGCAGCAAGAGCTTTTGGTCCTGGCACTTTTGGGGTGGGAGGAATCCCTGGACGTTCGCAATTGCTGACCTGGGCTCTGGCTGTAATGACGGACCAAGCAGAGAGATTGTATTGGACTTTGGGAGGCTGCAGAAAGAGGGAGCGCCAGCGTTTGTGGGGCTGTGAATGGGGTTGCGTGGCTACTTGAAGAGCAGCAAGAGCTTTTGGTCCTGGCACCTTTGGGGTGGGAGGAATCCTTGGTCATTAGGAAGTACTGAGCTGGGCTCCGGCTGTAAGTACAGGGCGAGGCAGAGAGGTTGTATTGGACTTTGGGAGGCTGCAGAAAGAGGGAGCGCCAGCGTTTGTGGGGCTGTGAATGGGGTTGCGTGGCTACTTGAAGAGCAGCAAGAGCTTTTGGTCCTGGCACCTTTGGGGTGGGAGGAATCCCTGGACGTTCGCAATTGCTGAGCTGGGCTCCGGCTGTAAGGACGGGCCCAGGCAGAGAGATTGTATTGGACTTTGGGAGGCTGCAGAAAGAGGGAGCGCCAGCGTTTGTGGGGCTGTGAATGGGGTTGCGTGGCTACTTGAAGAGCAGCAAGAGCTTTTGGTCCTGGCACCTTTGGGGTGGGAGGAATCCCTGGACGTTCGCAATTGCTGAGCTGGGCTCCGGCTGTAATGATGGGCCCAGGCAGAGAGATTGTATTGGACTTTGGGAGGCTGCAGAAAGAGGGAGCGCCAGCGTTTGTGGGGCTGTGAATGGGGTTGCGTGGCTACTTGAAGAGCAGCAAGAGCTTTTGGTCCTGGCACCTTTGGGGTGGGAGGAATCCCTGGACGTTCGCAATTGCTGAGCTGGGCTCCGGCTGTAATGACGGGCCCAGGCAGAGAGATTGTATTGGACTTTGGGAGGCTGCAGAAAGAGGGAGCGCCAGCGTTTGTGGGGCTGTGAATGGGGTTGCGTGGCTACTTGAAGAGCAGCAAGAGCTTTTGGTCCTGGCACCTTTGGGGTGGGAGGAATCCCTGGACGTTCGCAATTGCTGAGCTGGGCTCCGGCTGTAATGATGGGCCCAGGCAGAGAGATTGTATTGGACTTTGGGAGGCTGCAGAAAGAGGGAGCGCCAGCGTTTGTGGGGCTGTGAATGGGGTTGCGTGGCTACTTGAAGAGCAGCAAGAGCTTTTGGTCCTGGCACCTTTGGGGTGGGAGGAATCCCTGGACGTTCGCAATTGCTGAGCTGGGCTCCGGCTGTAATGACGGGCCCAGGCAGAGAGATTGTATTGGACTTTGGGAGGCTGCAGAAAGAGGGAGCGCCAGCGTTTGTGGGGCTGTGAATGGGGTTGCGTGGCTACTTGAAGAGCAGCAAGAGCTTTTGGTCCTGGCACCTTTGGGGTGGGAGGAATCCCTGGACGTTCGCAATTGCTGAGCTGGGCTCCGGCTGTAATGACGGGCCCAGGCAGAGAGATTGTATTGGACTTTGGGAGGCTGCAGAAAGAGGGAGCGCCAGCGTTTGTGGGGCTGTGAATGGGGTTGCGTGGCTACTTGAAGAGCAGCAAGAGCTTTTGGTCCTGGCACCTTTGGGGTGGGAGGAATCCTTAGACATTCACAATTGCTGAGCTGGGCTCCGGCTGTAATGACGGGCCCAGGCAGAGAGATTGTATTGGCGTTTGGGAGGCTGCAGAAAGAGGGAGCGCCAGCGTTTGTGGGGCTGTGAATGGGGTTGCGTGGCTACTTGAAGAGCAGCAAGAGCTTTTGGTCCTGGCACCTTTGGGGTGGGAGGAATCCCTGGACGTTCGCAATTGCTGAGCTGGGCTCTGGCTGTAATGACGGACCAAGCAGAGAGATTGTATTGGACTTTGGGAGGCTGCAGAAAGAGAGAGCGCCAGCGTTTGTGGGGCTGTGAATGGGGTTGCGTGGCTACTTGAAGAGCAGCAAGAGCTTTTGGTCCTGGCACCTTTGGGCTGGGAGGAATCCTTAGTCATTCACAATTGCTGAGCTGGGCTCCGGCTGTAATGATGGGCCCAGGCAGAGAGATTGTATTGGACTTTGGGAGGCTGCAGAAAGAGGGAGCGCCAGCGTTTGTGGGGCTGTGAATGGGGTTGCGTGGCTACTTGAAGAGCAGCAAGAGCTTTTGGTCCTGGCACCTTTGGGGTGGGAGGAATCCCTGGACGTTCGCAATTGCTGAGCTGGGCTCCGGCTGTAAGGACGGGCCCAGGCAGAGAGATTGTATTGGACTTTGGGAGGCTGCAGAAAGAGGGAGCGCCAGCGTTTGTGGGGCTGTGAATGGGGTTGCGTGGCTACTTGAAGAGCAGCAAGAGCTTTTGGTCCTGGCACCTTTGGGGTGGGAGGAATCCCTGGACGTTCGCAATTGCTGAGCTGGGCTCCGGCTGTAATGATGGGCCCAGGCAGAGAGATTGTATTGGACTTTGGGAGGCTGCAGAAAGAGGGAGCGCCAGCGTTTGTGGGGCTGTGAATGGGGTTGCGTGGCTACTTGAAGAGCAGCAAGAGCTTTTGGTCCTGGCACCTTTGGGGTGGGAGGAATCCCTGGACGTTCGCAATTGCTGAGCTGGGCTCCGGCTGTAATGATGGGCCCAGGCAGAGAGATTGTATTGGACTTTGGGAGGCTGCAGAAAGAGGGAGCGCCAGCGTTTGTGGGGCTGTGAATGGGGTTGCGTGGCTACTTGAAGAGCAGCAAGAGCTTTTGGTCCTGGCACCTTTGGGGTGGGAGGAATCCCTGGACGTTCGCAATTGCTGAGCTGGGCTCCGGCTGTAATGATGGGCCCAGGCAGAGAGATTGTATTGGACTTTGGGAGGCTGCAGAAAGAGGGAGCGCCAGCGTTTGTGGGGCTGTGAATGGGGTTGCGTGGCTACTTGAAGAGCAGCAAGAGCTTTTGGTCCTGGCACCTTTGGGGTGGGAGGAATCCTTAGACATTCGCAATTGCTGAGCTGGGCTCCGGCTGTAATGATGGGCCCAGGCAGAGAGATTGTATTGGACTTTGGGAGGCTGCAGAAAGAGGGAGCGCCAGCGTTTGTGGGGCTGTGAATGGGGTTGCGTGGCTACTTGAAGAGCAGCAAGAGCTTTTGGTCCTGGCACCTTTGGGGTGGGAGGAATCCCTGGACGTTCGCAATTGCTGAGCTGGGCTCCGGCTGTAATGATGGGCCCAGGCAGAGAGATTGTATTGGACTTTGGGAGGCTGCAGAAAGAGGGAGCGCCAGCGTTTGTGGGGCTGTGAATGGGGTTGCGTGGCTACTTGAAGAGCAGCAAGAGCTTTTGGTCCTGGCACCTTTGGGGTGGGAGGAATCCTTAGACATTCGCAATTGCTGAGCTGGGCTCCGGCTGTAATGACGGGCCCAGGCAGAGAGATTGTATTGGACTTTGGGAGGCTGCAGAAAGAGGGAGCGCCAGCGTTTGTGGGGCTGTGAATGGGGTTGCGTGGCTACTTGAAGAGCAGCAAGAGCTTTTGGTCCTGGCACCTTTGGGGTGGGAGGAATCCCTGGACGTTCGCAATTGCTGAGCTGGGCTCCGGCTCTACTCAGCGACCCAGGCAGAGAGATTGTAGTGGACTTTGGGAGACTGAAGCAATAGACAGAGTCAGCCTTTGTGGGGCTGTGAATGGGGTTGCGTGGCTACTTGAAGAGCAGCAAGAGCTTTTGGTCCTGGCACCTTTGGGGTGGGAGGAATCCCTGGACGTTCGCAATTGCTGAGCCGGGCTCCGGCTGTAATGATGGGCCCAGGCAGAGAGATTGTATTGGACTTTGGGAGGCTGCAGAAAGAGGGAGCGCCAGCGTTTGTGGGGCTGTGAATGGGGTTGCGTGGCTACTTGAAGAGCAGCAAGAGCTTTTGGTCCTGGCACCTTTGGGGTGGGAGGAATCCCTGGACGTTCGCAATTGCTGAGCTGGGCTCCGGCTGTAATGATGGGCCCAGGCAGAGAGATTGTATTGGACTTTGGGAGGCTGCAGAAAGAGGGAGCGCCAGCGTTTGTGGGGCTGTGAATGGGGTTGCGTGGCTACTTGAAGAGCAGCAAGAGCTTTTGGTCCTGGCACCTTTGGGGTGGGAGGAATCCTTAGACATTCGCAATTGCTGAGCTGGGCTCTGGTTGTAATGACGGGCCCAGGCAGAGAGATTGTATTGGACTTTGGGAGGCTGCAGAAAGAGGGAGCGCCAGCGTTTGTGGGGCTGTGAATGGGGTTGCGTGGCTACTTGAAGAGCAGCAAGAGCTTTTGGTCCTGGCACCTTTGGGGTGGGAGGAATCCCTGGACGTTCGCAATTGCTGAGCTGGGCTCCGGCTGTAATGATGGGCCCAGGCAGAGAGATTGTATTGGACTTTGGGAGGCTGCAGAAAGAGGGAGCGCCAGCGTTTGTGGGGCTGTGAATGGGGTTGCGTGGCTACTTGAAGAGCAGCAAGAGCTTTTGGTCCTGGCACCTTTGGGCTGGGAGGAATCCTTGGTCATTAGGAAGTACTGAGCTGGGCTCCGTCTGTAATAACAGGCCCAGGCAGAGAGATTGTATTGGACTTTGGGAGGCTGCAGAAAGAGGGAGCGCCAGCGTTTGTGGGGCTGTGAATGGGGTTGCGTGGCTACTTGAAGAGCAGCAAGAGCTTTTGGTCCTGGCACCTTTGGGGTGGGAGGAATCCCTGGACGTTCGCAATTGCTGAGCTGGGCTCCGGCTGTAATGATGGGCCCAGGCAGAGAGATTGTATTGGACTTTGGGAGGCTGCAGAAAGAGGGAGCGCCAGCGTTTGTGGGGCTGTGAATGGGGTTGCGTGGCTACTTGAAGAGCAGCAAGAGCTTTTGGTCCTGGCACCTTTGGGGTGGGAGGAATCCCTGGACGTTCGCAATTGCTGAGCTGGGCTCCGGCTGTAATGATGGGCCCAGGCAGAGAGATTGTATTGGACTTTGGGAGGCTGCAGAAAGAGGGAGCGCCAGCGTTTGTGGGGCTGTGAATGGGGTTGCGTGGCTACTTGAAGAGCAGCAAGAGCTTTTGGTCCTGGCACCTTTGGGGTGGGAGGAATCCCTGGACGTTCGCAATTGCTGAGCTGGGCTCCGGCTGTAATGATGGGCCCAGGCAGAGAGATTGTATTGGACTTTGGGAGGCTGCAGAAAGAGGGAGCGCCAGCGTTTGTGGGGCTGTGAATGGGGTTGCGTGGCTACTTGAAGAGCAGCAAGAGCTTTTGGTCCTGGCACCTTTGGGGTGGGAGGAATCCCTGGACGTTCGCAATTGCTGAGCTGGGCTCCGGCTGTAATGATGGGCCCAGGCAGAGAGATTGTATTGGACTTTGGGAGGCTGCAGAAAGAGGGAGCGCCAGCGTTTGTGGGGCTGTGAATGGGGTTGCGTGGCTACTTGAAGAGCAGCAAGAGCTTTTGGTCCTGGCACCTTTGGGGTGGGAGGAATCCCTGGACATTCGCAATTGCTGAGCTGGGCTCTGGCTGTAATGACGGTCCCAGGCAGAGAGATTGTATTGGACTTTGGGAGGCTGCAGAAAGAGGGAGCGCCAGCGTTTGTGGGGCTGTGAATGGGGTTGCGTGGCTACTTGAAGAGCAGCAAGAGCTTTTGGTCCTGGCACCTTTGGGGTGGGAGGAATCCCTGGACGTTCGCAATTGCTGAGCTGGGCTCCGGCTGTAATGATGGGCCCAGGCAGAGAGATTGTATTGGACTTTGGGAGGCTGCAGAAAGAGGGAGCGCCAGCGTTTGTGGGGCTGTGAATGGGGTTGCGTGGCTACTTGAAGAGCAGCAAGAGCTTTTGGTCCTGGCACCTTTGGGGTGGGAGGAATCCCTGGACGTTCGCAATTGCTGAGCTGGGCTCCGGCTGTAATGATGGGCCCAGGCAGAGAGATTGTATTGGACTTTGGGAGGCTGCAGAAAGAGGGAGCGCCAGCGTTTGTGGGGCTGTGAATGGGGTTGCGTGGCTACTTGAAGAGCAGCAAGAGCTTTTGGTCCTGGCACCTTTGGGGTGGGAGGAATCCCTGGACGTTCGCAATTGCTGAGCTGGGCTCTGGCTGTAATGACGGGCCCAGGCAGAGAGATTGTATTGGACTTTGGGAGGCTGCAGAAAGAGGGAGCGGCAGCGTTTGTGGGGCTGTGAATGGGGTTGCGTGGCTACTTGAAGAGCAGCAAGAGCTTTTGGTCCTGGCACCTTTGGGGTGGGAGGAATCCTTGGTCATTAGGAAGTACTGAGCTGGGCTCCGTCTGTAATAACAGGCCCAGGCAGAGAGATTGTATTGGACTTTGGGAGGCTGCAGAAAGAGGGAGCGCCAGCGTTTGTGGGGCTGTGAATGGGGTTGCGTGGCTACTTGAAGAGCAGCAAGAGCTTTTGGTCCTGGCACCTTTGGGGTGGGAGGAATCCTTGGTCATTAGGAAGTACTGAGCTGGGCTCCGGCTGTAATGATGGGCCCAGGCAGAGAGATTGTATTGGACTTTGGGAGGCTGCAGAAAGAGGGAGCGCCAGCGTTTGTGGGGCTGTGAATGGGGTTGCGTGGCTACTTGAAGAGCAGCAAGAGCTTTTGGTCCTGGCACCTTTGGGGTGGGAGGAATCCCTGGACGTTCGCAATTGCTGAGCTGGGCTCCGGCTCTACTCAGCACACCTGGCAGAGACATTGTATTGGACTTTGAGAGGCTGCAGAAAGAGGGAGCGCCAGCGTTTGTGGGGCTGTGAATGGGGTTGCGTGGCTACTTGAAGAGCAGCAAGAGCTTTTGGTCCTGGCACTTTTGGGGTGGGAGGAATCCCTGGACGTTCGCAATTGCTGACCTGGGCTCTGGCTGTAATGACGGACCAAGCAGAGAGATTGTATTGGACTTTGGGAGGCTGCAGAAAGAGGGAGCGCCAGCGTTTGTGGGGCTGTGAATGGGGTTGCGTGGCTACTTGAAGAGCAGCAAGAGCTTTTGGTCCTGGCACCTTTGGGGTGGGAGGAATCCCTGGACGTTCGCAATTGCTGAGCTGGGCTCCGGCTGTAATGATGGGCCCAGGCAGAGAGATTGTATTGGACTTTGGGAGGCTGCAGAAAGAGGGAGCGCCAGCGTTTGTGGGGCTGTGAATCGGGGTCTCTGGGTACTGTACTTTTCCATCCCCATGCGCTGATGGGGCATGAAGTTCCTGGGAACGAAAAGCCAACGGGTTTAGTCTCGGAGGGGACACAGGCTGGCTGGGAGGGAGCGCAGCCAGGGGGGGCTGACCCAGACTGGCCAATGGGCTATTCCATACCATATGACATCATGCTCAGCATATAAAGCTGGGGGAAGAAGAAGGAAGGGGTGGACGTTTGGAGTGATGGCGCTTGTCTTCCCAAGTAACCGTTACGCGTGATGGAGCCCTGCTTTCCTGAGGATGGCTGAACACCTGCTTGCGTATGGGAAGTAGTGAATGAATTCCTTGCTTTGCTTTGCTTGCGCGCGCGGCTTTTGCTTTACCCATTAAACTGTTCTTATCTCAACCCACGAGTTTTCTTCCTTTTACCCTTTCGATTCTCTCCCCCGTCCCACCAAGGGGGAGTGAGCAAGCGGCTGTGTGGTGCTGAGTTGCTGGCTGGGGTTAAACCACGACAGTTTTTTTTTGGCACCCAACATAGGGTACAAAGGGTTCGAGATAACGACAGATTTAATTGGAATGTGCTAGATCGAAGTTATAGCTGGTATTGCTGTTTAGCTATTAATCATCAGGTTTCTGTGCTTGCCACGGGGCTTGCTTGCCTTACTGTATATTAGAATCTAATGCTCGTAGTGGCTGCTTTTTGCTTTCTCTGCTTGCTGTACTGCTGAACTGCTTATCATCTTACTCCGCTGTGCCTGGGAACATTTTGATAACAGCAATGGCTCTGTGCCTGGGCTGGCAGATGGCCAGGGCATCTCTGCTGTTTTTCTGTACTGCTGTACTGGACAGGCTGGAACTCCAGTGTGAACTCGAGTTGAAGGGGTGGGCTGTGGGGCACAGATGGGGCCGTCATTACTGGGGGCTGAGCCAACGGAGGAAGGGGAGGCACAGGGAGGCTATGGCACAGCGGGAACAAAGGAGTCGGGAAAGGTGTTCCTGTTACGAGTGGGGAGTCTAGAGCAGCCACCCACGGAACCTTCGGCACCTTCTGCACCGGCGGATCCGCCACCTCCTCAATACCCCTGGGGCGAGTTGCAACAATGTGTGGAAAGGGAGCTGACTGATAGGTTGCTGGATTGGGTCCTGGGGACCAATGTGGGATCCCAGCGGTATCGCGAACTACATGAAGGAGGATGGCGGGAAGGAGAAAAGGAGGGCAAGACCCCATCACCTTCTGAGGACGCCCCGTTGCATCCCAGTGATCGACAGGTGCTGGACACACAGAGAGCGGAGCGCAGGAAAGGATCTGAGGAACAAGGAGAACCGGCATCACAGCTGAGAACATCTGGGGGGGGGGGGGGTGGTAGGGCTCCCCCGGCACTGCCAGTGATACCTGAGCTACCAGAGGGACCCCCTACCCCTGGGGCAGTGGGAAAGCGAACTGGTATTCCCTCACAGTGGAGGGAGCCTGTACACGATTACCCCATGAGCTCTGATAGCAGTGAGGACGAAGGGGGTGACGAGGGATCCTCGATTGTTGCTTATCCTGTGTGTTTCCAAAGATCCCCTCTGGGAGGCAGGGGTAAACCCTCGAGGGTTGCAGCCCAACCAAATATGGCAGTCTGATGTTACGATTTATGAACCCTTTAATCCACGTAAGTATCTGCATGTTACAGTTGATACCTGCAGTGGAGTTATTTTAGCCACTATGCATGCTAAACAAAATGCTCTCGCAGTTATTTTACATTGGCAGAACTGTATGGCACAACTTGGCATTCCACAAAAAATTAAAAGAGATAATGGAGCGGCATATGTCAGCAAGAAGACAAAGGACTTCTGCGCGCGCTGGGATTTTCAGTTGAGTCATGGCATTCCCTACAACAGTACGGGCCAAAGCATTGTAGAACGCGCGCATCGCACATTAAAAGGGTTACTCGACCGACTTAGGGAGGGGGAAAATATAAGCCCAGGAACAGGGGTTCCCCCTCCCCTTGACCCTCCCTTATTTCGGGCACAGCGTCTGTTGACGACGGCACTAATTACCTTAAATCATATCATTCGAGGGAACACCTATAAAACCCAGACTGCAACCCAAGCACATTTCTGGCTCGATGAGAACGAAGGGCCTTACCCTTTGGTTCAAGTACGGGACCTGCAAACCCGTGAATGGAGGGGCCCTTATTCCCTCCGTTGTCTGGGACGTGGGTATGCGCGTGTGCAAACCGAGAAAGGGACGCTAGAATGGGTACCCAGTCAAAATATTTGACCGTATAGACATTAATCAATTTATTGAGTCTTATCTTGACAGGTTACCATTTCCCTATGCGTCCTGATGGTGTGGGGGAGCAATGAGGGAGCCGTGACAAACTACTGGCTGGATTGGGCAAAATCCATGAACGTAACGGATGTGTGTCTGTATATGCCGGCTATTGGACAAGCCTCTACCTGTCTATTGTTCACCCCCTACTTCACTAGCGATAAGGAGGACAGTTGCTGCCACAAGTCAAACCACAGCTCCACTATCCCAGGCTTACAAAACTGGAATGTCAATAACGTCATAATAGGCAACGATACGTTGAATATTTCTAAGAGCCACACCAACACGCTTGACCAACTATCTGATGCAATACAAGTAAACTCCCTTAATTTAGGAGCTATAGCTAACATAGGCAACTGGTTTACCAATATTCCCAAACCTTTAATAACCGGGCTCATAATCTTATTACTTATTCTTGTCCTTGCTATGGTATTACCCTGTCTATTACGCTTAATTATGCATTCTATGAGTTGTATATTAAGAAGTCTTACCACATATCGATTATTTTACGCGCAGCTTCCCCAGCGAGATCCAGAGCTACTGGAGCTAAGGGAGGGGGAAATGTAGTAAAGATAAGGGCTGGCGACCAGAAGATCACGTGCTGTACGGAAAGAGTTAAGGGTCGACCCTCCCTTGTCTCCGCCCCTTATAACATGACACGCCTACTGCTGGGAGTATAAAGGTAAACTACTGCGCAATAAACGTTGAACACCCACACTGCGTGTGCTGACTGTTCCTTCCCCAGCCCGGGTCAGCTGGAGATCCGCTGGTATAACCTTGATATGTAACGAACACTACGCACATTGATCTCAGAGAAAAAGGAAAGAAAACTTACCCTTCTGAAAGCTCTCCTCCTTAACGTTAACCCGGCAAAACCAGTTACACACAGGGTCCTTCAGAAGTCATAAGTACCTCAAAATAAAACCATCTGAAATGACTCACGTGGAAGCTCACTGACAACAGGCACAGGTATGATGGCACTGCCTGAGCAAAACAGGACCTCCTCAATGTGCACTTCTATTGCACACCAAAGTGTCCAGCTGAAACCTTCATGTATCAGGACAGCATGCAAGGAATAGAGTAGTGGTTCTTCAGCCACTTTAGACATGTATGCAGCAAGGTCCAAATATTCCAGATATGGCACAACGTCAAGAGAGAGCAAGAAGATGGCTTCCTGGCCATGCAAATCTTCAGAGGAAGCTGGACCCTTTGTGGCAGACATGTTCCCTCACTAAGGTCTGCAAGGAAATCAAATGATAAAGGAGATCCTAGTCTTGTGGCTGAAGAAATGCTCTTTACAAACTAGTCTTCTGTAGAGGAGCATTCAGAAAAAACAGCTCTCATTTATAATCCAGTCATACAGTAGAGACAGCTTTAGCACTGCCATCCATCCCTGCAGCCAGAGCTTTGGAAAAGAGCTGCTTTCTTGCTCATGTGCAAGTAACTAGTCCTCTCATTTCACTAACTCTGGCCAACCTCCTTTCCATCCATAGTCTTGCATCTGATTATTAGTCTAATTAGGCACTGCTATCTTCTATGTGCAATCACCTGATAAAAAGTGTTAAGAGCAGGGCAAAGACATAAAGACATAAAGAAGCAAGTAATTAGCATGCAAGGTAACCCCACTTGTATCACATATTTCTGCAAGCCATCTTGTCTTTCAAAGAAGTCTGTACTCATAGGAGTCGCTCCATGTGACGGCCATCACTCCTATCTGTAACAGAGGAGAAAGCTCTGGTTGACAAAAGAGCATTGAGAAGTGCTCCAGAAGGACAAGAACCGCACAACTCCCTTCATTTCCTTGCAAAAAAGCCACTCTGAGCACTAAGTAGCTCCTAGGGATGGTGAACACGCCCAAAACTACACACACAAATACCCCAGCATTTTCCATCCAAACTGGATCAGTGCTACTTTCTGCTTCTGCAGAGCTGTGCACTCAGGACATTTTCTTCACTTCTACAGCGTTTTAGTCCACAGCAATTATCAAGCCCTTTTCAGAAGTCAAAATTGTACAAGGCCTTCTCTGAAGAGGACCAACTGTTGATCTGTCATTACTGATAGCAACAGAAGACCCTCACATTTAAGGCATCGCTTTTGAAAGCTCTCCATTGGGTACATGGCCTATTGCAGCTATCTGGTTTGAGGAACCCCATAGGCAATGCACTTGGGAAACAATCTTTACTGTTTTCCCTACTATGCATCACGCTGCAGAAAAAAAGAAGTAATAAAGATCTAATATACTACTTGCATTCATGAGCAAAGCTGGTTAGTATTTGGGTGGGAAGCACAGGCAATGGCCATCTGTCCCTCCCAGGGGAAATCTGATGAAGATGTTCTGCCACTTTGGGTGGCAGAGGACACTACATTTGTACCAGATGGAAGCCCTCTGCCAGTAGTCCTCTACTTGTCCCCCTGATGATGTGTTAACAAATCGAGAATTAGACAAAAGTAGTCATGCTGAGAGCCTGTACAAACCCCCAGACCATGGGACCCAGCCCTTGTGACACCTTCTCTCAATCTCACAAAGGAGAAGCACCTTTGCTCACTTTGCCTCACAGCAGACTTGGGAGCTTGCTGGTTTACACTGCCTGCAAGGATATATTCCTGCACCTTTCTGCCTGGCTTTTGCCTCAAAAACTGAGTTCAGATAGGCAACACCTTGTGACAGGGTCAGAAACGGGCCAGAAGGCACGTGAACTGCAGCCCCTGGAGGACACTGCAAAATCATCTTCAAGAGTCATTGTTGTCTTTTTTACTTCAACACTACTGCCCAAGTTTGCCAGGAAAAACAACTTCTTCACTAAAACAAGGAAAAAGAAAGAGTGGAAACTCCTTTTTTTCACAAGATGACCCTGTTGATGGCTGTCAGCGGCAATGTTTGCCATTCCTTGGTTTCCTTCTCTCTCTTGCACCAGAGGCCACACTGGGGAGAAGACAACGTGAATAACACACAGGCAACCTGAACCTGTAACTGAGCAGCACTGGAGATGTTCTGGTCCAGGGTATATTTTTCCCCTCAGATCTCTACATGCCCATTTAATATGCTCAGCAGGTGCAGAAACCTCCCACCCTTCTGGATTATGAGTACGCTTTCATACAGGAAGGCTCAAGTTAAAAAATTTAAGAAACCCCCAACAGTTCTTTCTCACCTGGGAATATCCTTTGTCAAAATCAGAAGCACCACTTTGGATTGGGTTGGGTTTTGATGGCAATTTTGTTGTTTCAGTCACAGATTTCAAGGTTTGAAGGTTAGTCTTGTGTTGATAATGGTTCTCAGTGGCTTTTGATGGCCAACTGCAGGTGGCAGTGGTAAGCTGAGTCGGAATAGCAAATGCTTCTGTCCATAAGGCCCGCATCTGAAACAGCCAGCAAAGAGTTAGGAAACATTGATCCTGACGGTGTTGCAAACCTTGCTTACTTTTTGTCCTCCTTCTTCACCTTCATGTACTTTTTTTTTTCATCTTCTGATGATCAGAAATGTCTTGCTTCTGTCTTTCACTGTTTCTTTTCTGTTATGCTATCACCCCGCTCTGCACAGGGACAGTCTCTTTGTTTTTCATTTGCCTGTCAAGAGCCCACAAACTCGGAGTGAACTGGTGCATGTCTGACAAGGGAGTATTTCCCAGACTGCTGCTGACCTGCTGATCCACTGAGCCACAGACCAGACACTCTGTGGCCACTCCAGCCAAGCTCACCTTCCCCTCCAGAGAGCTGATGGCGAAGCCTTTGGATTCTATGACAATCCTTCAGAGACCTGTGGCTGTTATTCGGTCTCGCTTTCCCCAGGTCCTTCGCATGGGAGCAATAGCAACTCGTGGAGGAGCTGCATTTTTCCTACCTCCCTGGTTCTACTGGAAAGGCTCTTCCTCTGCTTTGGCTTCACTGTGTTTTGCAAGGAGGATCTTCTCATGAGCTTTGGCCAGCACCAGGGCTCTTCTCTCCCTGTGAGAAGAGTGGTACAGGCTCCACTGTCATGTGCCAGCTGACGGCAACTATGCTGCTGCCCTTGCCCGCTGCGAGCGCACCTCCGCTTGGGAGGCTGACGGGCTGGTTGGCTTCCATTGAGCTTCTCCTGCTCCTCAGTGCTGGAGCACACTCTCTTCCTGCTGCAGTGCTCACAGGGAGTTCTTGGAGAGTTGGGCGTTGTTCTCGTCTCTTGTCTTCTGGGCATGTTTTCTTCAGGTTCTTGATTTCCCAGGCCCACCATGCCTCCAGACAATGGGCTCTTCCGTGCTTTTTCCAGCTTCCTCATCAAAATGCTTTCTCTACCTTGGGCTTCAGTGCCTTCTCCAGGGGTCAAATCAGGGTGCCTGGAGAAACAAGAGTCATCTTAGTTTAGGGTTGCTCTGGCAGCCTCCTCTTGGCTTCAGGCCCATCCTGTCACTTCCTATGAGCCATGGACAATGTCCATAGACAGGTGCTTTATAAAACTGTGTGAAGCTTAGATACGCAGGTGTTAATCTTTGATGACAAAAGTTCATGTTTAAAGGGAGAATGAAAACATCGATTAGGAAAAACTGAGAGTGACAGGTGTGTTCCATGGCACTTGTTGGAGCATTTCTGTTTTGTATAGAATAAGGGATGCATTATTCCACACACACAAAAAAAAGACACATTAAGAATAAGCGTGATTTGATAGCCTAGTCTGGGCTAGATGGTTCATTAAGCTGCACACCTTGGTGGATGGGAGATCTGCTTTCTTGTTACTGAAGCAGATTACTAATTTAATTTAAACCTCTGGGAGTAGTCCTGAGCTCTTTTAATAAATGGGGAATGCTACATAAATCTTAGTGGAGCTAGTTCTTATTCACCAGTACTTCACCAGTTGAAGACTGTTTCTGAAGCAAGCAAACAATTGCAGTTATATATTATCAAATGTAACATCATTTACTGTCAGAAGTAATGGCAGCAGTCACCTAACCAATTTCAAGTGAGAAATTTCAAGAGGCCCAGTCTTAGCTGCTCTCCAATATTTAGAGTGCAAAGCAAAAGCGACGCTACAAATAGAAAATCACCTTGAGATCTACATTTAGCTCTAATATTTATTCTTCAACATTTTCAAGAATGTTCACATTCAGAAGGTTTTTACAGTTCTTCAGAAAGTTTTGTACTTCTAATGACTATGTAAGCAACATACAATCTACAATATGCTGCCTTTTTTTTGTTTGTTCTTTTAAAACTTACAGTTTATGACAAATAAAAAATTCCATCACAAAGTAGTTTGCATCTGTGATGTAGCTTTTCAGTTTAAAGGCTAAACTTGCATCTTCACAGTCCAGTTCCATCAGTTCCCTATGGACAGTTTGACAGAAGCACACACACCCCCAAAAAAAATTCTTTTGTTGATATGAGTTTCAAACAGAGTAGAGATATACTGTTCTATATTCTACTTATGTCACAGTTATGGAAAATATTAGAATTTAAGACTTCAAGGAGCTTTTGCTGAGCCATAAAAATTATTTAACCATACAAATAATAAAATGCCAACTCTAGAGTATCTTTTTAATACCTGAATACATCACAGTATGAACAATATTACAACCATTTAGTGAGAATTCTAATATGCATTTCACTGTTCAAATGGCTGACAATGATAGAAAAGGACGCTTCAAAACTGTTAGCACCCAGGGAAGGTCACTGTTTTACTTGAACTGCTGTGTCCACTTTTACCACTATAGTATTTATAGGTGGGCTGTTAAGAAGTCATACAAACATTTTTTCTTCCAAATACATACAGATCCTAACATTTAAAATTTTCCCAATGGTTTCTATAATTTTTGTGATGCATTAGTTAGGGAAATGCAATTTGGTAGTTTGTGAATACAGCTCTCTAGCAATGTATTATGCCAGCTTCTAAAGTTAACACAGAGAAAGCTTATGGGCTACTTATTTCCAATTCAACCTCAATATATTCAGAGTGCCATTTTCATTTGTGTTCAATATTTAAGTCTATATAATAAGCTAGATTAAAAAACATCTGAAATTAGGTAAAATAAAAAGTTTCACTTGAAAACATGTGATCAAAAATTTTAAGTTGAAATGGACAATTTATTCAGAACTGTGTGAAGGAAAACATGTATCAAACAAACATTAGCAGGAGACCAAAACAAATGCACGGCAAGGAAATATGAACAACACTGCAGACCTTATCACCAGTCTATTTTGCTGCATTTTCTAGAGGCATTTTCATATATTAAAATTTAAATTCCTTACATGTGAATTGTCACTTTAGTAACTGAATCAAACTGACAGCTAGGTATTCATGGGAGACGTCAGAGAAATTCATTCCACAAGTCAGTGCTATGAATTCTTCACAGCTGAACATTTCATAAAGACAATTCTTCCCAAAGAGGCAGATAAATTTTTCAAAAGATGACCAGTCTTATTTGTTTTCAGCTTTTTGGATGGTTTACTCAGCTTCAGCTAATGTAGTTTTTGTCAAAATATTAAAACAGAAGATTTCAGAAAAACAAATTCAGGAACACTCAGAAATTTATCAAATAGCAGACTGTAGTAAGAAGAGGTGAGACTCTCATGGTGTAGGAAGAGGCTAGGAACCCATAGCAAACACAGGTACAGCTTGTGCTTTTTAGATCAGCACATTACAAGCAGAAGGTTCCCTTAAGTGCACTAAAGGAAAAACTTCCCTCTTTCCTTTGGTATGCTATCACACATTCTGCAAGACAAGGGAGAGATCTTTATTATTGCAACACTCCCTCTGCTCTGTAATTCACCTTGAAGGAAATAATACATTAAAAGTTAGCACAGCCTCCGTTTTTTAAAAGAGAAGCAGGAGGGAGATTTACTAGTGTCCTGGTATAACCCCAGCCAGCAACTAAGCACCACACAGACACTTGCTCACTCCTCCCTCCCCGGTGGATGGGGGAGAGAATAGGAAGAGTACAAGTAAGAAAACTCATGGGTTGAGATAAGAACAGTTTAAAAATTGAAATAAAATAAAGTAAAATAGTAGTAGTAGTAATAATAATAACAATAATAATACTACTATATAAAGCAAGTGATGCACGATGCAATTGCTCATCACCCGCCAACCGATGCCCAGCCCATCCCCAAGCAGCAATCGTTACCCTGTGGCCAATTTCCCCCAAGTTTATATACTGAGCATGATGTCATATGGTATGGAATAGCCCTTTGGCCAGTCTGGGTCAGCTGTCCTGGCTGTGCTCCCTCCCAGCTTCTTGTGCACCTGGCAGAGCATGGGAAACTGAGAAGTCCTTGATTAGTGTAAGCACTACTTAGCAACAACAAAAACATCAGTGTGCTATCAGCATTATTCTCATACTAAATCCAAAACACAGCACTATACCAGCTCCTAGGAAGAAAATTAACTCTATCCCAGCTGAAACCAGGACAACTAGGAAACTGTGGCAATTAATCACAGACTCTGCGTATGAGTTTAGGCGAAGACAAGCGAAGAAAACTTTATTTTTACAATCTATCCCTTTTACACTATGATCTAGTGTTCACGAGCAAGCAAAACCCATCTCATTGGCTACTGCCTTGCATCCACGCGTCCCCTCAGCGTTACCCATTGGTTCTTCAAGTTGGTGCACGTGAATTCCTCTTTCAGGGATGTATCCAATCTCATCCTTACTTTTCTGCCTCTAAGTTTCACAAACTTGTTTGTAACAAGCCTCAAGGCCACAGCTGCATTCCTGCAAACCTGTTTGTAACAAGCCTCAAGGGCACAGCTGCATCTCGTCAAAGTAAAACACAATCTCATTTATTCCCACAATTCCCCCTTTTTGTTTTTCTACCACAAAAGCTTGTTTAATCATATTCTATAGCATTTTCTAAACCCAAGATACGAGACAAGAAACTATCATTATTATAGCGCAAAATATTAGTAACAAGAAAAAACACATTTTGATTACAGACATTATCCACCCACCAATTCCCCAACTTGTTAGTAAGTGATTCAGCCAACCAAATCCATCACTGACTTGTAATTTGCTAACTTCAAATCTTTGATTGCTTTATGGATTAATTCGGAGTTATCTAATAAGTCACTCCCCATCAGTCTTCTCAGAGTTCAGTGCCTTCTGCTGTTCGTTCTTGTTATCCGATGCAAGAGCCGGTCTTATGCACCTTGCAGGTACCCACTTAGGTCCTACATCTGTTGAGACACAAGCATACCCTCTGCCCCAGGTTAGTAGACCAAAAGGACCTTCCCAATTACCTGTTTGTAGCAACTTTGTAAAAACCTGCGCCTTCTGTGGTGTGGCTGTTAAATCTTTTGATTGAAGAGACAGAAAATGAGAGATAATAACAGGAATATTATTTTCAGACATGTTCAGGTAGTTTAACACATACACGGCTTTACTTCGTCTGTCTGCTGGAGTGGCTCCTGGCATTCCCCCTTTTTGTTTTTGCAGGTTCAATTGTTTGTTGCAAGATTTTCCAGCCCAGATATTTCCAAGGCTCCGTTTTTTGCACTTTTTCAGGGGCTATTTCAAGTCCATAGCTGTTTAGAGCTCGTCGTATCTCTTTTTCTTAGTTGTGGGCAATCTCTTTTAAAATGCCCAGTTTTACCACAGGAGAAACATGATTTCTGTACTTTCATTGCAGCGGCAAAAGCTATAGCTAATGTTGCCATATTATGGGACACTGACCCCACCTTTTGGGTAGCTTCTATCATGTCCATTAAGGAAGGACTTTTTAGAGGCAAAAGCACTTTTTTACAGTCCGTATTCACATTTTCAAAGGCTAATTTTAAGAGTAGGACCTCTCTTGCTTCTGCATTTTCGACTTGTTTTCCAAAGCCTCTTTAAGACTATCTAAGAATGAGATATATCCCTCTCCTGTCCCTTGCTTTATTAATGTAAATGATTTTGTCGCTCTTCTGACATCCGGTGCTCTTAGTAATGCCTGTAAAGAAAGGTCTCTGCCTTGTGCTAATATCTCTGGTCGTAATCGTGCCTGTAACGTTGGGTGATTTAGTGGCGGATCCACCATAAGTTGTGGGAGTCCTGCCCCTTGTAAAGGGTCGCCTTGTTGTCACTGAATATTGATAATTGTGGCGTTTTGACAGGTGCTTTCAAAGATCACCTTTTGCGTTGGGGTAAATATAAGATTAGTAAGCATGCATATATCAAATGGTACTATTTCATTTGTAAATATTCCCCGTAGCAGGGATTGTGTAAAAGGAGAACCCAGTCCATGCGCGGCAACTGTTTGTCATAGATTTTTTAAAACATTATAGCCACAAGGTTCATGCTCATCAGGGACATTTCCATTGCTGCGTATGACGGGACACGCTACCGCTGAACAAAAAGCTGTATCCCCTGCTTGCAATGCTTGGTGTCTAATCTTTTGCCACCTTGCAGCAGCAGCTGACGCCCCGCATTCGTTGGGCGGCAATTGATTATGGGTTTGTGGAGTATCGGCATTAGAAGCAGTAGAGAAAGGCAGTAAGCGTGCCGACGCAGCAGGGGCCGGGGGCGGGCAGGGAAGCGGAGGGGTACTGATTGCAGGGATCGGAAGGTCTAGCAGAGGTGTTGAAGCCATAGGAGCAGGTGAAGGAGAAAACGGCGCAGAGGGTAGCGGCGGCGCGGGCGGGGTGGAGGGTGGTGCAGCCTGAGCACCCACGAGCAAGGGCATGTCGGAGGACGAACCCGATGGCAGTGTTTCTGGCGTGCCCTGCGGGGTTAGCTCTGGAGCGGTAGCAGAAGCTGCAGCCTTTCGGTCTGACTCTAATTGTTCTAAAGAGTCTTTGAGTAAACGCCATGTCGTCAAAACACTTGTGGCATTACTGTCCCCCCTGGTGGCCGCTTCCCATAAAACTTTTCCTGCCTCCTCCCAAGTCTCCACCTGGAACGCGGTCACTGCGTTCGCTTGTTGCCCGTTTTTTCACAACCAAGTTAACAACAACCGAACCTTTCCTTCATCATAATTTATGCCCCTTTTTGCAAGAATTCGCAAAAATATATGCAAAATAGATTTTTCTTCCAAGGACATTTGCGCCCCCATTTTCCCGTTCCCAGCTGCTCACCTCTTTTTCCCGAGGCAATTAATTGTCGACAAGCAGCTCTCTGGTCCGCTGCAGTATAGTTCAGCTCTCTGGTCCGCTGCAATAAAGTTCAGCTGGGCTTGCCACTGGCCGCTCTCTCGTCCGCAGTTCTTAGGACCGAATCACATCGTAGGACCGAATCACGTCGGGGTCACCTTTTGTGGCAATTAATCACAGACTCTGCGTATGAGTTTAGGCGAAGACAAGCAAAGACAAGCAAAGACAAGCGAAGAAAACTTTATTTTTACAATCTATCCCTTTTACACTATGATCTAGTGTTCACGAGCAAGCAAAACCCATCTCATTGGCTACTGCCTTGCATCCACGCGTCCCCTCAGCGTTACCCATTGGTTCTTCAAGTTGGTGCATGCGAATTCCTCTTTCAGGGTTGTATCCAATCTCATCCTTACTTTTCTGCCTCTAAGTTTCACAAACTTGTTTGTAACAAGCCTCAAGACCACAGCTGCATTCCTGCAAACCTGTTTGTAACAAGCCTCAAGGGCACAGCTGCATCTCGTCAAAGTAAAACACAATCTCATTTATTCCCACAGGAAACTTCATGTCAAAATGAACCTTGATGGTCAACATACCTTTTAACAGCATTACCAAAGATGGACCTAACACTGTACACTGCTGAGACACTTGATAAGGTTCTAACATCTGGTATGGTGTCACCTTGCTAAAGAGAGCAGGAATAAGTATGAAGTAATTCACAGTTCTGGCTGAGGTTTCAGATCTACACTAAGCTTGACAATAACATTTCTAACAAGAATCATGTCATTATGATGTTTTGCCTCATTACTTAGTTATTTGTGTTCAGAAAAGCAATAGATAGAAATAGCACAGGGCTACAAGATCTGTTAGACACCATCAGACCCACTCAGGCTGATGCTCTGTCTTTGAAAGTGTTGCACATCAGTAAATAAATATCGAGAATGCCACAAAGGTACTCTACTGCAGCCTCTATCATATAGTTATTGGGAACCAGACTCTCAAAAGAGGCTTAAACAGCTCATCAAGCTAAAAGAATGAAACATCGGCTACACAGGAAACTCCAAATTCCTGACAAATACATTTGTTTACTTTTAACTAATGTGTTTTCTATCCAAACTGCACGTACTCTTCAACATTTCAGTGCAAGGGAAGGCTCTATACACCATGCCTATATTGCAAAAGAAACAGTACAGCAACTCTTCTGTCACTTTCATATATATACATGTGTACTGGTTTGGGCTGGGATAGAGTTAAATTTTGTGCTGAAAACAGTGTTGACAATATAGGGATGTTTTAGTTACTGCTGAGCAGTGCTTACACAGCGTCAAGGCCTTTTCTGCTCCTCAGACTGTCCTGCCAGTGAACAGGGTGGGGATGCACAAGAAGCTGGGAAGAGACACAGTCGGGACATCTGACCTCAGCTGGCCATATTCCACACCATATGACATCGTGCTCAGCAATAAAACTGTGGGGGGTGGAGGTTGGCAGGGGCTGCTGCTGCTCAGGGACTGGCTGGGCATCGGTTGGTTGGTGGTGAGCAATTGTTTTCTTTTGCATCACTTGTTATTTCTTGGGTTTTATTTTCCTCTCTCTTTGTTGTTGGAGGTTTTTTTCACTTACATTTTTTAAAAAAAATATTAATCTGTCTTTATCTCAACCCACAAGCTTCCTCAGTTTTACCCTTCCACTTCTCTCTTGTGACATTCTGCTGGGGGAGGAGTGAGTGAGCGGCTGTGTGGTGCTTAGCTGCCTGCTGGGGTTAAATCATGACAGTCCTGTTTGGCGCCCAGCATGGGGCACCAGGCTAGAGGCAAGAGAGGGATGTTTATAATTATAAACACTTCGCATTCCTTTTTAATTTAAAAGCTGATGTCTAAGTTATGGATGGCATACCTGAAAAATATGTAGAAATTAGATGGCAGTATGTGAAAGGAAAGGCTACTTCCCCTGAATGCTGAAAAGCAGATAGTAACATGGGCAAAGAATTTCTTACTACACAGTAATACAATTTGAACCAAACTGAGCTTTTGTAGATTAAATGCCTATATACAGTTAAGTTTTCCATTTATAAACAACCTGTAACCATAGGAAATTCAAGCATCCACTTAGCTTATTTCTCAAAAAACCTCACCCAACTTACATAGACCTGGCAAGTTCAGTTCCAATGTGTACATTCAATGAGAAGAACAGCAAAGCCGCTTCAGTATAACAGAATCAACTCTCAACTACTATGGAGAAGTATCTGAACATTGGCTGGCTTTGCCCTTCTCAACTCCCCTACCCAGAGGGTCCAGTTGTCTGATCCAAGGCTGAGCTCTTACACAGGACAGCTGTGCATCCTTGTTTCAGACTTGCAGGGTAATTGCTAAGTTGTGAGAAAGAACAGAGCTGAACCTTGCAAGGTGAGAAGGGTAAAATGCAGAAAGAGGTTGGACTGTTTTAAGTGGGATGGTTAGGAACTCAAGAATTAAAGAGCAGAAAATCAACATGAAAAGATGTAAAAATCCTAATGGAAAAAACAATGAGTTGGAAGACAGGAACTCAGCAAGACATCAGTCCACGAAGCAGTGGACCCCCACCCTTCACCTCCTGGCTGAAGCCTTCTTGGACAGCAAAGACCCTGAAGTATCTCCTTCAGGGAGCATGCTAAGGCCTCTCATAGTGCCCTACTACTCTTTGCCATCTTTTGTGTTTACCAAAAGTGTAAATCAGGTTTTTTGGTTAAATTGCATAGATCCTGCTTGCAAAGCTTCTGCACATGACAAAGATGCAACAAAGGGACCCAGTAAGGGAACGTGACATCTGGTAGTTAAAGTGATTTTTTTGGAGAAGGAAAAATTACTATACAGCCAAATCTCAATGCTCTTGCCCAGTTTTTACTTAGATTCTGTTCAGCTCAAGCTCATGGAGAGTTCACTCATTCAAGTCTATCACCACTTGTTTGCTGGAATTCTTAATAACAATAGTAATAGGCTGACTACACTGTTTCTCCTCTGGATTTTCTGTATCAAATTGGACACTGTACACTACCAAAGACTAAAAAAATGCCATGAAACAACAAAAAAACCATACCACACCACACTCATTCCAGTACCGCTGAAAAACTCCAGTGCTCCCCATGCCACTAGAAGAAATTGGAGCCTCTTATTTCAGTGTACCTGCTATGAGCTTCCAGTATTTTTGCAAACTCTTACCTTGTATTTTTTAAAGCTTTTCTCCTTGTATTTATATTCTAAAAAAGATCCTCAATCTACAGAGAAAAAGGTTATGATTAAAAATAATTTTTAGAAGTCTTCTTTCACAATATAATTCATCTAAACCTCCTTTCTTAATAGACACAATAACATTTTCTGAGAATATTTTAGTTTATGAAGGGTCAACATTCAATTTATTCCTTACCTGCTTAGGTTCACCTAACAAAACGCAGCTCTACAGAAATGTATGTTTTCAAGTATTTTGGTAACTCAGTATTTTTACTAAAAACAAAAGCTCTACATGTACTCACTCTTCATTAATATTCCTTCCACTCCAGATGACAATGGATTCGCTGATTACACTGTGTTTTAATGAAATGCAAATGAACAGTTACTGCATTCAAGGTTGTTAACATCATTAAAACAGCAACTTAAATTGTTCAGTATTATTATTTATTAAAATAATATGCAAATTATTTTTTTCTGCTATAGTGAGAAATGCAGAAATTTAAAGTTCAGCCTCTTTTCGAAGCCACATTATCACAGACATTTCTCTACAGTTGACTCATATGCTAAGCTTGGTGGGTGTATGTTCCCAATGCAAGACAAACACACACCTGCAGACTCCTGGGCCAGGCTTCCAATTTCCATCCCAGACTATGCAACACGTATGCTCTTTCCCATTTTGAGTTCCCTGCTTTTCATTACCCTAATCCTGCTAGTGCAAAACAACGAGATGTCTCAAACAGCCTTGGTGCTAAAACCACAATGCAGAGCGACGGTCGCTGGGACCCAGGACCGGACAGTACCCTGGAGTGAGGTGAGGGAGGGAGCCCTGTGGAGACAGGGGGGCCTTGCCTCGGCCCCATCCCCCACAGGCTGTGAAGCATCTTATTCCCCCACACACCTACCGCCTGGGGGAGGGTCCTGGTATCGCTCCTCTTGGTCTGACTGGTCACCCCTCTTAATTCCACTGGTATCCCTACCACTCCTGGAACTGGGACGAGAGAAGGTTCCAAAAGTCCAAGACTGAAATCTGTAAATAGGGACTCTCTCTCTCGGGGGCTCTCTCCACTGAATACCCCTGTTGGCAGGTCCAACGCTGGATCCAGGACTGGTGATTCTCCTTTTCTTCCCTCTTTCTCTCTCTCCCTCTCTCTTTTTTGCTTCTTCTAAGGTAATTAAGTCATCAAAGTTGATAAATTGCAGTTAAGAGTAGTGCACAGCCTTCCTTGATTTTCCATAAAGCCACATAGCTTAGCCGCATAGCTGGGGTAGAGATAATTGTGAAGAGGGTTGGTGGGTATCGAATACTTGTACTCCATCTCTGTCTCTATAAAAGCTTTCTACTGAAGCTGGTGTTTGCATACGGACCTTGAGTATTGGCCCACCTTAATCCACACCAAGAGGATATGCGAATCTTAGTCACTCCTCCCCAGTGAGACATGACAAGCGCAACAAACCACCCAGGGTCCCTGTGGATGGAGCGTTGCTGGCGAACAAACTCTGCTCGCCTGTGCCCTCCACAGCCAGTGACAGCACTCCAACTCCGTGGATTTCATAGCCGCTCCCTGTAACTACCGGCCAGGCAGCGCACAGCTGTGGTGCTTCTGTGTCAGGGGAGCCCCAAATAGGAGGCCCACAGTGCAGGACCAGCATTCGCCATCCCTGCACGGCTTGGCCTCAGCGCAGGCCCTCGGTACCTGCCTGTGCCAGAACACACGGACCTGCTGGCAGAGAGGGCCGACTCTCAGCCAGGCCAGCCGCCGGCCTCAGCGCTGGCTGAGGTGAGGCAGCCGCCATGCACGGCTGCGCTGCACACGGCCCTGCGAGGGGAAGCGGGGTGGTGGCCCTCCCCACAGCCCACTGCCCCCAACGAGGTGAGCCGCCCCCGCTGCACACGGCCCCACAAGGGATGGGGGGATGGGGCAGTCCAGGTCCCTCTCCTCTGCGGGCGGCGCCCCGCCCTCCCGAAGGGACAGACCGGGGTGGGGTGGGGCGTGCACGGGGGTGTGGTCGGGGGCGGGGCGGCACCCCGGGGGCACGGCCGAAGTATGACGGGGCGGCGGATGGAGCTTCCCTGCACCGCGCCGGGATAGGGCACACCGGGGGCCCTCCCCACTCAGCCCCGGCCCGGCGGGGAGGGCGGGGGCTCCGGGAGAACAGCCGCCGTGAGGTGACGGAGCCCCGCGGCGCTGTGCCGCGCCGGACGCACTCACCGCTCTGGAGGGGACAGAGGCGGGGAGCAAGGGCGGCAGGCAGTGTTGGTGTCAGCACGGGGGGGCCGTGGACCCCGCTCGCCTCCTCCTCATCCACCTCCTGGTGGCCCTGCGAGCCCGGGACGCCCGGGCTTGCTCCGTTGGGAGGGCAGGGAGCAGGTAGGCGGGCGGGGGCCGGCACCCAGTCCCGGGGAACAGGGTGTAGCACGCTGGGGCCGCGGGGCTGGGGCGGCGGGGTCCGGGAGCGCTTCTTCCTCGGGCTGGTCACAGCAGTGCCCGGGGCCGTGACTCTGCCGCTCCCCAGCTGGATCCCGGCTTTCGGCTTCAGGGACGTCCCACAGCAGGGTGCTCAGGAGATGTACTTTCAGGAAAACAGGAGCATATCTGCTCTAGCCCTGCAGTGTTCTCCTTGGATGAACCCAGGTCTCCAACATGCAGGCCAGGGGAACAGACAGGGCAGCACTAGCGCAGACTCTCCCTGTCCAGCAGGCTCTTCTCCACAAGACATGTGAATGATCATTTTTTCCTCCAGTGCTTTCATGTGAGCTTCCTTTCTCCACAGTAGAGATCTCCCAGTAGGAAGTCCCTGAGGGGCCATATGTTTGCCCATCTGGTCCTTGAGGCGTGTTGCACGTGGCCTGGAAACATTATTTTGAAAGCTTCCAGGTGCAGCTAACGGGTTACCCAGGCCCCTCTGCAGCTTTGGAAATCTCCACCCACATCATCACCTGACCCCCCGCCAGTCACTGCAGGTTGCTGAGGAAGAAGTGTATCACAACATGTCATGGAAACATACCTGATTACAGCTGTACCTGTGGGCAATGGCTACCCAACTTTTCTGCTTGATCTTGTCCGTGAGCTTCAAGGTGATCCCACAGGTATGTCACTTGAATGAATGAGCATTTAGGTTTTAATATTCAGTTCATATGAAATTTAACAATATTTTCTTAGCCGATGCTCAGACATGCAGAAGAGCAGAGAGGGAATGGGTCAGGATCAGTGATGTGCCTTCAGGCACTTTGCCTTACAAAGCTGTTTTTGCGAGCTGCTCCCACTCTGCACTGCTTCCAGTGCCAGCTGCAAAGCCAGCGGGCTTGTTGGGGATAATTTGAGAGCTGGTGTGAGCTCCACGGAGTCCTTTCTCCCAACAGCTCTGTGCATGGTTCGTTCTGGACCAACATGGTGCCACTGCAGGCACGCAGTAACTGTCTGCAAGATGGTCCTGAGTGGAAGGGAGAGACAAGTGCCATGGAGTAATCCCATGTTGGAACTGAATTCACCGCCATTCAGATCTGAAGAAGTATATTAATATATTTCACAGGAGGTGCTCTGTTCTGTTTACAGATGTGGCTGTAGTCGATGGTTATACAGCTTCCCGACTGGATTCCAGTGCTGTCCCACAGGGAGAGCGCATGGGTACATTATGGCTTTTTGTTTCCCTTGAGAGCTGCCAGGTCAAAGCCCCAATGTCAGACAGGTGTCTCTTGCAGGTGTGAGAATACAGACTTGTATGTGTGTGCCATGTTATTATGTGATCCCCTTATATGTTCTGCCATTCAGTTATGACAATATATGATGAAAATGTCTCATGGGTGTTTGAAGATGTCTCCACAGGGAGGGCTTTTCCAGCTTCTTGGCTGCATCCTGTGCTGGAGCTCTTCTGGCAGCCCAGGAGTGAGTAGTCAGTCTTGACTGACTTCACGGACTAAGCACTCATTTTCAATATTTTATTCATGAGAAATGTAACTTAATACTTTCTGTTAAGGTCCACAAAGAGCAAAGTATAAAGCTGAAATAGGAAAATCTTCCTAGAGGTCATCAGAAGTCCTAAAGGAACTCCTGAAGAAATGGGAGAGAGCAGCACATGGTGGGTATATAGCACTATTAACCAGAAGACTTAGGAACCTGAGGTTTTAGATACATGTATGGACAAGCCAGAGTCTACATAGCAGAAATGGATCAATCAGAGTCTCGCTGCACTGACACTTGATTTCACACCTTGAAGATGCTGGCAAGCCACAGAGATGGTCCAGAGTCCTTGCTACCAGTTGCAGTTCAAGCTAAGTCCCAGGGACAGCTGCTGCCCCAGTTAGACCATTACTGGTCAGAGCTGTTCTGGGCAGATGTTGGTATCCAACTGACAGGAACTGACAGTGCTCATGCCTTGCTGCCAGTCGCCGTAGGCAAAAGTGCCCTTGGGTGGTAGAGAGGATGCGCAGGCAGCTTGGTGTCACTGAGACCAGCAGACTTTGCCAGGGCTGCAGGCATGCCCTGGCCAGGATCGGAGCAGCCCCAGCTTTACAACCTGATTCAGCCCTGTTGGATGTTTGTCCTTGATGTTTGAGGACTCTTGGTGACACCTCGGTGTCAGGGACAGGTGAAAGCTGGACACCCAGCTTGAGGCTGGAGACCTAACTTGAAGGCAGCTAAAATGAAGAGCTGTTAATTCAGTCTCAGGTGGTTTAGCTGTCTGTTTCTAGTTGTGGTTTAGATAACTTGGCTATGGTTTTCCTCTTGTTTTGGGGGACTGTGGGTGCTTCACTGCCACTTGTGAAAGTGCCCAGAATATGGTTGCATGAGCTGGGGGTTCAGTGTCAGGGTATGTGTCTGTTACCCTTATTGTGTGATGGAGCTAGCATGATGGGACATGCTCTTTCCACAGCTGAACTGGCTACAGTGTTTTCCTGTCCTCTCTGAAAGAAGTAATTTACAATCATAGAACGGTTTAGGTTCGAAAAGATCATCATGTCCAACCATTAACTGAGCACTGCCAAGTCTACCACTAAACCATGTCCCTAAGCACCACGTCTACCCGTCTTTTAAATACCTCCAGGGATGGGGACGCAGCCACTTCCCTGGGCAGCCTGTTCCAGTGCCTGACTACCCTTTCAGTGAAGAAGTTTTTCCTAATATCCAAACTAAACCTCCCCTGGCACAGCTTGAGGCCCTTTCCTCTCATCCTGTGGCTTGCTACTTGGGAGAAGAGACCGACCCCCACCTCGCTACAACCTCCTTTCAGGTAGTTGTAGGGAGCAATAAGGTCTCCCCTCAGCCTTCTTTTCTCCAGACTAAACAACCCCACTTCCCTCAGCCACTCCTTGTATGACTTGTTCTCTAGACCCTTCACCAGCTTCGTTGCCCTTCTCTGGACACGCTCCAGCATCTCAATGTTCTTCTTGTGAGGGGCCCAAAACTGAACACAGTATTTGAGGTGCGGCCTCACCAGTGCCGACTACAAGGGGACGATCGCTCCCCTAGTCCTGCTGGCCACACTATTCCTGATACAAGCCAGGATGCCATTGGCCTTCTTGGCCACCTGGGCACACTGCTGGCTCATGTTCAGGCGGCTGTCAGCCAACACCCCCAGGTCCTTTTCAGCCAGGCAGCTCTCCAGCCACTCCTCCCCCAGCCTGTAGCGTTGCATGGGGTTGTTGTGACCCAAGTGCAGGACCCAGCACTTAGCCTTGTTGACTCTCATACAGTTGGCTTCAGCCCAATGATCCAGCCTGTCCAGGTCCCTCTGCAGGGCGTTCCTACCCTCCAGCAGATCAACACTTCCACCCAACTTGGTGTCATCTGCAAAGTTACTGAGGGTGCACTCGATCCCCTCATCCAGATCATCGATAAAGATGTTGAACGGGACCAGCCCCAACACTGAGCCCTGGGGAACACCACTTGTGACCAGCCGCCAACTGGATTTAACTCCATTTACCACAATTCTTCGGGCCCGGCCATCCAGCCAGTTTTCTACCCAGCGAAGAGTACACCCGTCCAAGCCATGAGCAGCCAGTTTCTCCAGGAGAATGCTGTGGGAAACCGTATCAAAGGCCTTACTACAGTCTAGGTAGACAACATCCACAGCTTTTCCCTCATCCACTAAGCAATCATCTTACAGTTTACCAAAAATGCACTAAGTGGAAGGTGAACAAGAAGATCACATGCAATCTTCTAGTCTCTCAGCAGGTCAGGTTTTGCTGTCTACTGGTAAACTGGAAAGTGTCTAGCTCTTAAATTTTTATCCATGAATGACACATTGTTTCGACTAGTGACTAGGTGCACACCCAAATGTCTAGGCTTTGTTTCTAAGCGTTATTAATGTATTTTGAGAAGCATTGCCTCCTGAAGGTATCATGTTCCTGCTGAGCAATGGTTACTTCTAATTAAAGTGACCCACTTTCTTTCTAAAGAGATGGACCATGAGACTGTGGAGAAGGAGGCATTTCATGAAGGAAGCAGTCATGCAGTGCCAATCTCCAATGACAAAAGAGGGGCAATTCCAACAGGCATGCCAGGTAATTACTGTCCCTCAGGCATCCAATGTCATATATCAAAATCACTGTGTTTCTGCAGGCTCTTCCCATGGTGCCTGCTGCTGCACATCATGTCAGCAGCCAAACTATTAGTACAGAGCAAGTGTTCTAAAAGAAGCCAGGAACAGCTCTCTGAGGATGACTGTCATCTCTGGGGTGTGGAGGTTACTGCCATCAGCGTGCCAGAGAGATGCTGGTAACCCTCTCTGGATGCAGAGAGATGCTCACCTCCCACCGTACTCTGTTCACAGGAATTTCAGAACTTTGCCATTTTTGAAACAAGATCATCTGAACAACACTCAGCAAATGATGGGAAATGCGACTCTTAATCTAATGTACCTCGCTCAGTACTGGCATCGCAGAGCTTGCCATGAGTCCCTAGAGGCCCTAGGCAAAACAGAGGGGGATCCCTCCTGTGAACTGAGGTCCAAAGGGATGCACTGACTCACAGATCTCGCATGGGCTTAGAGGGAACCTGCGCTGTCCTTCTGCATCCTCTGTGCCTGAGCCATGCTGAGGCTTTACCTTTCTCTGATTCTTGGCAGTCTGTCCAACCCTGGGGAAGCCCACCACGCCGGCATATAGGATTCTTTTCAAAAGAATCCAAGTACTGAGCAGTCTTGCAGGGGTCCATAAGTGGGAGACAAGTCATGAAAACTGGAGGCATGCAAACAGTGTCCATGCTGGAGAAAAGGCAAATGGGGAGAGCAAGGTTCAGATGTCTCCTGAGAGGGCCTGACTCTGTCCTCTCAGGGTGTGGGTGCTGGGCTGGGGGCGGTGCTCCCTGACGCAGGGATGAGTTTTGTCCATCTCACTCAAAGGGGCAATTGATCAAACAGCTGTGCCCCCCACGTGCTCTCCCTCTGGCCTTATGAGTTCTGTTCAGTGGGACAACTTGTACCAAAGGGTCGGAGAGTGCCTCCATGCAGCAGCACTAGCAATTCTCAGAGAGTGAAGGTGGGCAAGCGCAAAAGAAATTATGTGCAAATACGAAAGGTGATGAAGAAGGGGGAGCAAACCCATGACACTCAGAAAACTGGATTACAGCCATCCCAAAGCAAAGCTGAGAGGAGAAAGAGAGGCTCCAGAGTGCATTGATTTGCAATGACTTTGGGAGTTTCCTTTGGAAAACCAAGGACATGTTGCAGCCCCAGGACGTTCACTTGTTCAGAGGTGCTAACAAAGTGAGAAAGGACATTTTCTGGCAATGTCAGACCTCCTGTGAGATTGCCAGAGTAGGCAGGACACACTAACATACAGAGTTGTTCCTCTAGATGTGGATGGCAAGAGAAGCCCAAATGCTGCAGATCCTAAAGATGTCCAGAAGTACTGCATAGAAGGCACCGTGGCAGTCCTGGGCTCCGTGCTACTTGGGATGGTATTGTGTGGTGTGGTTACCTGTCTGTGGAGGAAGAGAAAATGGTGAGTTGTTGGTTTAGGTTTTTTTTGCCAAACTTCTATATTAGATGGATGCTATTAGCCATGAAGCATTTTCAACTATTCTGGAGTGCCAAGTTAGTTATTGGCCAAACTCTACTGAGATTTCTGCTGTAAGATGTTTTAACTGCCCTCCTCAATTAATGGGAACTCTTTTCTGGAACACATTCTTAGTGTTGCAAGTATTACTTAAAAGTGACCCTGACCCCTCGACAAGAGCAGACCCAGCAACAGACATAGGCAGAGCAAGGTCAGGAACAAAAATGAGGGATGAGATTGCCATAGAAAGTGAGAAGCGCCAATTAAGACACAAGCAAAATTAAGACACAAATGAGGTCATATGCTGCCAATCAGACGTTTTATTGGGTAAATATAAAAGAGTAAAGCGATAGGAAAGGCAGGAAATATTAGGAGGAAATTAAGCAAGCATTCAGAGAGATAAGCAAAGGATAGTCACCACCATGGATCCAACGGCGTCCCGTTGGTCCTCAGTCTTCAGTTTTTCAGTGGTGGATGGCCACATTCGGGTTTCATTGTGCCGTCTTTTATCTGGTGTTGGAGAGGGAGTTTGCCCTCTCGTTTCCGTTTGGTTACCCAGGGCAACATCACATACCCAACACATGCACATCTAATGTATTGCTGGTGGGGCAAGCGGCCTGACCCGGATACCAGTTGGTGTCCTATTCTTGGTGGTGCCTGATAAGCCAAAGAATGGCCTGCTGCTTCAGCAAGTTTGCACAGGTTTCCCTGCAAGACGGTGCTACCTGATAAGCCAAAGAATGGCCTGCTGCTTCAGCAAGTTTGCACAAGTTTCCTTGCCAGATGGTACTTGATAAGCCAAAGAGTGGTCTGCCCTCAGGTGTTATCAGACAAAAGAGTGGTCTACTGTCCGATCTTATCAGATAAACACACACAAGCAAGCTTTGAGACAATTGTTCTTAACACTTCAGTCTCTTACACAGGGGTATGTATCTCTTTGGATATGTATTCTGAAGAGAGGATGGAGAGCACCTCACCAAACAGAGAGCTGAGGCTGTCACCTTGTCTGGTCAGGGACGGGCAGGGGAACCAAGTGCTGGTCTCGGACGGGCACACTGAGAAAGAACAGGAGGCTCTCCAGGCCCTGCAGTGCTGTGCCCAGCTTTGGTCGCCTCAGTCTGCTGGAGTCAGTCCCCTTCCTGGCACGTGCAGAGCAGGCTGGTCAGGATGGTCAGGGCCAAGAGGAGACGAGCCATGGGCAGGCGAGCAGAGCCCCAGCTGAGGGGTGCGGGGTGCCACATTTTCTGCACAGAGCTCTGCGTCCCCACAGCTTCCATGTGCAGCTGGGTGCCCAAACCCCACAGGGTGCCCAATGCTGCCCCACACCCTCCCAGCACCACAGCCACAGTGGGGCCTCAGCAGCCTCCTCTCTCCACAGGTGCCTCTCCGCAGCTTCAGGAGCCCAGCCCAAGACCAGCAACCATCCCTCGTGCCCGGACAGCCGGACCACCTGCCCCAGCACCCCTGAGAGCTGGACCCGATGCCAGCAGCCACCGCCTGTGCCTGGAAAACTGGCTCGCCGGCCACAGAGCCCTGGGGACTGGTCCTCACCAGCCTGGACACCTCTGCTGTGAAGAAAGGCTGAGAGAGTTGGGGTTGCTAAGCCTGGAAAAGAGAAGGCTCCAGGGAGACCGTACTGAGGCATTTCAGTATATAAAGGGGGCTTATAAGTAAAGCAAAGAGAGACTTTTACCAAGGCCAGTAGTGACAGGACAAGGGGCAAGGGTTTTAAACTGAAAGAGAGTAGGTTTGGATTGGACATAGGGAAGAAATATTTTACGATGAGGGTGGCGAGACACTGGAACAGGTTGTCCAGAGGAGTTGTGGATGCCCCATCATTGGAAGTGTTAAAATTCAGGTTGGATGGGGCTTTGAGCAACCTGATTGTCGTGGTTTAACCCCAGCCAGCACTAAACATCACACAGCTGCTCGCTCACCCCCCCACCCCCCGGTGGGATGGGGGAGAGAATTGGAAGGGTAAAAGTGAGAAAACTCATGGGTTGAGATAAGAACAGTTTAAAAATTGAAATAAAATAAAGTAAAATAGTAGTAGTAGTAGTAGTAGTAATAATAATAATAATATAATAATAATATACAAAGCAAGTGATGCACGATACAGTTGCTCACCACTCACCGACCGATGCCCAGCCCATCCCTGAGCAGCAATCGCTGCCCCCTGGCCAACTTCCCCCAAGTTTATATACTGAGCATGACGTCATATGGTATGGAATAGCCCTTTAGCCAGTCTGGCAGGGGAATCTGAGAAGTCCTTGACTAATGTAAGCACTACTTAGCAACAACAAAAACATCAGTGCGTTACCAGCATTATTCTCATACTAAATCCAAAACACAGCACTATACCAGCTAGTAGGAAGAAAATTAACTCTATCCCAGCTGAAACCAGGACAGTATCCACCCCTTTATTCTATACCATGTACGTCATGCCCAGGTTTTATACTTTCCAATACATTCCAATTAATCACCACCACTTTTCTAGTCTTTTGATATATATACATAGATATCATTTCCTTAGTCTATGAGCCATCCCTCTAAAACATTTGTTGAGTTCATTTAGTCCATGACTTTGGGCTTCATCTGTCATAACAGTCTTTCAGGGCAGGAGAGATGGTGTGTGGTGTTGGATTGTTGCATGTTGAAGCCAGTTCTGGTTCCATCACCACTGCACTTTCCTCAGTTTCTTCAAAGTTCATTCTTCATTAATCTGGGTGATTCTTACTGTATACTGTTGATATAGCACATAGTAATCATAGAAGTGATGACATACAGTATTATATAGCAACTAACATTATACAAGTCAGTTCATTGGCTATTTTCACCCAAAATCAAATCCCCTTGAGGTACACATTGGACTTCCCCATCCTCCCGCATCACCCACCAAGTGCACCCAGGTCCTTAAGCAAAAGCAATCCCACAAATGGGTTTGCCTTTGCCCGAGGCAGGAGTAACCCAGACTTTCTTCCCCAGCATATTTTTTTATGTGCACTACAGGGACTTTATCCCCCTCTACAGTACGTAAAAGTTTTGATTGGGCAGGGCCAGCTCAATTGGCAGATCCCCTAGTGTTGACTAACCAGGTAGCCTTTGCTAAATGTGTATCCCAACATTTGAATGTCCCACCACCCATTGCTCTCAGTGTAGTCTTTAACAGTCCATTGTATCGTTCGATTTTTCTAGAGGCTGGTGCATGATAGGGGATGTGGTATACCCACTCAGTGCCATGCTCTTTGGCCCAGGTGTCCATGTTTTGGAAATGACTCAATTCTTTCTGGGGTGCCATGTCACCATAGGACTTGCTTTTCAAGGCCCAGGATAGTGTTCCAGGCGGTGGCATGGGGCACAGGATATGTTTCCAGCCATCTGGTGGTTGCTTCCACCATTGTAAGCACATAGCTCTTGCCTTGGCGGGTTTGTGGGAGTATGATATAATCAATCTGCCAGGCCCTCACCTGGCAGGAGTTGCCTCCAGAGGATGAAGGCTTGTGCCCCTTTTCCGAATTGCTGAAATTTATATTTCAGCCATCATCCTCCATACCAGAGAGGCTTTAACTGCTTGGCTTGCTTGATTGCAGCGCATGTTTCACATTCATGGATAATCTGTGCAATAGTGTCCATGGTCAAGTTCACCCCTCAGTCACGAGCCCATCTGTATGTTGCATCTCTTCCTTGATGGCCTGAGGTGTCATGGGCTCACCAACCTAGCAATAATTCACCCTTATGTTGCCAGTCCAGATCCACCTGAGCCACTTCAATCTTAGCAGCTTGATCTACCTGCTGGTTGTTTCGGTGTTCTTCAGTGGCTCGATTCTTGGGTACATGAGCATCTATGTGATATACTTTTACAACCAGGTTCTCTATCCAGACAGCAATATCTTGCCACATGTGGCAGCCCAGATGGGTTTGCCTCTGCGCTGCCAGTTGCTCTGCTTCCATTGCTGTAACCACCCCCCCAAGGCATTTGCCACCACCCATGAGTCAGTATAGAGATAGAGCATTGGCCACTTTTCTCATTCAGCAATGTCTAAAGCCAGCTGAATGGCTTTCACCTCTGCAAACCGACTCAATTCACCTTCTCTTTCAGCAGTTTCTGTGACTTGTCATATAGGACTCTGTACAGCAGCTTTCCACCTCCGATGCTTCCCCACAAGACGACAGGACTGATCAGTGAATAGGGCATATTACTTCTCATTTTCTGGTAGTTTATTATATGGTGGGGCCTCCTCAGCACGTCACCTCCTCTTCTGGCGATATTCCAAAATCTTTGCCTTCTGGCCAGTCCACGATCACTTCCAAGATTCCTGGGTGACTGAGGTTTCCTATTCGAGCCCATTGTGTGATCAGTGCGACTCACTTACTCCACGTAGCATCAGCTGCATGATGTGTACAGGGGATCCTCCCTTTGAACAACCAGCCCAGCACCAGCAGACAGGGTGCCAGGAAGAGCTGTGCTTCAGCACCAATGCCTTCTGAAGTGGCTCAAACCCCTTCATATGCTGCCAATATAGCTTTTTCAGTTGGAGTATAGCAGGCCTCGGATCCTCTGTATCCCCAGCTCCAAAACCCCAGGGTCTGACCTCAACTCTCCCCTGGTGCTTTCTGCCAGAGGCTCTAGGTAGGGCCGTTCTCCCTGGCTGCAGTGTAGAGCACATTTTTTACATCTTGCCCTGCCCAGACTGGCCCAGAGGCTACTGCATAGACTATCTCCTGTTTAATTTGTTCAAAGGCTTGTTGTTGGTCAGGGCCCATTTGAAATCATTCTTCTTCTGGGTCACTTCATAGAGAGGGGTTACAATCAGACTATAATTTGGAGTATGCATTCTCAAAAAACCCACAATGCCCAAGAAAGCTTGTGTTTCCTTTTTGCTGGTTGGTGGAGACATGGCTGTTATTTTGTTGATCACATCCATTGGGATCTGACAACATCCATCTTGCCATTTTATTCCTAAAAACTGGATCTCCTGTGCAGGTCCCTTGACCTTACCTTGTTTTATGGCAAAGCCAGCCTCCAGAAGGATTTGGACTATTTTCTTTCTCAAAAACTTCTGCTGTATTGCCCCATACGATGATGTCATCAATGTATTGCAGGTGTTCTGGAGCTTCACCCCGTTCCAGTGCAGTCTGGATCATTCCATAGCAAAGGTGGGGCTGTGTTTCCACCCCTGGGGCAGTCGATTCTAGGTGTACTGACACCCCTCCAAGTGAAAAGTGAAAGCAAACTGTGGTCTGCACTCTTCCGCCAAAAGGACTGAGAAAAACGCATTACCCAGACCAATGGTGGCATACCACTTGGCTGCCTCCAATTCATATTGAAGTTCTAGCATGTCCAGCATGGCAGCACTCAGCAGCGGCACGACTTTGTTCAGGCCCCGGTAGTCTGCTGTTAGTCTCCACTCTCCATTAGACTTTTGCACTGGCCATATGGGATTGTTAAAGGGTGAGCAAGTCTTGCTGATCATTCCTTGGCTCTCCAGTCGACAAATCAGCTTATGGATGGGAATTGGTGTGATATTGGTGCTGGTGCACTGTTGTGGTAGCGATTAGCACCTGTTGTTCTTTGACCCTCATCAACCCCACAATAGAAGGGTCCTTCGAGATACCAGGCAGGGTAGACAGCTGTTTAATTTCCTCCATCTACAAGGCAGCTATACCAAAAGCCCACCCTTTTGGGTCCTTGAAATACCCTCTCCTGAAGTTGTCTATGCCAAGGATGCACGGAGCCTCTGGGCCAGTCACAATGGGGTGCTTCTGCCACTCATTCCCAGTTAAGCTTACTTCAGCCTCCAATACAGTCAGCTGTTGGGATCCCCCCGTCACTCCAGAAATACAGATGGGTTCTGCCCCTTTATAGCTTGATGGCATTAGGGTACTCTGTGCACTGGTGTCCACTAGAACCTTATACACCTATTTGATGTGCCAGGCCATCAAATCCACACAGTCCAGTAAACCCGGTTGTCCCTTTCCTCCACCTGGCTGGAGGCAGGGCCCCTCTAGTCCTGGTCATAGCATTCGTTACTCATTTCTTGTTAAATGTGAATCACAAGTCCCTTTATTAAGATTGGAAGCAAAATCAGCTACTCTGTCTGGGGAACTGCTCACTGGAAATTGGAGCAGCAATTTTCCTGGAAGAACCACCTTTTGTAATTGTTTTTCCTTGCAACTCACATACCCGTGCCTCTAGGGTCGAGGTAGATTTTCCATCCCACTTCCTCATGTCCTCTCCGTGGTCACACAGGTAAAACCACAGGGTGGCCCATGGTGTGTATCCACTATATCCTCTCTTGAGCAGAGGGACACTTACTCCTAATGGCTGAGATACTGGTCTGTACAGGTGAGAAGTAGGACATATCCTCTTTGAGTTGCTGGAACTCCTGGGACAGTTTTTCCACAGCTGAGACAGAGGCCCTTAGGGAGGAAGAGAGACTTTCTTCATATTGTCGGAGTTGGCCAGCCACTTCATCCACCATCTGTTCCTCTCTGTCTTTCCATGTCATTTCCAATGAGTTTGCATGCGATGCTGGTGCGCTCCGTACAAACTTCCGCCACATGGGTTGTGTGTACTAGACTTCATCTGGATCTTTGGATAACTGCTCATTGTTCAAGTCATCATAAATCACCTCCAGCACAGCTGATTCCCTCAGGTACTGGATACCTCTCTCCATGGTGGTCCACTTGCCTGGGTGACATATAACATCTTCCTTGAAGGGATACCTTTCCTTCATGCCTGATAGGAGTGTCCTCCAGAGGCTGACGGCTTGTGCCCCTTTTCCAATCACTTTGTCAATGCCCCCTTCCCTAGAAAGGGATCCAGGCTTGGCTTGGCTTCCATACCCTCTAATTCCAGGCTATTCGCCCCGTTATCCCAGCATCGGAGCATCCAGGTGACGATGTGCTCGCCTGGATGACGACTGAAATCTTTTTGCATATCTCACAGCTCACTCAGGGACAGGGATCAGGTCGTTACCATCTCATTTATGGGTTCTGTCTCTTCCTCCTCCTGTTCTGGCCCTGGTTCATCTTCATCCCTTACTAAATGAGCTGATTTTCTTGCGTATTTTTTCTTCTGTATAGGGGCGACTGATACTGGCACAGGTTGGTTCTCTGGTTTAGCTGCAACACCTGTCGCAGGTGTTGGAGTAGCCACAGCACCTGTCGCAGGGGCTGGTGTAGCTGCAGTGCCTGTCACTGGGGCTCGCATAGCTGCAGTGCCTGTCGCTGGGGCTGGCGTAGCCACAGCGGCTGTTGCTGGGGTTGGAGAAGCTGCAGTGCCTGTTGGTGGGATTGGAGTAGCCGCAGTGCCTGTTGTTTTGTCATCAGATCCAGAGATGTTCTCTTCCGCTTGAGGGTACTGAATAGTGTTGAACAGGGCTCGGTAGGCATGGGCCAGGCCCCAGAACACTGCGATGATTTGTATCTCCCTAGAATTGCCAGGGTGACAGCATGCTTTTTCCAAATATTCTACTAATTTTTCAGGATTCTGCACTTGTTCAGGGGTGAAGTTCCAAAATACTGGAGGGGCCCACCATCCTAGGTGTTTGCCCATGCTGTCCCAAACACCCTGCCACTCATAACTATCCAGCCTGGGGGCAGATCTCTGGATGATATTCTTAAATTGCTTATTAACCTTAGACAAAACCGAAACAATATTCCCAAGACATACCAATGGATGTATCTTAACTACCCAAGGACGTTCAAGATGCTGAAAAGTGGTTGTAATGAAGGAATAAACATCACAGAAGGTAGTGAAGGTGCCATTCTGTATTTCCTCCATAAAAAAAAACTCTCAGAGAAAGAGGTATAATTGCTAATTGCCTCCACGAGGTGGTACCCGAAGTACAGTAATGGCTTCAGTACAAAACTCACATACCAGATAACGCTCAAGGTCATTGTTTTGAAAATAAATCTCCCAGGCAAAACATCACTAATCACTGCAGAGCACAGCAAACGGCAAAAACCAACACCAATATTTAACATGTACAGCAAAAACAAGAGCATGGTGCAGATCAGGTAAACTAATACCGAGAACAGAGGAATCAATATTGTGACCAACAACTGTTAACAGATAGAAATTCCTTAATACTCTCTGGTTAATCTATTATTATAGCAAAACCTTCATGTCCCACGTTGGGCACCAAAAAGGACTGTCATGATTTAACCCCATCCAGCAAATAATAGTACCACACAGCCACTCGCTCACTCCTCCCTCCCTGGTGGGATGGGGGAGAGAATCGGAAAAGTGAGAAAAACTCATGGGTTGAAATAAGAACAGTTCAAAAATTGAAATAAAGTGAAATAGTAGTACTAATAATAATAATAATAATGATATACAAAGTAAGTGATACACGATGCAATTGCTCACCTCTCCTGGACAGATGCCCATCCCATCCCTGAGCTGCGGTCCCTCCCTCTCAGCCAGCTCCTGCAGCTTATACACTGAGCATGACGTCATATGGTATAGAATAGCCCTTTGGCCAGTCTGAGTTAGCTGTCCTGGCTATGCTCCCTCCCAGCTTCTTGTGAACTTGGAAGAGCACGGGAAGCTGAAAAGTCCTTGACTAGTGTAAACACTACTTAAAAACAACTAAAACATCAGTGTGTTATCAACATTATTCTCATACTTAATCCAAAACACAGCACTATACCAGCTACTGGGAAGAAAATTAAATTGATCCCAGCTGAAACCAGGACACCCTGTCACAGCCCCACAAACACAGGTGCTCTGTGCTTGCCTAGCCTCCTAAAGGTCCGAAAAATCTCTCTCTCCCAACCTCATTACAGCCAGGGCCCAGTTCGGAAATTGCAAATATCCAGCTATTTCTCCCACACCAAAGGTTCCAGGACTGAAAGCTGTTGCTGCTCCTCAACGATCCTTGGAACCCCATTCACAGCCCCACAAACATGGGGGCTCTGCGCTTGCCTAGCCTCCTAACCTAACATTGTCTCTCACTCTTGCCAGAGCCAGCTCCAAAACTGAAAATGTCCATCACTTTCTCCAATACCAAAGGTGCCAGGACTGAAAGCTGTTGCTGGTCCTCACTGATCCTTGGAACCCCTTTCACAGCCCCACCAACACTGGGGCTCTGCGCTTGCCTGGCCTCCTAACAGTCCCAACATTCTCTCTCACTCTCGCCAGAGCCAACTCTGAAATTGAAAATGTCCAGCCATTCCTTCCACACTGAAGGTGCCAGGAATGAAACTTTCTTCTGCTGCTTCCTTCTGCTGCCTCCCTCTCTTCTGCCACCACCATATTCGGCCATATTTATTCATCAGCCCCTGCTTCTCTTCTTCCATTGCCGTCTTCCGCCACCTTCTTCTGATGACATCTTCTGATGCCATCTTCCACCACCTTCCTTTGTCACCTTCTTTCACTGCCCTCTGCTGCCGCGCTCTTCCACCACCCTCTTCTCCTGCTGTCTTCCACCACCATCTTCCATTGCCTTCTTTCTTTGCCTATTCCACTACCTTCTTTTGCCACCTCTTCCGCCAACTTCTTCCACTGCTGTGTTCCACTGCCTCATCTGTCGCCTTCTTCTGCCACCATCTTCTGCTGCTTCCTCCTTCTCTTCTGCTGTGGCCATATTCAGCCAAATTTATTCATCGCTCCCTTCTTCTCTTTTTCCGACATCACCTTCTGCCACTGCCTTCTTCTGCTGCTTCCTTCACTTTTTTCACCATCTCCATCCATTACATCATCCTTCTCTTCATCTCCTGCCTTCTTCCATTGCCCTCTTCTGTCGCCCTCTTCAGTCACCTTCTTCTGCTGCTGTCTTCCGCCACCATCTTCTGCCGCCTCTTCCATTGCCGTCTTCTGCCACCATCTTCCACTGCTTTCTTCCGCCGCTTCCTCCTTCTATTCTCCACTGTCATTCAGCCAAAGGTATTCATCTCCCCTCCTTCTCTTCTACCACAGTCATCTTCCACTGCTTTTTCTGCCGCAATCTTCCACTGCAATGTTTTTCCACCATCGTCCACCACTGTCTTCCGCCACCATCTTCCTTCACCTCTTTGCCACCATCTTCCACCATCTTCTTCCACTGCTGTCTTCTGTCGCTTCCTCCGTCTCTTCTGCCACCACCATATTCAGCCATATTTATTCATTGCCCCTTCCTTCTCTTCTTCTGCCACTGTCTTCCTTTGCCTTTTCCACCACCATGTTCCACCGCCCCTTATGCCACTGTCTTCCATAGCCTCATCTGCCACCTCCTTCCATCGCCCTCTTCCGCTGCCTTCATCTGCTGCCTCTTCCATCAGCTGTTCTGTTGCTGTCTTCTGCTGCCTCTTCCACCAGCTCTGCTGCCGCCATCTTCCGTCGCCATCTTCTGCCACTGTCTTCCACCACCGCTTCCACCGCCATCTTCCACCACCTCCTCCTCTCTACTGCTGCTGCCATCTTCAGCCACCTTCATCTCTAGTGTCCTCCATCACCTCCTCCTTCAATTTTTCTGCCGCCTTCTTCCGTCTCATTTTTCGCTGTCTTCTCTAATTCAGCCACATTCTTCCAATGCCTCCTGCGACAACTCATTCTATGCCTTCTTCTGATGCATTCTGCTGTCGCCTCCTCCGTTGCCTCCTCCTTCTCTTCATCCACCATCTTCTTCTGTTGCTGTATTCCACTGCCATCTTCCACCACTTCCTCCTCTTCTGCCACTGCCACATTCAGCCACATTTATTCATCCCCCCTCCTTCTATTCTTCCACCACCACCTTGCGCCACCGCCTTCTACCATTTCCTCTTGTTGCACCACCTCCGTCTGCTGCATCCTCTTTCTCTTCATTCATTGCGTTCTTATGCCGTCATCTTCCAATGCTGTCTTCCGACACCATCTTCTGCTGCTTCCTCCTTCTCTTCTACCACTGCCATATTCCGCCACATTAATTTGTTGCCCCTCCCTTTCTTCTTCCACCACCACCTTCTGCCACCTCCTTCTTCTGTTGCTTCCTTCTCTTGTTTCACCACCTGTCTGCTGCATCCTCTTTCTCTTCAGTGACCGCCATCTTCCACCACCATCTTCTGCCACCACCTTCTTCTGTTGCTTCCTTCTCTTGTTTCACTACCTGTCTGCTGCATCCTCTTTCTCTTCAGCCACCGCCATCTTCCACCACCATCTTCTGCCACCACCTTCCATTGCCGTGCTCTGCCGCTGTCTTTTGCCACCTCCTCCTTCTCTCCTGCTGCCACCATCTTCAGCCACCTTCATCCGTAGCATCCTCCATCACCTCCTCCTTTGAATTTTCTGCTGCCCTCTTCCTCCACATTCTTTGCTGCCTCCTCCATCTCATTCCGCTATGTTCTTCCAGTCTCTCCTTTGACGACTCCTACACCTTCTTCCATGCATTGTTCTGTCGCCTCCTCTGTTGCCAGCTGCTTTTCTTTCACCACACTCTTCTGCCATCTCATTCCACTGCCTAATACACTGGCTAATCCGATGCCGTCTTCTGCCACCATCTTCTGCTGCTTCCTCCTTCCCTTCTGCCACTGCCATATTCAGGCACATTTATTTGTCACCCCCTTCTTCTCTGCTTCCGCCACTGCCTTCTGCCACCGCTTTCTTCTGCTGCTTCCTTCTCCTGTTTCACTACCTCCATCTGCTGCATCCTCTTTCTCTTCATCCATGTCCATCTTCTGCCTTGTTCTGCCTTGTTCTGCCACCTTCTTCTCACTGCATTCTTCCTCCACCTTCTTCCACCACCGTCTTCCACCAGTTCCTCCTTCTCTTCTGCTGCCACCATATTCAGCTATATTTATTCGTCACCCCCTCCTTCTCTTCTTTCACTACTGCTTTCCGCCATTGCTGCCTTCTACCATTTCCTTCTCTTGTTTCACCACCTCTGACCACTGCATCCCCGTTCTCTTCTCCTGCCACTGTCTTCTGCCACCATCTTCCACCACCGTCTTATGCCACCTCTTCCTCTGCCTTCCTCTGCTGCCTTCCTCCGCCACCTTCCTCCACTGCCTTCCTCCACCGCCTTCTTCCAACACCTCTTCTGCTGCTGTGTTCTGCTGCCCCTTACGCTGCTGTCTTCCACAGCCTCATCTGCTACCTCTGTCCACCACCTCCTTCCATCGCCATCTTCCATCACCTTCATCCACCGCCTCTTCCACCACCTCTTCCGCCGCTGTATTCCACTGCCTTCTTCTGCTGCCTCTTCCACCAAATTCTTCTGCCGCCTGTTCATCTGTTTTTTTGTCTGCCTCTTCTGCCACCTTCTTCTGCCGCGGTCTTCTGCTGTGGTCTTCTGCCGCCATCTTTCACCACCTCTATGGCTGCCTCTTCCTATGCCCCTTCTGCCACTATATTTTGCCAACTCTTCTGCCACCTTCTTCTGCCGCCTTCTTCTGCCGACGGTGGAAGATGGCAGCGAAAGATGGTGGTGGAAGAGGTGGCAGGAGAAGGCGGTGGGAGAAGGTGGCAGAAGAAGGCGACAGACAAAGAGAAAGAGGACATAATGGACAGAGGAGGTGAAAAAAGAGAAGGAAGCGGAAGAAGGTGGCAGTGGCATAAGGCAGTGGAGAAAGAAGAGAAAGAAGGGGCGATGAATAAATGTGGCAGAGTGTGGTGGCAGCAGAAGAGAAGGAGGAAGCAGCTGAAGACAGTGGTGGAAGAAGGAGGCAGAAGAAGGCAATAGAAGAACATGATGGAAGAAGGTGGCGGAAGATGTGGTGGAAGGAGGTGACAGAAGAAGAGAAGGAGCGGACAATGAATAAATGTGACTGAATATGGCAGCAGCAGAAGAGGAGAAAGTGTCAGAAGATGATGGCGGAAGAAGATGGCAGAAGAAGGCGACAAAAGACAGCGGTGGAAGAAGGCAATGGAATACGGCCGTGGACAATAGCGGCAGAAGATGGTGGTGGAACCAGGTGATGGAAGAGGTGGTGGGAAGAGGCAGTGGGAAGAAGGCAACAGAAGATGGCGACGGAAGATGGAGACAGATGAAGAAAAAGAGGACGTAGCAGGCAGAGGTGGTGAAACAAGAGAAGGTATTCTCCCGACGCCTTCTCCCGCCACCTTCTTTTACCATTTCCTTAAAATTGCGCACTCAGAGGTAGGAAGTAAAATTAACCTGTGTAGTGGCTCTATCTATTCCTGCACAGTGACTAAGAAAAATTAAAGAAGCACCCATTTACCAATAGATCAAACCTTCAAGCTGGAAGGTATAAACCATCAGCTGACACAAAAAGCTTTTGAAGTGGGCATTATCCTGGGGTACAGCTCCAGTGCGAACAAGTCTCTCATTTAATGCCGTGATGCTGCAGCAGAATGCTGGCTGCTCCAGGGCACAGGAAGGTGGAGGACTGGTGAATGGAGGGCAGCTGCATTAGCTATTAGCAATGGACAAGTGATGGTGGCTGGCATCGCTAGAAATCCATGTGCTAGAGAGAAAGCTTGCCAGGAGCATGCAGGAGAGGCATTTCTGAGGCTAGGCCTTGTACATCTCAGAGCTCGGTGGTGGAGGGCACCATTGATTCTCTCATCCCAAGTCTCACCTGCCTGGGAGGAGCTGGTTGAAAGACACCCCACCTAACCTAGGAACAGTGCTCAGAGGCTACAGGCACAGAGCAACCAGGCCACGGGAGCAACAGCTGTGACCAATGATCAACAGCTTTCCCTTCACTTCCTCAGGGACACCTGAGGCAGGTGGCTAGAAGGAGCTAAAGGGCCCTTATGCAGCCCTACAAATTGCTGGCTCTGGCAGCCATTGTCTTTTGTCTGGCAGTTTCATCACAATCCACTAACTTACGGAAACGGTATAGACCAAACTCCAAGCTGGAAGGGATAAACCATCAGCTGACCTAAAAAACTTTTGAAGCAGAGCCAAAAGCAGCTGGACTGCTGAGGTATTTATGTTTCCTGGTGTGATACAGGGTATGTCTGTACTGTGACAGAGGAGATGGCTGAGCACTCTCCCTATTGGCTAGGTAACTATTTCTTTTTTTTTTTTTTCCTTTTTTGGCTCATAGGTGCACAAATCAATAGTTATGGGTTATAAGTTATGAAACTTTATGGCTTTGACCTGTGAATAAGTGACTTCACATGACAGGCTAGTCTGGGCAAAAGGGGCTTGAGTCCTGGTTTGTCATGTTTGTTTCTTGTATTTCTTAATGAGCTCATGAAATGAAGTTGAAATCACAGAGTAGCTTGGCCTGTGAAGTTGAGCGATCCAAGGGACTGTGACATCTAGCGTAGCCAGAAGATTGAGGAAGTTATTATCTTCTACTCAGCACTAGTGAGCTCACATCTGGGATACGTGTTCAGTTCTGCACTCTCCGGCACAAGAACTATGTGGACATGCTGGAGCAATTCCAGCGAAGAGTCACTAAGATTATTAAAGGACTGGAGCATCTTTCATATGAGGCAAAGCTGAGAGATCTGGGTTTGTTTAGCATTAGAAAAGAAGGTTCAGGGATGTTCTTATTCATGGATATGAATGTCTGAATAAAGAAATGGAGTCAGACTATTCTCAGTTGTGTAACAGGCAAAATTCAATTACAGAAAATTCTGCTTAAACATAAAACTCCTCTTTTTTACTGTAAGGGTAGTCAAACACAGGAACAGGTTGCCCAGCGATGTTGTGTAGTCCTTTAATATCTTTGGAGATATTCAAAACCTGACCAAACACTGAGCAAGCTGCTCTAGCTGACAATGATTAAAGAGCAGGGGTCAGCATAAACAATCTCCAGAGGTACCTTCCAGCCTCAAGTTATTCTGTGTGGTTCCATAAGTGGAATTGTAAAGCAGAGAGTCTTAAATATTCTTTTAATTTCTGAGATGTTCATATAACTAAATGCTGATTTCTAAATTGACTCTCACACACCCAGATACACATACACAGAAGGTGTATTTTTCTGTACTCAGTAAGTTGACCCTGCCTTAGTATCTGTAGTCTTCAGGATAGGAGTAATTTTAAGGTATCAAAGCTGTATCAGCTCTAGCATGCATCTTATTTGCAAGGGACTAATACTATTTAGGGCTAGGCTATATTCTGTGTAGGTAAGTTGCAAGTAACACTCATAAAAGTCAGATGGAAAAGATATGGAAACACTGTATGCTTTGACACAATAATTTGTGAAAGTGAGAAAACTTTCATTTGCACTTCTGCACGAACAGGCCACAATTAACAATGGGATTAAGCTCAAGGTTATTTATGATACCTAGTTCTCTCTAGTGCTGTATTAAGAGCTAGTGCTCACAGAACTTGGAAATATTATTCTTATTGTACCACAAAATTCTGCAAAGCTCTATATTGATTTCAAGGTTCTATAACTGTGTTTATAAGGTACTGTAACCCAACATGTCAGGCAGAACTTTTGTTATTTGAGGTACAGAGGAATGCCATTGAACTCAGAAGAAGGAAGGTGATACTTTAATCACTTTGAGCAATACCCTAATGTCTGGAATACAAGTACTCTCTGGATCATATCCTGTGATTTCAGAGTTCTTCCTTCTTGTTTGGGCTGCTCTCACTGTTTGGGCTTTCACTTGATGCTATTCTAGCCTTGTGCAGCATCCTGCAGCTTCAGGGCATGCTGAAGGGCTCTGCTATGGTGCTTTATTGCAGTTGTCAATGAATGTGGTAATATTTTGGGTGTGTTTGTCTGGAGTGTTCACTTTACATGTTGTTTCCCTACTTATTTCTCCTTTTCTGGATGCTAAAATAGATCTTTTTTGTAACTGTGAACAAAACATTTGAATCATAGTTCTGATTCTGAATGCTTTTTTTTTCTTTTCTTTTTAGCTCTCAGGAGCAGTACTTTCAGATACTCTTTATTTGCTCTATCTGACCTCAGTTCCGACTTCTTATGCAGATGTTTTTTTTCTGAAAGATACAAAATTTGTTCACCTTTAATGTTAGCCTACATCCTGCTACCAGAACTTTGTGTAAGTTGGATATTTTCCTCTTGCTATATTATGTACCATGGACCACTTCCACTTGCAGTCTACACCTTCTGACTTTTAAATTAGGCTTGTATGCCTTTCAGATACTGCTCTCATCTAGTTGTATCCACTTCCTGTCCCTCCATACCATCTCCACAGTAGTACATTTTCTAGAAATCCCTCTTTTATGTCCTGAATTCCTTGGCCGTTTTCTTTCTGCTGTTCACTTTCTCCCTTACTAACATCACTGCTTCAGATAGTGTAACTGTTTTGATCATGTCTCTCCCATCCTTCCCATTCTACCCACTTCCATCTTCTTCAAAATATCCAGGTCACACTTTTTGTGTTCATTCCTAGATCCTTCTTTATCCTGCTTTGAGTGCATCTGTGTTGCAATTGGAAGGTGTGTCTGCATAGCGTGCCAACCTGCACAATCTTCTTGGGTGCAGAGAGCAGAAATGTAGGCAGGAGGCCAGTATTGCAGAAAGGGCCCACATACAATGTGCAGTTACTTGGCTTACACAAGGCCTCAGCCATTGGGGTCTATTACACCCTGAATGTTTTGGGCCTGGCTGCCCAATAATCCAAGTGTCAGAGAGTGTGTGTGTGTGTTCCTGACATGGAGTGTAATTTGTCTCTGACCCATTGTGAAGGACTGCTATGGAACCAGAAATGTCTCGACATTGCCGTTACACAGCCATCTTCTGGCTTCAACATCCAGCCCCCGATGAAACTGCCACAAGATGCCTGCACAGAGACCAGGGCAAGAACAGCAGAGACCAGGGCGCGAAAGGCAGGAGCACGAACTGCTCCTATGCCTGTGCAGAGACCAGGGTGCAAAAAGCAGAAGCACAAACTGCACGTATGCAGATACGTTCTGCGCATGTTCATGGCCCTATAAAAGGACCACATGCACCTTTTGGGGGGGCTTCTCCTCCTACCCCGTGCACGCCTTGAGGACCTGCTCCTGTGGACACTTCGACGCCTGGACACAGAGGCTGAACCCGCTGGACATAGAAAGCCCATCGACAGGACATCACCGGACTCGGAGTGGTGGTAGCTACTTCCCCCACGTGGCCTTCTTCTCACCTGCCTGAGCACGCTCTTTCTCTCTTTTCTCTCACCCGCTCTCTTGCTCTTTTCCCCTCTCTCTCTTCCCTGCCCCCCACCTCCCTACCCGGTCCTCACCCCTTTGTTCACCGAAATAAAGTCGAAGGGCTGTACGGCATCTGACCTCGTTTGCGTCTTAATCTCGTCCTTGGGATCATATCGAAACCTCCCCCAACATTGGATCAGGACACCCATACATTATGTTACGCCTATTTTTGAGGTTAAGTGGTACATATGCTTTCTCTAGGATTATGAAGTTTTCTGAACAGGCTTTCATTTCATGAGACTCTTCAGCTGGAATATCGAAGCACTTTACTTCCGTTGTCTTTATTTTGAACTGAGAAACAATCAATTATATCAAAAAGTTATATTGTTCATTTTTTTTCTTCTTTGTGATGGGGCAGATTTGGAGTGGGCCTTTCTGTGCATTTTATCAGGAGGAGTAACTTGGGGTGGCAATAGAGAATTTTAATGAGGCTAATCAATCTCAAACCATCTTTTCTAAAATTCAATACATTTGTACTGAATTGAAAAACTTCACATGTCGGTTTGGGAAGCCTAAAAGACTGAATGGAGCATAATGAAAAGAATAAAGGGCTGAATCTCTATAGTTCACATTGCATAGGTAATAGGAGTGCTTATATCTTATCCAGTTTTTAGTTAAATATGAGAGTACAATCTGAATTTAAGTATCTTGCTCAGATGTCCATTCTAGATCTTTTCTGTAAATATATACCTTTGTATAATATTACAAACAGTGAAGGACGTTTGAGAACCTGGAGAAAGTCTCTTTAACAGCTACACTGTCAACCAAACAATTTTGTTTGCTAGAGGTCAATTGTGTTCAAGCCAACAAATGACAGAAAGAGATTGAGAATTATTTTATGTCTGCATATGTTCAGGTTTGACTGAAGTCAGCAGTAAAATCCCATGACTTTTAGGGAAGTCAGTATTTTACATACAGGTTTTAAGACCAGGAGGAACTAATAAGATCTTTTCTGGCCTACTCCACAGTGCAGACTGTAAAAGTTAATTCCGTAATATTTGCACTGAATCCATGTTCTGGTTGCTCTTACAAGTATAGTTGGTTGAAACTTGCAAAGTAATTTAGCTGTTGCACAAGAATGAATAACATCTAGACCCCCGGCTGAATTGTGTGGGCTCTGCAAGGAGACAGGACAGGAATAAAAAATGGTAAAGGCATATTTTTGTCTTTGAGTTAAATAGATCTCACTCTGAATAAACACAGCAATCAAATCTGTTGAGTAGGAAGGTGCAATTTTTATGTAATCACTTTTGGAATAAAACTTCCAATATTCCATACAGTTATCCAGTTTTTAGTTAAGTAAGTGAGTACGATCTGACTTTAAGTACCTGAGACGTCCATTTTAAGTATTTTCTGTAAAATAATACATTCACCTTTCCCACTTGACCTTTCAATTTAAACCTGAATGCTCTCCTGGTCTCTCCTTGTTCTCACAACAGCAGCTAAGTTTTATTGTCATCTTTTGAGGGTTTCACTATTTCAGCACTGTCAGCTCTTATTAGGCATTTCTCAAGACTATGTATCTCCTGATTCTAATGTGAAGTGTGTATCCTCCTTTTTTGTTGATCACTTATTTGGCTTGCTCTCTGTTTTTTGTTTACCCAATGGAAATGCATGTTCTTTCGCACATGTAACTCATGTTATGCAGAAGACCAAACTCATTGAGATTGAGAGCATTGTGTTCTTTACTCTTTGCACTTGTCTTCACTACTCTTTGTGTGCTTTAGATCAGAAGTTAAAAATCTGAGTGTACCACTACATGCAGATTCTTCTTTCCCAGTACATTTGACAGGTAGCAACTGTTTATGTTTACCTTTAGGCATTTATTTTGTTCAAGCATGCAGCTTTCAATAAAATATTATATGCCACTTCTGAATCTGCTTGTCTAACTCATTTCTCTACACTTGGTTGACTTCACCTGTTTTCTATTAACTGCAGTGTTAACTAATTTTTACATGGTCTAATCTGCATAAACTGTTAATGGAATTATAGCTTGTCCCTCACAGAATTCAACACTTGTCTGCAACTTCTAGCCTGCTTTCAGGCTCTCACATGGACCCCAATCAATTTTGTTATTTATTTCCTTACGCCTAAATTTGCCATTATATGCTGTAATACCTGGGTGAATTTTCTTTAAAGTTTTCTGAAAATGCAACTCTTACAAGGAATTGAAAGATCCTTTGTTCTGTAGTCAGTGAGTTTCAGCACAAAAGCCAATTTTAGCACCTCCTACCTTCACTATAAACAGCCCAAATCATTCTTGTACCACATATCATATCAGGATCTTTTAAAAAATCTCAAATTATTCAGTGGTTTAGACTTAACAAAAATGTTAAAATTTTCCCAGCATTTGTTTTCCAGAAAATTCTCCCAAAGGTTTTGTTTTGGTTTTTTGGTGTGAAATTTCAAAGAAAGACAGTGAATTTGTTTTTAACCAATGTCTGATGTGCAGGATAACAGTGCTGGTGGAAAGGAAGGAAAAATGACAGAATATTGCAATCAACACACAGTCGTTTATTGTACAGCAATTTCTGTTTTGTTTCTAGTGTGGTTTTCCTGAAAAAAGCCACCAAAAAAACCCACACATGCCCCCCAACACCTTGTCTTATATCAACCGTTGAAGTGTAGGAGATGCCTTGCTCAGAGATAAGGTATCTGCTTGTTCGTAATGTTTCCCAATGTAAGCTGACATCTCTAGATGCTTTAAAGCTTCTGCAGGAACTCAGATGGTGCTAAATATCCAGATGAGGATAGACTGGTGATGTTGAGGCAGAGAGGGATATTGCAGACATGGAAGCAGGGAAGTGTACGATAAAGAACTAAGGAAACATAGCAGTGTAAGGTGGGGTGAATAACATTAATTCCTGTTTGGGGTGAGATGAGTGGCAGTGACAGGAACATGGGACTGGATTTCTGATTTGGAGGTGTAAGGATATGTGATGAAAGGGTTTAGGATTGATAGTATGGGAGATGTAGGATCACCTGGTGTTTCAAGTCAAATTTCTACTTCTCCCCTCTCAGAGACATAAAATCAGGGATCAGCTGTAAGATCCCCTTATAGTCAACAGTGTGTTTTCTTTGTAGTATGGTGGTGTACATTTCTCAGGAACGCTCTGGCCACTTCAAAATACCATATATATGGAACATTTCTAGAGGCATGCAGTAAAAATGATGGGAAGTTGAGAAGCATAGGTTGAATATTCCTATGTGAGAAGCAGTTAACCTGCTAGACCCACTTGGCTTAGAAGAGGGAGTCATAGAAGGAGTTTTGAAAGCTACAGTATTTAATACAATAAGCATGGAAGGAGGATCTGGGAGGATTCTTGTTTTCATAATAAAATTTCAGTAGCACAGCTAACTGATTTAATTAACTAGTATTTGTGAGTCTCCTTATCCAAGCATATGTGTTATACCAAGAATATTTGGTACAAGAACATAATGCAGCATTGGGAACAGTTATGAAAGAAATATTGGTGTTGAGGGGGAGGAAATAGCTAAAAATGTACTGTTGTGGTTTAACCCTCGTAGGCAGTTAAGCACCACACAGCCACTCACTCACTGCCCTGCAGTGGGATGGGGGAGACAATTGGAAGGCTAAAAGTGTGAAAAATCATAGGTTGAGATAAAGGCAGTTTAATAGGAAAAGCAAAAACTGCATGTACAAGCAAAGCAAAACCATGGAATTTATTCACTACTTCCTATCAACAAGCAGATGTTTTGCCATTTCCAGGAAAGCAGGGCTTCATCATATGTTAATTGGGAAAACAAATGCCATAACTCTGAACCTCCCCCCTTCTTCCTTCTTTCCCCAGCTTTTATTGCTGAGCACGACATCATATGGCATGGAACACCCCTTTGGTCAGTTGGGGTCAGCTGTCCTGCCTGTGTCCTCTCCCAACTTCTTGCACACCCCCAGCCTACTCGCTGGCAGGGCCATGTGAGAAACCGAAAAGGCCTTGACGCTGTGTAAGCACTGTTCAGCAATAACAAAACCAGCGGTGTATTATTGACACTGTGTTTGGTCACAAATCCAAAGCGTAGCACCATATGAGCTACTATGAAGAAAATTAACTCTGTCTCAGCCAAAACCAGTACAATGAGTACTTATAATTCTTTTAGTCCTATTAGTTGTTCATGGAACATCTGCAAATAATAAATACTCACAAAAATCATGGACTTTTCTTCTCGCAGTTCCTCAAGAGTGAAATTCTACTCCCATGCAGAAAGGAGACTGAGATGATCAGATTTTGTCTTTCTAGCAGAATGAGATACTAGCTGTTGAACAAACCTAGTCTACAACCTGCTGATATTGAAGGAAACTACTATATTGTACCTCAGAGCCCTTTGGATCATGGTACCTTCAGATACACTGTCTAACTGCAGATGGTTCATTTTATTTAGAATGCAGAAATAAAAGGCACTCATTTAAATGCAAATTTGCCACTATGTCCTATGGATTTTCCTCTCACTGAACAGTGTTACGGCATACATTTACTGTGACTGGAAAAATACTTACACTGATGTATGACTATCCCTATTTTCCAACAGTAAAGTGCAAGAGCTGTTAACCACTATGGTTCAGGACAAAAAATTACCACTGCCAAGAAGAAATCTTACTTTATAAGCTGTTGACATACTGATGTATGAGTAGTATGATGATGTATCTGTCTGGCATAATGCTTTAATTAAAAACAGAACACTAGACTATTAGCTTTTTGCAGAATGAAAAATTCATTCTCTGCATTTTTCTTGACTGATGCAAAGGTTTCCAAAATGTGATAAGCAAATTTAATATTTCATGACAGATAATTTGCATCTTTTCAATGTCCCACCTTCTAGCAGTTGTCGAATCTCTCGTTGCTTCCAAGCAATGTCATGAGTCTGATTGCTATAACAAATATTAACAAGATGGCACTGAGTCATTTGTTTCTCTGCTTATGTGGTGTCAGGACTGCAGAATGGGGGAATAAGGGGATCAAACCTACTTAATTATGTAGTGTCTAGTATGTGGTGGCCTAGGTCTAATCTTACACTCACTCTTACTATGAAGTGTTTATTTTGCTTATTTATTTAGTGTGTTTTAGTTTTAATCACATGAGATTCCTTAGTTCTTGAACAAATTAAACACTTAGTCCTGCAGATAAATCTAAACATACCACTTTAGTCAAAGCTACGCTGGGCCTTGAAGTATATGTTTAAGAACTGTGCAGAATAATAGCCCTTAGTTGTGTAAGAAAGAATGCTTTGGAAAATACTGTTCAAAAGTACATTATTTCATCCCCTTCCCTTTATATCATATTTCAAGCATATATTAAATTTGCTGTCCACAGAATCTTTTAGGTATCATTGGTATCATTTGGCATTGTTTTCCTGGTTTCTTTGTCCATGGCGTATTTGTAAGGTATAAATAAAATGCTTTTTAGAAAATGCCCCCGCCCTGCTCTGAGAATTGAAGAATATAGAATGCAACAAATCATACTCTAATTAAAATTTAAGGTGTTAAAATTAGCTAGATGTCTCCAAGTTGGGTTGTGTTCCCCAGTTTTCCCTCTTTCTGCTTTTTTTCTCTACTGTAACATCGGGGTTTTTTAACCTGTGAAGTCCTGTTGTTGTTTGATTTTTTTTTTTTCCCAAGCCACGTCCTGGTGGATTTTTGATGTAAAAGCTCTAAATTCCTTTTTCCAAATCAACAGCAAGTGTAATAAATAAAGCAGGGCTTCACACCAAACCTATGCTACCCCATTAGAGATGTTTCCCTGTAACACTCCTCAGTCTGGATTGCAAAGACCATAGGCACTGTAGTAACTTCTTAGGTTCTCCTTCTCCCTGCTAAGTATAAAAACAACTACCTTTCATCTGCAAGCAAGTGTGCCTTTGGACTCTCTTCCAGTCTGTCATGCACCTGTTTAAAAAAATCAGTGAGGAGGTGGCACATTCTTTATAAAACACTCACTGAGCAAGCTACGCTTTACATCCGTGTACCTATTTATGCTTATTATCTATTCTAAATTATTATTTAGGAAGATCAGATGAGCTTAGCACACATTGTTCCCAGGGAAGAGACAGATGCTCTGAAGAATTTACAGTCAAAATAGATAAACCAGAGAGGGGAACAGAAAAACTGTTTTTGAGCATGTGAACACAAAGGCATATGTAGAATCCCCATACAAGGTCCACATCTCCAGCTCATTTTCCTACTTAGTAGAGCACATAGTGTGTCACATTGTCTCAATCTATGGTAATGTCATCATTGCTCTGAACACAAGATCGTGTATCAACCAAGGTATAGACTTCATTATTTTACAGGCACCTGTTTGCTTAATTAAGTGCCAACTGTGTGGCTGTACTAAACTATTTTATGTTGGGACAAAACAGATCAAAGTAGAGTGTTTTTGCAGTGCGGATGATTTCAATGCACTGATCTTGTGATGGTAAAATTGTCATGCCAGGGCTGCAATCTCAGTGGCGCGCCACCAGGTGAATAATGAATTCCCAGTTTTTCCTTATAATCCAGAAGGTATCGCATTCTGGAATGATTTTGCTCCCTTTTTTTTTTTTTCAAGAGTTAAATTCAAGACTCAAGTTTAGCTTGTAAACCATTGCTCACTTTTCCGATTGTGTAACATCTTTGTTGCTACTACAACGGGGACTTGGAGGAAGTATAGTGAGAAAACAATGATAATCCAGGTTCTGATTTCCTCAGGCCAGAATAAATCTTAAATTGTCCACTAAAATATCAGGATTATTCTGAATATAGATGGGTAGAATCTGGTGTCTTTTTTTTATTTAATGCTCTTTGCTGTAATATATAATTTGCTCTTTTGACAGGAAAAAATCATAGGAAAAAGAACTCAGGTGCACATATAAATAAGGAAGTGGAAACAGCATCATGTTACCTGGTAGTCTAAGGACAGCAACATGTTCCATTTATCACAAGAAGCTCTCAGACTTATCTGTAAAGCTATAAATAGAATAAGTATTAAAATACTGTGTTTTTAAGTGTTACAAAGAGATAATGAGCAACATTTACAGCAAACATGGACACCAATGTTACCTCTTGAATTTTTGATCCTGCTGCATTTTGCAATCAAACTGGATCTCTCTAGTACTATTTGTGACCACTTTTGACCATTTTGTGGGGAAATGCCAATTTCTCCATAATTAAAGTGGAAGCTAACCTAAACCTAATTTTCATCTGCAGTGAAGTTTGTCTAGTTCTTTGGACAGATGATGCTATTAGACAATTTGTAAGTATAGAATCTGTGCTACACATTGTCATACAAGTATTACAAGAGTATTATGAGAATTGCCACCTTTCTTTAGATACAATTTCTCAGCAAGTCTCTTTCCCCTTGATACACCAACTGGAACATCATTTGCTAACCAGAGCCAATTTTCTTGCTATTTGTCTTGTACCTGACCAGCAGATGCACGCACATGAGCATCATGCTCTCTGCCAAATTCTCATTGGCTTGGCTGGTGCTTCATTCATTCTGCTCAAACAGATTTTTGCCAGCTAGACACAGTTTTGACTACTTTGGCCCACTAGTGTCATATACCATATTAAGTGTATCTATGCTTGGATGTGAAACTTGGATACTACTGCGCTGTAAAACATGGAATTGACTTAATTTTCTTTTTTTTCTTTTTTTTTTTTCAGATTTTTGAGGTTTGGGTTATATCTTTGGGGTTTTTTACTGCTCTTGCATTGCAAAAGCTGTCTTGTGAACTAATCTACATGAGTTAGTGCAGACCTGTTTGCTTTCTCTTCATTTGGAAACCACACATGGAAACTACCTGAAGGCAATGCCTTTGAAAATGTTAATGTTTCATCAGGTCCTCCATTGAAGTCAAATGACACAGAATTAAACTGAAGCAATTGCTGAGAGAGTCATTTATTTGATGCCAGAAACTGCATGCTAGTGGACATGCAATCCACTTTGGTAAGGTAGATCCTTACCAAAAAGAAAGAGCAACATTTCTTTTCTTGCAGTAACTGTATTCCCAGTTTCTTTCAAATTATATACTTTCTTACCTTCTTCATTCCTTCCAGCTTGTATTTCATCCTGACTGGTGCCTGGATCTGGATTTATATATTTATGTGTATTGTTTGCATACATTCCCTTAACCTTGTGATGTTGCTCTTTAGTTTTTAAATAACGTCTTGTCTGAGGCTAAATAAATTTAAAAGGAGCAGCCAAAGGTTTTCTTAGTCCTAAAATTATTAACCGAACATATCTTTAATATTCAGCTATCAGGAACCATCCCTTAGTTACTGCTGAGCAGCCTGTAGTTCCCTTCTTGCCATTCTTGAAAATAATAGTGACATTTACTTTCTTCTGGTTCTCAGGAATCTCCCTTGGCTGACATGACCTTTCCATTTCAGGAATGAACTCTGAGGAAAAAAAATATTCCCATACTTGTCTAGTACATTTTGAATATTGCGAAGTTTTATTTCATTTTCTCCAAATGAAAGAATTGGATTGTAAGAGATAAACAGTCCTTAATCTTTAATTTATATATCAAATATTCAGCTTTCCTAGGTGTTCTAGCTGCTGTAAAGATAAACTTTCTCAGCTCTAAAATTTTGTGTGTTAGAAGGACTGTTCTAGAAAAAGAAGGAGAGGTCTCTGTTTGAAGCAGGGAAATTTTTTTCCACTGAAGGCCAAACGGGTTCATGGAAAATCTGAACCCAAGTAAGTTTTATTAGAAGAAGCAAAAAAAGACTCAAGGTTGCAATTTTCACATAACTTAGAGTATCAACCAGGATCTAGAGTTTCTTATTTTAGTGGGGTTTTCAATTTAATAACAGCATTTTTTCTGGTTATTCTATATATTAATAAATTTGTGGTACTAGAATCTAACACAGATCTCTTCAATGGAACAGCTACTTCATCTGACTGAAAGAGGAAGAGTCGAAAGGACTGGAAGAAACTGCTGCTTCCTGTGCTCCAGAGATAGATTATATACAGCATTACGATGGTGGGTATAACTGCCATTCAAAGAGACCTCAGCAGACTGGAGAAATGACACAAGCCTTATTAAGGCACATGCAAAGTCATCCATCTGCAACTGAAGAAGCCTGTGCAGGAATACATGCTAGGAACTGACAAGATAAAATGCAACTTTGCAAAAAATGAGCTGGTGACCTCGGGGATTCTGCAATTTGCTCTTATGTAGAAGGTGATCAAGGACATACTGGGGGCTGTGCTAGCAACAATGTAGCCAGCAGGTCAAAGGAAGTGTTTATTCCTGTCTGTTCCACAGTTGTGTGACCACATCTGGAGTACTGTGTTCAGTTTGGGGCTCCACATTGCAAGAGTCATTGACATAGTGGAGCAAGTCCGATGGTGGGCCATTGAGATGGTCAGGGGACTGAAGCTTCTGGCATACAGTGAGAGGCTGAGAGAGATTTGTTCAGTCTTAAGATGAGAAGGCTCAGGGGACATGTTATTGCACTTAGGTACCTAATAGCAGGGTACAGAGAAGTTGGAAGCAGACTTTTCTTACTGGTGCATGCTGGAACATGAGAAATTCTGATTAGATAGCAGGAAATCTTTTCCACTGTGAAGGCAGTCAAATACTGGAAGATGTTGCCCAGAAACATTGCAGAATTTGTGGAGACTAAGAATTTTTGTGGATAAGGACCTGAGCAAGCTGATTTAACTTCACAGTTGGATCTACCTTTGCTTTGAACTGGAGTTCATAACAGCTGACCTTAGAATCATAGAATGGTTTGGGTTGGAAGAGACCTTCAAAGATCATGTAGTCCAACTAGATCAGGTGTTCAAAGTCCCATCCAACCTGGCCTTGAACACTTCCAATGATGGCGCATCCACAACTTCTCTTCAACAGCCTTCAGAGATGTCTTCCAATTTACATTATTGTCCGACTCTGTTTCTACATAATATTCTGATTAGCCTGTGGAAGACCTCTGTAGCATGCAAAAGTTCCCAGGCTGCTGCCTCTACCTGCCTGCCCCAATCTCTGCCTCTACAGAGTGAGGGCCCGCTTCAGTCTACTTTAGCAGGTCAAGAAACCACATTATTATTGTGTGTCAGGGTTATCAGTGCATCACCAGGCTCAATTTGCCCTGACCATCTTGTAACTTTCTCTGTAATCTTGACAGCATTTTCCCCACCGTCTGTTAGCTCAGACCATATTCAGCTGTGAGCTGAGCACCATGGATCCTAGCCCCTAGGCTGGACAGGAGCCTAGGGCTATCCTACAGCTCTAGAATGACCTCCAAAACCTGCAGGATGCTGTGGCCTATAAGCAGGTCACAGCCCTACAGACTTTTTCGATACCACCTTCAGCCATGGTGACCCAAACTCCCACCATAGCTCCCCAGTCCCTTCATTAGGGTGAGGGCGTGGCGATATATTTGTCAGATATGGCTAATCTTTGCCACTTCTCTGGGGACTACCTGACAGATGTTAGTCACTCAGCAGTAATAATCTCTTCACTCTCAGGGATGGCCCTAGCTTGAGTCACCCTGTATGATCACAGAGGGTGATATACATTCCATGTGTCATAATGATCCAAGACCCTGAAAGCTTGCTAAGTTCTCTTCAGTTCTTTAGAGACTGCAACTACATGGCCATGACTGACAGTGCCTTGCTGGAGCCCTGACTGAGAACAAGTTGGCATCTACCTACTCACTCCAATTCACTAAGTGGACCATGAAAAATAAATGTGGGTGCCTGTTGATACACTGTACTGGTTTTGGCTGAGACAGAGTTAATTTTCTTCATAGTAGCTCATATGGTGCTACGCTTTGGATTTGTGACCAAACACAGTGTCAATAATACACCGCTGGTTTTGTTATTGCTGAACAGTGCTTACACAGCGTCAAGGCCTTTTCGGTTTCTCACATGGCCCTGCCAGCGAGTAGGCTGGGGGTGTGCAAGAAGTTGGGAGAGGACACAGGCAGGACAGCTGACCCCAACTGACCAAAGGGGTGTTCCATGCCATATGATGTCGTGCTCAGCAATAAAAGCTGGGGAAAGAAGGAAGAAGGGGGGAGGTTCAGAGTTATGGCATTTGTTTTCCCAATTAACATGTGATGAAGCCCTGCTTTCCTGGAAATGGCAAAACATCTGCTTGTTGATAGGAAGTAGTGAATAAATTCCTTGGTTTTGCTTTGCTTGTGCATCCAGCTTTTGCTTTTTCCCCTTTATTTTCAATTCTTTTCTTACCCATCAGGCGTGTGATGTGTAAGAACCATCTTTTGATTCCCATGCATTTTGCTTTTTGTAAAGTGTAAAAAAAAAAAGTCTCTTATATCTACAGTTGTTTTAAAGAGTCTTTCACAATCAAAACTTCATAAAGGGAACTTAGTGTACATCCAAATCAGATAATTTATATCTGAGAAAACTTTAGCCTTTGAAGAAGGAACAAACTCTTTTCCAAGTATAACCACTTCTGTTAATGACTGGTGCTTGACTTTGGTTAAGTAGTCAGATGTTAGAACAGAGGTAATGTTAAGAATGAAAGGACACATTCACTGAAGTGTTATGAAACGTAAAGACTAGGAGGGAAATGCAAGTAAAATGTGATTACGTTCATTTCAGCTATCTAAAATGTATTTGTAATTGCAGAGACATAAATTTATGCAGCAGCCTCAGGTAAACATATCTCTATTCATCTATTTTTATTAATGTCTCAGAAAAAAATGTATTTACCTGCTGTAATGATCTTGACTGGGAGACTGCTATACACTGAGGAATTAGTGATCCACATAACAGTTACCTGAATAGGCCCAGGTTTGTGCTGTGCTGCACATACAGTGTGGCTTTCAGACTTTTGTTGTACCGCACAAATTCCTTGAACATAGGATGAACTCAGATTGCTCATTGTAACAGAGGAGCCTCCAGGCAGCTTCCACTTGGTACTGGCTACTACACCACCTGTATGGCCTTGCTTTTATCTAAATCTACAGCAAGAAGTTCTCACGTGAACATCCTTCAGGAATATAGTTGTTTTCTTATAAGAAAATATGTAATAGTTTGAAAGACCAAAAAGGAGGAATCGCTCTTGATGGATGGAATCTGAGTAGTGTGCTGTGGGGAAGAAATCCATCCAGGGTTTGTCTGATGCTGTATGCAGTATGTCCAGCATCTGAAGGGATGCAAGATATACTTCCTATCTATATTCCTCTTTATATTCTGTCTTATGAAAACAGCCATTTTAGTAAGCCATTTGCTGTTGGGCCTTTCTTACTGAGATCCAGAAAGAACTATCTCTCTCTCTCCCCACAGGTGCAGAATACCTGCCTTGCTAATCATATATTATAAAAAAAAGAAACCATTCCTAAAAATCAAGAACTTTAAAAGTTTTCAAAAGGCACCAACAGCTTTTCTATAATTTCACAGCATCTCCCAGTGATATGGTCTCTTTTTCCTCTTTGATGTGTGTTTTGTTATGTCTTTTGTGTCACTAGTAAAGGGTAGTGACCAACATTTATTTTAGACTAGCATGTTTCAGGTATTTTTATAAGCACAACAAAAATCTGAGATATACAGGGAGACTGGAAGTACCCTCAATCAGTTACAACTTCTGAGAGGAGTGGGGATTTGCAGAAATATCCTGCAGAATTATGCTCTTAGAATTTTGGGGGGTCCTCTGAACATTCATTAACTTTGTCTTTGTGAGATCACTTTCTCAGTGGAGTGTCTACCAGCATGGTCCACATCAAATAACAGTAGCAGTCCAGTTTTAGTTGTTTAAAAAAATTTTGGAGAGTGAATCATAAAGGTTAAGACATATTTAATACAGTTGCTAGTCAAACACTGTAGAAATATTTCATAGATATTTTGTATGCTATTTATTTGAAATCTTACTGCATAAGTATCTGTTCTGTCCCTCAAGAGCTACAGTTTAAAGTTCTGCCTCTCATGCCTCTGTCATATTGTCAGTCCAAAAAGATATAAGCATGAAAAGTACTTTCTTTTTGTACTTTGCACTGCTCTCTTAGTGAAAATCTTTGGTCTTAATCGATCCAGTCTAAATTCTGTAAATAATGGGAGATTTTTGCCTCCAAACCTTTGGTAAAAATCTTCTTTGAAACCAATTACTGCCAATTCTGTGATTTTACTTTAGGGAAAACAGAGCACTGATCAGTTCCTATTGGCCAGATCCCAAACTAGTTATTCAGCTCAAGATACTCTGAAAAGACAGAATCCAGTGTCACAAAAATTGTGAACATTACATTCTTTAATTAGTCTTGCTTTTATACTTTCAATAAATAAATCATGATTCCTATTTTAAAAAAAGAAAAAGCCAGTAATATAAAATGATAGAAATTATATTGGTTTGACATTATTTTTTGCTTACCAGAAACATGATTTATGGCAAGCCAAATGTGAATAACCATCTCAATATCTGAGTAAAAATTTGAAGAAAAAAAGGGAAGAAGTTGCTGAAGAAAAAAAAAAATATATGTTTGGAAAAAATTCTTTTTAAAAAATATTGACTTGCTAGAGCTTTATGGAATTACATGAAGATAGAAGACTTTGGGTTTTGATGCATTGACTTTCCAGAAACTTTCAAGGCAACCCACAAAAAGGCTTCACTCAAATGCACTGAGATCTAAATGACCAGTGGTATTCTGCCTATCGCTTTAGATAAGCATGAAAATTCTGGTACCTTACAAAAGGCAACTTAGATATGTCATTCTGTAACTTTTTAAGATCGTTAGTTATGTATGATTACATAAGTTTGTGTTAGTTAATGAGTGTATAAGACCAAATGTCTAAGAATTTCCAAATAGAAGTGCTTAATGAAAGAATTAGATTGTATCTATTTTCTAACTGGCATCATAGAATCATAGAATCATAGAATCATAGAATCATCAAGGTTGGAAAAGACCCTTAAGATCATCGAGTCCAACCATTAACCTATCACTGCCAAGTCATTCTATACCACGTCCTCAAGCACCACATCTCTCCGTTCTTTAAATACCTCCAGGGATGGGGACTCAACCACTTCCCTGGGCAGCCTGTTCCAATGCTTGACCACCCTCTCAGTGAAGAAGTTTTTCCTAATGGCTAACTAAACCTCCACTCGCGCAGCTTGAGGCCGCTTCCTCTCGTCCTATCAATCGTTACTAGGGAGAAGAGACTGACCCCCACCTTGCTACAACCTCCTTTCAGGTAGTTGTAGAGAGCAATAAGGTCTCCCCTCAGCCTCCTCTTCTCCAGGCTAAACAACCCCAGTTCCCTCAGCCACTCCTCATAAGACAGGTGCTCTAGACCCTTCACCAGCTTCGTTGCCCTCCTCTGGACACGCTCCAGCATCTCAATGTTCTTCTTGTCGTGAGGGGCCCAAAACTGAACACAGTATTTGAGGTGCGGCCTCACCAGTGCCGAGTACAGGGGCACTATCACCTCCCTAGTCCTGCTGGCCACACTATTCCTGATACAAGCCAGGATGCCATTGGCCTTCTTGGCCACCTGGGCACACTGCTGGCTCATGTTCAGCTAGCTGTCAGCCAACACCCCCAGGTCCTTTTCAGCCAGGCACTCTCCAGCCACTCCTCCCCCAGCCTGTAGCGTTGCATGGGGTTGTTGTGACCCAAGTGCAGGACCCAGCACTTAGCCTTGTTGACTCTCATACAGTTGGCCTCAGCAATCCAGCCTGTCCAGGTCCCTCTGCAGGGCGTTCCTACCCTCCAGCAGATCAACACTTCCACCCAACTTGGTGTCATCTGCAAAGTTACTGAGAGTGCACTCGATCCCCTCATCCAGATCATCGATAAAGATGTTGAACGGGACCAGCCCCAACACTGAGCCCTGGGGAACACCACTCATGACCAGCCGCCAACTGGATTTAACTCCATTTACCACAATTCTTCGGGCCCAGCCATCCAGCCAGTTTTCTACCCAGCGAAGAGTACACCCGTCCAAGCCATGAGCAGCCAGTTTCTCCAGGAGAATGCTGTGGGAAACCGTATCAAAGGCCTTACTACAGTCTAGGTAGACAACATCCACAGCTTTTCCCTCATCCACTAAACGGGTCACCTTGTCATCATCATTGTCATCACCTTGGGATCATTGGCATAGCATTTTGATTACATGGTTTTACTTCTGGATATCAATATGTTAACATCTTTCTAGCACTTCTTGTTCCTAGATATTGAAAAGTCTCTTTAAAGCAGAAGATTTGTACTCTTAATCCAAAATTTTATTACCCTTGGGGGAGAAATTTTGGTACATCTCAAAAAGAAATTTTAAAAGGTAATGGCTTCAGAATTCCTAAATGCATCAAAATTGAATCTGTAAAAAGATATAATAACAAAAAAACAAAATCCCCAAATATGTGGAAGAGACTCCAGGGCTCAGTATCGGGCCAGTTCTGTTTAATATCTTTATCAATGATCTGGACGAGGGGATTGAGTGCACCCTCAGTAAGTTTGCAGATGATGCTAAGCTGGGTGGGAGTTTTGATCTGCTGGAGAGTAAGAATGCCCTACAGAGGGACCTGGACAGGCTGGATCATTGGGCTGAAGCCAACTGTATGAGAGTCAACAAGGCTAAGTGCTGGGTCCTGCACTTGGGTCACAACAACCCCATGCAACGCTACAGGCTGGGGGAGGAGTGGCTGGAGAGCTGCCTGGCTGAAAAGGACCTGGGGGTGTTGGCTGACAGCCGCCTGAACATGAGCCAGCAGTGTGCCCAGGTGGCCAAGAAGGCCAATGGCATCCTGGCTTGTGTCAGGAATAGTGTGGCCAGCAGGACTAGGGGAGCGATCGTCCCCTTGTAGTCGGCACTGGTGAGGCCGCACCTCAAATACTGTGTTCAGTTTTGGGCCCCTCACGACAAGAAGAACATTGAGATGCTGGAGCGTGTCCAGAGAAGGGCAACGAAGCTGGTGAAGGGTCTAGAGAACAAGTCTTATGAGGAGCGGCTGAGGGAAGTGGGGTTGTTTAGTCTGGAGAAAAGAAGGCTGAGGGGAGACCTTATTGCTCCCTACAACTCCCTGAAAGGAGGTTGTAGCGAGGGGGGGGTCGGTCTCTTCTCCCAAGTAGCAAGCCATAGGATGAGAGGAAAGGGCCTCAAGCTGTGCCAGGGGAGGTTTAGTTTGGATATTAGGAAAAACTTCTTCACTGAAAGGGTAGTCAGGCACTGGAACAGGCTGCCCAGGGAAGTGGCTGAGTCCCCATCCCTGGAGGTATTTAAAAGACGGGTAGAACGTGGTGCTTAGGGACATGGTTTAGTGGTGGACTTGGCAGTGCTCGGTTAATGGTTAGACATGATGATCTTAAAGGTCTTTTCGAACCTAAACCGTTCTATCATTCTAACAAAGATAACGTCAGAGGTTTGTCACAGTAAAGAGTGTTCTTCAGTTAAACAGTTGCTCACTTCTTGATGATACTGTCACAATCCTAAAAAAACTGGAGGAACTGTCAAAAGAAAAAAATAAGATCCTTAGCCTCATTTTTTTTCTTGTCCTCGTGTTCGTATCAAACATGCATATGACAGTAACCCTGACACTTAATGCGTTACAAAAGAAAAAGAACTGACAAAAAAAATATGTAGGAATGCTGAATGCCAAGATAAAAATCTATAGCTAATATTTGTAAGACAGTGTACAAAAAGGACTGCCATACAAAGCTAATGATTATCCCAACACATTTATTCTAAGTGCAGAGAATGGAGAGGAGTTGAAAAGAAGACTATGTGCCTTTAATGACAAAAATTACATTTTAGCATATTGCATGTCAATACTGAATAACTGTTAAAATGAAAGTCACAATGAACAAAATGCTTCTGCTGGATTTTTCCCTAGTGAGAGACGCTCTACAAAGCAGGTGTCAAAAAAGCATAGGAGGCTTTGTATATCAAATTAATTCTGCCTCTTAATTATGAGAGTCCTTCAGAACTCTTGGCCAGTCAAGGAAAAGCATGTTTATATCAAAATTAGCTGGCTGTTTTAAGTGGATTTTAGGACTTGTGTCATGTACCGGCCTGACAGGTCTGAAGGCTGAAATCATTCAATAGTAAAGAGGGAAGCAGCTGTGCAGACCTTTCTACCTCCCTCCTGCAAGTGTCTTGTTTCTATTCTGTCAGAGCTCTCTCAAGATACTTCTGTTTACTCTCTGAGCCTGTTTCATCCAAGGTCTTTCTGATAATTACTCGAGGTTTAGTCCTGCCAGCACACAGAGTCATGCTGCACTTAAGAACATGACTTGAGTAGGGAGTGCTAAGTTTGCCGCTGAGATAATCAATTGTTTCTTATAAATAAAGCAATATGTAATTTCTGAAAACACTCAAATGTATTTTTATCTGCTTTTACCCTGTAAGTGATTACTGTTTGAAACTTATATAAGAATCATGTCTTAAATTTGAACGTAGTCTGTGGTCCTATGCAAACCCTGGATTCCAGCTCAGAATTTGTGTCCCCACAGATTTATTAGGGGCCTGCACATGGAAGTTTATTGGTCTTTTTCCAGCTTCCCAAAGAAAGCTTAAAGCAATTCTTAATTTTAAACAGGTTCAAACAATCGTAACACGGTTTTTCTATCTAGCATTGCTTCTGATCCACAGCTACAAGTGGTCAAATCTACTTCATGCAAGAATTGCAACATCAGCATAAATAGGCTCACATAAATCACCTTTGAAAATACCTTAGTGAGATCTGTAAGAGAAGACTGTTTCATCTCATTTTGCGGAGTAGAATAAATTAAATACAGATAAAAGAAACAAATCATTTTGAGCGTGTCTAAAATATCTGGAAGAAGGAAACCTTGATTTACATGATCTTGCTGTTCATTTTGTACTGTTTAGCTACATTCTTTTATAAAGATGGTTTCTTCCTAGGTTTGTATAATACAGTCCTTTCTTTCACTAGCCAAGACAATACATTGTCTCTGTAAATTTGCTAAAGCAATTATGCATTAAAACATGATTGTTAAAGCACTCAGATCAGATAATTACTTTGTCATTTTTACTGTCTTTAGAAATGGTGAATTTCTTATTTGGTAGATGAGAAACTTTCTTACTCATTCTATATGTTAAGCAGCATTTTGAAAAGAAATGGGATTCAACTCAAAATTCAAAGAAAGGATTTTAATTGATTTTACGCTTGAGTGAAGCTGCTGTAAAGATGTTGGCTATATAAGAATAAAGTAGTTTATCAAATTACCTGCACTGAAAAGGGATTCTTTAGTAAGAAAGACAACTATTAGCTATAGTTACAGAACAGAAATACATTAATTTGGATCACCATGTCTGATCTAATGGAAAAGAAAAACTAGGTTTGTTTTGGGGTTGGTTTTTTTTGTTTTTTTTAACAACATCTGTCAGTTTTTCCATTTTGGATAAATCAAACATTAAGCAGCCCTAGATGAACCAACTCAAATGAAGTGATTGTTCTTTCTGTATCTAGGCGATATAGAACTAGTTGCCAAAGGCAACTGGTGCATTGATGGGACCAGAAAAAACTTGAACAGAAGACAGTCAGACACATGAATAGTGCATTGTCAGTGGATGTACTGTACACAGAATCTGATCATCACTGGCTTTGATGGATTTTTATGAGGTTGTGAGAAGCTCTATTTCATTTTAAAATGTTCATAAGCAGAACATAACCGTCATGAAGAATGATTTAATTTCAGAATTTATTTTTAGGGGCAAATTCTCAGAGTAAATCTGGAAAAATTATGATCAAAGCTTAATATGTTACACCTGAAGAGAAAAATACATTTTCCAATGGCATTGAAAGCCAAACATTATTTGGATTATACTGAAAGGGTTAAAGCCAAGATAGACAAAGCCAATGCATTAAAACGCCTCCTGAAAGAATTAAAGCCTAGGGGCAAGGAGGACATTTTAAATATCTTAGTCACTTAACTAAACAAAAGAAAGACCTTTGTGATTTAGGGAGTAGTTAGAATGGTTGTAAGATAAGGGGGCTCCGGGGTAATCCCATCTCAGACAACTGGGCCTTGGGAGAACAAATGCATGGAAGATAGGAAGTCACAAAAGAATGACAACAACAGCCTTGAAGGACACCGTTTACGTGATCCTAGGACTGAGTTTGCGCAGAAGCAAAGGTCAATCAGCAAACACAGTGAAGAAGACTACGAGCCTTCATCTGAACACCCCCAAAGACCACTTGAAGACCACCACGGGAGACGACTGCGCATGCGGATTGTACATTTGCATACGTTAATAAGTTCCAGGAAATCTCATGTTTATGTAAATGATTTCTCGGAAATCCTGTGAATATGTAGGATTTTATAGTATATAATCTCTGAAAGTCCACCAAATCGGTGGAGCACTTATGGTGGAGAATCCCCAGTGCTGCCCAGCACTGCAATAAAGAATACCTGCTTAATAGTAACTTCGTTGTTATTGAGTTTCATTTCAGGACTCTCTGAATACTCCGTTTCTCCCTTGGGGAGATTCAGACTGTGAGGAGAAGCATCCGTGAATTTTTGTATCAATACAATCTCAACCTCTTTTTTTTTTTTTTTTTTTTTTTCCTGAAAGAATCCTAATATTTAACTTATGGCTTTTACAGTCTAGGTTTTTACAATTAATAGAGTTACATTTTCAGAGATGCACACATAGTCAATAGCAAAAGTTTCTTTTGTCAAAAAGAGAGCCCATCGCAACATATTTTTCCAAGGAAAGTGATTTTCAATCAATGACTTTGTTTTCTCAAAGAAAAAAATATTTCTCTGATTCACATTAGTTAATGCCTGCACATTTGGAGTTACAAACAGTTAGTAACAACAGTAGTTCTCTAGGTAACAAGTGCTTAGATTTATGACTGACAGTATATCCTGGGATTAGACTTTTTAAACCAAAGGACTACATGCATATGAAAAGGCTACACTTTTTTGAAGATGTACTGAACTTGGCATTATATGAGATGAAAAACTCTGGAAACTAGTTTCTGTGGAGTCTGAGGTTGCTGACAGAAGAATCTGCTGACTATTGCTTTGATTCCTGTCTGTAACTCTCTCCCTCTTGGCCACTACCCTACTAGCATCTGTCATGGGAGTGAGGGTGATGAAAAGGAACATGAGTCTTCATATTAACCACTTCGGTGGAAAACCTTGTAGCTTAGCATACTCTGCCAAGAAAAGTGGTTTGGTCTAAAATATTGTCCTGGTTTCAGCTGGGATAGAGTTAATTTTCTTCTTGGTAGCCGGTATGGAGCTGTGTTTTGGGTTTAGGATGAGAACAATGTCGATGATACACTGATGTTTTGTTCTTGCTAAGTAGTGCTAAGTGGCGCTCACACTGGTCAAGGACCTTTCAGCTTCCCATGCTCTGCCGGGTGCACAAGAAGATGGGAGGGGGCACAGCCAGGGGGGGTGCTGACCTAGACTGGCCAAGGGGCTATTCCATATCACATGACGTCATGCTCAGTATATGAGCAGGGGGAGTTGGCCGGGGGAGGGGCAACGATCGCGGCTTGGGGGACGTGCTGGGCATCGGTCGGCGGGTGGCGAGCAATTGTAGAGTATATCACTTGCTATGTATTACTATTGTACTATTATTACTTGTTTTTATTATTATTGTTATTATTACTATTACTACTGTTCTATTTTTATTTTACTTTAGTTATTAAACTGCTCTTATCTCAACCCACGAGTTTTCCCCTTTTGCCCTTCCGATTCTCTCCCCCATCCTACCGGTGGGGGAGTGAGAGAGCGGCTGCGTTGTGCTTAGTTGCCGGCTGGGGTTAAACGACGACAAATATCATGCTGTGAACTGTAGAGTTAGAGAAATGGACATGTGTTGTCTTTTTATTCAGTGGTTGAATGAAAAGTTTCTAGCAGTAAGGGCAGAGGGCAGCTGCGTAATGCTATGCACTTCTTTAGAAAGGAAACACCAGGGCTTGCTTATGAAGACCCAGGTTCTTAATTAAGTTGTCACTGGATGTCTCTTTGCATTGTTAGGTTCTGCAGTAACTTGAAAAAGTAAAGTAATCTATTATGGTTTGGTCTAGCTTCTCGTTTTCCTTAGCTGATGATTTTTATGGCATGTACGTTAATTAATTTTATTATTTGCTGGTTGTTTAATACTGTAGATCGTACTTCTTTAAACAGAATTCAGACAAATAAAGCTGTGATCAGTGATTTTGAAAGCAAAGAAATATACTTGGAGTAGGAACAAGCAGAGTGCTTTGAAATTTTTCTGAGATTCACTTATGTATGACAAAGTAGGGTATGTCTAATTTGATTAGTTCATTTGCTGTGTTAATAAATTGCTGTTGCTTTGGTGTCATGTGCTTTCTCTTATGGAATGATCTGATGAAAACTTGTACTCTTGAAAATAACCATAATAAGTGGCATCTGCAAAAGCAAGGTTGTGTTCAATCACTGGTTGCAGAAGGCATCCCATTGACAGGGATGCACAAGACATGTTTGTATTCACAGTCCTCACACAGACTTCCAAAGAATGATTCTCTCCAGAAAAAAAAATAGATATTCTTTAGCATATTTGCTTAGATTAAAAACTAAGTGAGTTTTGGTGGGTTGGCCTGTTTTGTTTTTTTTTTTCAGAACCAAGAATTTAAATTTCACCTTGAAATCAAAGATGCAAATTTACAATAATGCTGAAGTTATATTGGGGTTTAGTTGGGTTTAAAATAGCCCAAGTTGTTAATTATTCTTTCTGATACAGAGGCTTGAGGGGTCTCAGGATTAGAGAATCTGATAGTCTGCTGTGTGCTTTATATTTTGTATCTATGCCTTATGTATCACAGCCCCATTATTTCCTGCAACATCCTCACGAAGTATATGCTGCGTAAGAGCCATTTTTAGATAGCCATTTCTAGAGCAGAACTGCATATTAATTTCTTCTTTAAAACTCCTGTTTGCTCACCTGCAGTTGGTGATGATTTCTGACAGGTAAGTAAAATATCATTACTTTCTTTTCATTTTCTTTTTTTTTTTATGAAAAAAGGGAGGGGAGTGGGTTTTGTCCCAACCTAAAGCATTCCATGTGTGCTTAAAGGGAGACAGCACTGAGACCCTTCTAAGTGCACTGCAAAACAGGTATTCAAACTGTGGGAAGAAAAAGCTCTCCTTAGCACCTAACAGAGAGTGACAGTATTGGCTGAACTTCCTCTGTTGAAATCATAAAGTCAGATCTACAAGTTACAAGGTTCAAAGACCTGGGAAGAGCAACCACTGATATGTGATCTCACTCCTATGAAAGCATAGACATTGAGAGAAATTTAATTTATAGCTTCCCAGCTTATTGGACTAGTATCGGTTGCCAAAACTTTATCACTAGCAGTAGAGTGTAGAACACTTAGAGTCTAGAATTCTTCTCTGCCACCTCCATATTTTCCTTTTGGGGCACTGCACTGTTCTTATTTAAGAAGCAAATCTCCGTTCAAATGGAGATTAAGATACAGAAAGGAAGTACTGTAATGGTGTGGGAAGGAAACATAAGAGGCTTTGAAATGAACACGTGATAAAGTAAACTAAGGAGTCTCAGAGTTGCTTAGTTTTCATTACCATGGTTATATTCTTCGTTATGCTTGATTATGTTTGTAGGAAAGGGGTTAATGGATTTGGTCAAATTAAAAAGTAAGTCTATTTTATGAGGTGTTGGAAAATATTGATAAAACCAGAAGATATTAAAGGGAGTTAAAGTCCTGTATGTTAAGGAATAGGTTTCAGAAAACGTAACTTTAGAGGTAGATATGTGATTGGTAGGAAATATCGAGAAAAAAGTTCAACAGTATTAAATTCAGGAATATTAAAGTGAAGAATTAAAAATCAGGCAATTTTTTAAAGGAATAAGCCAGCAAAAAAGGCCTGTGGTATTGAACTTTGATAACACACACCAGTAGTCTCTCTCCTTGGAGCTGACAGAATTGTCCTGTGGCCAGTTTTAGACATGTCCTTAAAGACAGATATTCCCATAAAAGAAGAGTTTAAACGGAGAGAAAGAAAAAAAATTCTGATGGGTCTGTTTGGAGGGATTAATTTATGGGAAAAGAATACATGGAGAAAGCTATAATTATGCCTTGCTTGGCTAAGGAACCATTAAAAGGGAGGAGGAACAGGAGTATCTACAGTTTTTCAAAAAGTAAACAAGTCTTAAATTTATGATTAGTTTTTTTTTCACTCAAACACATATTCCCTTTGAAATTCTTAGGGGGAAAAAAAAAAACAAAAAACCACCCAGAACTAAACCCTTTCATATCAGCAAACACAGAGATCTACTGTCTCTAATGGCAACGTCAATCAGTCTGTATTCTCTAGCATAGATTTTAATATGACACTTCATAAACAGATTAGACAGATTTCTTGGGATTTATAAGTTGTATAGGTCAAAAACAGAAAAAGTCAAGATAAGAAAGATTCATTTATCGTTTTAAGACAGTTAGATTCCTTCATGTCCCCTATGAAGCAAGAGTCCTTATGTAACCAATATTCACTGCCTAAAGGACTGCATTAAGATGTGTGAACCTGAAATAGAGTAAGCATTCTCACCATCCTCTAGTGGAAGGCTTTTGTAGCCCTACCTCTTATGATAGCAGCTCCTCAAGAGTGGTGTATGTGAAACCTTCTGGTGCTGTCCGGACTGTGCTTTGTACCTTTAGGTCAAGGAATCTGAGAATCAGGCCCTTCATGTTTAATTAGGATTGCTGCATTTGTCTTTTTTTTTATTTACAATTGACTGTTAAAATCAACATTTATTTTTGATTGAAGTAGTTCATCTTTAATTTCTGTTCAAGGTCAGCCTACCCACAGTCATCTGCCTTTAGACTAGAAATTGTACCAGGTGATAGAGGCTTTGTGTGGAACAAGGTGAGCTTGGAGAAAGGAAGGGAGCAGATGCTGACAAGGAGCAGAAAACACTTAGCAGGTCTTAAAGAGAAGGGGCAGGGCTGAAGGGAGTGAAAATTGAGCTGCATCAACATTTAGAAATTAAAGCCATACCCTACTGGCTTAGATTTAATCAAGAAAAATTTCATAGTAATACAATTAACACAAATAATACCATTTGGCATGGTACGGCTCTGCTTTGCAGTGCATGTGGCATGATGAGCAGAGTTAATTTTTCATTGCTTTTGGGAATGTGATGTTCTCTTGTTAAGGTGCAAACTGACTTGTCATCACTTCTGTGATTGAATTCAGCTATAGTGGTCTGGTATTATTCCCTGGGGTAAATATGCAGTGATGTTACTTAACATACTTTGGCAACAGAGTGTGCCTAGTTGTGAAAATGCAAATCCTGAGTTTTAAGACATCAATATGGAATATCAACTGCAACCTGGCAAAGAAAACTCCTAAATCTAAGTTAGTGAGATTGACAGATTTTTTATTCTGTCATAGGAACTGATTACTCTTCTCACTTGGAAACGTTTGAAACGGAAATCTTCTACAACAAAAAGCCAAATTTTAAAATATTTTGAGTCAAGAAACCAAAGAAGATAAAATATAGTTGAGTCATACTGGAGTCTGTTTTTATTAGCCATATTTTAATAGATGTATGTGGACAATAAGGCAAAGGTGATTTATTTAATTGGCCTTGTGGTCAGTGGATCTGATGCTCACTAGTGTCTCACTAACAGGTTGCCCCACCTTGGGATCTGCTGGAGAGTACACTTGTGTCAAGGGCACCCCAGCTCCTGGACTAGGCCCTCTACCCTTGATGCTTTCCCACCTCTGGGGCTTGTCCCTTTGAGGCCACCCAGTGTCCTTGACCTGGCAGGGGGACCTCCAAGGCACGGCGTTGTGTCCCACTTCCCTCATAGAATCATAGAATCATTAAGGTTGGAAAAGACCCTTAAGATCATCGAGTCCAGCCATTAACCTAGCACTGCCAAGTCCACCACTAAACCATGTCCCTAAGCACCACGTTCTACCCGTCTTTTAAATACCTCCAGGGATGGGGACTCAGCCACTTCCCTGGGCAGCCTGTTCCAGTGCCTGACCACCTTTTCGGTGAAGAAGTTTTTCCTAATATCCAAACTAAACCTCCCCTGGCACAGCTTGAGGCCATTTCCTCTCATCCTATGGCTTGCTGCTTGGGAGAAGAGACTGACCCCACCTCGCTACAACCTCCTTTCAGGGAGTTGTAGGGAGCAATAAGGTCTCCCCTCAGCCTTCTTTTCTCCAGACTAAACAACCCCACTTCCCTCAGCCGCTCCTCATAAGACTTGTTCTCTAGACCCTTCACCAGCTTCGTTGCCCTTCTCTGGACACGCTCCAGCATCTCAATGTTCTTCTTGTCGTGAGGGGCCCAAAACTGAACACAGTATTTGAGGTGCGGCCTCACCAGTGCCGACTACAAGGGGACGATCGCTCCCCTAGTCCTGCTGGCCACACTATTCCTGACACAAGCCAGGATGCCATTGGCCTTCTTGGCCTCCTGGGCACACTGCTGGCTCATGTTCAGGCGGCTGTCAGCCAACACCCCCAGGTCCTTTTCAGCCAGGCAGCTCTCCAGCCACTCCTCCCCCAGCCTGTAGCGTTGCATGGGGTTGTTGTGACCCAAGTGCAGGACCCAGCACTTAGCCTTGTTGAATCTCATACAGTTGGCTTCAGCCCAATGATCCAGCCTGTCCAGGTCCCTCTGTAGGGTGTTCCTACCCTCCAGCAGATCAACACTTCCACCCAACTTGGTGTCATCTGCAAAGTTACTGAGGGTGCACTCGATCCCCTCATCCAGATCATCGATAAAGATGTTGAACGGGACCAGCCCCAACACTGAGCCCTGGGGAACACCACTCATGACCGGCTGCCAACTGGATTTGACTCCATTCACCACCACTCTCTGGGCTCAGCTGTCCAGCTAGTTTTTAACCCAGCGCAGAGTGCACTTATCCAAGCTGTGAGCAAGGTTGCCCTGTTTCAGGGCCCAGTGGGACAGCATGGTGCCCTGCTTCCCTTGACGTTGCTCTGCCTCCAGGGCCCAGTGAAGAGGGCTGCTCCCCTCGAGGCGACCTGGGGTACCCAGCCTGGTAGGGAGGCCCACTCCCCTCTTTGCTGCCCTGCCTCTGGGGTCTGGTAGGCTGGAGTGGTGTCCCACTCCCATTGAGGCTGCCCTGCCTCGAGGTCCATCAGAGAGGCCTGTTGTCCTCCAGGGCACTCCAGGCTGCCCCACTTCCAGCATCTAGCAAGGAGGCCTGTTTCCCTCAAGGCTGCTCTGCTTCTGCAGCCTGACATGAAGGTCTGTTCCTTTTGAGGCTGCCTGGTCAACTTGACTCAGGAGAATGCCCCACTTCCCTTGAAGCTGCCTTGCAGCCAGGGCCTGGTGTGGTGCTCTACTCCCCTCAAGGCCATCCCGTCTCTGGGGCCTGACAGGAAGGCCTGTGCCCCTTGAAGCTGCCCAGTGTCCTTGGCCTGGCAGGTGGGCCAATTCCCTTTGAGACTGCCTTGTCTTCAGGGCCTGGTGTGGTGCTTCACTCCCTTTGAGACCATCCCACCTCTTGAGCCCAGTGTGGTGCCCCACTTCCCTTGAGGTCATCCCTCCTCTGGAGCCTAGCAGGCTGGTGTGGTTTGCCAGTCCCCCACACCTTCTAGGCCTGGCAGGCCAGCATCAAGTTCCACTCCCCTTGATGCTGTCCTGCCTCCAGGACCCAGCTCTGAAGTTCAACATCCTTTTAGTTGGGATCACTACATTACATGCTTTGATCGCCCCTTCAAGATACTGTAAGTTGCAGATTCAGTAAGTGATTACTACAATTAGTAATACAAGAGTAATGATAAGTAAAACAAGTATTGGTTGTGAGAATAAGTGTAGAGTAGCAGTGACATTAGAGATAGGACCGCCAAAGTCTTAGTCAAATATACTGGGTGCTCACTACAGCCTCTGGCCTCTCTGGCAGGGAGAACCAGCAACCCATCAAAAGCTCCATCTCTACAAGCCCAGAGAAGAACAGTGACTCCTGTGAAATGGACACCCTGTACTGTGGCAGCCCCAAGAGGGTCATTAGCCGCACTGTTCAGGTGTGAAACCCATCAAGATGTGTCATCAGGAGTAACTCTGATCACCTTTTCAAACTGAGGGAGGGTTTGTTGCCTGAGGGTGTCGTATACAATAGGGGATGCAAGGGAAGAGAACTTTAGAATTGCACAAAATGTATTATGGGATGTTTAGAAGAGGAACCAAAGGTGAGGAAAGGGATTAATTTAGGTGATTTGTGGAGGAACAAGTGTATGAAAATAGATGGGTAGGCGGATAAAAAGGTCTGGTTGCGTATAATAGTGTGCTGTTTGGCACACTTGTCTTGCTGTGCCTTGTGCCTGATCAGTGCAGTCTCTCCTACCTTCTTATTAAATTCTTTTCTAACTCTTTTCCTGGGTAAGGGACTCTGCTTGGGGAGGGCGGGGGGTATCTATGGGGGTCTGAGAGTGGCAACTGGAGTCAGATCACAGATTGGAGGGGCCTGTTTGTCTGTGGCACCAGCAACTGGAGAGACTGGAGTGAGTGGACCTAAGTGTACACCAACTGGAGTGGGACCATGGGTCATAGCAGCCCATGTGTCTGTAGCAACAGCAACTAGAGTGAATGCAAGTGTGTGTGCGAGTGTGTAAGCACTAATCAAGATCAAGCTGGACTAGCTGGCATGTAGTGGTCTGGAACCAAGGGAGTCCCAGCCAGCTCTGGGTGTGTAAGTGTGAGTGTGTGTCTGTGAGATGGTCTGTACCAGAAAGTGGAGTGGGGCTGCAGCCTTGGGGCTCATATGGTGGTGCTGTCTGTTCACGTGAGTGCTCCATGTGTCTGTCTGTGATCTGTGTGGCTGACCATGTATATGTGTATATGTGTTGTATATGTGTGCTCTGTATGCTTGTGCCTACTGGGAATACACTTTCAGCCTTGCTGCTGGTTAGACTTGGGAGCATGGAACTTCAGCAACCTCAGCTCTTTCATGTTGTCAGAGCTGGCATGATATATTCTTCTCTTAACGTACCCTACCTATAAATGGTGAATATCCTCCTAGTTGCAAGGTTATAAAAACTTCTCTGGCTGGTTCTTTCACCTCCCTGAATATATTAATATTCATCAGTTTGTTTTTAGGGTAATGGGATGAGTTTCCATGAATTAAGGTAATTTCTTCACGGTATCTAGATGAGCCATAAGTTGTTGCTTATGATGGCAGCTCCAATGTGTGCAATGAAACATATGGGCGACATTCCTGCCCAGCTAGTTTATTAGCCATACTGGAGAGGGACCACCTATTCCCTACTCTCATTTCCAGGGAGAAAGGCCAGAGTATATGGGAACAATTAAGGAAGACGTCTCTTCACTGTCTACATAGGGTGGTGCAGGTGGGACTGTTGCTCCAGTGCTCCACAGTGTCCTTCAACCTTTCTTTGTTTTTACTTATTTATACAAGCTCGACAAGCAAGGAGTTGGTTTGCCATCTATCTGCTCCCTAGGCACTCCTGCCTTTACTACTACCATAAGTGTACCTTTCTGAGTGACCTTTCTTATGTGCACTTGTAGGTAAAGACAAAGACTTGCAGATAGTGTAACTGCCAACTCAGAGTAGGAGCTACCTACAGGCTCCTCTATTACAGTGAACTAAGCTATCCTGCAGCTAAGGGATATGCGCAGCATAACACAGGCCTGATGGCCAAGCTATACATGCAGCCTAGCTATATATGCGGCCTAGCACAGCACAGGCTTGTGCCTACTCAGGTTACCTGTCAGGTGGATCACTAACTCCTCAATGTTAAGTCACTACAGACCCTTCCCCATAAGGCCCTCCACCACTCCCCAGGGATGGCCTAGATCCTTCCCCAACAAGTTTGCCTAGCCTTGAGGGCTCCTCAGGAGTGGTTAGTCTCTTCCTCACCTGCATCCTTCACCACTAGGCCCTCCAGGGCTCCCCAGGGGTGGCTTTGACCCTTCTTCCGCCGTGCTATATGGGGGTCTCTAGGGACAGCAAGATTGCTTCCCCACCAAGCCTGCCAGGGCTTCTAGGGGTTAGCTGTCCCCTTTCAGGCCAAGCTTGGCCTCCCAGGCTCCCCAGGGTCATCTTGGACCATTCCCTGCCAAATCCTCTGGGGCTCCTCAGTGGTGGCTTGAATCTTTCCCAACCATGCCCACCCAGCCTCTGAGGCTGCCCATGGGGCAGACTTGGACCCTTCTCCACCAATCCCATTTTGTCACCTGGGGGTCCTGAGGGACTGCAAGACCCCTTCTGCATCACGCCCTCTGGGGGTCCCCAGGGGCAGCTTGGAAGCTTCCCCACCAAGCCAGCTGGGGTACCTGGCATGACTTGGATTGTTCCCTGTCAAGCATGTTGGAGCTTCCAAGGAGGGTTATGGATGCTTCCCTGCCTGGCCATGCAGCTCTCCAAAGATGGCTTGGACTGTTCCCTGCCAAGCCCTCCAGGTCTTCCTTGGCTGATGAGGTCCCTGGCCTTGGTATCACGCTCAGCTTCTAGCTGCCCATCTGTGAGGGAGCTGCCAGCCCTTGCTAGTCCCTGACAACCTCTTCTGGTCACATGATCAGCTTACCTCACTTCCTTTTGCCCCTGAAGGACTCCATTTTTTTGGAGCGTCATATTCCCACTTGGTCTCAAAGTGCTCTGTGATTGGACAGAAAGGCAAGCCATGATTTCCTGTTCTAATGCAAGTATTTCAAGGCTATGCAGTGCCTTCTGGCCCTCCTGAACAATACACTTTTAAAATAAGAGATAATGAAATTAATACTGAAAGTTTAAATGTGACTAGGAAGAATATTAAATAAAAAACCCCCACAGGCTTACGCTCCCACTTTACAAGTTTGCTGATCACATCCTAAGAAGTCTGGGGTGAGATGAGTTTTCGGGAAGTGGCCTGCACCAATAATGTGGGCACCGTAAAGAAGTTTGAACATGTTTGTGGAGCTGGGGATCAATGAGGCTGAACAAGAGGCCACCTCACCCTGAAATGTTGTTCATGTTCTGGCCAGTCTTTAATTCAATGTTGGTGATGTTGATATTCAGTTGGTTTTCAGGCACACATAGTGGCTTATCATGTGTCACTGTAATGATCTCATTGTTACTGGCAGCTGGAACACAGCACAATAATGAAGCACAAAGACCCCACCAGTTCATGCTCTACAAGATCCATGTAAAGGTGGAGAGGTGATATCTACCACAAAGGGAAATTTCTTAGTAGCAACCCATGGACAACCCCTGAAAATATGCACTAACTGCCCTAGTGTACAAAAAGCATAAGGATTTTCATGTCTTTTAAGCTTATGGCAAGTAAAAAAAAAAAAACAAAAAATGCCTTCATTTGTATTATCTCAGCAAATGCTCATAACATATTGAGTGCTGTCTTAAAACTAGGCAGATTGCTTGCCCTGCTAACCCTAGTAGCTGGCTGTGCCAGACTTCCTGCTCAGAGGACTACTATTGATTTCTAACCTAAATTTAATCATGGCAACTTTATACCTTTTTTCTCTTTTGTCAACTTTGTACTTTAGCTGAGAGACTGCTTCCCTGGTCTTCTGTTTACTCCTAGTGTATTGATAGAGTAATTGCTTTCCTTTCAGCCTCTGCTTTGATATACTAAACAAGCTGAACTCTTTCAGTCTCCTTTTGTGCAATAATGATGACTGAGCTCTATATGATTTTGTAATAGCTGCTGTATCCTTGAAGATATCAACCCTCTCTTTCACTCCTGTGTAATATCTCACATTTGCTTCTTATCCTCAGGAGTATCTGTACTGTAATTACACACAATTTCATATTTGGCTCCTGAAAGCATACTAGTATTTGTGACCATGATTTTTTTCAGGCATAAGATGCGAGATAACCTGCCTAGTGGTCAGTAGTCTCAACGACCTAGCAGTTGTCCTAACCAGGATTCAGAAATATAATTTTCAGGTTGTTTCTGAATAAAGCAACAACCTTTACCTTTCTACCTACTAGCTGAACATTTAGCCTTCAGTTTAGTTGAATGTGTCTACTTAGAAATATATGGCTTGCTTACAGATCTGTAAGCTCCCAGTTTTTATACTATGCTCCAGTTCTCAGCCAGTGAAGGAACACTTTAAATGAAATGAACTCTATTCAAGAAAAGTATTAATGGTTTTATTAGCTTGAAAAAAATTTCTATCAACATTTCTACATCAGAAATGTAGTTCAAAAAGAAACTACCCTAAGACCATCTGACAGGCCATAATCTTATTCCTGTTCCACTTGCTTGGTCCCACTGAAGCAGCCACAAATGCTGACTTAGATCAGAGTTCTCTCCTGTACAGAGAACCTCCAGCAGGCTCAAGGTCTCTTGGGAAACAATGACATTTAATACCATTTAGTACATGCTTGTGGTATCTAGCCTGTGATCAGGGACCTGAGGGAGCTTTCAGGAGCTGTAAACAGTCTGAAGGGCTATAGAAAGTCTCTTAAATTATACAAGGGAACTGAAGAAAAGACAATATCTTCAAGCATTCTGAGTTTTCCCCAAACACCACAAAACTGGCCGCAGTATGAGTGCATGGGCGTATACTTAGAGATGTCTTCTCTTGCATGGAAATTTGGATGTCTGTTTAAATTTTGGAAAATAAATGTAATAAACTGAAAAAAGGAAGCTGAGATTTATCCATGGAGCTCTTGGTTATGCAGAATATTAGGGGTGGAGCAATAATAATATAAATAATTAGCAGAAAGGTATCAATACAACGAAGTTCAGCATTTCAGTATTACTCACAGCAGCAGGAACACTCAGGCTGCAAGTTCTGGGTGGTTTAAAACTTCTCTTCCTTATCCCTCCCCAGGTGCTATTCCCACACCTTCCCCTAGTGGTGTTCATATGGTAATTCCTTTCAAGGAGCTGATTTTACCAGAAACCATCCTTCATTCTGAAATATGTCAGTCTTCAGATGGTAGAATCAAAAGTGAGAAAGTCAGTGTTTCAGTGACTATGTACAGAAACCTACTGGCATATTCAGAATAATATTGGACTCTTTACTGAAATTGCTGGTACAGGCACTAACAAATCACTACCTCCACCATAAACACAGAATTGAAGCTGTGGGTTTAGTCATGTTTTTCTTAGCACTGAAGGCAAAATTTCTGTACCTTGCCCTTTGGACCTTACTCTCCAACAGCGCCAATGTTGTGCTAGTTCAGCTCTTTTTTCAGCTATACAATGAATTAATTTAGTAAATGAAATGGAACAACAGTAAACCCTCGAAGAGCACCATGCCACACCCCCTGGGGAAAAAAAAACAAAAAAGAAAGATTGGTTTTGTAATTTTAATCAGTGCCCCGATCTGGATCAACCTGCATCCACAGAGACAAGTGGGCTAGCAAATAAAAAAGGCAACACTGGACAATCGGCCTTGCTGTTGAGAAAATTGCCTTGTTGAGCTGCATCTTGAGCTTGCCAAATCATTTCATACACTGGTTCACATAAATGCCCATTAGAGGGCAATAATTTCTATAACTACCAGCTTCAGCAAATTTCTGTTTCTGTGATCTAGGGATTAAAACCCTGTCCCTCTAATAATCTCTTGAGCCACTGTTCCACTCTGGCATAGACACTCAAATTGATTCTTGTGATGTTGAAGTAGGAGTCTCAATGGAAATAATTGCACATCTTTCTGGAAAACAGACCTTCCCTACAAAGCCAGTACAGAGCTACCCCAAAAAGTTTGCACATTTTGCAAAAACAAAACAAAAAAACCCAACTTGCCACTTTCTCCAGAACCCATTACATGAGGTTTTTGTTTCACTTTAGATTGGGGCAGACTAAAGCATTCATTAATTATTATGCAATAATTGGATCCACATGAAGGAGTCTGGGTATTTGTTGCCTTTGTGAAAGAGTGGTTACTGATGCATAAAATACTACAATGTTAGAGAGCGGTGGTTATTTCTGTTTCCCCTTTCTTTGCTTACAAGAGCAGCAGCTGACTGTCAGTGTTCTGGAGGAACAGGCTGTTAAGAGTATCGGTTCTGGCCACGTGAACTTGGTCCCAGGTGCCCCTGGAGGTGATCCAGAGTTAGGCACTCCAGAAGGAAGAGTTTTCCCCTTCAGGCTGAGGTGGATGAGCAACTTCTGGATTTTTAACCTTATGATTGGTGGATTGCTCTGAGGTGCTATACGTTGATTAGTGTAGCGAGTTGCCAGGCAAATACCCTTGAATAGTTAAGTTCTGTTATTTCTGCCAATTACATGTGTTTTCGTAACACCTGCCTAGTTGCACTTCGACTAATAAAAGTTACTCCGTAACAACTCCATAGCAGTATAACAAAGGTCAAACTCTGGGCCTCCAGCACCAATCTAATTGTTCTAGTCATGTCAGCTCAGTAGGTATTTACCTCTCTGAAAGGAAGTTTGCTTCTGAGCCAAAGTCCCAGTTTCTCATGGGATTTTGGCCCCACACATTTCAATGAACGTTCTAATGGAGGTGATGTACATGAGAATGGGTGTTACAGACACTCATAAGACAGATTGTTTGTTAAAAAATACTGATTTATTGGGATTTTTTGCATAAGATAATGTTCACATATGAAATCAAATCTCTTAAACAGGTTGGTCAGCTGGTGCCCAGACAGTGACGGTCTAAGTATCTGTTGCAAGTGTCTTTGAAAAAGCATCTTCAGCTGAATCAGATGAGATTCATTGAACTTCTGCTCTGCTGAATTCTTATAATACAGCTGGCACATGGTCTTATGTGTGTAAACCTAGTCTAGATGTCGTAAGTGTTATGTGCGACCATTTCTGTATCTGCAAGAACAGTTCTAATGACTGGTTAGAAGTATCTTATCTATGAACAGTTTGGTCAATTCTGCAGCAGCAACTACCTGGGGGCGTCTCTGAGACAACACCATACTAATAGTGCCTGCCAATTGGCTTATACACAGTAGGAACTGCCTGGGGAAATCTCCAGGACTGTCTGAAACTCCCACTTGGAGAGCTTCTGCAATGGTTTGTCAAATACTTTGTTGTGAAGGCAGTTGGAGTTTGGTCAACCACCTCATATCATGTCAATCCAATGTTTCAAATTAGTTGTCCTAGCCAGCAGAAACTATCTGTAGAGTTCCTCAGTCAACCAGAGAATTAATGACTGTGCTGAGTATGCACATTGGCACAGCCAAGATACACAGCTACACTGTGACTGGAACTTGTTGCAAATGAATATATCTGTATATTATATATCAATTAGGGAATTAGAGATTGCTGGAATGACAGTGCTTAGAAAACTGAGAAATCAGGCCAGCTGTAAACTGTAAAGCTAAATTTTTTCTAAATTCATTCATCAGCAACACACTTCTTGGTAACAGTCAGTACTTATACTACACTAATTATCACCACTACTTATACAGAACTGTTAGTCTTTAACAACCATATTTCAAATTAGCTGTGAGTATACATGGAAGTGATGGCTCAGCGGTCAGGATGACCAGGCTTGAGAGCACAGTGACAAGCCATGTTGTAATATCCTGATTAGTACATTTACATTTTACAGTCTTCACAGGCTTCTGCAATGGTCACAAACTATAGGATAAACTTGAATTTCAATCTTATATCAGAATTAAAACTTAAAATTCCATAAATCTTGCCACAAGGGCCATTCATGATTACTTTCCTTATAGGGTGTTTTCAGATGTGAGAATTTTTGTGTCTTTCACTCGTAACTATAGTTGTGCTGAAGATAAAACAGCCTTTGGATATCGCAGAGTAACACTTAGTGAGGGAAAATAATTTAAAAAATCTAATGTAAAAACATCTAAAATACATTCAGCCCTAGGGAGTAACCAAGATCAGGCTACTCTATTTCACAATACTCTCTACTTGGCCATGTCCTCGATCTCTTCTGCTCTCTTCCTTTTGCAAACCACAGTTTGAGGACTTCTTGCTCTCTGGTACTGCAGATTGTAAGATTGTACTGGACAATGAAGCATGTTTGGTTTACAGTGTATGAGATGATAAGTATAGTATAAGTTTGCAGCGTATGGGTGTTTACAATGATATTACAAATATCATTGGAATACCTGATGATGTCCCATTACAGTACCTGAAATGATAATCCAGGTAGTCTTTCTTATCCTTGTGTCACATGTAAGAAGTGCTTTAAATAATACTTTGCACTTAGGAAGACTTTTGTATTGTCCTTAAACATATATGACACAAAGCATGTACAGCCATCAACTAATTCTCCACACCACAAAGTTCAGGCTAATATTACAGATTAATATTAACTTAGATATTAATAGTAAAGATTGCAAAACTGAAAGATAGATAAAATCATCTAGTAAATTTGGGCAGAGAGAAGATGAAAATCTTAATACCCTTAGATGTTAGAAGCTTCAATAAGCTTTCCCATTAATATTGTTCTTCAAGATTTACACTTCTGTTTGACCATAATTTGCAGGGACCATTATAGGATTCATTGTGGCTTAAGGTTGTTGGGGTTTTTTTTATTTATCCTGACAGCACAAGACACAGAACAGCTTACTATTTTTGAGACCAGTACGTCTCAAATTCCTCCTGAGGTCATACTCTTACAGAATGAACGTGACCTTTCATATGCCATTTTAAAAACGTCCCTTAAATTTACTTGTAACATGAATCCTCTGTGTTTTAGATTGCTGTAGGTTTCCTTTCTCCTCCTTACCAAGTTGGTAGTTCTTTGGAAGCTGGTACACACATGGATTTACTACTTATAAATCATCATTTTATGTATTTCCAGAAAGTACCAGGTGCAAGGGAGAGAATATGCCACTTTCTTATATTTGTCATTAAGAGATTACATATTTTGTCAAACCTGTTGCACATCCCAAGACTGCAGTAAAGATAAGCATATTTTCATTTGGAGTTGCAGTGGTTTACCCTTCTTGTTAAACCCATCCATTCTATTCTTGTTGTTTCCACACTGTAGTAGGCAGTGTTCCTAACGAAAAGGAATGGATCACACAAATTAACTTAGTCGCAAGAACAGTTCTAATTCTGCATCACTTTTTTTCTACATCCTCCATTTTTAATTATGTACTGTTTTGATCTAGCAGCTTGAATTTTGTTTCAAGTTTTTTCCAGCGTGCCAGTTCTTAGGTTTATGGACAGGAAGATCCTGTCAGCTACTGAAATAGACCTGAAAACTGGCTCTGGCCTAGCCCTCCTGGAATTTGTTGTATGCTGCATGTAATTCACTTGAGCTCTGTGGCACAAGTGTAAAGCAAGAATCAGGGAAATAATGCTTTGCTCTCATCTACTTAGTGCCAAACTACCAAAGCAGGATCTGAAGGGCAATACTGAGAACAATGGGGTTCTGAGCTTGATGGGCCCCTCTAGGCCATGTCTATAACAAAAATAGCTAGTATCAAAAGCTCTTTCCTTAAGGAAGTTTTGCCTTGCCTTTAGTAGTACTAGCTATGTTCTTGCTCCCCTTCCCTTTCCCTTCTCAGAAGCAAGCTTTCACTGTCATCCAAACTGTGAACAACTCTGCTGTACTAACTGACTTCTCCAACTTCAACAAATGCTACCCAATACATCTGGATTTCCAGAGGTTTTTTATTATATCAAGCAGGTTTCTGAACACTGCAATCAAAACCGTTATGCACTGCTCATGAAATGTTTTTTCCCTGAAAGAAAATACAAGTATACCACACATAAAGTTCATGTACTTCTCAATTTTGGCTCTTTTGCTTCTACCAACTTCTATTAGTTTGAAGAAAGAGAGAAGATGGGCACCATTAACACCTAGATCAGACAATTATACCTGTCTTATGCAGAGTCTAGTATAAATAAGTCGATCTTCTCTCTGGCAGGGACCACAGATGAACTAGCAGACTCTCTAGATTCTGCCAAAATCCACAACTACATCAATTGCCAAAGTCCACAATCAGATCAATAACGCAGAAGGCTGAGCTTTGTTTGCAGCCAGAAAAATCATCACCTTAGGCACTTCAGAGTGCTGACTGTACACTATAACCTGGCCAAAGCCTGATTGTATTTAATTTATTGGGGACCATCATCAGGCAACATTGTAAAGAAGTATGACCTCACTTCTGCTAAGTTCTAGGCTGGTTCTGGAAAATAAGTTACATTGCTCTCAGCTCATGAAATACATGCAAGTGCTGATCAGACTTTCTTATTTTTTTGGCATTTTGGCAATTTTTCTTAATGGAAGAGGAAGGAAAATACCAAACTGGGAAGAAAAAAAAAAGGCCAACCCACTATCATAGTTACAGTTGGTGGCTTGTCGACAGTGACAGCTGAACACATGTGCACGTGTGTGAAGAAAATTGTTCATAACAGGAAAAAGTGAGGCACATAGCAGCATGACTTACTGTATAAGACAGTTATGGAAGAGAAAGCAAGAAGACAGACGGCTGTTTGCCAGACCTGACAGAGTCATTGTCATGGTTTAACCCCAGCCAGCAACTAAGCACCACACAGCCACTCGCTCATCCCCTGCCCCAGTGGGATGGGGGAGAGAATCGGAAGAGTAAAAGTGAGAAAACTCATGGGTTGAGATAAAGACAGTTTAATAGGTAAAGCAAAAGCTGCTCACACAAGCAAAGCAAAGCAAGGAATTCATTCACTACGTCCCATTGGCAGGCAGGTGTTCAGCCATCTCCAGGAAAGCAGGGCTCCATCACATGTAATGGTTACTTGGGAAGATAAATGCCATCATGCCAGATGTCACCCCCTTCCTTCTTCTTCCCCCAGCTTATATAATGAGCATGATGTCATATGGTATGGAATAGCCCTTTGGCCAGTCTGGGTCAGCTGTCCTGGCTATGCTCCCTCCCAGCTTCTTGTGCACCAGAGGATGGGAAGCTGAAAAGTCCTTGACTAGTATAAACACTACTCAGCAACAACCAATACATCAGTGTGCTATCAACATTATTGTCATCCTAAATCCAAGCACAGCACTATACCAGCTACTAAGAAGAAAATTAACTCTATCCCAGCTGAAACCAGGACAGGCATCTAAGTGATTTTCATAGGTCTTCCAGTTAAAATGCTTTACAAGAGTGCTCCCAAAGCTTTATGCATATCACTGAAGAAGGCAAATAAATACGTCTAGCATTTTCCAGTCTAGCAAGAAATCAATAGTCTATCTCTCAAAAAAGGTGAGAGGAAAAAAAAGAAAAGAAAAAGAAAGGAAATTTGAGAATGGGTGAAAACCAGAAAGTGACAGAAACCAAGACAAGAGAGTGCCTGCCATTGGGCAAAGAAAGACAAGAGAGGAGTAATCTCAATTGTTGCAACTTCATCTGTGGTCTAGTTAAATTCCTTTAATCCTATGTGACACAGGAATTTAAAAGTTTAAGCACAGACTGTAGCCTAAGAAGAAAAGAAGCAACTAAGATTTGATACTTACAAAGCAGCAAAACATCGTGTTTGAATGAATAGGGACATTTGTACTTATCTGGTCTTCACCTCAGACTTGCTACGCGTGCTATAATCCAGCAGGAGAGAAAAGCAGGGCAGATGAAACAGAAATGGATCTTTTATTTAAATATAGAAATTCCATCTCAGATTCCAGCAAACAATATAAGGCAGAAGGTAGAGTTTTTTCTCAGAAAGGAAAGTTTCTTAAAAGCTATCACACAAGAGCAGAAATGTAGGATGGAAGCTGGTGATTTGCATTTCATTTCAGTAAAGATGGGTTCATGATTCTGAGAGTATACTTCACTTTCTTTCTGATAAGCTGTGTGCCTAGATGCAATATTCTCTACCCACTGATAGCTTATGGGGGATGGCATTATAATGAGGTTTAGCTCTTCAAACAAAATTACATGCCTTCTCTCCTCTGAGCACTCAAGAATAGAATGCAAGCAAGTCTTTCACTTCTCTCAGCATATTTTTTCCATGAAAGCATTGGCTGCACTTATCAAATCACCTTGGTATAAGAGTGAACATATATAGTCTTCTCTTTTCAAGGCTTCAGGAGTAATATGGAAGAGAAAGCAAGCAGACGGCTATTTGCCAGACCTGACAGAGCCATCTAAGTGATTTTCATAGATCTTCCAGAATCACACAGAATCACAGAATCATTGAGGTTGGTAAAGACCTCTGGAAATCATCTAGTCCAACACCCCACTCAAAGGATTGTCAACTAAAGCAAGTTGCTTGGGGCCATTTATAGTCAGGTTTTGAATATGCCTAATGAAGAAGACTCTAAAACATCTTTGGGCACCCTCACAGTAAAAAAGGGGTTTTTCTTATGTTTTTATGTTCTGTATTTCAATTTGTGCCCATTTCCTCTTGTCCTTTTGCTGGGTTTCACTGGGAAGACTCTGGCTCCATCTTCTTTACCCCCTGTCCCATCAAGCGCTCTCAGCCTGTCTTCATATGAGAGAGCTCTCCAGTTACTTAATAGTTTTTGTGGCCCTTCAGTGGACTTGCTCCATTATATCCATGCTTTTCTTACGTTATATGGAAAAATATTTTGCATAATATTTCTTAGGCTCCTCATAACTTGAAGATGACTTTGTTATCAAACTTCAGAGGAATTTGGTTGTCTGTCCTGAGTGCATATGATTTGTAATGGTTCAAAAAGTCAGGTGGGAATTGAACAAGGTTGTATTATCACTTATGCAGCTCAGCGTCTAACATACCATGATATTATACCCATTTATCTCTGTCATTAGAGTAATCTCAATTCTCAATAACCTGGTTAGCTCCTCTAATCCATAGAGGACTGGAGATCCACTTTGTGGCCTTTACAGAAGTTGTCAGGATAGGACTTTCTTCCAGCTTACCCAGTTACAACTTTTTAAGAGTTTAGCACTCATAATGAAAAAAAAAATGGAAGGAACATTTTAGTTAAATTTAGATTAAGTTTTCAGTTTTTTGAATGCAAAATAGAGTTTCTGTTGTTAAGTAAAATGAAGCCTACAACCTTAGAAAAATATAAAAATTCTGTTCATGAATCTGCAAGGGACAAGGTAGTTCTCTGGTGTGTAAGCATAGTTAAGGGTTCAGTTTATGACAAGGTTTTTATAATTTAACACTGAATTATCTGAGCCCTGGACATATATTCTTGGCTTGTGGCACTGGGTTTCTCAGATCAGTTTAGCTTCAGATAGACCCTTCCTCACTCAAACCTAGCATCAGTGGTTGAAAACTGCAGTGATTCCCAGGAGAAGGCTGGAATGTGTTACTGTTCATGAAGAAGGATAAGAAGATGATGATACATGGGAAAAAAAAGTTAATAAGGAAAGCTAAAGGACCAGGAAGGAATAACATAAATAAAATAAGATATTTAAATCCACAGTGTCAATTAGAAATCACTTCAGAATCTTCAGAATGAACATGGGTGAATTGAAGGAAATAAGAGAAATATTTGAACTACTGGCATTTTTGAGAGACATAGTGGGGATAGAACACGCATGAAGAGATTGGAGAGATTGCCAAACATAATGTATGTTTTGAGGCAAAGGAAATCACTGTGACTTTCTACCAGTAATATTACCTTCAATAACAGGTGAAGAACTAACATCACTCAAAACCAGTAAATTTCTCAAGATTGCAGAAGAAAAGAAAAAAAAAAGAAAAAAAAAATGATGAGACCTAGTTAGCTTTGGCTTATCAGTTATGGCAGTTTTTCACATAAAGGGCAAAAATCACAGCTGTTATCAATTCGTATAGTGCTATTAACTTGAAAGAACAATGCAAGGTGATACTACAAAAGGATCCTTCCCCATGTCTTCCTTTGATCAGATAACAAACAAAATTTGGTGGGGATTTTGGAGTAGGAATAGATTTTTGCTACAGTATTTTCTCATCCAACTAGGAAGTGGATTTGTAGCCCAATGGTTGCTCCTGGTCTCTCTATAAAGCCCTTCCCCACTTTTCTAAACAAACAAGAAGGAAGAAAGGCACCTGATGCCCAGTCTTTCTGCTGAAGTCTGACGTCAAACAAAAGGAGTCTTTTCCAGGCTGATTATGCCCTGTCTTCTTCCTTTCATCAAGACGCAAGGTATTAAGAAAGGTGAAATTTCCTGGTGTAATCTTCCTTATGACCTGTGAATAAGTGATTGGGGAAGAGGTGGCCAAAGCTGCAGAAATGGGAGTGGCAGGAGGGTTTGGAAAACCCAATGGAAGGACTCTGGTTTATATTTATATTTACATTTATATTTACATTTATATTTACATTTACATTTATATTTATATTTATATTTATATTTATATTTATATTTATATTTATATTTATATTTATATTTATATTTTGGCATTGGACCAGGCTGCCCAGGAAAGTGGTGCAATCACAGTCCCTGAAAGTATTCAAAAAATGTGTGGATGTGGTGCTTAGGGATGTGATTTAGAGGTGGACCAGGCAGTTAGGTTAATGGTTGGACTCGATGATCTTAGAGGTTCTTTCCAACCTTAATGATTCTATGATTCTATATGACAGAACATTCCAGTGTAATAAATGTAACAGTTTAACATTGGTCCAGGCCATATGAATGTTATCTGTGATACAAAGTGCTATTCTATTTTACCTTCTGTCTTCAGCCTTTTCATCACTGCTTTTCTTTGCCTATCATGGCTACCCTGTGCTTCCCTATGCAGAACTTTGCTACACATTTTTTCACCTTCTCTGCCAGTGCTCTTCTGCCAGTCCTCCACCTGACCTCCTTCCTTATTCATATTTTCTCTTCTTCTCCTTATTGGTCCTTATATTTCCTGTCCATCATTCAACTGGAGCACTGCTATTGCCTCCTACTTGAAATGATGCCAAATTGTCAATGTTTGAATTCTTACCTACTTCAATTGGAATCATCACAGCAGCAACTTCATTCTGTCTTCTTCCCCAAAAAATTATTTTGGGGAGAAAGTTTTTATCAGAGGAAAAAGATGTTCTCCTGTTCATATATATCCTTAGCTTTATCTTTAGCAGATCCCATATTTCACTGATGTTATCCTCAGGCACAGATGCACAATTGAAAAAGAAAGGCTTTCCTTGATGTATAAAGCACAAAGAAAGGTTAGGCTTTTTTATGTGGAGGGACACTTCTTTTGCTCATATTGAATCTGAACTTCCCAAGCCACAACTTGCAGCTGTTGCCCTTTTTCATATCATCCAACTGTACCAAGAGGAGTTTGGCTCATCTTAGTTACAATCCTTAAAGCTAGTCATAAGGCACTACTGGGTGTCCCTTGACACCTGCTTCACCAAACCCAACAAGCCCAACTCTCCTCGGGGGTTAGTGCCCTAAGAGACCATCGTAGTAGTCTTTTACTGAACCATCTCCAATGTATCCACCTCCCTCTTGAACCAGGGGACCCAGCACTGGACACAGAATCAAAAATGCAGTCTCACCAGTGCCAAGTAGAGAGAGAATCCTACTTCCCTCGCTCTACTGGCCAATTTCCATTTAATGTAGATAATTATACCATTTGCCTTTTATGCAATGAGAAACCATGCTGAGTCATATTCAGCCTAGCGCCACCCCCACCCTGTAACCCCCAGATGTTTTCCATCAGGACAGCTACGCAATTTCTCAAGTCTGTACTGATGCACATGATTATCCCACCTCAAATGCAGACATTTGGATTTCATCCAAGCTAATGACAAAGCTGGCAATAAGTCTGAATCTTCTGAGGGCCAGCACGGTATTATTGCCACACTCAGCAAGTAGCAGAGCAGCCTCAACCACAGCTGCTATTATTGAAAATCTGAAGTAATAAATGCTTCCCTTTCCGTTTTCTCTTCAGCACCACCCCACTCCATTTGTAATACTTTGTGACCTTCATATGTACTTATATATAATATATTTAAATTCAGAGGATGCTTTTGACATCTCCTGGCTTTGTTACAAATGCACTTTTACTACCATGACATTTTCTTCATTACAGTACTCTTTTTCTTGAGTTCTAACAAAACAGAGGATCAGAAATATGTTCCCAAGCTCAGTTCCAATGGCCAACTATCACCCTTAGGTAACCACAGATGTCAGCAGGATTTGTGTTCACATGTGTGAGGGCAGAATTTGTCCCCTAAACTGTATGAAAGCTCATATTCCTCAAGTTCAGTGTTCCTGTGAATTTCAGTATCAACAGGAACTTGCACTGAGGCCCGTATTCAAACTGAAGGACTGGCCAAGTATCTATGTGCACACAGACATCTGTATGTGTAAACACGCTGCTTTCGGCCTCTTAATTGATATTGCTAATTGATGCTTGCAAGGAACAATTTCTACCCATGACTGATTAAAAAAAGTCCTGAAGGACAAATAGTTTTCCCTTTGGAATAAAACAGATTAGAGCAAATGGTGTGTGTTTTCAAAGCAGTTTCCTCAAGCACATATAGAACATAAAAGGAGGAGTGAGGACACCAACCATCTGGCAGACTTCCAAAGAAGTTCAGGACCAATACATTCATGCTTATGCTGAAAACTATGAGACTGGAAGGTTTTCCTGGTATCTGTAAAGCATCAGCACCACATTCAAGGATGAGCAGTCAGGTATCATCTGTGTTGACAAAGAGGTGGAGGAGGATAAGAATAGGTGCCAGGGCAAGTCATGCAGTATCTGAAGCAGAATAAGGAAGGATATATTAAATCTCTGCCTCCCAGTTTTGCCAGTTGCTGAGTGCTTTTGAAAATCTGATGCCTCATTTAGCTGACTAAAGAGTGATTGAGCTGTACCACAAATACAGACCCAGCTGTCAGAGAAAACTGGAAAATATATCCTGGAGTAGTTTTGAAAAATCTAATTATTTTTCTCTATATAGAACACTGGTTTATTTTGAAAGATTTAATTAGGCTAAGTTTAGCCGTGTGTATCACCTGAAAATAGAGTAGAAACACTAAAACTATGTAGGTTAGCCCAAATACATGCTGACTAAAACTTCATGCACTCAGTAACCACCAGCTGTTCACGACATAGCAGAGAAAAACAATGTGACAAAGATTGCAGAGACATTAAATTTTTATTTGCAAATTATTTTTTTCCTTATCCCTCCACCTAGAAGTCCATAGCCCAAGATTGTGAGGGTAGCTTTGGAATACTCTAAAATAGCTTCTATCAGCAATGGCTATAAGGGTTTTCATGTTTGAGGGGTTTTAAGACCTTCAAGAGCTCTTTGAATGTCCCAAAGAAGAGGGGGAATGGCCTGCTTCCACTTCTGTCATCATTTGAGCCTCATGCCTAGAAGGTGTGAAATAAAGTTCTACTTTATAAACTAAGGAGGTGTGGATGATTACTGAAAAAATTAGCGGTGGTGCAGAGCTAATGAAAGAACTTGAGGTGTTACAATAAATGTGAACTGAAAGGATTAGCAGGAAACCGGAGGCTTGTGAAAAACTGAATGATCAAATGGCTCTGCAATGTATCTCAGAGGTCCAGTCTCAAGCTGTATAGCATATGTGTCTGTAACATACTCTCACATTCTGAAACCTTTGCATACAGTATCATTGTGCCCTACATGGCACACTCATTGTCACGACATTTCAGCATACCACACACCTTCTGCTTCCCTGGGTTGCTTACTTCTATGTGATTTATTACAAATCCCTGAAATTCATTGCATACCTACTGATCTGTGTCTGAACAAGAATTTGTGACGGTCATTCAAGTAAAAGGGAGAAATTTCCTTATTTAATTTTCTTGGCCCCACCTCCTCATCCCTGTGGGGTAGGAGAATAATTTTACTCTCTGCTCTTTAATTCACATTCTCTATATCCATTCGCCCACCCCCAGGAATATTTCAGCCTCTTGTGTGCCCAGGGACCTCCTGTTGTTTTGGCAGTACTTCATGGTATGTCAGTATTCCAGAGGTCAGCTAAAGCTAAACTCTAATTAAAAGACATTAAAATAGGCTGCAGGGGACAAAAATTCAAGACCCCAGATCTATCATGATCTGTTACTGATGTAGCATCTGAGCTGGCTATGTGCTTAAAATATGCATCGAAAGTAATCTTTCAAACTTCTTCTTCAGGTCTCCATTGGCACCCCCAGAGGAAATTATTTCAAACTGTTCAGAGAGCAGCAATCCTGTTCTGGTCCTTGAAATCCTTTGAGCAACACACATCCACACACCAGCATTATTTTCTCACCTCCTCCGTATAAAAACAAAACAGAAACGTGAGAACAGTGGGCTGGAGATGGAGCTGCGGAAAGTGAAGTTGGAAGGATTAATTATGTAATACGCCCCCTCTCCCGCCCTTACCCACAGCAACACGAGTGAGGTAAAGCTAATCCTCCCAGCTGACAACTCAGAACTAGAAAGTTCCCGGAGGAGTGAAAGCAAGATAAACGCGTAGGGAAGGTGGCAATGCACGCCCACAGAGGAAGATGTCATTAGGAAAAGGCTAAAAAAAATGTTCAAAACACCGTTAGCCCTTTCCCTCCCCAGCAAAACCTCTCCCTCCACTTCCCCCCCTCCCGCCCCCCACCCCTTTTCAGCAGGAGCTGCATCCGGACCGGGACGATATTTCTACAGTTCACGGCTCTCTGACGGAGTGTGGATCCTGCTGAAAAACTTCAAGTAAAACAGAAGCTGGGAGCACACACACGAGAAGGTATATTAAGAAAGCAGGTTTGCCACTTAACTCGGAGGAAAGAAGCTGGAGCAGGCTTCTTCGGTTGCCCTCTAAGAGCCTTGCCGAGAGTCCTTGCAAAGAAAAATGTTGCTGATTCAAAAGAAGAGGAGGGATGGGAAAGAAAAAAAAATGTGCATGCCTGTGTGAGGGGGAGACAACGTGTGTGTGCACACGTGTGAATGCGTGCTTGTGTGTGAGAGGGTGTAGGCGACGGGTGGGGGGAGCTTGATATAATGGGTTTTTTTCTACGAAAGACACGTGAATGCAATTCCCAGAGAAGGGCACCAAGCTCTGCCCAAGAGCAGAAGGGGTAGGGAGAGGGAAGGGGGAGAGGGAAGGGGGGATGGAGGGGGGGAGGAGGGGGGAAGGGGGGGAGAGGAGGAGGAGGAGGAGGAGGAGGGAGAAGGAGGAGGGATTGCCATTTCAGAAGACATTCATAGAAAGAGGGTGGCAAATTCTGTGACCATCTTTAAAGGAAGTTTCCTGGGACCTAGAGAGAAAGAAAGAAGCCCAAAGAAGGAAAATAAAGGGCTATGATTTCCTTGTCCTGTTGCTTTGTCTCTGGCTCCCTCTGCCTCTGGAAGAGTAGCCACAGGACACAAAGATGCCCAGCTGGTCACTGCACGCCCAAGTTCAGATTAGCTGGTGCTTCTCTCCTGTTTAGCCCGACTGCTTTCTCTGAAGGGGAGGACTCGCAGCCCAACAGCCTTTCAGTTTAACCTGAAGAGTGTGTGCCGCCTCTCTCCCAAGAGCTCTCTGGAGGTGGAAGAGAGGGGAGAAAGAGGAGGACTTGAAAGTGCCCGAGGAGCTCCCGATGCTAAGAGGAGACAAACATTCCCGTGGACGACGCAGAAAGGACAAAGCTGACTGATTTATTGCTGTTCTCCGTAATTTTTTTTCTCCCTATTCTTCGGCGCACACCAGTGTTTGGAGATCTTTGAAAACACAAAACAAAACACCCCGAAGCCCCAACCCCTTGGCTAGCTCTTATGGGAATGAAACACTCCTCCCGCTGTCTGCTCCTGAGGAGGAAAATGGCGGAGAACGCTGCCGACAGCACCGAGGTAAGGATGCGCGGCAGAGCCCGGCGCCCGAGCTCCCCCAGCCCCGAGCATAGACCCCTTGGCAGAAGCAGCAGTAAGTGCAGATAAACTTTCCTGGCTCCTTCGGCTGGCTCCTGCCCCCGTTGCTGGTGTGATTTCCTGCATGCCCCCCCGTTCCCCGTAGGCAGAGAACTTTGCACCCCGCTGAACCCCGCTGAACCCTCCTGTCGCTCCGGCTGCTTCCCGGAAGCCGCCGCCTTACGGCTGCTTCCCGGAGAAGTTGGGTGGGCCGGGCGGCGGTGGGGCTCCGCGCGGGGTACGGGAGCCTGGGAGGAGAGAAGCGGAGGTGTGTGCGGCGGCAAGGAAGAGGGGCGGTTATTTGTGTGTTTGAGAAGGCTGAAAGGGACGAAGACGGACCCTCGCGACAGCACCATGGCCAGCTCTGAGTGCTTTTCGCCTGGCAGAACGCCGTGGAACCTTTGCTAGGATTGTTTGGGGGACTTCAGCAGTATCCGTCTCTCTGCAGCCTTCTGCGTATTACCAAGCGGAGCTGCCCGAGGCGCAGGAGGAGCATTCCTCCTTGCGCCCGGCTGGCCTGAGCAGTGCCGAGAATAGCTTTACGTTGCCTTTGGGCCGAGAGGGTACCCTGCGAGCTCTCAGGTTTTCTACAAATCTGCCCCCTCCCCCCCGCCCCCAATTACCTTCGGTTTCCTCAGCCTTTCCCATCTCAGCAACATTGGGGTTGAGCAGCCCTTGTTTACTTGTCTAGGGTTGTCTTGACCTCACTGAGACTTCTCAAGGGATACAGCAGTATGCGAAGTCTCAGATCTGGAAAAGCAGAAGGATGCAGGGTGCAGTCCCAGCTTGTCTGGGAGCATGTGAGAAGGAGACGGGAGAAAGCGCGAGCGTGTGCGAAACTCCCTGTTTCTATTAATAGACTGTGCCTAGCACTCTGACTGAACACTTAACACATGGTTAAGCGATATGCAGCACAGCCACGTACAGACCCCCAAGGCCGTTGCACCCCAACCAACTTCAACATGCACGGGCAGCACTGACCCCCCTCCCCAGTTGCCCTGCAGAGGTAATATAGAACAAAAGCATCACTTCAGTGTGAGTGAGCACATGACTATTCCCTCCTCTATTCTTTCAATGTGCCTGCCAAATGTCTCCTCCTTTCAGATAATCCTCCCAGTAGGTGTCCTGCTCCCTCATGTGTTCCACATTTCTCTTCCTAATAGTGCTCTCTCTGCCTGACCTTCATAAATATGCCTCCTTTGCCATGACAGGTGAAGAGCAAATTTTCTTAAATGTGATGTAAGCACTAAATCAAATAACATGCCTGCTACTGCATTACAACCCCATAGAGTACTGTTTGCAGAAGAGGCATCTATAAATAGCAAGAAGCCTGGCTGCACATCTGTAAACTGTCATAGTACTGACAGCACGTAGTGCGTTAAAGGTCCCAGGATCCTGGGCAGTATTGCAAGGTGAAATGTACAAGCACAGTCAGTTCCTTTCAAAGCCGTTTTTCAATAGAAATGGTCTTTAGACAGGGGAAATGGGTGAGAGGAGCTCTTTAAATATTCCTGTTCTATTTCAATTCACTAATAGTATATTTTTGTTGTTTAACCGCCTTTGTCTTTCTGCTTGTGCAGTGCTGCACACACTGCAATGTCATTTTACGGAGAAGGCTTTCTTAACAACGACAATTTCATTCCAATGCTGCACACAGGTTAGGAGAATATTAAAACACTGTGCTTCCTGTCCTCAGAGTACCCATCAGTGGCAGATTTGTGAAATGACAGTGAAAATATTGCAGATTAGGCATATCCTGCTGCACTTGTACGTTAAGAAATTCAGAAGGGGTACATTCATAACGCCTGTCAAGATATTTTCTATTTTATTAATTTTCATATTTGTGATATTAAGATCTGTTATGTACTGAGAGAAGTAGTCTGCATACCTGCAGATTTAGAAGCGCACCAAGCAAAATATGCCAAGACCTTTGAAGCTCTATCACTCATCAAGCATCTATATTTAGCGAAGTCGTATGATACCAGTTTGATCTTCAAACCTGTATTTCTCTAGCTTTCTCCTGAAGTTAGCAAATGTTCTGTGACAGAAAGAATACAGGACAAAGCGTTTCACTTTTGGACTTATCACAGTGTCAGAGAAAATTAGGAATTAGTATAAATTTGCTTCATTTGAAATCAGTGGGGTATCAGTAATATGCATGATTTGATTCTCACTAAATTTCTGAAGTATTTTGGTGCCATGGTGATAGGCATGATACAAAAAATGTCAGCTATAATGAGCAATGAAGAGTTAAAACATTTAACAAATGGCCAAAATGCCCCACTCCCAGATAATTCCAAAAATCTTCTGGTTATTACTCAGATTGATTTGAGCCAATTATTTGTTACCTCTTCATAGTATTTTTTTTTTTTTAAATCTACCACAACTAAGAGCATTACTCAAACCTATGGCCAAATATGGCAAGTGTACTGTTTCAGTAGTAGGGCAATTTAAAAAAATACATTAAGACAAAGAACATAGACACTGTATGAGAAACTTTTTATTCCCTTAACTACCCTCTGATGACCATAGTGCTAGCTCATTAGCCTGAAGAGCTTAAAGAAATGATGATGACAAATACAGACAAGGGAAAAGCCAAGCTACAATAAGACAATACTCACTGTTTCCTCAAACAAGAATACAGGAGAGTAGAAAAGCAATAGCTCACTAGCATAACTTTCCAGTCAAGGAGGACACATCATGTTACCAGGAAACTTACAGAAATGTGCTCGCATGGTGCCAGATTGTACAGACATTTACATTATATCCCTATAGCCTAGTATCTTGATACAAAACATAGTTAAGTGAATGGAAGTGTTGTCACAGGTGCTGTTGGATCTTGGATCAGGCTCAGAATAGTTTTGTAATTTTATTGTACTGATAACAGTCTGATGTCAGTCTGTCTGCCTGAGTTTAAGTGGAATCAGTGGGGTTTTGTATGTGTTTATAGCAGCCTGAGAGTACACAGTGCTTTGTATAAAAATAAAAGTCAAGGGGAATAAAATCATAAGTCTTTTCTATTTAGAGGCTCACTGAACGCCATCCTTGCCCCACTAATAGGAAGCTTGCTGGAATGGTTCAGAAAATCTTTATTCTCCTTGGCCATCCCATGAACTTCAAGAGAAGTTCCATTGGAAAAAAAGCTGTAGAATCTCTCCTCAAGATATAAAAATGAACCTCTGTATCTTTAGTCATGAAAGAAGACTTGTCTAAATAAAATAGGACTGTTTGCATAAATAAGAGATCCAGAATTGAGCTCTCTGCAAATAATTAAAGGCACTCAGACAGAAAACAAAGTGAAAGAGAAATTGTGCTTTGTAGAACATACGCATGAAGAGTCTGCAAAATTCATGGTGCTGACCTGCTGTAGATTTTGGTTTCTGGGTCTTTTTATTTTAAATGTATTAAATGGAAGCCATATTAATAGTAGGCCTGATATCAATGATGGGAAACAAATTGAACGAAGTGAGATTTCAGAAGCAGTGTGCCTTAATGTAGCTTGTGAACCTATGCCAGGTGAAGGGAACAGCACAAAGTGCCAGGGTTTATGTGCACATCAACAGACATATACATCTACCTGTAACGGGTTAGTCATTAGTCGCTGACTGAAACAATTCTAGAACCTGAAACTGGGCTGGTTTTGTACAATGCAATAACGGCAATTCTTATGCTGAAGACTTCACAGTGTCTGCAGAGAGAAAAGATGCCTGTTTAACCGCTAAGAATAGAGACATTAGGTGATTTATTAATGGCAGCAATATAGAGTCCTCCCTGAATGTCCTATTTACAAAGCTTGGATTTTGGTTAGGAAAAAAAATCTTTTGAAGATTTGGGGTAACAGGCATAATAGACATGCTTCCCCATACAGATCAATATAACTGGCACAGTATCATGAGATCCAGGTCTGTGACAGTAACTGCTCTGTTATCAGAAGTGGGGAGATTACAATGTCCCATCTGTATGGAATCAAGCCATACTACTACTGAGGGGAGAAGAGATTATAAAATCTGTTGAAATCATGAAATCTGTTTGTGATTCATGAGGAAGAAGAGGGTTTTCTCCTTAATAACTTATCAAAGCACAAATGAACAGAAGCAGAGCAAGAGTGTGCCTAACAGAGAACAGTGGACTGAATTTATTCAATAAACGTAAATTTTGTTCCTGGCTATGACACTGGATGATCTTGGAGATATAATTGAATCCCTCTGAGCTTTCCCATTTATATTGTTGAACTCCATGATTTATTTCTGAAAGGTGCTGTAGAAGATTATCATTTGGTGTTATTAAATTGCTTAGAACACCATATATGAATGACCATTAATGAGTGGGTAATGTTTACCCACTAGCGAAATAGCGCTGCTATGTGGTGTACTTCTTAGGCTAACAGAAGTCATGACAGATCTGGCGTGGTGTCAGAGAGCTAGCTGAAGCAGCAGCTTATGACATGTCTTTCAACCTCACTGAGTAGTGTGCCACATGCCTGTCATATAACTTTGAACAGGAAAAGTTGTGGTAGCTGGTGTGTGCAGGTAGTATAGGTGACCTATAGAGACCAGACCAGTGGCCCATGCTCTAGATGTTTTGCACTGCTGACAAGGCAGTCAGAAAGCTCACCCATGAGGTCAGTGAAGAATCTTTCACTGTGGGTGTAGTCAAATCCCCAAGGGCTATAGAGGCAGCTCTGAGTTACAGCTGGGAGTATTCCACTTCACCACATTTTGATGTGCACTGTACAGTGCTCCTACTAGGACTAAGTAGCCCATGCTATTTAGGCTAGTAATAAGGCAGTTCTATTATAGTCATGGGGGCTTTTTTGGTTTCTAGCCAATTCAGGAGTGGGGGAGCAGAAATGTGGCTCTGAGCCATCTTCTCCTACCGACTTCAGCTGTGCAGAACATTAATTTAGCTCAGCTGAAGATCTCAGTGTAGTTAAATGCATTCCATTACTTTCTCAAATTTAATACTAAAAATTCAAGATATTGGCCATAATATTTTGGCCCCATTGAAGAAAAAACTTTTGGTTGGCATTAATAATATAATAGGATCAAAAAATGTTTATGCTTAAATCGCTCAAAGCAGAGTTTAAAAATAAAGATATCTTAGCATGGATCATCCTCTGCCAGTACAGGGTTGTTCTAGTGAACAGCATTTTAGTGTCAAAAAGACTGGTATTTTTTAGAAAGGGTATGGTTCATCTTGGTGACATCATGGGCCATATCATATTGTGTCATTGTTCTAAAAGAGAGGTTCCCTGCTAGTGAGCACTTTGCAAAGAAGTTGCTATAATCACTCTTTTTTCTAATCTCAGTCTGTGAAAAGCACCAAATTCTTCAGAGAAGAGTGCAAGAAATTCTGTAGATGACCACCTTTGTAATTGTTCTATCTCCATGCCTAAAGTGAGCTTAGCAAGACTGAATCACGTGCCTTCTAGAGCTTCACCCTCAACCTGATTGTGAAAGATGGAGGCTTGTGCCGTTACTGGTACAGGCAGAGCAGAGAAATACAGAAAGGTAAAAAAACACTGAGCCTAATCTTTTCATAAGATTTTGCTTCAGCCTTTCTGAGTTTGCAACAAAGTTCAGTCCATTGACTGTGATGAACAGCTAAAGGGGGTGAATGATGAAACTGGTTGCTCCTATCTGATTCCACAGAGAATCCTGCTGCCTGCTGTCTTGCTCACTGTCTTTGATGCCAGCTTTATTTTGATCTAGAGTTTAGGATAAAATAGGATTGTCCTTTCTATAATTTTCTTTCTTCTTTGGGAATAACTTCTAAACAACAGAAACAAGAAGCACTCATCTCAAGGAAGCAAAGAGGAGATTGCCCACTAAGTGGCTGAGTTGATGGCCACAAGGGTGTCTTCACCATGCCAGAATGGAGCAATTGCTGACTAATCACATCCTACCTGGCTTTTTCCTGTGTTCTTGAACAGGTACCGATTGGCTCCATGCAGTCTCTTGGCATGCTATTGCTTTCAAGCTGTTGCATGGGAGCTGAGACAACTTTCTCACTTCACAGTGACTGAGAGGATGGGCATTCTTAGTATTTCAGTTTTAAACTGAGATTTAAGAGGTGTAGAAAGATGAAGAATGATGGCTTTATTTATTTCTTATAAGCTAGGTTTTTCAGGTCCCAGTTGTGAAAAACCTATCTCAAAAAATCCAAATTGTAAAAGATATGTACAATTTTGTCTCTTCCATAATCTGCATGTTTCTAAAAATAGAAACTCAGCTTGAAAATCTGGAATAGAAAATCTATTTATCTTCATTTTATTGCATCAACAATTTGGAGATTTAGAGACCAGAATTGGAAATAAGGCAGACTCACTTGAAGAAGCACTCACTGCCAAGTTTGCTTTTCTGAAAAGTCTGTTAACTGCAGAAATTAAAGATGATTTTGCTTTGTATTTTGAGTGTGAAATGTTAGGTGATAATAAATAAAATCTCAATGTCCTTGCTTTTCAAAATGAAGAGAATATTTCAGTAACAAAGTATTTGCAAGGAAATTATGGTGGGAATAAAATGTCTAGCTAAAATTTTAGACAGAGACACAATAAAGACGGTGAGGAGAATACTATTCTCCCTCAATTAAAATATCCTGTCCTTCATTTAAGACATGCTCTTGGAAGTTTGTGTATATTGAGGACCACATGGTACCTGGGTCTTTTTCTCCCAGAGTGAATTATTGTTTAAAAAGGGGCATTACCACCTTTTCTAGCCATTATTCATGGAAAAGGAGTTCCTTAAGCTTTTCTGAGAAAGGACAGGGAAAAAAAAAAACACTTGGCATGGAGGCATGTATTTTCTAAGACATTGTTTTATACCACTGTCCTCTTCAGCTTTTTCTAGTGGCAAACTTTTCATCATAGTGCAGTTGGCAAGCTTCACATTCAGCATACTGTTTGTTCTGGACCATACGCTTAAGTTCCTACTGCTCTTCTTGTCCTGTCCAAGGATCCAAGTATATCTGAACCATTCTGTCACAGTTCCCCCTCCCTTTTTTAAAACAAAAAGTATCATTTCCCTCTCTTGTAACAGTACGATGAAAGTAAACATATACTGGTTGGGAAGCAGTGGTATATAGTGGTCTCCAAGGATTAGTGTTGAAGTGTTCCTTCAGTGCCCACAATGCACACTTGGGATCACATGTGGCCTAGGAGTTCTTCTGTCCTTGTCCTTTTCTGGCCATACAGCTTATGGTTCATCGCTTCTAATAGCACCAGAAAACTCAAACCCAGTCTCAGAGCCCAGAGTAATGTGTGACCAATCAGCGCCTTCCAACAACTATCCACCAGTCCAAACTTACTTCTGTTGTGGACCTTCATTTCTCATTTAGAAAGGAGGGGAGGAGACCCTACCATTTATTTCAGTTTCTAGTTGCGTCCTTGTACTATTCATCAATCCATTGCCCTGAAGCTTGACCCCAGCTTGGGATGAAGACCAGCTACTGATTTTCTTTTCCTTAGTCACTAATAGGGAAGTAATTAACTCCTCCCATAGCTCCTTCTGAACTACTTCTATTTGAGGACCATATACCTCATGATTGTGCCCTGTATTAGATATTACCCTGTCTGAAGTATAGGATACGTACTTTTTTTTTTTACTCTAATCTCAGTTACATTGGGATATATTGGATTGGAGTAATGCCATTGAGTCCTTTATAAATAGGGATCACACTCAGTGTCACTGCAGAAACACATAAGTTTTGGTTAGAAAGGACTTCTATAGAACAACTCGTGCAACCTCACACTCAGTCACCAGCATTAGATCATGTTGGCCATTGCTGTCTCTACCAAGTCTTGAAAATCTCCAAGCACAGAGATTGCACTGCCTCTCTAGGCAACCTCTTCCAGTGCTGCACAGACCTCTCTGAAAAAGTTTTTCTTATTGTCCTATCTGAACCTCCCAAACTGCATGTTGTGACGTCTGCACCTCATTATCTCATCTGCTGCTATTGAGAAGAGTTTGTCTCCATTTTCTTTTTAACTGTCTTTCAAGTACTTGCAGACTGCTATTAGATTGTTGGTTAGCCTCCTTTTCCACAAATCAAACAAGCTCAGCACACAGTAATCTCTTCTTACAGGTCATCTTCTCAGGCCCATGACCATTGTATTATATAGCATCTTGCTTACCTCCTTTTAACTAAAGCTCTGGCGAAATGTTATGAGAATGGAAACGAGGAATATTTTCTTAACTGAAAGAACTTTATAGCAGAAGACTAACTGATTAAATGCACATGGCCAGGTAGTGTCAATAAAGTGTATTCTGCAGAAATCCTTGTGAGTGAGCCCAGCTGTGTATCTGTCATGTTTTAACTTGGTATTTTGGGTTAGTTGTTTCTTATTTATTTACCCTAGAAAGAGAGAGGTCAAATCTGAGAAGCAGCAGTGCTTCTTACCCACAGTGTGCATCTCGTATAACTGTACAGCTGAAACAGCTGTTTCAGAAGGAAATCAAATAAGATAGTGTTAGCCACATCATAATATAGTTGCCTCCTTAGGAGTCACGGTGTTTTAAACTTAATTAGGAGTAGCTGAATTTACAGGCAGCATGGGGTGTTCAAAAATTGTTAGGGATGCTCTGCCTATTGTATTGTTGGGCCTTAAAAAATGGTAAGGGCTGTCATTACCCTTTCAGTTCTGTTGGCTTTGATATAACCCACTAGATCCTCTGCAAACCAGAAGCAGACCAAGACTGTGAAATAATAAAACTGAGGCACAAGAACAATTATTGGGCAGAGAAGACAAAAAAGGGAACATATTTTATTGTGCAAGAAAGTATGTTGCAGAGTAAAATTTCAGCTAAAACCTTTTCAGCTCTGTGTAAGTCTGATGATCTCTTAGATTTCTGGGATTAAAAGTGGCAAACGTGAAGTTGCCCTCAAGTAAAAGCCCTGTTGCGGAAAATCATAGAATCATAGAATTGTTTAGGTTGGAAAAGACGTTTAAGATCATCGAGTCCAACCGCTAACTTAGCACTGCCAAGTCCACCACTAAACCATATCTCTAAGCACCACATCTACCCATTTTTTAAATACCTCCAAGGATGGGGACTCAACCACTTCCCTGGGCAGCCTGTTCCAGTGCCTGACTACCCTTTCAGTGAAGTTTTTCCTAATATCCAATCTAAACCCCTCCTGATGCAACTTGAGTATTTATATATATAAATACTATATTTAGTTATGAAACAGAATGTGCTTTGTACATTTACTGGAAGTCAAAGGTCATAAGGAAATTATTTTGTGAAGGTGGAAAAGGAAGTAGGGAAGAGAGGAGAGAGGGAAGAAGGGAAGAAAAGCAGGCAGGAAAGTGGGTGGGCAGGGAGGGAAGAAAGGGAGGGAGGATGAAAAGGAAGGGAAGAAAGGAAGGAAGGAAAGGTAGGGAAATACAGTCAACATCCAGAGAAGCTGCTCATTTCCATAAAAGCAAGAACAGTAGAAATATATACTTAAATTTACTGTCAAAAAGTCACAGAATCAAACTGTAACTCCTAAAAGCTGGTCTTACCAGTAAAAGACCAAGGTGAAGAACACACTGAGTACCTTGGCCTTTTCGACATCCTTTGTCACCATGGCCCCTGCCCCATTTAGCGATGGGCCCACATTTTCCCTAGCCTCTCTTTTTGTGCCTACATACTTGCAGAATATTTTCTTGTTGTGCATCATTGTCCCGTTGTCAGATTCAACAAATGTCAGGAATTAAGGAGCTGTAGGTGGAGGTAGCAGAAGGCCATCAGGAGAGTGATTCAATTCACCATTTTACAGCTTGTAAATAAGGAAATAATAGGGGTTTTTGCAACAGCTGGTAAGGTCTAATGCAAACCTCAATTTCTCTGTCAGAAAGAGAGAATAAAAACAACGTTGACTGGTTTCTTACTATATTAGTCAGTCATGGAATAAGAAGAGATAGTATGTAATTCTAGCCCTGTGATTCACCCCAACCAACCATCAATTAGGAAAGAACATAACACAGAAAAACACAAGACTGTTTTTAATAAGTTATCAAGGTGTGTGTATTAAAGCTTCCTTGAAATTCTCCATTGAAATTTGCTTTTACCAGCATTGTCCCACAAATGGTTAATCAATGGTTATTCTCACAAATAACTGACTTACCATACTGTGAGGGAGATAGACTCTGTCAGTGAAAGTTTTTCACCCACTCTCATACCTTTTACACACACACATACTGTCTTCTGAGACCCACCCCAGTCACCAATGAGTAGAGCCAGGAGAAAATGCAACACTCCTCACTAGTCTCCGTGTCAGGATCTTGAGCAGCAGCTCAGCTCCAACTCACCACAGTTCCACCACAGGCACTCACACTGCCTCTTACCTCACCTCATGTTTGATCACAGTCACATTGTCATTGCTGAACTTGGCATGTTACTGAGAAGATATTTTCCTAGCTTGCTGTTTTAACTACGTTACCCTTCTATTAATATCTAATCTGCTGAATCTTTATATTCTATTAAATCAAAAAGCCGATTGTCATTTTCAAGGCCATTCGAACCATGTGTCCTGCTACTTGTCATGTCTCATTCACTGCCAAGAGGTTAAGTCAAGCCTCCAGTGCCAAACTCTATCTCACACTTACTAGATTTTTCAAACATACTTTAATGAATATAATACTAGTACTGCGACAGTGTGTATACAGTTTTAATGAAGGTTAGCCTAGAACTTGTAAAACTAGGCCAATTCAAAATGGGTTTTATGTTTCTGTTTTCTCTGTATTTGACACTCAATTTCTGTCCTGCTTTTCTAAGAGAGTTTTTGTTTAAGCAGATAATGGGAGATGAAGAGAGAGAAGGATTTTAAGCAAAGAAGGTGCTTTTACTTATTACTGTGAGATTTTCAGGAAAATGTGAAACTATTCTTCTAGGATTTTTTTTTTAATAGAAGGCATGCTTTCATGTAGCCTCAATACAGTTATTTTATTGAAGAAAAAAGTCTCTGTGCCATCTTTCTACTTGATAGGTCTGTTCCCTTCTCAAAAGAAAGCCAATAATGCACCTTAGCGCTCATAAAATATGTCTTTGCCACTTTGTAAAGTGGAAGGCAAAAGTATTTATGCTTGCAAGATCTATTTCCACCAGGTAAAACTGAGTATTCTAACCATGCCTACTGGAATTCTGCATTCTGATCTCAAGACAGGTTTACCCTTATGTAAATGCACCAGTTTCAGCAGAATTATTTGTGATTTATACAGATTCAAAACCAGCTCACATCTATATATAAAATTGTATTGAAAAGGATGAATCACCAGTGTTTTTGCTCAAGAATAGACTTTTCATCATTCTGTTTCGTGATTGTATAAAAATGTTAGGAGTATACTTTCTCGTATCCCTTTCTTAGCTGTGTTTAAAAGATAGGTCTGAAATAGCAAAAGCTTATTCTCTTGTTAACACAAAGCTATACAAGCCTGATTTATATCAACAGGACTATCAACAACTGCACTATGAAATACATAGAGATACACTATATAGATATCTTTTTAGCAGATGTAGTTCAGAAGTTATTGGAGTTAACATAAATTGCTGGAGATCTTTGAACACTTCAGTAAATATGCTATTAATAATGCAAGAAACGCTGAACACGCTGGTTTGCTCATGTGTGTCAGTAGCACTCAGCATGATTATTTATTGTAGAATCAAGCTCCATACTGGCAGGATTTTTAAAAACACTCATCCACCTTGTATAATATGGAGCAAAAATAATTCCACTGGAACTAGTGGGATTGCTTGTGTTCTGAATGTTAGATACATATCCAAGTTTCTTAAATAACTGCTGAAAACACATTGAAATGAATTGTGGTATTTGCAGCCCTCTTGAGAACAAATATGCTACCCAAGCCTGGAGTTGATGGGTTATTAATATCAGTCTCTTACAATGAAATTTCTCAGACTAGGTAAACCAAAACCAAATAATGTTTAATGGCCAAATATGAGCAAGTGTACTTCATTAGGCTAAATTTACAGAGTGCTTAAGGACATATATGTTGTCCTTGCTATAAATGAGGACTAGTCTGTCTCAGAAGTACACGATTGCCTTAACAGTCTGAAGAAAGATTAATATTTCTTTGTCCATTACTAAGCAGACTTATAAGAAACTTTCCTTTACCAGGGTTTTTTAAACTTGAGATTTCAGTTTAATTAGCTCCTTCAATATGGTTACAAAATGCCATCACCATTAAAAAAACATTCATAACCAGTGTAGTTCCAGAGTCTGGTAATTAACAAATTACCAACAAGATATCCAGTCACACTGACACAACAGTTTCTACTCTAACACTATTTCAAATCAAGAAAGTTACTGTACTCCCCATCTTAGAACTAAAATGCAAATACAATACACAAAACTAGTTCTGAATGAGCAAGACTAAGCTATTTAATAATTCAGTAAGTGCCTTAACATTGTGATCATTTGTCATTTGAGCCACACAGAAAAGCATGCAGTTCCTTAAACACACATTAAGATGCTTACTTACAAAATAACTTACCATGTGTATGTGTCTTTATACATATACATATACACACAATGTTTTATATTTACATAAATTCAAACTGCGTATTATACTGTGACTTTCATTTCTTTGTGCACCTTGGTTGTCTGTTTTATTAGAACTATGTCAGAGAAGACACTATTGTGCCAGTGTGGGCTCATATACTGTAAAATGATAAAACCTGGTTAAAGTCTTATACCACATAAAGTCTTATGCCACAGATATATAGATAGATAGATATCTGTTGACAGGGAAACTCTGTTTAAAAAGGCATTTTCACAGAGAAGTCCTTCTCATTCAATAACATCCTTTATATTCACTGTCTTCCTCAGTATGGGTGTTCTGACAAAATTCAGTTTAGTTGTGGAGAATTACAGGAAGATATAGCCTTCCATTTAAAGTTGAAATAACAAGCTCACATTTCAGATATAATGCTAACAAAGCTCTAAAGTAAGTTTAAATTTAACTAACCTGGTGAACTGTTAGGAATACAAACTCCCAATTCAGAAAGGGAGCATTTAAAAATATTTGTGTGTTTCAGTTTAGATCATTTCCAAGCAGTCACACCTTTGATTCAGCAATTAAATATAACTCGTCTTGTTTTCTTAAATTCTGTAACACCTACACATCCCAGAGGTCAGAGAATAAGACAGTACAATTGCAAGTCAGACGAACTCAAGTAAAATGCATAAAATGCAGTTTAGTTACTCTCACAGAAGTCATTGATTTGAACATTTTTGCCAGTAAGAATACATTGAGAAATACGTAAAAGCCTGGTTCTCAAAAATATTTTTCCTTCAAAACCTCTTCAGAAATTTAGGCGCTGTTACTAGCATTCCCTCTGAGTCACTCTGTTCAAGCACCTTTCACCATGCCCAGAGAATCTCCTGTAGGCAGAATATATTCAACTCAAAAGTACAGAGCAATTATTTATTGTCTAACATATCAAAGGCAGTTAGAATTAACAAGTTATTAGGCAAAGCATTAATATGCTTATCATTCCCAACATAAGACACACAAAGAGTCTCTGCTGGCCAGGTAGTCATGAAGCAGGTGGTGAAGGGTCAGATTCTGCGGCTACTGAGAACGTTCATGTTGTTTCATACTGCTTCATGTTCATGCTTCATGTTGCTGTTGCCATCTTTAGGCTCCTTTAGCATGTTATGTCTCTTCACGTTATTGTTTTTCTTCCTGAATACTTGAACTTTAAATTTGTGTTTCACTTTATCTTTCATGGCTCTATGCTACAGGCTTTGTCAGAGCTCTCTCTTACCATTCAGGATTTTTCTCAGGAGTCTGAGCCAGGCAGCTGATCATTGCTAGGCCTTGAATCACTGCTGAACCCCTAGGAGGAGGGGTTGGAGGCTACAGAGAGTGGCATGCAGCAACTAGGAAGCCACTGAGCTGAATGGGTACTTCTGAAAACCATAGGTGTAAATTTCTGAATATTTCTCTGCCTACATACTGTTAAGTGATGTAAGAAGCTCAGCCCACCTCCTCCAGCCCAGGACCTCTCCTGCCTGGCCACTGGAGCCCAGCCTGGTGCCCCAGGGACCCAGGACCTCTGCCCAGGCTGAGGGACATGGCTGACGCTTTCTTGTTTGCAGGTTCAACCAGTGACAAGGCCGTGCATGTATCCCAGACACACACACACAGAGCCACACAGAGAGGATGCCGACACAGGCTGCCACAAACAAGGCGCTGCCTTCAACAGCACTTACATACAGGACTCACGTAAAAGGCAATCCACAGACAGCTAAGCCCCTGCCTCCTCTTCAGTGGGCAGAGGCAGAAGGTCATTAGTGCAGGCACACACACGCACATCCCCACTCTCGAGGTTCACAAGCACACACACGTTTGCAGATCCCTTGATTACCAGCATGGCCCCTCTGCCCATCTAGCACCCCCGCCTGGATCCTGGGCCCCCTTACCTGGCCCACAGGTTCCCCAGCTTGCTGGCTAGTCCAGCTTGGTGTTCACTGCAAACACGCAGCACTCACACACTTGTCCCTCAGGCACTCCACATTCACAAGTCGCGCTGGGCGTACAAGCACAGACCCGCTGCCCAGGGGACCCTGGCACAGACCCTAGGCCTGCCTAGTCACTGGCTAGTCCAGCTTAAAGTTTGCTGGTGAATACACATGTGCACCCCAGGCACACCAGAATTGGGGAAGACACAGACTCTGCCCCCGCAGCCAGCACCAGGCACACGGGCAGTGGCCTGTGGTCCCGCTCCAGCGGCACTGAGCTCCTTGCTTGCCTCGCTCACGCTGTCCCCCCGACAGCTGGTTTTGGGAACAGACACCATTCCCACTCCAGTGGCTGGGGGTTAAATATCCCCACTGCCTCCAGCAGCAGACGCAGAGACCCCACTCGCTCCAGTCACTGGCACCACAGGCCAGGGGTGCCCACCCCCTGGTCTGACCCCAGAAGCTGGCACCAAATTCCCCTCACGCACACACAGGACTCACCAGTAGCTGGCACCGAGTTCTTGCAGCACACGTTCACATGGGACAAGGGGTGAGCATGCACAGAGAGATGCTTAAGAAAAGATTTAATAAGAAGATATAAGAAGCTAGGCTGGACTGCAGTGATGAGGCGCAGGGCTCAGCTAGGCAAACGTACTGACCAACCCCATTTTATGACTGACTGGCCCCACTTACACCCCGTTCTGTCTACCCCCCCTTTGCTTCCCCTTTCCCCTGCGCATCCCCCACCCCAGGGCTCTACAGCTCTGTTGATTCCTGCACCCCTTGCAGTCCGGGGTCCCCTGGTATGCAATATCATCAGTTGCAAAGTCCAGGCTGATCTTCCTGGAAGTGGCACCTGTGGATCCTTGATAGCCCATCAGTTAGCGTGTGTGGTGAGGTTCGTTTCTTGCATTGTCTCCATGTTTGTTTTGTCAGGTCTGTGTCTCCATGTGTTTTGTTTCTGGTTTCCCCCTCTTCCCCTTAGTTTCCCAACTGACAGATCCCCAGTCCGATCACCTCGCTGGAATAAACTTTCTCACACTCTCACGTGCCCTTATGAATTGATGTGACTGACCAAGTTTGGTTCTCATCACTGCCTCCCTTGTCATGTCAGTCAGGTTTGTGTCCCATTCTTGTTCATGGCTTCCTCCTTTTCTTATTGTCCCTGTTGCATTGGAAAAGGTCCTTGACCAGATACCCTTAAAGGAATGACACTCTCCTTCCACATACCCTTCCACATACCTTTGAAATCCTGGACCTCATCTTAGCTGTACTGTATGCCTGTAATTGCTTAGACATTTATTCTGGTTCTGCACAGATATTTTGTATAGGTTAAATTTAGGGATTTTGAAAGGTTTACCTGGGATTATACTACAATTGGAATGGCCAAATGAATCCTGTATTTTTGAATGATGAGTGTTCTGCACACCACACATATTTGTATAATTTAAACCAAGTCTGTAGTTTATTTAAACCAAGTCTGGGACTTATTGTGCATATTGTACAATAAGTTTGATGACTCACAAATGCGCTGGATTTAGCACATACAAACCACAATTGTCTGTGAGCAGGTCTGGCATTTCCTGAAACAGGAAATCATAGACAATACTGTCTATGTCCAATAATATTGTCTATGTCCAGTCATAGACAAATATGATAACCCTATGTTAAGTGACTTAAGACTCTAAACCATACTGAAATACTGCAGATAACTATAGATCCATTAAGAGAATTAATGGAAAAATCAGTTGTACCTTGTAGATTATGCCAAATACGCATAATGTATTAAGTCATTAAAGTCTTAAAAAATATCTGTTTTGCTTCATTTAGAATCTCAGTGTAATAATAATCATGAAATCACTGTTATGCTCTTCATTATGTATGATCAAGACCTATCTTTCTTGGAAGCCAAAGTTATATCCCTACATAAATCCATGACCAGTACAATCTTACAAGGACAGAAATAAATGCTACAAGTACCTAGTTATGGTGACAACTTTCAAGAGGATTTAGCAATTCTGAATTGTACTGAGTGTACAGAGTATCTTTTGTATAAAGAACGAGAACGGTTCTCTAGCAGCTAGTTTCTCCTAAGTCATTAGCAATATTTTCCTATGTATGATATGTCATGATATGTCATGATAATGAACATCAATATTAATCATATTCTATAAAGCACCATTTATATTTTCCATGCTGTATGTTATATTTAGGGCCTCTTGACTGCATCTGACATTTTTCATTACTTGCAGACTTTTCAGAGGTGTGAAAGTCTAATCACTATTAAAAACACAGAGTCCACTGGAGGTCAAAGTTTCTCTTAAAAGCCACTACCACTTACAGCTCCGCTAAGGGGATTGTGAGTTATAAGTGTATAGGAAGAGCGAAATAACAACAGAGAATTAATATTTTTACCAGAAAGAGGAAATCTGGTATGTGATTCCTGTTTCTACCCATTTCCTTGTTTGGTGGTCTCAAATCATGAGGGAAAATAAAACCAGAAAATAGTTCAAACACTGATTTTACATCCAAATAAATTTGAATAAGCAAATCAAGGCTGGAGAAATGGGTTGACAGGAACCTCATGAAGTTCAGCAAGGAGAAGTGCAAAGTCCTGTACCTGGAGAGGAACAACCCTGTGCACCGGTATATGCTGGGGGCCACCCAACTGGAAAGCAGTTTGGCAGAAAAGGGCCTGGGAATCCTGATGGACACCAGGTTGAACAGGACCCATCAATGTGCCTTTGCTGCAAAGAAGGCTAATGGTATCCTCAGCTGGGTTAGACAGTATTGCCAGCAGGTTGAGGAAACTTCCTCTTTATTCAGCACTGGAGAGGCCACACCTGGAGTTCTATGTCCAGTTCTAGGCTCGTCAGTACAAGAGAGACATGGACATACTGGAGAGAGTCCATCAAAGGGCCACAAAGTTGATTAAGGGACTGGAGCATGTTTCATATGAGGAAAGGCTGAGAGAGCTGGGAATGTTTAGCCTAGAGAAGAGAATCCTCAGGGGGGTCTTAGTAATGTATATAAATAACTGAAGGGAGGATGCAAAGAGGATGGAGCCAGGCTCTTATAAGTGGTGCCCCATGACAGGACAAGAGGTAGTGGACACAAACTGAAACACAGGAGGTTCCATCTGAACATCAGGAAATACTTTTTTACTGTGAGAATGACTGAGCACTGGCACAGGTTGCCCAGGGAGGTTGTGGAGTCTCCCTTCTTGGAGATACTCAAAAGCCATCTGGATGTAGCCCTGGGCAACTGGCCTGAGGTGGCCCTGTTTGAGCAGGGGGGTTGGACCAGATGACCTCCAGAGGTCCCTTCCAACCTCAACTGTTCTGTGATTCCATGAAATCAAACACAAGATATCAATAAAATTGGAAATCTAAGCGCTTTATATATATATTTTATGCATTGCATTTTTTTCTTTCCTTGGTTCGTATTTAAAAAATCCAGTAAATTTAGGAATCTGTAACAAAGGAACACAGTCCCTGTGTTTCCTCAAACATTCAGTCCTGTGAAATGCTGAGTGCGTTCACGTCTCTATTGACTATGTTTTCTTTTACACCAGATGAACTGAGGTCTCAATAAAATGAAAAGGACCAGTGATTTATTACAGTCACTGGATTGTACAGTCTGCACAATTCAGAACAAAGGAAATCAAGACAATTAATCACTTAATGTATTTGCCAACAATTCTCTATTTAGCTTTTATCACTTTGCATTAGTTTAGTCTTTTCACTGCTGGATATGACTTCACTATCTCTGACACCAATTTAAGATCAAAATCCTACTTAATAATCTGTTTTTAGTGAGAAATCCTAGGTTGAATAAAGATGCTATTATTTATTTGGACCTTTTTAAGGAGATAGGGAGATGCTGTTGTCAGTTTCCTTTGTTCTTCCTTTGTCTTTTAATCGTTTAGATCTTTCTTCATGATATGATCTTCAGAAGAAACCTTATTGCTATTGATATACAATTTGTGTCAGTCGTGCTGCTGCTGGCAGAACAGTGTATTCCTCTTGACTCGAATCATGCTTCAGAATTATGCTGAAAATTACTGTTGTCAGTAAAAGAAAAATAAGCACTGTTTTTTATTTGTTGCTGAATGGTTTTACCTCCAGTGATTCAGTGTCTCAAGAAAACCCATTTTTACAAGCCTTTTGCAATGCTTAAGTTCCTGAAAAGGTTGAAGAGTTATTCAGGTCACTTTTTTGGGATATTCTTGATGACAGTAATTTGTTTTCCATGATATTTTAACAAATATGCACAACTCGTTGGTTGGGGTCCTGATGTTCTCTATCATTGGATCAACAAATCTTTATTATTTTCTATTGTTATTATTTTACTTTAAATGGGTGAACTAAGATCTGGATGCTGCTCACATAAATTCAAATGCTTTAACAAGATATCTGAGTTGGTGGCCTACTTGTCCTGTCTAATCCACAGAGACAAACACCTCTGAATGGCAGCTCTGCCCATCTCAAACCTGAATCATACTTTAAAGAAGCTTCTATTGATCCTAGATGGAGCCTAGGGTAGCTCGTCTGCCTTCAGTAATATTACTGAACCAAACAGTGGTTTTTTTTTCATTTGTATGACAGTCCTGAAAACATATTCCTCTGATTCATAGTCCTATGGAAAATCCCGGGTTTTTTCCTGCTTTTCACATTTTCAGAATTTTCTTCCTGTCAAAAAGCTCTCCCTCCCCATTAATTCTGAATGTGCAGCCAGTTCAGAAGTGAGAGCTGATGCTTCTTCTCCTCTATCCCACTCAGCTGCCAACCATTGCATGAACAGGATAAATATTTAATGAAACAGGATCCCAAGAAGACTGATATGTTTCAAAAAGGAAAAAAACCCCACTCTTCTGTGTCAATAAAACCTTGAAGCACCTTGAATCTTCTCCCACTCTCCATGTTAATGTACTGTAGCTTCCAACAGTTGTTACCGAAAATAGTAACCAAGAAAACTCTCCAAACCAAATGATAGTTTAGAAAGCCGACATTGGTTTATTGCAGCGCTGAGTGCATGGGGGATCTCTCCTCCTAACATGCACACCGAACAGGACTTCCACGATACATTTATACACAAAAACTGCAAAGCTCTTTCTCTTTACAATGATTGGTTAGTAATTTGCATGATTCTATTATGGAAAAGTTTCTAAAGCCTTAATCGTCCAAAACCGGTTTTAGGCAGACATGTAACTATTCCTTCAGACATGTAATCATTCCTCCCTCCTCATCTCATTGTTTGAGTTCCTCCTTATCACATCCTGCTTTCAGTCTGTCAAGCTTTACAACCCAGGAGATACTACTATTGAGACCTTTGACATGCAAAATTTACACAAAAGGAGAAAAGGGGCCTGATCTTTTACTGAATTGTTTAAGTCTTTGGTATCACAATAACCACTAGACAGGCTGCGAAAGAGGTTTATTTCTTGGGAATGAGGTTTGAGTAGTACTGGAGTGAGCCAAATGCTGTTCTTGTGGTCCTGAGATTCATGAAAATGATAAATCAGCTTTGGCAGATCTGAATTCAGTGACATAGCCAGCAGCAGGCTATAGGGAAACCCTATTTTTGCTTCTATTATTTTTCTTTCTACTGTTTTTTTTTCCCTGTCTTAAATCATGTTAATGTTCAGAAAACTAGCAAGTGAAACTTTCAGTCCTATCCTTTGACTCCCAGTTATCTTAGACAATGCACAGATTTTGATGGAATTTTTTTTTTTTTGGCCCATCCACCAGAACATCAAAAGGGAAGAGAAACTGAAGGCCTGTTCCACCATCGGAACACAGATGGGGTTGGTGCAATAAAAAATTTTGTATTGCTGTACATCATGCTTTGCCCATACTGTGGCTACAGAACAACAATGCCAACCTCATATGTGGAAAGGTGATAAGACTGGCTAAAAAAAGGCACTGAATTTGCGTCAATGCATTCTTTTTATAGGCCTTTCAGTACCTGAAATTTTTACTCTGTGTTTTCAAGGTTTCTTCGCAACTGTGAATAGTAAAAACCTTTCTAAAGCTAAGATTCACTCTAAGCTTTTAGTCACATGAATCGGTGAAAATCACAGGTCAGAAGCACTTTAATCAGCGAACATCAATCTTCATGCTAATCATCCTATTTACACAGCATCAATGCAAGACTAATTTGAACAGAAGCCCAGTTATACAGATCTTTATACTGTCTACTTTTTCTGCTCATGTTGTCTCTAGTAATTTCCTTTCTGCTCTACAGTTCTAAGTGAAGACACTTCTTCAGTCTGTAGTGATTCTACAGCAATCATTTGAATTACTTCTCTATTACTGCATAAAGGGAAAGATTAGCCACTCATGCATGTACATGCAAGTCTTGGCTTCCCATGTGCTCCTGTGAATGCACTAGGCAGAGCCAAAGCTTTTCACAACATGAAGGAAGAATCAGGACCCACACAGGATGTCAACAGAAAAGCATGAAAGGGTGTGGGACAGCTACAGAAATGGGGTAGCAGAATGCAGACTGCCCTTGCATGCCTGAGACCTGCAGGAAGGACTGGGCTTCAACTGATACTGTGTGGTGCAAGTAGCAGTTGCTTGTTGCAAAGAGGTGCTGACAACTGTCAGGACAGTCACAGGTTGGATTTTGTGGACAAAGCATTCTACATTGTGTCCATAAATCAGGCAAGGATTGTCATTCAGTCTTAGCCAAGCGTGAGCCCGCTCTCAAAACACAGTAACATACGCTGCCTTATTTTCACGGAAATTGGGAATAAAACTCTTAACACCCATGTAGCATAAAGAAGCAGGCATTCTCTTTATTGCAGCGCTGGATGCACGGGGGATAGTTCCACGTAACATGGATGCTGTATGTTGCATCAGTCAAAGCTTATATCCCCCTGTTACATACATACGCATTGGATTTCCCAGAATTACTATACATATTCACTCTATTTGCTGGAGCTAATTATCATATTTGCATAGTCTTTACACATGCAGCCGAGTCTCCGAGGGCTTCCATGGGGAGTCTTTGATGGTCCCTGGTGGTTCCTAGTGGTTATTGAAGAAGTGTCTCGCAGTGTACTTTTAGAATCATAGAATCGTCAAGGTTGGAAAAGACCCTTAAGATCATCGAGTCCAACCGTTAACCTATCACTGCCAAGTCATTCTATACCACGTCCTCAAGCACCACATCTCTCCGTTCTTTAAATACCTCCAGGGATGGAGACTCAACCACTTCCCTGGGCAGCCTGTTCCAATGCTTGACCACCCTCTCAGTGAAGAAGTTTTTCCTAATGTCTAACCTAAACCTCCCCTGGTGCAGCTTGAGGCCGTTTCCTTTCGTTCTATCACTCGTTACTAGGGACAAGAGACTGACCCCCACCTCGCTACAACCTCCTTTCAGGTAGTTGTAGAGAGCAATAAGGTCTCCCCTCAGCCTCCTCTTCTCCAGGCTAAACAACCCCAGTTCCCTCAGCCGCTCCTCATAAGACAGGTGCTCTAGACCCTTCACCAGCTTCGTTGCCCTCCTCTGGACACGCTCCAGCACCTCGATGTCCTTCTTGTGGTGAGGGGCCCAAAACTGAACATAGTACTCGAGGTGCGGCCTCACCAGTGCTGAGTACAGGGGCACTATCACCTCCCTGGTCCTGCTGGCCACACTATTCTTGATACAGGCCAGGATGCCATTGGCCCTCTTGGCCAGGCCACCTGGGCACACTGCTGGCTCATGTTCAGGCGGCTGTCAGCCAACACCACCAGGTCCTTTTCCACCAGGCAGCTCTCCAGCCACTCCTCCCCCAGCCTGTAGCTTTGCATGGGGCTGTTGTTTTCATGAACTCTGAGTCTTTTCTTCCAGATGTGGTCTTGTCTTCTCAGGTTCCTTGTCTTAGCTTCAGTGGGTTTATCTGCACTCCCGCAGGATATGCCAGTCACAGTTGGAAAGTCATGTCCTTGGGTGCATTCCTGTCTGAGGCCCTTGATAACATTATGAATCAGCATCAATGGAAGTGCTGAGACAAAACACCCATCCCCTTATGAAAATGGCAACAGCAAGAAAGAGAAGGCAAATAGTAACAGCAAAAGCCAGGATGGAGACAGCCCCTTAATGAATAGCAATGGAGGTGGTTCAAAGTAGACTGTGTGTGATATTTCAACTAACCTGAAACCATTCAGTATAAAATTCATACATTCTCACTCCAAGGTAAGCCTGGAGAGGGAAGAGAAGATGCACTCTTCATTGTAAATCTCGAGGGGAAGTGTCTTCTGAAGTTCCAGGTGCCCAAGAGAGAACAGAGTCGGAACTTTCCTCCCACCATACACTTAACCATGCCTGTAAGGCAGAAAAGCTACTATTTTTGTTTTAGCAGCTGGGGCTCCTGAGCACAAGTTAAAGGATTTCTGCCAGTTTTCTCCCCAGTGATTTGTTTACCGTTGGTCCCTTTGCATCTGATAAAAATAAAGTTTGGAATGTCCTCAAAAAACTTTTATTCTAATGATTGAAAATGAAAATACTAGTTGCAGGTAGGTGTTAGAGTCCAATGGTCAGTCTTCACCAGTTTCTTTTAGATATTCCATGCATGGAGGGTGTAATGTTAAATATCAAATGTCTTATTAATGTTTTGTTTGAAGGCAGTTGATGTTACATGGGATTTTTCATTTAGTAAAGTGATACAAAATACACTGAAAACACAATACAAATGTGAGTCAACTGCAGTTAAATCATAATACCAATGTGATTCCCATTACTGGCTTTTGTAATATGCTCACTGTCATGACGCTGAGTGTCCCCAGTCACCGGGAAGGAATACGTGAGTTGAAGGCAGCTCAAGCCTGTTGCCCTCATTGAAATTATTCTGTTAGTTTTTCAACTTTTATACTTGATGTTGGGCTGATCCATGTAATGACTTCCCCCACGGAAGTCTGGCTAACTGAGGGAGACATTCATGCTCTTTTAATGAACTCAGGGAGAAACATTTAAACACCAGCTGATCCACTCAACTGTTGATAGCTGCTTATCTGAAACAAAGGCCACCATCTAGTCCCCTTTGTGTTGAGATAAAGTCAGCTTCTCTGCAGCAGCTGTGGTCAGTCACACCCTGCATTATTCCCCGAGTTTCGTGGGCACATCGCCCTTGCCCATCTCCAGTGAGCCTTCTTCCATTTTAGGGGTTGATTCAGAGAGTCACATTCCACCTCTAGGCGTTTAGTCAGTCACAAGAGGATGCAATACTCTGGTAACCCACACTAAGAGATGGCTGATGCCTTCAAAGTCACACAGTAAGATGGACTTAAAATCAACACAGAGGACAAAAAAGTTGCCATCCTGGTTATGACAGGTGATCAAGAGAAAATCTGTGCTATAACATATTAAGACCCAGTGAGCTACAGCTCCAAGGGAAGTGGCAGGGTGTCTTTGCTCTGTGCAGGGAAACAGACTGTTTTTTGCTAATCGACAAACAAAAGTGCCAAATGTGGGACTTCTATTGAATGCTGGTGCCTTTTTGCTCTACCACTTCAGCTCAGGAACTGCCATTTCTCAGTCTTGTTCTCCTTTCTGTCCTCATTTATCCTGCAGAGGTTAAACAGTAACAATGGATAAACCTGGATACTTCTTAGGCAGAGATCTCCTGTAGAGCTGAATTACATCTGAAACTACACTGAAGTGTAGATCAAAAGCTTAGCTCGGACATGGAGTAGGTGATCACTTGGAAATTTTTTCCCCTCCCCCATCCTAAAGATCAGCAAAGCCTACAGAATATAATGTCTTCCTAGAACTGTTGTGAAACATCTGAAGCCCAGTGAGAGGGAAAGAGAATGACTGGGATATCAGGTGCAAAGTGACTTTCAGGGATCAGTGCATTAGAAATTTGCTAAGCAGAGGAGGGCTTCCATTAAATTTTCTGCTAATTTAAGAACATAATTTGTACAGATAGAATACTCTTGTTATTTTTGTTAATAATTAGCCTCTAAAAATAGCACAGCTCTACTTTTTCATGTGAATTTCAGCTTACTGCCTGATACTGAGAAAAGGCCTAAAAATAACTGGTTTTATAGTTGATTAGCACTTTCTGGTTCTTGTTCCTTGTCACTAGTCAGTCAAGATGATAATGGGATGGGGAAGAGGCTGTCCAGTGGTACAGCTATTTCCCCTACAAGAAACACATCATGAGCATTGATAATGGGGGCTGTAGCCCCCTGCCTTTTCTCAACAGATTTTCATGCACTTGCCAGGGTGATGTAAAGTAGCTTTAAAGTACCAAGCTATTTTTCCTTCCTTTCCACTTTGTGTCCATCTTGAGTAGTTTCTCATAAGGAGGTATATCACTTGTTATTTATTTGTACATCACTGGAACCATGATTCTGTTCAGTAAGACAGGCACTTATGCAGCAGCTATGATAGTAGCAACCAATAAGAAAATCACAATAGAAAGTTCACACTTCTCTGGCTTTGTAGCTTCATAAATCTTTATGCAATGATCTGCAACAGAGTCTTCCTCTTCACTGCGCTCAACTTTGATATTTTCAGTACAGGCTCCTGTAACTTCTGTTGCTATTTCTACAACAAGCTGTGCCTTGTGATGTGAGGCATTTTAAAGTAATCTGGCACATGAATCTCTCTCTTGGAGATAAATAAAAACCATCAGTCACGTTTACATTTCTGCGCACGGCTTCCAGATAACCGTAGCATGTCTTCCCTGGCTTATAGCTGATCACAAAGTGAAAACAATAGCTAACAAAGCTAGGCTTTCATGCCTCAGAAAGTGATCCTGTCCTTAAAACTATTCCCCCCCCCCCCCCCCCAAAAGAGCTGAATTGCCTAGTCATCCTTAAAATACAACTAACTACCATCTGTTAACAGGCCCCAACATTCTGACTATAGATCCCTGTGCACCATTCATGGCTTCATAGCCATGATGATAAATAGTCTGTAATTCAGAATTTATGAGGAGTTACATGAGCTTACCTAGGTGACACACTATGGAGGCTTCTTTTATAAGGCCTTGCACACTGAATGTTGGCCTCTGCAGAGAAAGGGCAGTCTTTTTATTCTCCAGTGCAGTCTGTCTACACTGTGAGCTATACTGTAGAAAAGAAGTATTAAGGTGACACTGATGAAACCTCTCTGGTGCACATAGAAGGGAAGGGGCCAACAAGGGCAGAACAGTGAGAAACCTAGATCCTTCTCCCAGCTAGTCCAACTAGTTTGTGCGAAGGCAGTCCTAGAAAACTGCCTCATTATTTACTGAGCCCCACATTACAGGAGGAAAAGGAACTGAATCATGACTTGCTAAATAACAATATAGGCTTTGAGCTACTCCCAGGGAAACATAGCATGGAACAATTTCTTCATCCTATTTGATTGCAGAGTGCCAGATATACCCGAGCAGCAAAGAAACATCACTCATCAGGAACCTTGAACTGTCAGCGTTCGTGTGCACACATGAAGAGCTATTACCCTTGTTCCAGCTACTGCCTCACAGTACCCAGGTGCCCTAGAACTAGTGTTGGATTGACAGGACTTGAAGACCACTCAGCCAGCTACACATAAATCTGAGGGTTTCCATCCTGTCTCAAAAAATGAAGCAAGGCTGGTGCTATTTGGCTACTTATATTGCAGCCTACAAGGGGAAGGGAAAGAGTAACAACTGTAGTTTAAGCCAGTGCTGTTATGGCAATATGACACCTTTGCAACCTTCTCACTCTGCCATGGTGAACCTGATCATGGGAGTTGGAAGTGGTAGTGTGAGTTTGGCCCCTGAACAGCACAATGTAGCTGAGTGTTACTTGTTGTTGGTATAGCAGTGCTTGCCCGATGGGACATTAAAATATCAGTATCAGTGCAAGTAGTAAGCATTTAATGTTAACAATTGTCACTACCAAATATAGAGGTGACTCTGCAATGAATGCTGAGGAATGAAATTTATACAGTTTATTTTTAGATTCCTTGAGTTTGTGACCAATATTTTAAAATCATCTGGAAGACCCAATGCATTTTATTAATGCAAAGATATTTCTTCCCCTTGTGCAACTCCCTGAAAGGCAAATCAGAAATAAAATTACACTAAACTTGGAAAAGTTCTTTATTTCCCAGAGACTATAGCCTAATTCAAATGGAAAATTCTGCTATCAGCTTTTCTTCTTTCAGCACTTTCAACAATAGGCAGACAATAGACATACCTCAAACCTTCCCTCTGAACTACCGCAAAAGCTAAGCCTCTAATAGCCCTGTCAGAACAACAGGCTGTTTTCCCTTCTTATATCTGTGCATCTTGATTGCTTTTGTTCTAGAGAGTTTTGGATGTAGTGCTGCAAAGATAAGAGATCTGTCAAAATTCCTGAACACCGGAAATCTCAGAAGGAAAATCTGTTGCAGGAAAACATACCACATAGTTTATACCTATTGCTTTTTTTTAGAAGAGAAGGAAAAGTATTCCATGGTGATCAGTCAATTTAAGTGCTCCCTGGCCTTTAATGGCTATTTTAGGTATTAGGTGCACTTCAAATTTTGATAGAAGTAATACCAACTATGTAATATATGGCTGGCAATAACATTCTTAATTCTCACAGTTGACATCAGTTTTTAATTTTAAATTCCCATGATGATATCAGAATTTCACCCAGTGAACACTGATAGGCTGAGGACCACTCGTTAAGGCACCTTCCTGTTTTTCACTACTGTAATGTCTCAGCTTCTATCAAATGAATGAAATTATATTCTCACCTTCTTTAGTCAGAAAAGGAGAACAATAAAAAGGTAGGAAGGTTTTTTTTTTCATCATTTGGGTTTTTTTGCCTTTCATGAATCCTTAAAAGGGATGGGATGCCCCAGTGGAAAGCAGGAACTTGCAGTGTTACCATGTCAGACATAGCTGTAAATCTGCATGAGGCGGGAAGCTGCAACCTGCAAGAGCCACTGGCCTTGTGAGGCTGCTGTTTGCAGTTTGTGCTGCTCTGTGATCTACACACCAGAGTAAACTTTTCAGACTGGATTCTGGAACAGGAGAAAGGCTGCTGTAACATGCAACAACCAAAAAGCCCATACTTCTTAGCAAGGCACCAAATTCAGAAGAGCTTTATTAGACAGCATGCTGTTCCTAACTGTCCTGATACATGGTACTGAGCCAGAAAAAGGCTGAGAAGTCTGGAATGTCTCCCAGAAACACCATAGCCCTGATGGTCTAGCCTTTATTTCTCAACCTGCCAGATTTACTTACAGGTGTCAGTCTTGTGTCAAAATAACCAGTGTGCTTGAGTATATCCACGTCTTCCATTCCTGATTACACTGAAGAATGGAAACAAAACCATAGAACATCCAGCCACAGAACCATCCAGCTTGCCTCCTTCATGAGTTTTAAAATTCTTCTCTGTTTAATTCTCTACCTTTCAGATTCTTGACTCATGAGACAGAGACCATTTTACTGTAACAAATCGATATGCTGTATATTTGGAGGGAACAGCATGGTTATATGTGGAGATTCGTTTCCAGGTTATTGATTGCAGTAACTTAGTCTCTATGAAATGAAGAATGAATTTAGCCATCTACCAGCTGTATTTCACTTTTAATATTATCCACCAGAGGGCATGATTCCCCACTGAGCTGAAGGTTGCGAAGCTCTCTGACTTCAATAGGTTTGAGACTTTAGCCAGCGTTTCAGAAACTCCTCACCGTGCAACCTAGCTCGGTCCTCATGAGGCTTAAGGGGCTTCAAACAAACAGATGGTCAACAGAGTCTAATGGCAGACCATCTGCTCTACACAACTGAGTATAGGTGAAAGCACAAGGAATTTCTCCAGGTGTTCCCTGTAACAAGGATCTTGTAAACCAAGGTATTGCAGTTAAGTCTGTGAGATTAAATCTATCACATGCCAAAGACAATCAAAATGCAACCTTGTCCTAAAGAAAGGTACCTCTGAGCACTTTTAAAATAATTATTTGCCAGCCTTTCATGAGGTACTTTTCAAAGAGTGAATTTCAGTTAATAGTAATAACATTTCTCTCATATTTCCTTCTGTTCTATGCTGAACTAGAACTGTTCATGCCCTGCACTGGACCTTCTACTCTACATGCGTTGCAAAATCTCCATCTTTAAAAAAAGGAACGCAACTTCAGTTAAACGTCAACATCCATAACTACAATTTGTCACCTATTTTTTTGCTGCTGTACCCAAGCTGCACTGTAATGTGCAGTAAGCAGTGAAGAGGGCAGGTTGGATGAAGAGCATTTTTATTACCTGCACCAGCACACAGAATGGTCTAGAACTGCTCAGACTTTTATAAATGCTACAGATACTTAACATCACTCCCATCCTTACATTCTGTCATCTCATTTCCTATCATTTCAGTCCAGTTCTGTTACATGTAGCTTCAAAAGCTTTTCATTCCAGAGTGTCATGTCCTTGTGTTCTTCTCATAACATGCATTCTTTAATCTCATCAGAACAGGTTCTGTTCCTACTGTGTGTACAAATCTATAAACACAAATTTATAAGCCACCCCACAATCTGCACTAGGATCAGGTTTATACATTTATCCTGCCATTGCCACCTGTATCTCCTGCATAGTACAAATATAAATGTCCATGTCTTGCTATCATAGAATAATATAGGTGGAAGGAACCTCTGGAGGTCATCTAGTCCAGCATCCTGCTCTGATAAAAGATAACTTTAAAGCTAGATTGGGCTGCTAAGGACCTTCTCCAGTTGAGTTTTGCAATCTACAAGGTTGGAGACCCCACAGACCCTCTAAGCATTTGTTTCAGTGGTTAAGCTCTATTAGGGGGAAGAATTATTTCTTTATACCCAAATGGAAATTTGCTTCCTTAATTTGTGACTGGTCACTAAGAAGATTCTGGCTTTTCCCCAATAGATAGAATTAAGAATTAAGAATTAAGATAGATAGAATTAAGAATCTTGACAATATATAGTAGCCTGGGTCAGATCCCCAAAGGTATCACAGTTCCTATCTTGTATTTACATTTAGATACCTAAATTCCTTTTTAACTTTCAAACAACAAGTAACAGATTTGCCAGCCTTTGTGATCTTTGCATTCCTTCTTGCTACTCAGTGTTAATTCTGCTGCAGCTTAAATATGCCAACCATGCCTTTATCATACTGAAGACCTGCTTCCATCTTTGACTTTTTGAGGATTTGGACACTTAGTGTGCAATCAAGTTCCATGTATGACTGCTCAGTCTCAGTTGTTCTGGACAGAGGCTTTATTGTAAAGCAAACAATAGAGCCTCGAATTTCAGAACGTGCTTCAGTGTTTTCACAATATTTTTACTATCACCATTACCTTAGGGATAACATGTAGCAGTTGTAATGTACTCTAAGCTGTACTTGTCTGTAAAGGACAATGAATTTTCTGCTGATAATAGATAGACAGATTTATCCATGACAGGTTGATCTGGCATTTCAAACACTCCATGTAGAAGGTTCAGAGCAGCACTTGACTTTGAAGTAGCTGAAAAAGTAGCTTCAAAGCAAGCAGTTTTAAGAATCAGTTCTCTATCCCAATTTTCTTACAGAATCTTTCTGGCTAGATTTGCAGTTTTAGAGTTTACAGAGATTTGCAGTTGCATTGAACTCATAGTTGTCTGCAATTTACAATAAACTGAACCTAATTTTTATCAAGCAGAAAGTAGATTTGTAGCTGCTGAGGAACTGGCTATTTCATCCTGATTATGAGAAATATCACAACATAAAGCCTCCACTAAGGAAAACAAAATCCACAACGAAAGGCAAACATTCTTTACTGGTCTTTGAAAGCCCTACTTCCTGAAAACACGTACCTAATGTAAATATATATAACATCCTTGTTTCCAAGCAGTAATGTCTGTCTGCAGCTGAATGTTTGTCTCATCTGGTCTCTGTTAGAACAACTCCTTGATTTCTGGCCATTTTGCGCTTCTTGTGAACTTCACGTCCTTAGCATAAAAAGGTTTTTCCATGAGTAGGGGAGCTAATGAAACCTTGTTTCCTGCAAGTACACGCTCTTTATCCCCTCATCGCCCAACTTAGTTCTGAGCTCTGCCTAGAGTTCTTCCTACATCTTCATTACCGATCATACAGTATGGTCAGTCTGGAGACTACATATTACACATCTAACACAAGCCAGTTAGCTTAATAAACTTAGAGCAAGTAGAAAGAATGACAACTGAAATCTGTCTGCTTCAATTTCAGTGGATTATCAAATTGACTATTCTTCTACCTAATTTGCGATTTTCAAGAAATGTATAGGAATACAAATGTGTTTGATATTTCCACTCTTTCAAATTAGACTGGGTTGGACAAGCTCAGAAGTTATCAATGGGAGACACAGACAAGATACTGTGGCAACTTAATTTCCTCAGAAAATCAGATTAAAACTTCTCAGATAATGGACCAGATTCTTTGCTCAATCCAAAGATCACTTAAGATATGCTCCCACAAACCTGGGACAAAGACTTACTTCAAAAGGATACAAGATAAAGGTGTCAAGGCAGGGTTTAGCCTGTACCATTGTGTAATGACTTCCAAGAAGCTGTTGTAGAAGTAAGCCTAAATTTTGGCAGGAGGATACCAAATACCTCTTTTATTTGGCTATGCCTTTGTATCTGCAGCAGGAAGAAGCTGTCTTGTTGGAACTGCTATGGTGACTGCATACCAGGTGATAATTTCTTGCATGCTAAAGGTGTAGATTGTTAAATTCAGACTAATGAAAATGGTGCTAGGTATATTCTATTCTAGTAGTTCTGACACAGAAAGCTTCTGGCCCAAGAAATAAGTATAATCAACATTTAGATACGATAAAATCATTTGTTTAAAAAGAAGAGAATGCTGAAACTGAATCATATTAAACTATAATTCCATTCTTAATGAGTGTAGTTTCTTAATGAAAGGGTAGGCATTTCCAGACAGAAGATACTGTTAACCTTTTCAATGCCATAAAAATGTCATAGATAACTAAGAATTTGTAAAGGAGAAAACACTGCAGTTTGAACAACAGTTTTACAAGGATTGGAATTTTAACCTCCAGCCCTGTGTCTCCATCGTAATATCAAGAAATGAACATTGAAATTCAGGTTTCTTTTTACTCTACACACCTCAGTGTTTGTCACAAACCTCCTAAAAAATGTTTTTTGCATATTTCACCATCTTGCCTCTCTGTATCTAAAAGGCTCAAATTTTCAAAATAGCCTATGATTTTTGAATACCGAGTTCTCTTTTGTATTATGGGAATTCTACATCCATGTTCACTTAGGTCCACTTTTCAAGAAAGAAGAATTTCAACAGTTTCCATTGATGCACATGGGCAACTCCACATACCTGAAAGTCACATCCATCACTGGAATGACTATATGTGTTTTAGAAATCTATATCAAGACATTCAGGTGTGAGATTTTGAGAAATGAATGAGAGTTATGAATTTTGCCTTTTATAAAAATTCAAAGCTTTTAAAAAAGCAGTCCTGTGCTAATACCTTTGATGCATCTGTAATCTACCGATCTTACCCACAAAGAAAGAGTAAAGAAACTTGATTTAATTTTTAAAAGTAGGAAAATATTCCCTGATCTCCTTTGACTTAAGTGTTGAAAGGATACAAAGCAGCAGGACCTAAGTCCCATAGCAATGATAGAAAAAGATTGCTTCTCAGATCCTTCAGACCCTCCAACTCTATCTTCAGTGCAAATGGGAGATGGAAAAATAGAGGGCTGCACATTTAGCATAGTGATGAATGGATTCTGAAGCAGCTGCTTGCATTCTTTCAAACTTCATCTGCATTAGCAGTGGCCACTATTCTGGAACTGTGTGCAGCTGCCTGGAATCCATATTTTTAATAAATATGGTTTATTCAGATAGAATTTGTTAGATTCTTTTCATTGATGTTAGGTTTACCCCCAGCCAGGAGTAATTCAACAGATGAGTTGTTTCTGACAGGTGCTAAGCTTGTACATCATATCAAGGATTCTTTTCAGTTCTGGAAAGAATACAGGAAGCTGTCTTTCCTTGATAGCTTTTCTCTTGGAGGCATGTTTTCTCCTAAAGCAGTTATACCATATCCCTAAAAGCTTAGTTGTTTCTAGTTTAGCAAGCACAGAGCTGTACACCTGAAGACTTTATTGTTTCTGATAGAAATAATAGCTTGCATTAAATTTCTTTATTTTGTAATTGCCCACTGTGTTTATATGTTTTCCCCAGGTATTTGTTGTCACAGGACATGAGTTACTCTTGACTGAAGTTGTTCACAGTGTCTATAGCAAATCTATGATAAAGGGATTTCCTGATCCCCACTCACAAAATAATCCTTGTAATTGTGACCTTGCCTTGCGCTTTCAGAATTGCAGTGCTACACACAGAAATTATAGCAGTGGGTATTACAGATGCTGCAAAAAATTACATCATTTTAATTTGAAAGGTCTGTGTTGTGTTAATATGCTGTCGTGATTTAACCCCAGCCAGCAACTAAGCACCACACAGCCACTCGCTCATCCCCTGCCCCAGTGGGATGGGGGAGAGAATCGGAAGAGTAAAAGTGAGAAAACTCATGGGTTGAGATAAAGACAGTTTAATAGGTAAAGCAAAAGCTGCTCACACAAGCAAAGCAAAGCAAGGAATTCATTCACTACTTCCCATCGGCAGGCAGGCGTTCAGCCATCTCCAGGAAAGCAGGGCTCCATGACATGTAACAGTTACTTGGGGAGACAAATGCCATCATGCCAGATGTCACCCCCTTCCTTCTTCTTCCCCCAGATTTATATGCCAAACATCACGTCATATGGTATGGGATATCCCTTTGGTCAGTTGGGGTCATCTGTCCCAGCTGTGTCCCCTCCCAACTTCTTGTGCATTCCCAGCCTACTCGCTGGTGGCGTGGTGTGAGAAGCAGAAAAGGCCTTGACACGGTGTAAGAACTGCTCAGCAATAATGAAAACATCTCTGTATTATCAACACTGTTTTCAGCACAAATCCAAAACATAACCCCATACTAGCCACTATGAAGAAAATTAACTGTATCCCAGCCAAAACCAGCACATATGCCTAAACTAGAAATGAAGCAGCTGATTTAAAGTCCCTGTCACAGAGTGCTGCTGGCTGAGAAGATCACCACCCCTATCCAGTTTTCTGTTACCCCTTCTACATGAGGCTATGATACCCATAGCACAGGATGGACAGTGCATGACCTAATGGTATTCACAGCCTAACATTGTCACACAACCACCATCAACACATTTTACCACGGACTGCTTGGCTACAAACTAAGATAGCTGAGTAGCAGACCTAATAGGCTTCTACATCTTCCATTTACACAGGATATGTATTCTCTGGCAGAGATGTAGATGGACAGTTGAGAGCAGTAAGTCTTCAGGTACTTTAGATAAACTTGAAATGTACTGTAATTTAAAGGTCTAATACTGCCTCAGTAGCTTAATAAAAGTTATCTTGCCACTCCTTAGCTGTAGCAGAATTCAGCTGTCTTGCAGACTATGAGATAACTGTTAATTCCTATACACCAAACAAAATCATTCAGGCAACTTTCCTACCCCGAGTTTCTGAATTTAGTTTCATTCATATCTTTAGTCAGAATAAGCCTTGTTCTTAAACCCTGTCTAAACAAATTCCATGCAGCCAGGAGCAAAACTGATATTGCCCGAGACCCAGGCAGAAGATTCACCTTCAAGACTAGTCTCTTTTTCCTGTAGAAAATGCTTTCTATTGTACAGCAAACCACATCTGAATTTGTAGTTTGACAGCAGTAGAAATGCTAATATCCCTTTGGTTTAATTTACAAAAACCATCAGATCTTCTCTCTAGTAGGTAGCTTTTGAGCAATTGCCTGTGCCTCGTATCTGGAGACCTTCTTACCTAAGACAGGAAGAGAATGAGGAGTTCAGTGACTGTTATATTTACATATTCTGCTTATAAAATGATGCATTTAGGATTTAGGAGAAAAGTGTAAGACCTTACAGAGTTCATGTTAAATTAAAACAAAATTCCAAACATCTATATTTTAAGTCTTTGTAATCCAACAGACGAATACAGAAAGGACTATAGGACAAGGTAACTGCCAAAATTTGATAGTGTGTACACCAATGGAGAAAAACGTTAGGATATAACCTCAAGTATGTAATTAAAAGTATCAGGATTAAATTTGGAAGGGTTGAATATTACAAGCAACACCTTGACAGAAGGACTGTCAAGGTGTTGCTTGCAATGAACAGGCAATGAAATAGTTTCTTAACAGAAATGACTGCAGATGGACATTTTAAAACTAGACAGGACAGAAATACAAATACCAATTGGGAACAATTATATTCTGAGTGGGAGGTGAACTGGGTGAGGTGATAAAGTCAATAACATCAGAAATAGAAAAGATGTACAAATAAAGCACTTCTGGATCTTTGGGGATGAAAAGTGTTACAGGAACATAAACCACTAGTATTAATTTTTCACAGATAGACCAAAGAAACCACCAAAAGATGACACATTTAAATCTTCAAATGAACAAGGGAAAAAGTGTGTTGGGGTTTGGTTGGTTTTTTTTTTATATTGAAGTTAGCTGAACTAGGCTAATTGATGCTATTCAGAGTGAGTATAAGGGAATCTAGGAGAGACTCAGGCAAATCTGGTCCCCACTGGGCAACTACTAAATCTGAAAATAAAAAAAAAGTAAAAGAGGAGGTGACATATTTTAAGTTGGATTGACCTTCTTAATATATGAAGTTTTTGACCCATAATTTGCAGGTGACTTAGTGTGCATGTGAAGCTGTAGCATTTTCTCAGTCTTTCTCAGTTTTCAGCATTTTGCTTCATGTTAAATATGAAAGTTGTAGATGTACTTATGGGCCAGACCATGGTCTCTGTCTCATGTTTGTGAAACGTTCTGTCTTTTGTCTTAGATGCTACAGGTGTCAAATCTGAGTCAAGAGGGTGTGAGCATTCTGTCTCTGTTGAAATTTTGGTGTTGGCGATGCAATACGCAAGGAAAATGAAGTGCAGTGGGCCAGGGGGTATGGGTAACATAACTCGTGCATCTCCCAACAACAGAAAACTAAATTAAGGGATCACGTATCCCACACATCTCCCTACAGTGCTTTCTGGACATGCTGAGAGACTTTCAGATATTGTGAGCATTCTCAGACCTACTTCATCAATACAGCCAGATACTTTACCTGACAACTAAGAATCAATTGTGAATCCTGTCCTTCTTGTTGGCAACACTGTGTTCAAAAGCCTTTGATTGTGAGCTCTTCTTTGCAGGGGAACTATTTATTTATTACAACTTACCTCTCACAAAGGTGTGGCAGTTTGACGGAAGGACATTAAAGGAGAAAACCTAGCTCTTAACTGCCTTGTGTCAATATTTAGAGTCACCCACTTCAGCCAACACCAACAATTTGCCATTACTTTGCACTGATGTAGGTATCTGCAGAGGAACATCAAGGAAAAAGCCATTAAAGAAATTTTCCAAGAGACAGTAAATAAGTTAAAGAACCAGGAACAGAAGGCAGCCTAAGTTTCACTTATGATACCCCAGGTGTCTTTGATCTTACTGTCTCCTAGCTAGTTACAATAATATCACTATGCTAGACATAGAGAGAAATGTTTTCTTTTAATGATGCCTCTTAACAATATTCCATGTTCTCCTAGGTTTGCCCCATCCCATCCCAGCCTCCTCAGCCTACTGTTGTTCCAAAGCCAGTTCAATCTGTCATACATGTCCCATTGCAACCAAGCTGCCCGGGCAGAGGAAAGATGGCAAAGCTCATCAATCCAGAAGAGATGACATCCAGGGATTATTACTTTGATTCTTATGCTCACTTTGGAATTCATGAGGTAATATTTATTTTTATTTCAGCAATTATTTAATAATAATAATAACAACAACAACAACAATAATATCTTTGATTTATTAGTTATTTATCCCCCTCCCACTTGCTCATGATCATATTCCTCTGCCTTTCCTCAGAAGATTGTATAATCTCGTTAAGTGCCATAGGTATTACCCACTTCTCTAAAGACCTGTACTCAAAACCTCTGCCCCACTTAGATCCTTACATATGAGTTCTCCACAGAGCTTATATTAGCTATCTGTACAGTGGTAATCCTCATGAGTGCATCAATTTAGTGCATTTATGAGAGCTGCAAACTAATCCAACCACACATGGAAACTACCTTATTGCTAAGTTAGGTCTTTTGTTCTCTTGCATATTTGAGCACAGATGCCAGCAGAACAGCTACTCAACTGACATTAGAAGCCAAGTAATTTCTGGCATGTTACTTGAATGCACAGACTGCATTAATGGGAACATATAGCCCAATAGCCTCCAGTAAATACACTCCTGGAAAGAATTACAAATACACAGTGGACCATATTTACCATCAAAAAGTTGACTGTAGACCAATTCTAAAGAAGACACTAATATTTATGTGACCCAAGAGGATGGGATCTTAAAGACTTGGATGTAAAAAGGCCAACAATGTGAAATCAGTGGCAGTTTTCACAAACCACATAACAAACAATATCTATTTCCATTACTCTAGTAATTGTTTGTGGGACGTATACATAAACAGAAGATTTCTATCTGCCAATTACATCTTGCCAGTGTAACATTCAGAAGTTCAATCCAAGAATGGGAGAAGACAGGAACAATTGACTTGGAAGGACACCTAAGAGAAATATTGAAGACACATCAGAGACCTCAAATCAGATTGAGCTCCTGATGGAAGGGTGCAGCTCAGGGAGTGCAGGGAGTACCTCGGGCTTCTTGCTGAGGCTGGGAAGCGGGAGGTTGCCTCCTTGCCTGCAGGACGCGTGCAGTTGTAGAGGATCTGTGTCAACAAGTAAAGGAGCTGCTAGAGGAGGTTGGCAGACTTTGCAGCATCAGGGACATGAGGAAGAGACTGACTGGATCTTCTCCAAGATCTTGAAGGTACAAGAGTCTAAATCCCCAACTGTACTGAAAGGAGGGGCAGAGTCTGTACTTATCAGGTTTGGAAGTGGAGATTTCTCTGATGGTGAAGGCTGGAAACTTGTGACTCTGGCAACAGGAAGAAGGCTTCTGATCCACTTGCAGATCTCTAGCTACATAATAGATTCAGTGCCTTCATTGTAGATGAGGGGCAGGAAGTTCTGTCCAACAAAGCATCAGAACCAGTTGGTCCTGAGCCACAATTAGGCACTGGGAGGAAGCAACAAGTGATAGTAGTGGAAGGCTCTCTCCTGCAGGGCACAAAGGCCCCCATCTGCTGACCTGACCTGATGTCTAGGCGTTTGGATCTGAGACCTTGCGGAGAGGCTGCTGACATTTTGTCCAGCCCTTAGACCAGCCTTGGATTACTACTGCTGCTCTTCCATGTGAGCACCAATGAGACCTAGAGCATATCAAGCGTGCACAGCTCTTAGGATGATGATCAACAGCAAGGTGTGCCAGGTGTTTTTTTTGCCTCAATTCTAACAGTGCAAATAAGGACTTGAGGAGAAGTGCTCCTTCAGGTCCACAACTGGTTGTGCAACTGGTGTCAATGATAAGTTTTCAGCTTTTATGTCTATGGGACCCTCTTTGAGAATTGAGGTCTGCTAGGAAGAGATGGAATCCATCTGACAAACCAGGCCAAAAGCGTCTTTCCCAACAGGTTTGCCAACCTGGTGAGGAGACCTTTAAGCTAAGAATGTTAGACGAAAGAGATGATGACCCACAGTCACATGGAGAAGTGGTGGACCGAGTTGGTAAACAAAAGATGCAGGGTGGTGCGGACAAGACCTCATATTCAGCCAATAAAACAGAGAAGAAGGGGCCCACCCCAAGTGTAAGCACACAAAAAAGGAAGTACTGAGAGGCAGCTTTATGGGGGAAGGTCTTATACCTTTTCTGGAAAATTAACATGACAGAGAGCCTCTCTGAAGTGCCTGTACACTGCCATGCAGCCTGGGAAATGAACAGGAGGAATTAGAAGTCAGTGTGCAGTTGCATGGCTATGGTTTCACAGGGATCGAAGAGGTGCTGTGAGATTGCTCACATGAGTGGAATGCCACAATAGCTGGATACAGGCTCTTTAAGAGCGACAGACTGGGAAGGTGAGAAGGGAGACAGAGCAGCTGAATGCATGGAATCATGTCCACTATGGGACAGATGATGTTCCAGCTGAGAGCTTATAGGTCAGGATTAAATGGTAGACCAACATGGTTGACATTGTGTGGGTGTCTGCTACAGACCACCTAATCAGGAAGAAGTAGTTGAGGTCTTCTTCAGACAACTGAAAGAAGTCTCATATCTGCATGAGACATCAGTATGATTTCTGGTCCATGGGAGACTTTAATGACCCCAACATCTGCTGAAAGGCAACAGAACAGGACATAAGCAATCCAGGACATTTTTGGAGTGCACAATGGTAAATTACTGGCACAGATGAGCTGAATCAATGTGCGTGTGTGTGTGGGGGTGCTCTGCTGGTCCTGATACTAAAAAGAATGAACCAGCTGGGGATGCAATGGTCAGGACAGGGTTGTCTGCACTGACTATGAGATCGTGAAGTTCAGGATCCTGAGAGCATGGATGCTCTCTCAGGATCCATGCTATTTGTCTTGTTGACAACCCTGGGTTTCAAGACAGCAGTCTTCATCCTTTTCAGGGATCTTCCTGGAAAAATCTCATGGGAGATGGTCCTGCAGAGTCCAGGAAAACAGGTTGATTTCAAGGCTCGCCTCCTCCAAGAACGGTCCATCCCAACATGCAGAAAGTCAAGCAGCGGTGGCAGGAGGCCTGCATGAATGAACAAGAAGCTCCTGACAAAATTCAAACCAAAAAAGAAGCACAGAAGAGGTAGAAGAAGAGTCAGGTGACCCAGAAGTTATTTCAGAGCCAAGGTTAGGAAAGCTAAGTCGCACCTTCACATGAATCTGGCAAGGGATGGGAAGGGTAACAAAACAGGGCTTTTCTAGGTGTATTAACAGCAAAATGAAAACTGGGGAAACGGTGGGACTGTTGCTGAATGAGGCAGTGTATCTGGTGACAAAGGACATGGAAAATTACTTCTTCAGTTCTGGTTTTACTGGTAAGACTTGCCTTCAAGAATCCTAGGTCCCTAAGATGAGTGGCAAAGTCTAGAGTGAGGAAGACCTACCCTCAACAGAGAAGGATCACTTAAACTAAATTGGACATACATAAGTCTATGGGACCTGATGGGCTGTCTCCACCAGGGCTGAAGGAGCTGGTTGATGTCATGGATGATCCAAACACAGACCCACCATCAGCAAAGAAGGAGTTAGTATGTGAATTATTACAGGAGCTTGACCCCTACAAATCGATGAGCCTTGATGCCATCCACCAAGGGTGTGGAGACAGCTGGCTGATGTCATTGTGGGGCCACTCTCTATAATCTTTGAGAAGTTGTGGAGATCAGGGGACGTCCCAGAGGACTGGAGGAAGCCAAATGTTACCCCTATCTACAAGAAGGGCTCAAGGGAGGATCCGGGTAATTACAGGCCCATCAGTCTTACTTCAATCCCTGGGAAAGTTATGGAACGGATCCTCCTGGGGGCCATCAGGAGTCAAATGAAGCACATGATTGGAAAAAGCCAACACAGCTTCACAAAAGGCAGATTGTGCCTGACAAATCTGGTGGCCTTCTATGATAAAGTGACCTGCTCGGTTGACATGGGGCGAGCGGTCGACGTTGTCTACCTGGACTTCTCCAAGGCTTTCGATACAGTTCCCCTCAGCCTCCTCCTGGAGAAATTGATGCATTATGGCCTAGACAAGTGGTCTGTGCAGTGGGTGAGGAATTGGCTGGCAGGCCGCACCCAAAGGGTGGTGGTAAATAGCTCTTTTTCAAACTGGCAACCCGTCACAAGTGGGGTCCCCCAGGGATCGATATTGGGCCCAACGCTATTCAATATCTTCATAAGTGATCTGATAACGGGATCAAGTGTAGCCTGATGAAGTTTGCAGATGGCACCAAACTGAGTGGGGAAGTAGACACTCTGGAAGGGAGAGCCACCCTGCAGGAAGATCTGGATAGGCTGGAACAGTGGGCTAACAAGAATCTTAAGAAGTTTAACAAGAACAAGTGTAAGGTCTTGCACCTGGGAAAACATAATCCAGGAGTGCAGCTCAGACTGGGATCCACCTGGCTAGAGAGCAGCTCTGTGGAGAGGCACCTGGGGGTCCTGGTGGACAGGAAGCTCAACATGAGTGAACAGTGTGCTGCTGCAGCCAAGAAGGCCAATAGGATGATGGGTTGCATCAAAAAGGGCATCATCAGCAGAGATAAAGAAGTCATTATCCCTCTCTACTTGGCACTTGTCAGGCCATGCCTGGAATACTGTGTACAGTTCTGGTCCCCGTTATACAAAAAAGATGTGGGGGTCCAGAGAAGGGCCACCAAGATGATCAAGGGTCTGGGAAGCCTGCCATATGAGGATAGGCTGAGAGAGCTGGGTTTGTTCAGCCTTGCGAAAAAGAGGCTTAGCAGTGATCTCATCACCATGTACCAGTATTTAAAGGGTAGCTACAAAGAAGATGGAGACTCCCTTTTTACAAGGAGTCACATGGTGAGGACATGGGGTAATGGGTACAAGTTACTCCCAGGGAGATTCTGATTGGACATGAGAGGAAAATTTTTCACAATGAGAACAGTCAATCATTGGAATAATCTCCCCAGGGAAGTGGTTGACTCCGCTACACTGAACACATTTAAGACTCAGCTGAACATGGTGCTGGGCCATCTCATCTAGATTGTGCTAGAAAGGTTGGACCAGATGATCCTTGAGGTCCTTTCCAACCTGGTATTCTATGATTCTATGATTATGGTTTATGGAATGATTTCTTTTGTGTTCAAAGAGGAACCTCAGAAAGTCCCTCTGCTGAGGCTCTAGGTTGTGCATGATTTAGGAGAAAAAGGAAAGTTTGGATTTCTGTATGGCTTCTGTTTATGCCCAAAGTGGTGCTGTGATTAGATTACATTCTGGTTGTCAATTGTAACAGTGAAATAATATTTAGAGAAATAAAATTGTAGAAAGGACATCATGCTTCTTCTTAATAATTCAAGTCTAAGTAGCTAGCATTTTACAGTTGCTTTGATGTGTGCACCCCAAAGTACTTGAAAAACTCTTCAGGTTGTGTGGTAATAATGCTTAAATTATAATAAGGGAATGCATTCAGCAGCAGTGTTGAATGCATATAAGCACTTCAAATAATAACACAATGCTTTTTTTTTTGGTCACAGGAAATGTTAAAGGATGAAGTGCGCACATTAACCTATAGAAACTCAATGTATCACAATAAACATGTTTTTAAAGATAAGATTGTCCTTGATGTTGGAAGTGGCACAGGAATCCTCTCTATGTTTGCTGCAAAGGCAGGAGCCAAGAAGGTATATGGGGTAAGAGGACTTTCTCTCATATTTTGAGTTTGTTAGTGCATTTTGCCTGAGAATTTGGCTTGGTGATTTACCTTTTCTTACTTGTCTTTGTTTGAAGTTCTTCTCTCCAAGGTCTTGTATGGCTTGATTTACAATGACTTCAGTGGAGTTCTCTTGCTTTCTATGACCTGCAGTAATGTGCCTTTTCCAAATCGAGATATAATGCCTTTTATTGTGTGGAATCTTTGGTGATCTGGTACATATCCACATTTCTTCTTGGCTGCAAAAAAATGTTAAAGGGACTCACTGCTTCTCAGAGGGGTCAAAGGAGCTATCTTGCTTTTTTAAATTCTTAAGTTCTGCAACTGTGTAGTCTTGGAAACAAATCTCTTTAATACACTTTTCCCTGTACATTACAACTCAGCGAATCATGCAAGAAAGCATGTGCATGTTATCTGTGCCAACAATAATGCTTCTCAGAGACAGAAGGGAATGATTACCTTAAATACATTGAACTTTAGCAGCATGAATGTGCAGTTCTCTGCAGAGAAGTCATTAGAGAGAGCATAGATTTGCTTCCTAAGTATACTCAGAGTTATTTGTACTAACTCTAAAATGACAAATACAATTTCTTTTTGCTTTGGACTTCTGTTTGCCCTGCAGACACAACACAACATAGAAAAGGGGAACTAGATTCTATTTCTCTGGGTACTTCTTTGACAAAGTTATTTACTGAAACTTAGCTGGCTACATCTATGCATTTGAAGACACTGATGTCACTGAATATCTAAACTGTGCGTCTTTATTACTGGTAATGATACACAAAATGCAAAGACTCCTGTTCAATTCTCAGGCTTGTATTTTCAAAATCCAGTGTTAATGCTGAGTGCCTCATTTGAGTATCAGACTACAGCATGGAAGTATAGATAGCTGAAATCAGAAGGTGCTGGCAAAAGTTTTGGCATTTAAGCATGAGACTTAATATACAGAATTGGCAGCTAGAATGTATTTCTTGTAAACCAAGTACACAATTTATTATCTCAAAGCCTCAGGGAGAATAAACCTGTAGCCTTCTCTGATGCAGGAATGCAGGTTTCACGCAAGGATGTTGCAGTACTTTGAAAGTATAAGCATATACAAAATGATGATGCTGTGCTCCCACCTTCCTGTCTCCCACATCCTTGGCCATATGGTCTTCCTCCATCCCTTGTGCTGGCACTGGTGCTTATCTGATTCTACCGTGAGCCAGCTCACTGGCAGAAAATTCACCCAGTAAAAGAAAAGTAAATACTTTTCCACAGGTTTGTTGTTGTTGTGTTTTTTTTTTTTTTCTTTTGGACTTCTTTACAGTTCAGGCTGTACCTCAGGCATTTATAAAGCTCAGTGGCACACCAGTGTCAGCTCACCCGTGGGCACTGAAGCTGGGGGGTGTGCTACCCAGGAAACTTAGCTCTCAGAGGAGCTCACTTAGGTGTGAAACTCCTCTGCTACAGCCTAAGAGTTTCAGCCTTCTTGTCACATGACCTACCTCACCATGAACCCTGTCACACAGCAAGCTGCAGAGTTGTATTTGTGTTGGAAAAGCAGATATTTCAGAGATCTGGCAGTAGCAATCTTACAGTCATATTCAGACTTTATGGTTCTATTGGCAAAGAGTGCCAATGGAAACTGCGAGCGTTCCTTTGAAAAAGCAAACATTTGCCATGAGTTATTACATAGAGCTGAGATGTTCCAGTTTCTTCTCTACAGTTAGATGTGATTTTTCAAATAGCATGATGTGGGAACTGTTGACAAATGCAGAGTGCTGGTTTTCTGACTACAGTGCCACTGAAATCACTGTCCTCTTTCTCACTCTCTCCCTTTTTCAGGTTCAAATGCATCCACTACCCTGTCTGATTCTTGTTATCCCTGTTACTCACTGTTGGAACTTATTCCTTGCCACTACCTCAGCCAACTGCTAGAATCATCTCTGGGTCTTCAAGAGGTGTAAATCATAGAATCACTGACTCATAGAAAGTCTGGAAGACCTCTGGAAGTATCTAATCCAACCTCCTGCTCAAAGCCGACTGAAGTTTAAAGCTATATGAGGTTGCTCAAGGCCTTGTCCAGTCCAATCTGGGAAATCTCCAAGGATGGAGACTCTAAATCCTCTCTCAGCACTTATTCCAGTGCTACAGTCAGCAGGAATTTCCCTTGCTGCAGCTCACGGTTACTGCCTTTTGTCCTGTCACTGTGCACTTCAGAGAAGAGCTTGATTTTGTTTTCTCTGCAAGCCCTTTTTAGATAGTTGAAGATAGCTATTGGATTGGGGGCATCTCTTCTACAAGATGAACAGAACCAGCCCCCTCAGTTTTTCTTCCTTCTTCATGTGCTCTAACCCCTAACCATCGTGGGAGGATAACACTAGATTGTGCAATGATGTTCATCTAACTGGGGAGCTGTTGTAAGACATGTAGAAAGAGGACTGGCACATGGCTGTTGGTGCTTGGGAGGGGTGAGTGAGGGACAGACAAATACATTGAAACCTTGGTTCATCTGCTGCATTTAGTCACACAAAATTCAGGACAATCACTGCAGTAGAACTATCTGAATTCTATGGTATTTTCAGACAAACAAGACTGTAGGTAAGAAGGAATTAAACAGACACATAAAATGAAGGTACATGTCAGATGTTATATGATTTGGATAAAAACATAGTGATGAGGACACAGCCCAGGGGAAAAGGAAATCTGGGAATGTGGTGACTGCTTCAGAAAAAGACCCCAGTAAAAGAGAAGACATTCACAGCATTAGATTGAAGACTGAGAAGTAAAATGAAAGTAGAGCTGAATATACACACTAGATACAGCTGAAGAAACTCAAGAGTCCCTCAAGGGTCCATACTGGGACCACTACTATTTAATATCTTCATTAATGGCCTAGATAGTGGGATTGAGTCCACCCTCAGCAAGTTTGCAGATGACACAAAGCTGAGTGGTGCAGTTGATATACTTGAGGGAAAGGATGACATCCTAGAGGGACCTTGACAGGCTTGAGAAGAGGACCAGTATGAACCTCATGAAGTTGGGGATACTGGTGGGTGGAAAATTGGATATGAGCCAGCAATGTGTGCTTACAGGTCAGAAAGCCAATTGTATCCCGAGCTGCATCAAAAGAAGCATGGCCAGCAGGTTGAGAAAGGTGATACTCTCCCTCTACTCCACACTGGTGAGACCCCACCTGGAGTACTGCACCCAGCTCTGGGGTCCCCAGTACAAGAAAGACACGGACCTGTTCTAGAGGGTCCAGAGGAGGGCCACAAAAATGATCAGAGGGCTGGAATGCCTCTCCTATGAAGAAAGGCTGAGAGAGTTGGGATTGTTCAGCCTGGAGAAGAGAAGGCTCCGGGGAGACCTTATTGCGGCCTTTCAGTATATAAAGGGGGCTTATAAGAAAGGTGGAGAAAGACTTTTTACCGGGGCCTATAGTGATAGGACAAGGCGGAATGGTTTTAAACTGAAAGAGGGTAAATTTAGATTGGATATAAGGAAGAAATTCTTTACGATAAGGGTGATGAGACAGGTTGCCCAGAGAAGTTGTGGATGGCCACATCACTGAAAGTGTTCAAGGTCGGGTTGGACGGGGCTTTAAGCAAACTGATCTATTGAAAGATGTCCCTATCCATGGCAGGGGGTTGGACTAGATGATCTTTCAAGGTCCCTTTCAACCCAAACCATTCTATGATTCTATGATTGTAAACTGAAGTACAGACATATTTTATTGGAACACACAGTTTTCGTAAAATCCAAATGCTTTGTAAAATGGGACAGATTTGAGCAGATCACTGACTTGAAAGAGATCTGGGGAAAAAACTGACAAAACTGATTTTTTTTCCTATTTCTTTGCCTACAGAATTCAGTATTTTCTTTTTCTGAAATGAGTTGCTTTTTAAAATAAAATTATACCATAGTATAGAGTCCAAGTCAAAATAGAGACAAACAGCTTTAGCCACCCTAAAGCAACTCTATTTTCTGAAATATATCTTCCTTCCTGGAACATTTGAGTGTTGCTTTTTTATTATTTTGATTCTTTGAGAATGAATCTGGTTTTTGGAAACTCATAGTCATTCATGAAATAGAACTTTTTATTTCTTTGCATCTTTTTCTTTAGAAAGGTTGGAAAGCCACCTCCAAACACCTGCATACCCATGCTTTATTTAAAAATCATCCAAAACAAGCAGAAAGAATGGGCAATGAAATTGAAAATGCCAGACAGGTGTGAATACAGACAGGAAAACTGAGTGTGTTATAATGGCTGTAAGTATAGACAAGGCATGTAGTCTATACAGTTTACAGTAAGGGAAGAAGAAGCTGGGTGGACAAAAAGGATGGAGTTGTCCCCAGGGGATTGCTTCCTCGGACTCTCTGGACTGGCACTCTGGTGTTCATTTCTACATGCCGGTTTTGGTTTATGTTCAGGCCATTGAGTTAGACATCTTAAAGAGCGGTTTACATCCACAGGCAAGCTAAGTAGAATTAATGCTCATGTTCCCATGGGGACAGGGATTGATATTATGACTACTATTATGTCTAGCTGTTTCATGAGCTGTATAAAAAGAATAAGGGATTTGTGTGTCCTGCCATCTGCTGTCCTGCCATCTGTGAGTGCCATCACACAGGTCAAGCACAGTTTGGCTTTTAGAGGTTAAATGGAATTCACTGGACATATAAAATGCCTCGCTAGAGGTAATATAATTCTATTTGACATTCCCATAGGGGAATTAAAGAGACAAGGATTATACAAAGTAGTATTGGCAGTTTAATGTCAAATTTGAAAGAGGTAAATTAGGAACTGATTAGGTAACTACCAGCAACTTTGGCCCTTCTGATTTTAAAGGGCACAAAAACCAGACAGATTCATGGAATGCAGTATTTCTCTAAAAGATATCAAAGGTCATTGCAAACATGGGCTTTTATGCTAGAACTCAGATTTTAACAAATTTAAGGGCAAATATAAAGCTAGAAGGTACTTTGTAATTCGCTTCCTAGTAAAAGCATAGGTCATAGGAAAAGACATGCAGATCTAGATGTTTTTGTAAATACAGTAATTACAGTCATTTCCTATGTGTAAAATGTCTGTATTCTTTTCTGATAGCATGCATTGCCAAAGATGATACATTTTTCACAGAGAAAAGTAGTTGCTTCTTGACACAGACCAGTATTGGCACAGTTTGAATTTTAACGTTATTCACAAAGTTTGAATGCATTTTGTTTTAAAATACATGAGGAAATGTAGCACCATGCTAATTCATTCCCTTCAGCAGATTTTTTGCGGGGAGGAGGCAATATTCTGAAGTAGCAGGAATAAATTAAATAATATGATTAATAAACTATGTAATTCTGTAGTTAGGACGTTTTTTCCCCACATTTTAACAGTTTTAAAACCAGTCTTTTCTATATGAGTGAGTTTAACTCAAACACCGACTGCAGTTTCAATATTAAGATATCATTGATCACGATCCTGCCCACACAGGTTTGACTTACTCTTTATCAATGCTTACATGCTCTGTAGAGCCTTTGCTGCCTTCAGTAGATTTTGGTTTTATTCTCATAGCTGAGATCTCTTAACACATAATTACCCTTCCTCTTGTTTTTCTTTTTTTCGTAGATTGAATGCTCAAGTATATCTGACTACTCGGAAAAAATTATCAAGGCCAACCACTTGGACAACAGTAAGGCATATATAAAAATAATTTCTTCAGGAGAAAGAGAAGATAACTGTTTCACTTTTTCTGATTAATTTATGTTGTGTGGTTTATATGTAATTGGTAGTTTTGAATAATTTACTTATATAAATACAAAACTAAACACCTCATTCTAGGCACTACAACAATTCCTCACGGGAGAAGTTACTTCTACATTTACTTCTAGGCTCACAAACAACAGAAGCAAATAGGACTCATCAGCAGGCAGTTTGATTTAGCAAAGCAGACAGAAGACCCCATATTAGATCTGAACTTTTCAAATTAATTCTGCCATTTGAATTCCACCTTATCCCTTAAATTAAATACACACACACACACACTTACATTCAAACTGAAATAAGGTTCAAAGCAAAAAGTATTCCATATCAATATAGATTTTTCACTAAGAGTTTCTTCTGACTTCCAACTTTAAAAAAAATTTTTTTTAAAAACCATATTGAAACACACACACACAAATGAAAATGCTCAATTCTCAGAATAACAGTATCATAGAAAATTTTTTTTTTCTTGAAAGGAAAACTGTTGAAATTTCCAGCGATGTGGAAACACTTCAATTAAAAAAGATACTAAAAATACCCCCAACCTACTGAAAACTCTTAACAAAAAATAGTCTCCAACAAGCTCTATTTCATGTATTCAATCCTCCTCCAAAACACTGCACACAAGATATCTTTGTTACAACCTAAAAAATCAGGCTTTTTTAACTGAGGCTGTGAGCCAGTTCTTATTTAAAAGTGCTCTTTGTGAAGAGCTTGCCTTTGCTGCAGAGCAGTGCAGGTCATAGCTGGCTAGACTGTTTCATTTGCTTCCACTTTTAGCTGTGTCTGCACTGGTGCTATGCTAGCACATGTGCAGGAATAGATTTCGGAGATTTAGCAGATTTAGATCTGCTCTAATTTTTATTGCTGTCACTGGCAGCTTCTGACTAACACGGAGCTGTTCGGGAGGAGAATTTATTTTACAGCATGTGTATTCAAGTGGTGTGGTGTGAAAGAAACAGCAGTGACGCGGGATATGAGAGGCCAGCCAGTGTATGCAATTTCGGTTCAGAAAAAGAAGGAAGCAAAAGACTGGAAAATATTCTCCTCCACAGTAGGGATAAGGCGCTAGAACAATGAGGTGTTGACCTCAGCTTGGTTATCCTGCACCTTCAGTGCAGAGCCCGTATATTCCCAGAATGGCCTTTCATCAAATAGCTACACAAACAGCATACCATAAATCAATTTACATTTGGATTTCCACCAACAGGAATTGTGTGTGAAGGGACCATTGATATGAAGGATCCAGTGTGCTCCAGAGGTTGCAGAAGGTATTCATCTCTGCTTCTTCCTCCTGTTTCTCCAAGGATCAAGTCCTTGGAAAAACTGTGGAGCAAGAAGTAGAGACCCCTTCCCTTTGGCAGAAGACTTGCCTGGACAGTCTATCCAACTGCAGTTTGGTCTCCAGTATAAACAAATTACATAACTGATCTAACATTTACATTTACACACTTTACACTAACCCACATTCACTTTTATTTTAATGCAACCAGGTACTGAGCCAAAGGATCTTGTTGCTCATGGAAATTTTTCTTTTTTCCCCCTAATTGTTTAGAGAAATGCAGAGTCAGCAAAAGGGGCTGAACCAAGAGAAAACCCACTGTTTCCAGAACAGATACAATACAGCTGGGGACAGCACAATGTGTTCCCACATGGTGCCTTATGAAGATGTTTCATCAAAGTGAAGGGAGGTGGGAGGAACTTGTGCTGCTGCTGCTTACACTGTGACTGTTCTAGGTATAAACAGAGGGCTTCAAAGTCTGCAGGTGTGTCATTCTGGCAGCTGTCAACAGTGGTAAAATTCACTCCAAAAGAATTGTGGCAGTGAAAGTTCTCAGGAGAAAAGAGAACTAAAGAGAACTCGTGGCTGGAGCTTATAGACATGAAGAGTCTTCAGTATAACAACAGATGAACTATTGAGCTACTAACTGTGAAAGGAAGGAGTTTAAAGAATGGGAAGGAGAAGAGAACTCTGCTCTTTTCCAATCAGGCTGCTCTTACCAGCTGATACTTTGTGTTACCAGTCTGAATCAGAGTGCTCCCAACTTCTTAGGGAGCCAGTCTGGATTAAAAGTTTGCTATGCAAATCAAGTGGCCACATCTACTTTGACTAATACTAGTACTGCATGTATTTTGGAAAGGCAAAACCTCATTTTCCCTGGGCTGAGTTCTAAAAATCATTTAACCCACACTTCCACTCTTAAACAGCTAAATGAAAGTACCTAGTTAGTTCTAACTAAATGAAAGTACCTTCATCTTCCTCAAACTGAATGTTGACCACTTTCATCAATAAAAATTGGCATCATTAAGAATTGCCATTTATTAAGAGTAATACAGTAATCTTATCAATTAGTAATGGAAAATAAAATATTCCCTACTCATATTATTCCTGAATTTCAAGTGCATCAGTTACCTTGTCAAGGAAGAATCCAGAACCATGAGACTTTACCCACTTCAACAAAAAATACAAATAGCAGACAAACACAAGCTGAAGATTATTTATCTAAAGAATTTGGAATACATTTATAAATAGGAAATATATTTTAAAAAATGCAAGAATGATTGGTGAATTGTGTAGTAATCCTAAAACAAAATTATTTGTTACAACTGAACTACATATGGACCAGCATTTAAATTTCCTTTAAGCAAAATATCTGTTCTAGTATCAACCAATTCTATTAATTGCTTGTTGATTTGCTTTTGCAGTGCAGACCCAGTCTCCTGTAAGTAGTATACCATATTGCCAGTAATTTATTGCACTGTGTTGTAGTAGTGTCTCTGAGGATCTGGTATTCTATACCATCAAACTTCCAGCAACCTTTTTAATTTCCTTGAAACTAATTTGGTGACAAAATACCTGACAGCAATGTTTTCCAGCAGTCGCTTTAGATAACTGCAGAAAGTTATGCAAGTCTAAACCAGATAGAAGATTCAGAGTGAGAATGCCAGTATGTTATAAAAGATTCAATCATGAAGCAGAAAGGAATGAAAAATGATTTTTCATGAGAGAACCGTGTTTGTACAAATTTTCTTATTTGTGTACTGTCAGGATAGATCTGCCATTCTCAGTTGAGTCAGCTCCCCAGAATTCATGGAAGAAATAAGCCTTAGTTTCCTCATTGTGAAGCCAGCATAATATGTTGAAAAGCAGAGAATTAGATCCTAGTTCTGTAAATCTCTAATATCTCAGTGATGAGATCATGTATGTGTAACCCTACAGGGATGTTTAAAGGATTCTAGGTGGATTCTTTGCATTACTTGGTCAATGATCTAGAAATCTTCCAAATTCCAAAGGGCGTGTAAAATGAGATCATGCAGGTAACCAGGTAAGGCCTGTTTTTCTGTTGTTTTTTTATATATGGGTTTTATTTAGTTTGGGTTTTGGTTCTGTGTTTTGTTTGTTTTTTTTTTTCCTTTTATACTGATACTAAAACTTCTGTTTATTATACTTATTGCAAGTAGTTTTAAAATAGTGTAAAATCCATTGAGTCACATCGAGTCACCCCTTATCTACAGGCATTCAAGAAGAGAATCATATTGAAAAGGTCAGCCTGACATTCACTAGTAAGGAACTTAGTCAGGTGTTTTATTATGTGAAACATATTTCTTTGGATTCTTTTTTCAGTAATCACAATATTTAAAGGTAAAGTGGAAGAAGTTGAATTACCCGTGGATAAAGTAGACATCATCATCAGCGAGTGGATGGGTTACTGTCTATTCTATGAGTCAATGTTAAACACAGTCATCTTCGCACGAGACAAGTGGCTGGTAGGTGCTCTGCATGTCATAGTCCTTGCTGGAGCAGTCGTCATTTATTTTCTGACTACAAGCCTTCCCTCTCCTACAGTCACCATAACAAGACACAGTTACATCTCCAAGTGACATTTTCTAGGCTTTAATGAAAAGATTAACAAAGGGAATCTCAGTGAAAGAGCTTTGCTTTCAAATAACTACTGGTGAAGTTCATATAGACACTATCTAAGACGTTGCCACAGGCTGCAAGAGTTGCTGATATTAAAGCTGATGTGACAATCTGAAGGAAAACAATAAAGGCATGCAAGGGGTGCTTGTCTGGTTTTTGTATGTGCAGTTCAAAATGTGATGTCTTTGTCAGGTGAATAGATTACGAGATCCATTTCCCCACAATTCATCAACAGAAACCTGGAGGGCTAATGTTTCCAGACCGAGCTGCTTTGTACGTGGTAGCAATTGAAGACAGACAGTACAAGGACTTCAAAATTCATTGTGAGTAAATGCCTAACAGTAACCCTTTTCTATGGTTATTTCCCTGGAATATTTAATCTGTAGTGGCCTACCATAATGTCTTCGCTGGCAAAGTTTTGCAAAAGCCAAGAAATCACACTGACCAGGCCAGAATTCCAATATAAACGTGAACACTGAGAATACTCTAGTCTGGTGATAAATTCAGGAAACTTGCAGTAATTTAAAGTGCACAAAGGAAAGATGCATGAATAAATTGTAGAGCTTGCTTAGAGTTACATTGATATCTCTACGTCTATTTTAAAATGTGGATTTTAAGAGATTTAGGTTTGTTGTTTTGATAAATACATCATCGCACATAACTGCCATTAAAATTGGTAATATTGGTAATAGATGGTAATGCCAGCTAGGTGCTGGGTTTTGTTTTTAAAATAACAAGAACAGAAAAATTAATAAGATGCAAATTAATTGTAAATGTTAAGAAATCAGCCTAGAAAAAATATCTCACTAATAAGCTTCTCAAGAAGAAAAAAAACATGTAATGCTTTTTTGACTTTTTAAAACACTATGTGAGAATTTTTAAATTAAAAATAAGGATCAAAAATTTCCGTTTTACTTTGATGTGAAAAAAAGTTATAAACTTCTTTGTTTTACTTCATAGATGCATAAAATTGACTTTTCCTTTACATTTTAAATGTTTATTTTTCCCGTGAAGTTTCATTGAATAACTGGTGCCGTTAGTGACCTCTGCAGGTCACCTAGTCCAGCCTCCTGCTCAAAGCAGGCCAGATTTCACAGTTAAAGCAGGTCACTCAGGGCCCTGCCCTGCGCAGTCAAGGGGTGGGGATTCCGTAGCTTCTCTGGGCACTGGTTCAAATGCTGAAGCACCCTCAGGAGTAAACATGTTTATGAATATCCAGTCACAATTTTCCTTGCTGAAACTTATCTTAATTGTCCCTTGTCACCTGAAGGGAATCTGACTTTTTCTTTGTTTCTGTAGGAGCAGATAGCAATTAGATCCCACCACTAGCCTTTGCTATTCCAGGCTAAGCAAACCTAGTTTTCTTGGACACTCCTCATATTTTAGCATGTGGTTCACTTTCATCGCCACAAGGTCATACTCCTGGTTCACAGTCAACTTGTTGTCCCCCAGGTCACCCAAGTTTGGATTTATTTGATCATCATAGGTTTGATGAAATGAGCAAGTTCTACATTGTTTCACTATTCTTTTATTTTTTAATTTTTTTAATTTTTGACTTTTATTTATTTTTCGGAGCTGGTCAATTTCACTTTAAGGCATTTTCCATTAGGGGAAAAAAAAAAACAAAACACAAAATTCCTAAGCAGTTTTATTAACTAAGGATACATTCAAAAGCTTGGGTAAAATTAGTGGGTTCAGTCAAACTTTAAATGAAAATGCCTAACTCCTCATTCCTTGCCTCTCAGCTCCTCTCAGAAAAGAAAGTTTGGTGTTTCTGTAATCAAATTCAGTGCCAACACACAGAACTGTCAATGCGTCAGAACTGCCATTTTGGGTCAAAAGCAAGCCCAGTGCAGTGGGGCAGTGACAGGAAGTCTGTATAGGTGCCAGGGAGAATTATATCTACTCCTCAAGCACAGCCTAGATTTTTCTCCTCAGTTATGTGGTGACCTTGACAACTAAATTCCTTACAAAATTTACAGCTTCAAAAGGATGAATGAGGCTTCCATTCTGTAAAGGAATCAAAGCCATTTTGGCCTAGAAAAATTCCTTATGCCTTCTTTCACCTTGCTTTTGAACTCCTTCCTTTCTAGGCCTTGAGTCTTTTTCTCTTCTCATAGACAATACACCTGTTTTGAGCTTGTTTATTTTTTCATCATTTAAAAAAAATGTTTTGGGTTCTTTTTCTCTTCTGAAATGATGTTTTCCTTTAAGACACTTTCTTTTCTGATTCCCCCTCTGATTTCCCTTCCCCCCCTCACTTTTTTATACCTCTGTGTCTTCTGCAGTTATTTCCATCTCACTACCTATCTGCATCACCATCTTGTCTCTCTTTTCAGTTTATAAATCCTTGATGGTGTCTCCTTACATTTCAATTTTTCATCTTTCTTTTTTCTCTCTTAAGGTGGATAGAGTCTTGCCTTCATATGAGATGCAGGGCTGAGCATTTCAAAGGGCACTCAAGAACCATCATATTGATTAAGAAATAATGCAATATGAGGTTTCTAAAGAACTCTGACTTCTGCTGTCTCAAACTTTATTAATGCCACAGAGTATTACTGTAGTAAATTACTCTGATTTCCTGCAAAATGTAAAACATATAATTTTGTCTTTTAACTCCTGTGACAGGTCTCTGTCTAATACAGACTGTGGCATATATTTCAAAGGCATCCCATGTAGGCTGAAGTACATCAAGTGATGGAGGCCCCAACAGCTCTGTTAATAAATTGTTCCTTCAGGGTTTCCTAGTTAATCTTTTCTGAGTAACCATGTGAAAACATATGGCTTCTATAAATATAATCTGAAGTTCCCACATGCTCATGATGCCTGAAACAAAAGTTTTAATCACTCTCTCCCCTGAAATACTAAGAAACTCACAGCCCAATAAAGAGATAACATATCAAAGAACTGTTCATGTCCAGATTTGTTCCAATTTAGAAATGTGCAGATTTTTTGCTCATACTACGTTTTCCATCATAGTCCTCTGGGAGCACCAGTAACTCAAATGCTATGCTCTGAAAAAACAAGACATTTCAAACATGCTCAATATTGCTGTTTATCAGTTTACCTTGCTTGTGTTCAAACAATTTTTTAAAAAGTTCATGGTATTCAGTTTAGATTTTCAAATGGAGCACTGAATGGACCTTTACTCATATGGTTCATAAGACTAAGATTTCACTTTTTTTGGAGGTTTTTGTTTTCATTTTGTTCAAGGAAAAAAAAACCTCAGCAAGATAATAAACATTTATCGGAACAATCAGAAGAACAGTTCAAATATGGAAGATCAGTATGGCTTTTAAATCTTTCAGAAAGTGGACATTTTGCTTTTTTGTCATGATGTACATGCAGATTAAAACTTGGATGCCCCAAATATTGAAACACACCTGTAATTCTACTCCTGTCAGTAGTTCACTTGTTGAAACTAAGACTATTTAAATAAGTAGAAGAGCATGCAAACTGCTGATTGAATAGCAATGTATAAAAAAAGGAAATATTAAACAGAATGAATAGCAAAGGATAGAATAATCTTAGCAGCTCTTTCCAAGTCTCAACCTGACATATTATATGATTTTGGGCAACACTCTCAAATGTCTAAAGCCATGAAAATCATCGACAAATCTCATATAACACAGTTTTGGGGACACCAAAACACAAGGGCCACTTGTTCAAAGGTGTACATTGAGGGGTTATTTTGCCACAACTGCATTATCTGTAAAATAGCAATGATGACATAGACAACTGGGGCAGGGAGGAAAGAGCTAAGGAGGAGAGCTGAAAGTTAGGGGATGGTAGAAATTCTTTCAAATGAAAGATACTTTGAGAAACAAAAAATATTTTTATTATTACTGCTAATCTTTGACACATCCATTTGCATTGACAGGGTGGGAGAATGTGTACGGCTTTGACATGACCTGTATTAGGGATGTTGCCATGAAGGAGCCTTTGGTGGACATAGTAGATCCAAAGCAAGTGGTGACCAATGCCTGTTTAATAAAGGTTTGGTAATTCCAAATATACCTAATTATGAATGTTTACACCTAACTGTAGGATTCTTTGGAGACCTGCTGCTTATGTTTTACTACTATCTTTGTATGCTTCTAACTAGCTGCAGAAGCCATCATCATAGAATGCTATCACACTAAGAAGGAGAATTGTGCAGTTTTGAATTAGTCAGTACTAGTATGTTGCACATGCCCACTACTGTCACCTGAACATTGATACCTTGATCACTTATGGAATACCCAAAAGCAAGCTGCTCCTTGTGACTCTGTACTCATCTGGCTACTGCTAACTGTAACTTAAGACTTTTACAAATTATATGTGTGCAAATACTGGATAAAGACATGGTGTATTTAGATATGAGTTTTAATTGCCCTACCTTCTTGTAAACAGAGGTTGGAAATTACTGATGGAATGCTGCTGAGGAGAAGAGGTAGATTAATTCTGTTTGCACTAAAAAAAGACTGAAGCATCAGTTTCTGAATTGGTCAGCTCTGATGAAATAACTCTAATTTATTCCAGAGCACGAGATCAGAATTGGAACCTAATTTATTTGTATAACTTCCTAATTCTTAGCCTTATCCAGAATGTTACTGTGCTCTCCCAGCCCCAACATCTGCAGCCAGAGGTTAGCTTGTTCCCTCTACATATAAGTTCTATGTTCTACATATAAGACAGAATGGTCACTACTTCCTGTTCACAAGAACACGTTCCATAGCCTGCAGGAACACATGAAAGCTCTCAAATTCCTTCCACATGAAGTAATCCTCCTCATATGGGACTACTGTCATGAATAAGGCTGTCCACATCAATAGCAGTGGTAGGATCAGTTCCATAAATCCAGGAGTGTGCTCATTTATCCCAAAGGCTCAGTTCTAATTTTTCTCTTTCACTTTTTGCCAGTAACAAACACAACATTAAGTATCCCCATATGCTAAAAGGAAAGATATGCCTTTAGTCTGCAGAACCTTTACTGAAAGCAGCAAAAAGGAACAGAAGTAGAAACTCTGTGTGAGTACGTATGCATGCACAGTCCATCTGCACTGAGGGGAACACAAGATGATTGTGTCTGAAAACAGCCTGAGCCAGAGCAATTTAAAATTGCAACACACACAAAATAAACAGCTATTTAGACTGCATAAAATACATCTGGAGAGTGAGAGATCAGGTGGCAAAATGGGTTGGCTTCTCTGGAATAAAAAGTTGTAAAAGCCGCATGCCCTTAAATGAAGTGCAAATCTAATGCTTTCTTTAGAAGGTCTTTGAAAGTAATTGGATTAAGAAGACAGACAAAATTTTTCAAACTGTTCCTATTCAGGTTTTATATTTAATTCTATGTGGCCTGACATATTTTGTCCGTACACTGAAAGGTGCTTTACCATGTAATGGCACTTTGGGAGCAAAGCAGGTAATAACTACACAAGCAGGAACCACTCTCTGTCCCAGAATCTGACCCTAATCTCACAAACTGATCACGAAAAAAAGAGAAAATTGTCAATGAAAGGCAGGAAGGTGGGAGGCTTTTCTTCAAGCTAGCAGTATGGAAGCAGGAAAAACTGAGGCTGCATTTCTTTTTTTAATTTAATTTACTTTTGCACATGGTTTATTTATATAAAGTGCATTCTTTGATCCCGAAAATATTTGTGAATTCAGAGAATAATATTAGCCTAAGAAAACAGAGTTTTTAGGATTTTTTAGGGGTGTATTCAACCCAAAACCAGCTAACTTAGGGTGTCTACCAGATGAGTCTGGATTCCCTATACAGTAGATGGACTAGTCACTAGATGCATTCCTAACAGAGCAGTCAGAGCCCTGTGCTTTCTGCAGTTATTTTAATTCCAATTTAGATGCTCTGAATTGTTCTACAAAATCAGCAAAATAAGACATCAACCCCTGCATGCTATGTAACCACGACACTTATCTAGAAGCCTGGAGACTTGAGTAAATTGTCCTCATTTGTACTCTTCAGGAACTGGATGTAACCCAAGTCTTGAACCCTTCAACGAACTCTAGCCACTAGGCCACAGGTGCACTGGGGGTGGTGCATGCAGGGAATACAGCATCTTCTCTGTTGTGGAAGCAATTCCCCTTTGAATGATCTCTTAAATGTATTCCAGGGGCATAGGAATTTTTCCTGGCAGGTAGAAGTCCTCTGTTCAAATTCCAAACCAAATCAGCCAGGGAGGATAGTGGGACCAAAGCATCTTCAAACCACCGAAGTCAATAACTGATCTCAGGAAAAGTGTACAAGTGTCCTTCTGAGGGCCTACTGCTTTAACATTGCCTGAAAAAATGGAAAGGTTTATTTCAAACTCAGTAAAACAGTTGTGTTTTCTTCTCTGGTCCCCTTGCATATTAGAGAAATACAAATGGTTTTGGGTTGACCCAAAACTTTTTCTCTATGTTAATTTTGACTTGGTGTCAGCACTAGAGACTACAATAAAAATAAATCAATTGTTCACACAGCTGTAGAAAAACCTGCAATGAGAGAGTGGCAAAAACTCTCAAAATGAAAGAAGAATGAAGAACATGCCACATCAAGTTTATAATAAAAAATACTGTTAGACTTCCCTGAATATCCTCCCCTATCTAGCCATAGAGAAAGAACAAAAAAAAAAAAAAAAAGAAGTAAATCTAATTTTATGCTCCCATTTGTCCCACACTTTCCAGGAACAGTTTAAAGTTCCTGCAGGTCACACACCATTTTAAGATTACACAGTTTAATGCTACTTAAAGCACAAACTGCCTTCCCTACACAAAAAATTTATGCAACATTCTTGTTTATCAGAGAACATAGCATAATAGCAAAAAAACATTGACCTATATGCTCAAATATCCAGTTCTTTGAGAAATTTCCGCTGTTTTGGAAATATGATTCACCTGTGTGAAGCCTTATTTCAAAGGACCTGCAGTATTGTCTGCAAAATGGTACTGTTGCTCAGAGAGATCCAGCCACACAGGTGAGGCACTTGTCTGTGAGCTGCGATGAGTCCCATGTTCTTCTCCCATAGTAATCTTGACCCATGATGTTTAGGACAAGGCATTCCTCATGAGACTTTTCTCTTGCTCCACTGCAACTTCAGTGAACTCCCTAATCACATTCCTTTCTCCCAGCTTCTCCTCAAGTAAAGCAAGAGGCACCTATGCCACTCATTTTCCATCTTTCTTCAAACACTGCTCTTTTTTTCTCATTTTTCTTCTCTACTCTTTTCTCCACATGAAAACCTCCCTTCCCTTTCCTAAGTGACTTTCCCTGTCACGCTTTCCTTTCCAACAGTTCTCCCCACAGTCTTTCCTTTCAGCAACCTCAGATTTAACTCCGCTTATTCCGGCCCCACCACCACCCTAGTAATTTTCAGGCATTTCCTTCTGTGCAAACAGGAAAAGACAGCAGAAGAGGGGCCCTGGCAGGAGGCTGAGGTCTCTGTTATCTAGAAGCCATAGCTACATTTGCTTCCCTGTTATTTCATCTAATAGAAGACCAACATATGCTGCAATATCTAGTCAAAACAATCTCAGATACTCCATTCTTCCTTTCACTGCTCCCCCGAAACACCCAGAATTTAATGTTGTTTCTTCTCTCCCTACATTAATACTGTTAGTTCTCTGCACTCTTTAAAAAAAAAAAAGAAAACAGAAAAATAATTTTCTTTTGGAAAAGTGAATGTGTTATGGGGGCTGACTATTGCATTCAGTGCTCCCCTCACATCTTTATGCATGCATGAAACTCACAATATAGGTCATTTTCTCAATGTTTGTCAGAAAAGAGGGTTTGGCCCCTTCTCCTTTCCCTCGCAATTAATTTTGCTTCTCAGCCTTCAGATCAATCCTTGTCCTAAAGCTGGCAATACTGCTTGTACCAATGCCGCCTGTCCTCCAGCTCCTACACCAGTTCAGCACCTTTGCCTGCTATGATTAGCACTGCTTTCACCATCACATCCTATGGTAGGGTGACCATTTCCCTCTTTGTCCAAACCAAGACAGCTAGTGCAATGGGAGAGAGGAAGGGGGGAAAAACCCCTAACCCCAAATCCAAAAGAAACAAACAAAACACCCCACCAAAACCAGACATTGATTGAGATTTGAATCTTTAACTTATCTCCATGCTCACACAATCCTAGCTGAGTAAGCTGACTGGCTGGGAAGCAGATCAGAAACGAGGTGGAGTGGCACCCTAGAAGCAACCTTAATTATGATTCGCGTGAGGAAATGCATCAGGCAGCAAGTCAGCATTTTTCCCATCAGCAAACCTGATTCAAGGCTGTTTCTCTCATTAGTAAGGTTGCCTTCAGCTAAGGTGATACCATTCAAACGAGAAATACATAGCAGCTGGCAACACTGCATCTCAACCTCACTGTCACCATCCCCGTGATTCTAAACGATCTTCTATACATCATTTGCTCAGTCCTAAAGCAATTCGTGCCACAGGACAGTCCAAGAACCATTCTTTATGCAGTGAATGAAAAAACTGGACCTCTGTCTCTCTGCAACAAGGACATGTAGCATGCATGTCTCATGGTCTTTCATGCAGTGTCAACCACAGTCTCAACCTTCCTATTTAGCTGAGAATTCTGACGTTTTTATTGTTGCTCAGCTTAACACATTTTATTTTTTTAGTATAATTAAGAGCTGTATTTTGTTCAGTTCCATGCTTAACTATGCCCATTTTGTTGTTGTTGGTTTTGAAATCTAAATTAAATCTGGTAAATCATGACTTCTCCACTTATTTTATGCAAAGATAGCATTTGTCCCCTGTGCTGTTAGCTGTAATTTACATTCAATAAGCAGTGTTATTTAATGTAAGAATATATAGTAGCCAGAGTACGATTCAAAGAGATCACCAAAACAGGATCAGGCCAGTTTCAAAACTATATTAATTAATAAAAAAAACGACATTTGTCTCGTATCTTGCATAGTAAAAAAAGTATGTTTCTGTCCTTAAAAAAATGATTGCATAAGTGACCACCATTTTATCCAGCACATCTCTTCAATATTTCTGAGACATTTCCACTAACTTCTGTAATAAAAATAGTTCCGACTGCTTTTGATTCCACTTTACCCTGCAGAGCCAACACAGCTCAGAGAGAGGGAGCTAGATCCCTTTTATGTGCCTCATCATCGCACTTAATTCACAACTTCCGCACAGTGATACCACTAAAAAGCCACCAAATATTACAGAAATCTGCAGCTGTCACCCACCAGTCCAGTCTAGCTTTTCAAAGCAAATTTTGCAGGCTGCTATCGAAATCTGCTGGGAGACTTTGGAAATTCTTGTTCCTAGTATGTTTTTTTATTTTATCTTCTTTTGAGGAAAAAAATACCTTTTAAGTCTATCCCACCTTTAAATGACCACTTATAAACATGGGTCACATAAGCACTAATGACTCAGAGTGCCATTGCAATGTACTAGAATGATTTTCATTATTGTTAAGTTATTCTTAACAGTATTGCTAATCAGACAGGCCAAAACTATAGCTTGCTTAAATCATCTCACCATAAGTTTTCTAAGTCTCAGAAACACATGATATGTGGTCCATGCAAAGACCTCAGTAACTGAAATATGGCTGCATCTTTTGATGTCTATTTTTGCAGACTTCTCTTGGCTTATAGAATGCAATTGCTAAGAGAGCCCTCTATTGTGCCCTAAAAGAGGCTAAAAGAGCCCTCTAATGGACATTCTAGACTCTGCTCTCTATTTTTGCAGCGTGAGTCTGAAGTAATGCTGGTGAGGTCAGTGATATGATTCCTGGCTTATGTTGGCAGAGTAGAGGAAATTTTTGCCTCCAAAGCTTCTGTTTCTCTGTATGCATGAACAGTTTTGTTGTTAATACTGACTTTCCAAATAATAGAGAGAAAAATATTTTGGGGGTATCCGGCTCTTGCCAAATATGCCCTCACAAAGACAATAAGGACGGTGAAGCCAGATACACTTAGGAGGATATCAGAAAGTGCACTGATAGGAAACATTTCCCATAGCATTAGAATACAATTAATAGTATTTCAGACTTAGTATCCTCCCTATGATGACAATGCTTGCAATACCTAGCTGGGAAAATCAGATCCACCTGAAAACCTCAGTTTAAGCCTTGAACAGTGAGATTTAAATATTGATGGAAATAAGCAATCTTGGAGACTACCTCATTGCTCCCAACTACTGCAATCAAGTCATAGTACAATTTACATGATATGCATGTCTCTAGTTCAAGAGTAAGATCCCTGTGCTTACTATTTGGAATTGGTTATCTGACATAGGACTAGAAAGCATTATCAGCAAAAAGCAGGCCCCTGTCATGCCTCAGATGTTTTGACTGCTTGACACAGTCAAAGCACATTCCCTTCCAGAGACGCTCAAACAAATCAGAAGTTTATTTTTTTAAAAACCCAACTCTGCCATCTTTCCTCATGCTGACAGTCCCTGATGATGAAAGGTCTTAGAAGTGGGATCTGTATCTCCATTTCAACATCCATTGTGCCTATATTTGTCAAAGCATGGTTTTACCTTGATTTCCTCCAGCTCCTGCAGCCCCTCCCTGCCTTTCCCAAGGATGTACACTCTTCTGTAGGTGGCCTCTCTTATCACACTCGGTCAACTTAGTCAGATAACTGGATCATTTTCTGATGATTTCATATATTCAAATGTGCCATTGATTTCTTACAGTGTTAAAGGGTTGCCAGTTGTCTTTGTTGCTGATCATTAAATAAAATGCTTAAGTACGTCATTTAACACTTACCTTAGAGTCACAGATATCTGCATGTAAATGCCTTTTTCTTTCTCTTCAAAACAGGAAGTAGATATTTATACAGTGAAAACTGAAGAATTGGCATTTACTTCTGCATTCTGCCTCCAAATTCAGCGTAATGATTACATTCATGCCTTGGTCACCTATTTTAATATCGAATTTACAAAGTGCCACAAGAAGATGGGATTTTCTACAGGTAATCTGTATTTCTTTTCTATTGCTATCAGTATATCAGTGCTACTGGTCAGATGGTACATGGAGGCTTACTGTACCATCAGGTTCGAATTTCAGTAATAAAAAATATTGTCAATTTGGGGGAGGTGAGCAGGATGGGGAAAGGACAACTGTTTGTAGGAATTCTGCAAAAACAGGCAGGATTTCACAATAGCTACCAAGCTTAGAGCTCAGCGGGAATGATGACCCAGGAGTTTATGTCCATCACCAGTTATATCTAAATCCTGTGTCAAGTTTCTCAGCTTAGACAGGGAATTGTCAGCTCAGTGAGAAATAGCAGCTCTGCATCCTAGTTTCCCCAAAATCCAAAACTCAACAAAAGCTCTTGTCAGACTAGAACAAAACCATTGTTTTTTACCAAGATACAACCACACACATACTGCTTATGTAAATTGGCTCTAACAACCAAAATGTGAAACTCTAACTTACCTTGGTGAGCAGATATTTAAAGGAATAAATCCATTCCTGTAAGGCATTGTTCACCAGAGTGAATAAACCATCCAGTGTTGCAAAAAATGTAAAAAACTCATGATTGCTTTAATGACAAGAACAACAAATTAGAGCTGGTGCTGGCTGCAGTTAGCACCATTACCAAGTGGGACCTGATGTAAGTTAAATATGATTGGAAATTTCTTTTTTTCTCCCTTCACAGGAGCTCTCAACCCTTTACATGAGATTCAAAGCTTGAAGTACTTTGTTAAAATACTTATTTATATTTAATTCTGGAAGTTTAACCATATGGATGATGTTATTTGGTACCTCATATTCTTATGTTTTTCAGTAACCATGTTTCCCTGGACATTTTATAAATGTGTTAAACTATAGTATTTCCCACACCATGATAGGCATCACAAAGCATAGCTAGGGAGACATGAACAATCTGTGAGGCACTGCAGTGGTATCCTGAAGTGCTAATATTTCTCAGTTTGTGCTGAAAAAAATTATCTAAGGTGGAAAACACTTTAGGTTTTAGGCATTTGTTTTTTCCACAGAAGGCTGTTTTTTCAGCAGAAGGCAGCACATTACTCTTTTCTAAAAGGTAATATAGTCAAACCTTCATTTTTCTGTATAAAATAGCTTTGAATGAAGGATGTAGTTACTGTGTTGTGATGTCAATCGAAACCTACCTTAGTAAAGGAGGTCTACTTATATTGCCAGAACTACATGAAAGGTCTTTTATATCATTGAGAATGTGGCTTCATCTGCAAAGGAATAACGGAATGTGTTTCTGTTTTATGTGTACATATGAACATACATATTTTAAGAAACATCTGTTGACTAGATTAGGATATTTGATTAATGTTTTCCCATAAAATATGTCCCATCATCAAATCTAGCCTCAAACCCAGCCATTCTTTGCTTGGCTCTTAGGCATCCCAGTGAATAGCCATCAAAAGTGGCAAAGAAAAGGACCCACTATGTTATTGCAAGGAGTTGCTTGTCTGCAGAGTAGATATAGACTTGCTCCAGTATCAGTATAGCAAAAGGTGGCTGGGTTGAGGACTTTCTTGACTCTTCTTGATGTTTGGGTGTATGGAATAAAGAGGGCTCACTCAGGTACTTAGACTGAAAATGTTCTGCAAGACCACCACAGGTGGCCTTAGCTTCCTGTAGCACATAGGAAGTGAGAACTCAAGGAGAGAGGTTAAAGAGTATTAGGGAGAAGAGGCTACGTTTGGACAAAAGCCCAGGGCAGATATCAAGTTTGGCATAATGTCAAAAGGTCATGGTGATGGGGGAAGGTTCTTGATGATTAGAAGAAGACAGCTATCACACCCATCTTCAAGAAGTGGAGTAAGCAGGATCCATGGAACTACAGGGCTGCCAACCTCACCTCAGTTCCTGCGAAAGTTATGACACAAATCCACCTGGAAACTATTTCCAGCTATATGAAGGACAAGAAGGTGATTCAGAACAGCTAGCATGGATTTACTAAAGCCAATTATACCTGACCAGCCTGATTGCCTTCTAGATGGCTAGCTGTGTGGATGAGGGAAGATCGGTGGCTGTTGTATATCTTGACTTTAGCAAGGCCCTTTATACAACCTTGCATAGCATCCTTACAGCTATATTGGTGAGATACAGACTGGATAAGTGAACAATAACATAGGTGAAAAATTGGCTCAAAATGTGTCAATCATTAAACTCAAACCAGAGGCCAGTTATTAGTAGCATCCCACAGATGACCAACAGTGAGGTCAATATTGTTCCACATCTTTATTAACAACCTGGATGATGGCATAGAGTGCACTCTCAGCAAATTTGCTGATGATCCCAAATTGGGAGGAGCATAGGCTGGAGAGAAAGGGCTGCTATTTAGAGAGACCTACACAGGTTCAGAATGGGCTAATAAGAACCTTATAAAGTTCAGCAATGCCAAATGCAAAGTCCTGCAGCTGGGACCAAACAACTCCATGCTATTGCTTGGGCTAACTGGATAGAAATCAGTTTTGCTGGAAAAGACTCTTGGATTCTGGTGAGCAATAAACTGAACATGAGTCAGAAGCATGCCTTTGCAGCGAATCTGGCCAATCATCCTGACCTGTATTAGCATGATTGTAGACAGGTGGTTGAGGGAAGTGGTTCTTTGCCTCTATTCAGCACATCATGATAAGGTAGGTGTGGAACAAGTTGCTGCATAAAAAGGTCATTTGGCCTTGTGTAACTGAAGGAATAGACACCACTGTCTAGAAGACTGGTCTGGATTCTCAGCCAGTGTCTATTGGCAAAGCTCTGCTGAATTCAGTAAAATATCCAAGTTTGTAGGACATGAGGAAGTGCCACTTCATTGATATGTCATTTTTTTAATTACAAGGAAAATAAGCGTGTGATTTGGAGTGGACTTGAAGACCTGTGCCTACATTCCACATACATACCCTGTTCACAGAGCACAAGTTAACTGATATGTCAGGCTTTTCTAAGGAAGATAGCTCTGCATAAGGGCATGTGCACATGTACATGTGTGTACAAGATAGCAGTTATGATTTAAAATATAAGTTCAGTTTAATTCAATCTAACATGTTTTCAGCTAGAAATTTTACAGAAGCACATCCAAATGGAAAACAGATTCTGGATCTGAACTCCTGCAAGAAGATCTCTCCATTTAGGAACTGCGATTAACAATCATTAAAACGGTCTAGACATATAGCCAGAAATTATCTGGTAAAATACTTTTCCTTTGGAAGATACCAGTTTGCCAACACAGTTTCTGATAAAAGTTTGTTTATATCAGTCTTCTGATTCTAGAATTTTGGAAAAAAAGAACTGTTAAAAAATCCCTGTCCTGACAGTTTAAAAAAAAAGCTTCATTATTTCTCCAGTTGCAAAAAATTTCTAAAGCCAAATATTTTTTTGAAACATTGATGTTGAAGTGAAATGAGATCATTGTTTAATTTATTAAACAGTGTTAAGGTATTATTACCATGATTCAATACAATGGGCCTGTGTCTGCATCAAAAAAGTGATTGGGGAAATGGAAGAAAAATAGATTTATCTCAGGCTTTTTTTCCAGGTCAGGAAGTCTCTGAACTTGTACAACTGTTCTTAAGTTCCTAATGCTCTTAACTGCAAGAATGCTAGGAACAAGAAGTAACCAATGCAAATTCATTAGGCAGTGCTCAAAGATTTGAATTTAAATCAGAAATAACAACGAGTAAGTAAAATAAAAACCTGAAATAGCAGAAGGTAATCAAAGTGATTCTGCTAAGCAAGACTAGAAATTAATTTAGTCCAGTATCCATCTCTGGCAAATTGCCTTTAAAGGCATATGCCTTTAAAAAGTCCAAAAACAGGTCAAGGTGAAAGTGCCCTTTCCCCAGCTGTATCCTCCTGGAAACCATAAAATCTGCTGTTCCGGGATCATAAGTCAAAGGTTTCATCTGTGTCATTGTGATTAATAGGTTTTGATGAACGTTTCTTTCATGTGTTTGTGTAATTATTTTTTGGACTAATTTAGACTTCTGACATTCAAAGCACTTAGTGGTAAAGATTTCCCCAATTTGAATGTGTGTGGGTTGAAAGGAAAGCATCAGAAAAGTGCCTATCATGCCCAATAACCTCCATTGTGTGATCCTTCTTGCTGGGTGTGATTCACATCTGACATATTCCAGTAAAATCCAGAAGACAACCCACTGACAGTCAATAGAATTGTGTTGTTGTAAAGCATGTTTGCTAATACAGTATATAAGTTAAAGCATTCTATAAGAAAGGCTTTTTTCAATTGTTCCCAAGTCTTAATTTGATTTGTAAGACAAAGATGAAATTTCTATAAATAATACCCATATATATATTTTTTAGCACCTGATGCTCCCTATACTCACTGGAAGCAAACTGTCTTCTACTTAGAGGACTATTTAACTGTGAGACGAGGAGAAGAAATCTATGGGACTATATCCATGAAACCAAATGCAAAAAATGTGGTGAGTCAGCATCACTGATTCCAACTTTATTGATCACAAACTATAATCAACACTAAATAAAATGCATACAAGTAAAACAATGAGCATGCTAAAGGCTCTAAATTCATGTTTATTAGTAAGAGCTCTAGTCACAGCTTCACCAAAGCTGGTGACAGCAATGATAATGCAGTGCTAATGTTACAGAACTCAGCCTGCAAACAAGCTAGCATGGGAAGGAAGAAACGATTCAAGTATATCACTGAGTCAGCTGCCCTCTGCAATCAGCTTGGCTCACATTTTGTGACACAAGTAGGCAAGGGTCTCTTCATATTGTCACTAAAATTAGTGGCAAGATCCCTTCTGACAACACAGGGTGATCCAGAGTACTTCAGTTCCACATCTATAGCCAGATTTCCCACTCAGTGCCCAAGAACTCTCCTTTAGGAAATTAAGTAACAGATTTCAGCTTAATGTCTGTATGACCTCACTGATCAAATGCACTTGAACTCACTAATCGAGTGATATGGTTGTTTGAAAATGGTGGCTTTCCGCAGAAAATACAGATGTTTTGTTTAAGACTAAAGCGAAAGCATGATGGAGATCACACTATCATGACTGGTAAAAACTTCCTCAATTTCTCTGCTATGGGCTGAATCCCTCACCAAGTATGTCAGTTATTCAGTGCTTCTTTTCACTTGTAAGGAAACTATGAGACATGGTCTGATGAACAACCCATGTCTGTAAAGAAGAGCAAGACATGAGAACTATGGCTTCTGGGAGAAACAGTGGCACCATTTTCTGCCAGAAACCTTAAGCAGAATCTCTTCATTTTCTATTACAACATATAGCCATTACAATAACCTGGTTATAATCCATCCATGCAGTTGTTGTAATTGTTGAAATATTGCATTTGTTGATTGTAGCAAATCTTAACATTTCATTGCCTTCCTTTTTTGCTTTACTTTTCCTTTTTTGTACCAAATACAGATTGGATATGGTTTTCATAGTAGTATTGATACAGGGGAGGAAATAAATGCAGAATAAACCTGGCATTAAAACAAACACAGGAGTGAACTCCTGAAGCTACCGCTTGCTGTGAAAGTGGAGGAAAATAGTCTGTTTCCCACATTTATGTTGTCCTTGGGGGACTGGAAGATTTTCTTTTGGGTTGAATGTATGAATTTTCTTTTGAGAGAAAAATGAAGAAATTATTTCAAATTTGTTTGCACAGCAGTAAGCACCTGAATGCAGATTTAGGTGCTAAAATTAAGGTGCTCTTGATGGTTATCATAAGTTATGGTCATCATTAGTTAGTTGTTAGTGCTTTGTTTTTCTGAAACATAAAGCCTTTCAAAAGCTTTCAAAATGAGACAGCTTCGTTTTGTAGGGCTATGTAGTGCCTCTTTCCAAAAAACATGACATATAAAGAATGACTGAGGACTTCTCTGCAATGGGAAGTTTAGTAGATCTGTTCTGGAATAAATCCTAGTGTGAAAGCCCTTTACCCTAGATTAAGAGCATCTCAGTGGGGGATATCCTTAAAAAATTGTTATAGAATACGTATGATAGCACAGCATTTCAGAAGCTTCCTAGTTGTAACCAGGACACTAAATCAGTCTTAAGAAAAATACATAAATATGCCCTAGACATAGATTGTATGGTGAATGCTATTACACATCCTATAGCCTACTTTTTCAATGTTAGCAACATTTAAAAACAAAAGTTGTTAGAAATCACAGTAGGTATCTCTTGAATCTGCAGGTCTTTTCAACCCAAGCAATGATAACTGAATTCATACACTAAACTTATGGTCTTACTTACATGTTACATTCAAATCTTTTTACAGCGTGACCTGGATTTCACAGTAGACTTGGATTTTAAAGGACAGCTGTGTGAAATGTCAGTATCTAATGACTACAAAATGCGCTAGCAAGAAACCTTTCAGAGAGATGAAGAGGAGAATTTTATCAAGTCCTGAACTGCTGAACTTCAAGCCAGGAACAACTGTTCACAAGATTATTATATTAAATACTAGAATGTTTACTGTGATGGAAAGTGGTAACCTGATCCTTCTTGCAGATAGTACAGGGGGCTGGGACCCCGCTGTGAATGTACAGTATACAGAACTGTAGCTTTTTTCAAACATATAGGAAAAATAAGCAACAGTCTTGAGTGTTCTGGTTAACTTTAGGATGGCAGAAGATGCATATACGAATTGTACTACTTATGTGAATTTCTGGTTCTTCCAAGCTTTGCATGTTAAAGATGATTAGGGCAGTTTTCTCACTATGAAAGACCACTACAGCACATTACTGTGATAGTATTACTGGACTTATATTCAATATAAATGAATATATATAGTACATGAGAAAAAATATCATTTCATAATAGGAATTTGTTTTGTGATGATTTAATTCTCATTATGCAGTTATGGAAAGATAATGATGTTACCTCTGACAGTACTCTAGGCAGTGATATATTCCATTAACTGTCTAAAATTATAGCTCTGGTAAATATTCCATGCAAAGTGTAAATAAGAGCTGGGCATTTACAGAAAGTTCAACAACTATCTTTTTGAATGTCCTCTGAAAAATGTGGACCATTAGTTTTAAAATTCACCTTCACAACTGGATGTCTGTCAGAGCTCTAAAAAACATTAGCTTTTTATCCTTGAAAATATTCTGTGGTGAGTTTTTATAGCTGGATTTTGCATGAGACCTTCTGAAATCAGACACCTAGTATTTAAATGTGATGAATGCAAAGTCTCTGAAATGGTGGGTAATTCATGTTTCTTGGCCATGCCATATTTCAGTTCTTTGCAAGATTCTTAATACAAAATAATTTTCAAAAAAATAGGAATTAGTGTTTTCTTTTGGTGATGTTTTAGGTAAGTTTTAAATTGCAAATACTATTCTCAAGAGTGCAGTGATTTGCAGGAACAAGCTTATGTCTTTAAAAAAAAAGTCTATGGCTTCTATATTACTAAGATGTCTGTAGCTTCCCGATCCCCTTACACCCCTTGTTTTTCTTACAATATCTCCTACTTATAGTTAAAATATTAACTGCTTATAATTCTTCATACATATGTGTCAAGTCTTTTTACTATCGGAATGTTGACCATTTAATCACATGTAATTCGTCAAAAACTGCATCATCGGTCCTACCTACCCATTTTCCAGTCTGTCTGGCATTAGGCAGTAAATCATGTTCCATCATGTATTGGATGAGATTGACTAGTTTTTTGCCTAAAAATCTTTTTAATCACCTGCAAATAAAGTGTACTTGAAGATGTATTTTGCCAGTATTTGTCAACTTTTACTTTTTAGAAACCTATTTCTATTGTTTTTCCCTTCACAAAAACTGTACAGTGCCTCCATTTTCTTATGGTCTAAAGATTATGGTCTAGGGATTGTATCACATGGTATCTATGTAGAATGAAATTAAACTGTAATTCAGCAGTAAAAGATACTGTTTGCAGTGTAGTTAATCACTATTGTTTTAAAGCACTTTTCTTTAATTTTCTTGGAATGAGGATGAACAACTTTCCTCACAAAATGACTAGGATTTTATCTGTCAAATATTGCTGTCATTTTCAAGGGATCAGTTCATAGCTAGATCAGCTGCTCTTTCAGTAGTGGCTTGGACCAGAAAAACATCTAGAAGACCCTTTCTACTAACACTTCTGTGATTCTAGGACTTTAAGGTAAGGAATTCTACCAGATTTTTTCTCAGCCTTCTCCATTTATGTAAAGATACTCAAACAATATTTTTAACTTCTCCTTTCACTAATCACTGAGCTGACTATAACTGCAAGAGGAAAGACTCTTGCTTTGTTTGTCTAACTTACACTTTGACAGTACTTCAGACTATCCACTTCTCTTGCCCACTGCATGAATCTTTAATATCTTTAATATTAAAAAAAAAAAGGGAAAAAACCCAAACCCACCTCGTTTAAAGACAGACAAATCACAAAAACCAACCAACCAAACAAAAAAAAACCCAAACAAATTCACAAGGGGTCTGCCTACCTTTACTGAGAATGCATCATTTTTGCCTGACAGAAACCATTGGACAAGAAGCAGCAAAGAAAACTTGATCAGAACAGCTCATTAACCAGTTTGAGAGGTATTTTAGGCACTGCTATGTACTGCCCTTTCTGCCTCATCTTTCACCTGACAGTGAAATGTAGGTCTCTCTTCAACAGTGGCCACCTTGGCTTCTTACTAAAAGTGCCCGTTCACTTCAGTGTTGCAAGATTCAGTCCTTGCTTATATGTTAATGGCACAGCTCTGAGGTGATGACCAGACTTCAGTCACATTCAGCCCTGGGAAACTGGCTTGTGCTCTTCTTCACATCAAAAGCATATCACATAAAGATATATCTCCATCACATAAAGAACCAAGAATGCCTACTGCAGTGTTGAGTATCTTCAAATCACAGCAATCAAAAATAAAATTTAGGCTTCCAAGACCATTACAGGTGTTACCTACCCCTACGGTTTTGAAAGCATCAATGAGTTCAGCATGCATGGGCTCTGTTAGGTCAGCATTACTGAAAAAAATATGCAGAGAGCTCGCAGGGCAGGTGCAATCAGATGATAGACTTTCCTCAGCAATCTGACAAGTCTGGGTAACCACCACAGAGTCTGAGCCTAATCTTCTCAAAGTCTATCACGGACTCCAGGGTTGAACCCAAGCCAGTGATCCTCAAAGCTTTGCATTAAAATACTAATGACAAAATAAACATTGCCGTCTGAAACAGACATACATTTAAAGCTTTTCTTTTCCTTCCACTGACAGGAAAAAAAGATCATGAGCTGAGGACAGAGCATGACAAAGAAACTGAAATACAGTATTTACACAAAAGACTGTCCTTGATGAGTAACAAGTACAGCACTGGAGAAAAGAGAAAGCAGGTTGCTTCTGCCTTGACTCTCATCTTAAGGCAAAAGTATTAAAAATCTTCTCAGGGATTGTCCTATCATTTGAAACACAAAGGAGCATCCAAAAAAAGCTAGATACTGAACAAACCTCTAAAAGGCATAGTGTGCAATTCACACTTGCAGTGCTTGTACGATTAGGGAGGTAGTCCCTAATGTTAAGAGGGCCACTCTCTGTTCCCAAGGTTCTCTACAGAACAGTATAGTATGACTCTATTGTCACATGCATTTCTTATTGCCAGCACCAACTAGCCCTTGCCAGATGTTATTAAAGTTTCACAGTTTTGGTTTGGTTTGGTTTTTGCAGGACTTGTTCTGGGGACCTTCCTATGTGCAGAATTAGTAGTTTTAGAGCCTTTTTACACCATCTTAGACTTTTAATAGGGGTTGAAACAGTCCAGAATATAGACAAGAATATACTTGAGACAGCATGTTTTTACTACAGAGCTAGTTTGAAGAACATTCTCAGAGATAATTTCTTACAGGATTTGTCTTAATTTTGATATTAATTCATAATTTTGTGTTCAGTTTTGGGCCCCTCACTACAAGAAGGACATTGAGGTGCTGGAGTGTGTCTAGAGAAGGGCAATGAGGCTGGTGAAGAGCATAAGTCTTACGAGGAGCAGCTGAGGGAGCTGGGGTTGTTTAGTCTGGAGAAAAGGAGGCTGAGAGGAGACCTTACCGCTCTCTACAACTACCTGAAAGGAGGTTGTAGCATGGTGGGCATCGGTCTCTTCTCCCAAGTAATAAGCAATACGATGAGAGGAAACGGCCTCAAGTTGCACCAGGGGAGGTTTAGATTGGATATTAGGAAAAACTTCTTCACTGAGAGGGTGGTCAGGCATTGGAACAGGCTGCCCAGGGAAGTGGTTGAGTCCCCATCCCTGGAGGTATTTAAAAGACAGGTAGACATGGTGCTTAGGGACATGGTTTAGTGGTGGACTTGGCAGTGCTAGGTTAATGGTTGGACTTGATGATCTTAAAGGTCTTTTCCAACCTAAACAATTCTATGATTCTATGCTATGATTCTATATATTAATTTACCACATACAGATTTGGTGGTAAATAATCAAAAGAAACTTCTTTCACTTAGAAGGTAATTTTATAAAGGATATATGGTATTATATGTATATAATGAAGAATAAATCCCCACTTTAAGAAGGTAATCTAACAGTCACTCTCCTTTATCTGTAAAATACATCCCACACATGCTACTTTTACATAAAAACTACATATGTATGCTGTCATTTCAACATCTTGTCAATAACATTGTAAGTGGCCCAGTTCATATGGCTTGAACTCAGTGTCATATAGGACAATCTGTCTGTGTTGTATAATGAGTAACTTCAAGTGCTGTGCATACAGCTAGATGTAACGTGTCCTCTGTGACGAGAATACACCACAAGCCTTTTTTTTTTTTTTTTAAGTGTAAATAACACTTAAAGATTTACTTAACGAAGGCATGTCCCGGTGTCACTGATATAATAGACAAAACAACACAGTATTATAATTACTTTCAAATTACAAAGCCCCATGAGTGTTCTAGAAATGGGAAATTAGCTTTTAGAAGGCTGCTTTATTGATGAACATGCTTTTCTTTTGCAGGCAGGAGTAGCAGGAGAGAGGAGTGGAGAGGGTGGTGGAGCAGGAAGGCACCAGAGTGACCCACCTCTTATCAGGCTGCGGGTTCCCTTGTTCAGGTGGAGTCAGGGTCTCAGAACTCCTTTCTCAGCTGAATAAAAGTAGATTGCTTTAGCCACAGGCAATGACTCACACTGTATATGGTGAGGACGGGTGAGGGGGAAAAAAGAAGGTATTCAAAATGCAAAGGAGACAGCAAAACAGAGTAGCTGGAGTTCCTATAAAACCTCATAGAATCCTAAAATCATTTGTATTGGAAAAGACTTCTGGAAGTCTTTAGTCTAACTGCCTTCTCAGAGTAGGGCTAACTTCAGAGCCAATTCAAATTGCTCAGGGCCTTGTCCAGATATGTCCTGAACATTTCCGAGAACAGAGATTCCCCAGCCTCTCTGGGCAGCTGTTCCATGCTGTGCTAATCTCACAAGGAAGCATTTTATGTTCAGCTGGATTTTTCTCTTGTTATAACTTGAGACTGTTGGCTCGTATTCTTTTACAATTTGCCCCTGAGAAGAGCCTGGCTCTGTTTTCACTGTAACTCTCCATTAGATACTGGTAGACACAATTAGTTCCCACCTTAGTCCCCTCGTGGTAACTCCTCTCTTCCCTATACAACCCTTGATTGCATCCTAGCCTTTCATATTAATTACACCACCTATCCACCTGTAATCCATCCCCCTGCTTTTTTCCTTCTAACAGAGGCTAGGGTATACATTGCTGCTGTTAGATACTGCTTAACAAATGTATCTAAGGGTTTTCCAAAGAATGTTAAACTCCAAGGGTCACTAATTAAAGAGAACATCAAGGTCTCTTACCGTGTTGTATTGGTGGCATGGAGGACACATTTTTATGAATAATTTTCAGGTTGGCATATCAGGTGTAAGTTTATGCCAGTGTGTGCACTTGCCTAGTTTGAACATACAACAGAGCCAGGTGATTTCTTTTTCAATAGGCATTAAGAATTCACAGACTAGTTCCAACTGGAAAAGTGGAAGGTTTTTAGTCTTTTTTGAAACATTTCCTTTCAACATTTCTCAGAGATCATCTCAGATGTTACTCCCCAAAGCACACAGGCAGGTGGGAGGAAGACGAATCTTTTAGATCATATTTAAACTTCCTAAAAATTAAGTGTGAATTTACAGCACTTACGAATCTTTTTAAAAAGCAACTAAAGAAACAAACCTGATGTTTCAGATCTAGCAATATGTTTGTTTTCTAATAGCCTTATTGTAAAAGAAAAAAAAAACAGATTACTTTAAATTCATTTTTCATATATTGTTTTAGAGCAAAGAGGATGTGAATCATTAGCTAGAGATTCCCCAGAATATTGGTATTTCTGCACAGTATGTTGACTGAGGTGAGCCAGGGCAGTAGCATGTCTACAGGGAACAAGACGGTTCCCTGAAAATAGCTGTTGCTTCTGGGGATAGACAAAAAAAAGGGTAAAAAAGACATGCTATACACAGCTGAGACAAAGAAAGAGGCAGATCACTGCTCACAGATGACTGCTAAGCAGAGCACCCATCCTTTAGACAAAAAAAAAATTATTCCAGGGTCCAGATACTGCTGAAGGGAAAGGAAAAGAGTTTTTATGATCTCAAAATTGTTACCATCTGCTGTTCTCTTTACCTGTCTTTCCAATCTCTGCAGGTACTGATACAATTTCCCTGACTCCCTTCCCTTTCCCTTTTCTTAGTATATTTGATATTTTTCTCATTTTTCAGGGGAAACAAACATTGGAGATAAGTGATGACGCAAACAACATGAAGATAGCATTTTTTGAGAAAGCTTGGAGAGAACTACAGTGTGATTGTGAAACAGAAAGAAACTGTGTTAGCTTTCAGATGACAACTACTACCAAAAAATCAGTATTACTTCCTCACAGAACAACAGGTTTGGGTTACAATCCAAGGCATTTCTCTGAATTATCAAACATGGTCTTTTAGAAGGACAGCAGTCAGCAAAATCAAGCCTGAGCTGACCCCTGAATCCTCTTGTGGAAAACAGAACATCCTTTTTTGCAGTTTCGTTCTGTGATTTCCTGTCTAGCCATTTCCATTTACTCAAATGAACCATCAGCATTTCCAGTACAACACAGCCCTAGAACCAGAAATTGGACCCCTGTGTTAAGGTCACAACAGAATTTAATCACAAACCATACATGCTCTACCATTTTGATGCACAAATATGAAATGGCAGTCCAAAAAGGCATACATAACTCATTAATTAACAGTAACTTGTAATGCTGATCAGTTAGCAGAAGTACTTTATCATCATAGTGGCATATTTTTCACATTCATTGGCATGACAAATCAACGTTATTAGCTAATGAGACCTGATTAAAGCAAAAACTATTTACTTCCATAATTGTCTGATTATCCTATAATTGCTATTATCAATGCTGACAGAGCATCTCAGAAAAAATAGCTCACTATTTTGCTTGCTTTCTTATGGGATGAGTGTAGGCAGGCAAGAAACATAAGCTGTGTGAAGCTGAAACACAGCATGTGATGGATAGCATTTGTATATCAAGTAGACAACAACAAAACATATGATGACAACAAGTTTTGAGCGATGAATTGAGGATATGGGAGCAGCAGAATTAAAAAAACTGAAGGTATCCTTTACCAGTAAAGATGTAGAGATAACTGAGAAAAGAACTTCTGAAAATATTCAGAAAATATTCAGAAGACCAGGTAAATTGGTCTGACACCTCCCACTAACAAACGCAGCAGAGACATTAAAGCATAACACTTTCTGGGAGAACATTCCATTTGAGTTCTATTGCTAAATGATACCATTAAGTAGGAGTTCTGTTAAGCAGAGGGACTTCTAGTCTCAATCTGGGCAAATGCCTAGACCTTTCCAACCTAATGCTCATGGGTCCAAATGCAAAATTCACTTCTGCTTGCCAGAACATTGACACTGTGTTATGTTCTTCCCATCCTTGTTCTTTCAACAGTACTGGCACAATAAATATGCTGTTGCTTTTCCTTCATTTTGAGATGTTTCTAGCTTGTACTTCAGTGATATACAGAAAAAGGGAACCCGTTTATATATCAAAACCCAGCCTGAATCAAACTTCTCTTCTAAGCTGTCCTCATCTCTTATTTCCCTGTGTGTCATATGTTCTTTTTGTTATGGTCCACACTCAAGTAATTGCCTGTGATAGTGAGGATAAATCTAGTCAGCCTGGAGATCCTGCTAGTCCCACGGGGCTTTGAACATTATATAGAGTCAGAATTCCAGGATCCAGAAAGTACCTCTGTGATCTACCAATCCCTTGAGAACATCTTGTCCAACCCCGCTGCTGAAGCATGACAAGCTGGAGTAGGTCGGCCAGGACCATTTACAGTTGGGTTTTGAATATCTAGAAGGATGGACATTCCACAGCCTCTCTGGGAAAACTATTCCAGGGTTTGACCACCTCCACAGTGAAAAAAAAGTGTTCAGATGGAATTTCATGTGTTTCAATTTGTGCCTGTAGCCTCTTGTCCAGTCACTGGGCACTCCTGAGAAGAGTCTGGCTCCCTCCTTTGCATTCTCCACCTCCATCAGGTATTTACACACACTGATAAGATCCCTCTTGAGCTTTCTCTTCTTTAGACCCTCTGGGCCTAGTCATTCAGCCAGTTTTCAAAGCACCTTCCTGGCCAGTTATCTAACCTGTACTTTGTCATCTTGTCAATGAGGATGTTATAGGAGACAGTGCCAAAAGCACTAAACATCCATGACTCTCTCCTCATCCACCAAGCTAGCCATCTCATTGTAGAATCTATCAGGCTGATTAAGCACAATTTCCCCTTTGTAATTCCATGCTGAGTATTCCTGATCACCATCTTGTCCTTCATGTGTCTGGAAATGGTTTCCAGGATTAGTTGCTCCATCATTTTCCCAGGAATTGTAAGGCTTATTGCCCTGTAGTTGTCTGGACTCTCCTTCTTGCCCTTCTGGAAGATAGGAATGACATTTGCTTTCTTCCAAATGTCTTGCACCACAGAGTGTTTTCATAGCACCCTTGGATGCTATGTTGCAGGTGTTGTAGCAGTCTTAGTCTAACTGTTAGGCCTTAATGTTAGTATACAAAGCAGACATACAGAATGGTTTGCTTGACTAAAAGATTATCTGGGGTTTTTTCCATCTGCACCACAGAAATGTTGGTTATAAGAAAACCTTAGAGGTTTCTAGTCCAACTTACTGCTCCAAGCAGAACTTTCCCCAAAGCTATGTCAAATAACTGTGGCTTTGTGTAAAACCTATCCTGAAAACTTCCAAGGATGGAGATTTTATAAGCTATCAGCAGATCTGATAAAACACATTCCCCTTCACAATAGACCATGCCTTGCTTATTTAGCATTATATTTTGAGACCTGGCAGCAGATAATTTTTAACCATTTCATAGATGTCTGTAATGCTGATTTTGTATGACTCCACTTTCTTGATAAATGGCACCCTACAGAAGTCTAAGTATACTACATTTGCACAACTACATCGTTGCCACAGCAATGACAAAAAGATACTTTAGCTACTGTTCTATGCAACCCTAAGAATCATGTCAATGAGGAACAAATATTAAGCAAAATTTCCACTACTTAATCATCTGTCTGTATGTTCTCCATTTACCTTGATATGAGTAGCACTTGACTTCCGTACAGCATACCCTCCATGGGGCATGGACATGACAAAAGCAAGAGCTTCAGACATCCTATCTGAGTTTAGTAATTCCTTGCACAACCTCCCCTGGGGCTTTTAATGACACCAATGCATTTCAGTGTAGAAGGTGACTTCACAGTGTGGTTACAAATAAAAATGTCTATAGTATATATGTAGAAAGTTTCACTCATCATTTGTCTTTCTCTGCTGACAGACATGTCATTTAATGCAAATCCATTTCTCTGTTAGAATAATACTTAAAGAAATCCTGTCACTGAGAAGCTGCATTAGTGATTTATGCCTTATTTCAAAGGGATGAGCAACACCCTTTTTGAAGCTTCATAATATAAATCCATACAATACTGGGTTGCTATGACAGCTGATGACCCTTAATAGTCTAAATTCAAAGGACCTTGATCAAAACTGTCTTGTAGTGCAGTACAAGGTAGTTCAGTCATTTGCACCCATGATGACTGGGAGCAAGGCCATGCAGAAACAGAACAGTGCACTCACACTCACAGGGGAACCGCACTAAACTTTGCAGCTGAATGCTGTAGGTCTGAGCTATGCAATGCCGGTCTTGAGACTTTTCAGCCCCTAGCAGAGGTATCCAAATTGGTGTTTGGCTGCAGCAATACTGAGCTCAGCACTGGCCCCCAAAGCCACCTGAGAAGCATCGTAAATTAGTTCACATCCAGTTCCATTTATCTGTATTTAAAGATGAAGCTACAAACAGATGAGACAATTAAACACCTTGCTGATACTGAAAATGGGCTGCCCACCCCTCTAGACTTCTTTTCTCACAACTCTGATCTTAGCTGTTTTCCCACCCATATCCTCCCACTAGCTCCAGTATTTGTCAGATTTTGCTGGGCTAGTTCAGCTCACAAATGCAGTAGAAAACTCTGTCTTCTTTTTTTTTTTTTTTTTCCTTTTTTCTTGAGATTCTGCCAAGGCAGTAACTTAAACTGGTTTATTGAAGAGTTATAATGACTTATAATAGTGAAGAGTTATAATGACTTGTAAAAGGTAAAATGGAGAAGTAATGACTGGCAGGGACAGTGAGTCACAAACCCACCCTGTACTTTCCCCCCCTGAAAAAGATGGCACCTGAGCTTTAATAATAGCTATACAGATACAGCAATATTCACATTCCTGATTAATATTTGCTCTGAGATAAAGATGGCACAAGATAAAATGTGGCACACACAGGGCACAACACAGTATGTCATAGGATGACAGCTGTGGCTGCTGCTGTTCCTTTTTGCAAGTCCAGCCAAAACCCAAGCTGAGTACATATTGCAGATACACACACAACACTAATGTCATCAGCCACACAGACAACACAGAGCAGTGTCTTCACTGCTTCATCACCCACATACACACAAACAGCAGCTCAAGTAATATGAGTACTTGAGTAATACTCAGAGCTACATAATATTCTATTTATACATCTCAGTTCCACTGGCTTCCCTACTCCCTGCCTATTCAGCCTATGAAAATCAGTAATTTCCAGTAAGAAACCCCCCCTGAATCTGGGGTCTTCTGGGAAAGGGGAAAGGCTCGCAATGGTGGTGTGCTCAGGAGGAGCATATTGCAGAAAAGGCACAGGAAGGAGACTGATGACTGCAAAAGCTAAACAGTTTTCCAGTATAGCTGAACTTGTTTGAAACACCCTCCTCTTCAGTGTTTGAAAGGAAAGAAGCAATGCTTATCTGACTGATCAGATAACCTTTAACTTCCAGTACATTTGGAAGGAATCAGTGTCACTGGATACAATATTTCAGGTTAGTTGGTATGTAAAAGAGCTTTAGTTGTTTGAGGTGTGAACAGGTCAAAGTGCCTATCTTTCTGGGTTTTTTAGGCGTGTATGTGAGTGCTATTGCAATTCTTGTCATTTCAATAATCAAAAAGACTCATTATTTCAAGAGCAGTGGATGAATTCAGGAAGTTGCTACTGATGAGCTTCATGGGCATGTTTCTACTTTCTAAAACAAGCTTCCACTTCTGCAGATGGTGAAGTGGATTTATTCAACAATGATCTCACATGGTAGAAAATTCTGCCAATATACAGATGTTGCAAATAAAAACAGTCTGAAGTTGGGGAATTTTACCTGAGTTAATTTACTAGCAACCAACATAAATCTTTTATCATTGATTGAGGTACTCGGGAAAGAAAAAGAACGTTTGCGTTCAATTAGACAAACATATCAATGTACTTTTTTCCTCTCCTCTGCCCCCGAGTCTCAGCTTCCTCTCTTTTCACTGTGAGGTACACTCTGTCTGTCAGAATTCATCCAGTGCAGCAACAGGCAACACAGGCAGTTGAGGCAGTGTGCATAGTGCTTTCTGCCATCCCAAGTATTATGGTTTCTGCTGCTGAATGCCCAATGCTTCCATTGTCCTGGGCACAGGGATTCCAGTTGTCCTGTTCCTTAGTTGTTCCTGCTCCATTCCAGGGGAAGGACCACTGGCTGCAGTTCTTTCAGGAGCAAACTTTCTTCAATGCGGTCGGTTCCTCACACAATCCTTGTGTGTGGAGTGTCCCCACCTTAACAGCTGTAGAGTACTTCTTAAATATGTTATGTGGGGAGGTGCTGTACACTGAGTAAGGTTATAGTGTGCAGTGGTTTTTTTCTGCTGTTGCTTGGCTTGCATCTAAGCAGGCTGGAACCAGTTTTGACTGGCACACAGTAGTTCATGATCCCCCCCATGCAGGTCACAACTGCAGCCCACTGTTACTTACAGCCTGTAACATATGCCTATTCCAAAGGGCTAGGAGCATTGTGTTATACCCATTCAAATGGGCTTTGTAGTGTGTGTGACACCCAAAGATCTGCCAGTATTGGGTACCTGACCAGGCTGAGAAGATTAATTTCTCCCACTTCCTCCTACCAACTGATCAGCCTCTCAAAGAGTTTACATGGGTGCACACTGCTTGTGAGCTGATTTACTGTACACAGGGTGGCATCAGAAAGAAACATTACTGAGTCAAGGAGTTACATCAGTGAATTTGAGAGAAGGATGAAGCCTGCTGAGTGTAAGAAGCAATTTTTCAGCAGAATTTCTCATTCACTATTGTTGGTAATTTTAATTCTAGTAAGGGAAATTTTCAAGAGTAATATACATCCCAAAAAGGAGATACTACAGTCACCGAACTTAAACTGGCTATGAATTTTGTCCAAAGACTATTAGGAAGAGCCTGACAGAAGAAACAAAACAACATTCTGCAGCTAAAATGTTCTGTAGCATTGCAGATACTTGTATTCAAAGATTTCTGTATCAGCATTTTAGTCACTTCTAAATGAAGATAGTTTTGGTGCTCTCAGAGCGTAATAGGAATAGGTGAAATACACTTCTGCTCGGTATTCCCCTGCCTACTACCTGATTCATTTCTCTTTCAGTACAAAGACATCATCTACATCTCCAAAAATCTTTACATAACCCACAAGAGAAGACTTCATGACTCAGAGTCCAGTTTCATGATGCACACACAGCTGCATCATGATCTTGTCTTATCTTTACCAAAAAGCTTGCGGGAGGGGTGTGGAGGGGTATCTGAGCAAGCTAAAGCTAATTCAAAACTGGGGGGGGAGGAAAAGAAAAGAAAAAGAAAGCTTCATTGCTATTAAGCCAGTATTAGCTTTCTGATGGATCTGAGAAAACTACTGACAGGAGGTATAGAACCCTGGTGGAGAGTCAGAAGACAGCAACCCAGCAACAGAAAGCATCAGTCAGCATCAAGGAACACTGGAAGCTGACAATGACCACCTGGCCAATAGAATCTGTCCAGAAGTAGAGCCTTGTAGCATGTTAGTCGTACCTATTTTCTGTGGGCATTAATCAACAAATAATTGCTGTTTGTTAAGGTGTGCAGATAGATGACTAGGACCTGGCCTGAGGTTTAGCTAACCAAACAGACCATAAGAAACTCTGGATGTGACATGAGAAACTCTGAACATAACAAATAACAGAGTGAGGAGCTGATAATAGTTACAGATAGCACTGTGACCAATGGCTGGACATTACAGGAGGTTAAGGGGGAGTTATGTGACAACTTCATGACTAAGTCCACAGATAATTGGAAGGGAATAGTAGGGACTTTTTTGGGAGTGGAAACTGGCAAGGCTACCAGCACCTAAGTAACTATATTAATAATACCACGTAAAGCCAAGGTGACCTAGGTAATGGTAGAAAAAATATAAAATGTGTGTGGGTACAGGTGTAGCAAAACTGGGACTAACGGGGAAAAAGCGACGAGGGGCAGTTGTTTCTTTGGGATATGAAGGGCAGAGAAAGGGAGGGGTCAATGTGGATGGAGGAAGAACAAGCATGGGAAAAAAATCAAGAGAAGGTAGAATAAAAGGGACCAGTTGTATGCAAGCAAGCTGCTGGTCAGAGTTTATATGACTAAGCCATGCACTCCATAACGGCAGGCTATTCAGTCTTTTTATTATATCCTATTTCTACCAAATTTCTCCATGAACCTGGGGAGAGAGGGAGGGCAGAGGGGGAAAGAGAGCACTGCAAATCCTATGAGTTGTGTACCTGTATGTTTTCATCAGCAAACTTCAATCTTGATCAGCTGTGAAGGAAGAGAAGCATTGGGCTATCTGTATTCGTATTTATGGGAATGCTGTTTGTGTGTATGTGGGTGATGAAGCAGTGAAGACACTGCTCTCGTCTGTGTGGCTGATGACGTTAGTATTGTGTGTGTATCTGCATCTTTGCAGTATGTACTCAGCTTGGGTTTTGGCTGGACTTGCAAAAAGGAACAACAGCAGCCACAGCTATCAGTGTGACATGGGAGACACCTCCTGGGTCTTAGACCGCACCAGATTTGGCTCTAGTAGATAAAGAAATCCCCTTCATCCCAGGATTCAGCTGCTCCTTAGCATTGTCTGCCCTCAAGTTGTGTATATCCTACTAGCAGGGTCTCAGTGCACGCTAAAAGATGTCCAAATAAAAATGATGTTCTAGAAGTCACATAAAGAAGATCCACCTCATGTGTCACTTTCCTCCAAAATCAAGATGAACTTCAGGGAACGAAAAATTAAGGATCTGAATTTGGAGTTTTCTGGGGCTAGAGCCAGTGGTAGTAAAGCTGAAATTAAGCCTTCAGACTGTCTTCCTGAGGCTGACAGAGGTTGGAAGAAATATTGCCAGTTCTGATATTGATGGGGTAGGAAACACCCTACTGCAGGGAAACAGATCATTCAAAGTCAGTTAGCAAAGCCCATCTTTTAACAGATGACACTTCTTCCCTGATAAATTGGGATAAACGATTGTTTTTGTTGAGGTTTAAATTAGGGGTTTGCATTAGTTCAACTCCAGCCAGGACTGAACACAGGCGATTCAATTCTGAGAAGATTGCCATGATGGATAACATGTAACAGTCGATAAGGTGTTACACAACTCCACAACCAGTAACGGACTTCAGGAAGCAACCCTGTGAACAGAAAGCCTACTGATTTTCATTAATGGATGCTCATTTTGCTCCTTTTGGGTTTTAGGGGTTAAGCACCCCACTGGAAGCAAGGGGAGTTTTTTTCATTTGGATGAGCAGACTGGGAAGGGAAATACCACTAAGCATCAGCTCATCCTGGGCTTCTTGGTCCTTCCATCATTCCTGATATAAGGAAAATCCTGGTTATTCTACTTGATAGGGAAAGGGGTCATGTTTGGATCTCAACTCATAAGAAAGGGCATTTGAGTGCTGGTATGGATATAGGAATTGCTGTAGGGGAAAGTTTGCAAACCTCTATCATATAGTTCTTGGCACTAGATAAATACCTTTGATCAGACTGAAATCCCAAGAGCACAATTAATTAATGATGAAGTTTTTATCCCAAAATAGAGTTACTTACTGAGCTAGTGCTTAACTTTCATCTTTAGTTTCAAATGGATTCATTATTCAAATTAAAAATAACTTTTTTGAAACATTTAGAAAATGGATTGAAAACATAATGTCTGTAACAGTCTCATATAATAAAATCTACAGTTTTGCTTGATATTTTAATGAAATAAATTATGCCATGGGTTCCACTTTCCCAACAAGCTCACCATCATGAATAATCATTCTTGGTGATTATAGTCGGATGCAGTGAAGACAAATACCAACAAAAATAATTGCTGATCATGTGCTGGCTGGGTGACCCACTCAAGTTTCTTATTTTCATTTATATTCTACAAAGGCTTCCAAAAGTAATTGGAAGTAATTGGATCCAGGGTGGGCCACGATTTTCTATAACACGTCCCTATGGGTTTGATTTCTCAAACACTATATCTTGATGCTGTCACGCCCTGGTTAAACCAAAGGGAAAAGCTGTGTGGCAGATGCTTTTGAAAAATCAGTCACATATTTAGGTATATGAGGAGGAATTTTTTCTTAACACTGCTCAAGAGAGCTGTATCTCACTGGATTTTCGTGAGATTTTTCACTCCTTAAATGCTGGAAAGTTTCTCAAAATCTTCCTCAAAAGAAGATCTACTATTTCTGAAAATTCTGGCTCCAACATCTGGCATGAAACCTTCTATGACAGACTTCTGGAGACAAAGAGCTGTTCAGTTGGCCATAATATGCTTTGTACTATACCAGTGAAATGAGCTTCCTATGTAGGTATGTGTTTTCAACCAGCACTAATGACAGTGAATTGATTTGAATGTTTAAGTTGGCCACAGATTGCTTTGAGACTAGTACAGGAGGCCATAGCCAAACAAAGGTTCAGAACAAGCTCTACAACACAAAGCACTACAGCCGTGTCAAATATGGTGAAGAGTGCAGGCTGATTTGCTCTGAGTGCAATGCTAACTAGCCAGAGTAAAGCACTGCACTACCATGACTTTACTGTTTCTGGAAACTAAGCTAGATATTTGCATAGCACCACCTCACCATGGAAACATGCTAGCTTATTTGGCAGCAGCTCAGGCAAGCCTGTATGGTATCTCAGTGACCTGTCTAAACATACCTAATTCATCATATCTAAGTGGGAGGAAGGGTTTCTTATCAAGGACAATGCAACAATGTGTAGTATAAATGAGTTAGTACTACTTACGGGAATCTTTGCAGTTCTTCAATCCTTTGTTCACGTATATTTCACACTAAGCTTTAAAATATCACCTTATACTTTGCAATTGCTGGTGTGTTGCTTTTAAACAACCAACCAGCTACCTATTTCAGTTTTTGAAAAACTGTAACAAATGTCAGCACAAAATCAGGATCTAAAGAGCACTGAAATGAACAGAAGTATTCAGAAGATAGGTCATCCACACCAGTAAGAATTTACTTCACATTCCAAGTAGTTTTCTTCCTACAAAATTATTTCTTATTGTTAATAATGTGGCAGCTTCTACAAGCCTGATCACAAAGCAAGATTCAGTCGTGTTAGGCATCAAACAGAATAAAAGACTGTTACTGCCCCAAATACATTGTCAATTCGCTAAAGACAATATTTGTAAAAGTGAAGATCAGAGCATACAAGGATTTTAAGGTTCACTTACACCTACACTCAGAACACATAGAAGAAATATTTGGAAGATAAAGCAAATCTGATGGTGCCATGTAGTGTCGTATAAATGTATGACTTGTCTAAACGTGCCCCAGCATTTTATGGCCTGATACAGCAAGACTTTTTATTCATGTCAGATTGAAGTTCAATGGTTTTCTCTTTCACTTTATCTTCATGTTCCTTTAAAATCCTGGGGGAAAGAAACAATACTTTTGAGAAAAAAGTCAATAACACCCATAAGAGATCAAAACAAAAAACATTTCCCCCAAGCCTATAAAATTGTCCAGAGATTGACAGAAAATGACAGAATTTTGTGAATTAACTAACAAACAAAAAAGTATAATTATGGTGGCTCCATCACAAAATTGCCTTTGTTCATTTAGTTAGAAAAATGTAGTTGCTGCTGATTATTAGCATTTATTGTATATTACAGAGACTCAAAACAGTGACTTTCATTTGTTATTTTTGAGGCTGGAGCAAAACAAAACCATATCTGGCTACCTAGACATTTATCAATTACCTGACACATTCACAAAATTTCACTAACTGCGGCAACAATATTAAAGATCTGCCAATTCATTACCAGTGTTTTCACCTCTGTAAGTAGGTCAGAGGGGACAGATTTACCTGTATTTTTACCCCTAGCCTTTATATAACTTGAAAAATCCATCTCTCCCTCTCCTAGTCCCCAGGCAGACAGCAGAATTTGAGCTGTAATGAGCAGAGAAAGAAGCATGTCCAATGTTCTGCTGCAAGGACTCAGCAGCATCCATGTCCAAGCATATTTCTCCAAACAGCCAAGAACTTCCTGCAAGAACTACCACAAAATCCCAGGCCCTCAGCTTTCCTAGCAACGATTCAGGTGTTTCTGGGTCTATACAGAGCTTCACTAGCTTACACAGGACTCTTTATGAACCTGAGCAACTTCTCAGTTGGAGCAACAGGGTCAGGCTACAGATCAGTTTAAAAGGAACAAACATTTCATCACCATAAGTTCCTATCAAACTAATTTAACAAAGAGAATTCACTCTGTCATCAGTGACAGGGAAGTCAGGCACATATAGAACTCATAGATTGTGTTTTCTTCTTACCTAGCTAAGTGAAGCACAGACTTTGTGGTATTGTACCCAGAATATGCACTGCATTCATAGAAAATTAAATGGTAATCCTAGAATCAAACAGAAAGACCATTTCAATTAATTTTGCACAATATCTCACTCCAGCTTTAAAAAAGCGACACAGACATAGTGAAATATGCAAATAAAGAAACAGAACTAGATCATCTTTGGAAAAATTAGTATTTAATTCTAGAGCTAACAATAAAGAGCAAGAAAAGAAAAGGAGTCCAAGTGTACCTCCCAAACAACAACTATATTTCTTAGCAGATATTTGTTCTATACAGTGGCTTTTGCTGTAAGAGCTTGATCTCTCAAAGGCTCAAACGCAAACATGCCTTGTAAGGTACCAAACTTTCCTTGTGATGATGAGGCAATTAGTACATCACTGAATACTTGACAAAGCAGGTGAAAATAATTCCAGTAACTTTTTTTTTTTAATCTTTGAAAGGTTCAGTAGCAGTGTTTCTGTATTCAACTGAGACCAATGGTTTCCAGCAAATGACCAGTTAAAGACCTCAGCAAAAAATAATAACAAATTAATTCTATTTAATTTTTTGTACTTGCAAAATTTTTCTGAACCTTCTTTTGCAGTCAGCCTGCACCTTTGGCTTTGTAGCCCTTGGGAGCTTTGCAATTAAGAACAATGGATAAATGATCAAGCCCTGGAGACATTCTCAGCACTTCAGCTGAAGCCTTATCACAATAAATGCACGTGCAAGAGATCATTTGCACAAAAGCCTGACCTGGCAGCTGTGATGGCAAGAGAAGTTTGAGAGGGAATGACAAACTATCCTCTCCAAAATAGACATCTGACTACTTTCACAAGATTTCACAAGTTTGAAATAAGATTTACACTCTTTTTCAGCTCAGCTGATCAGAATTCTAATAGAAAACCTGCTCTGGTCAGTATCTAGCTACTTTATGTCAGTCAAGCACAGAGTGATATTACTCCTACATCTTCCCCACACACAACTGAATTTCACTAGAAGAGAACTCTGAGTGATGACATCATTTATGCTGGCATGAATCTGAATGGATTTTTCAACAAATTCCATGGGTAGAGCAAATTCTTATTGGTGAAAGATAACAATTTAAACTCATTTGATATTAATTGCTTATTTCTGTCAGTCTGGCAAACAGGTCCTTCTCTGGAGGGGGAGTCAGCCTGGAAATGCAAAGTGTCATTCCTTGAGTCAGGGAGGAAACTTTAATTGATAGCATATACAACGAGAACAAAGTAGCAGAAGGCAGGGCACATATCATTAATAAGCCAGGAAATGCCATCCATCGCCGTCCAGGAATTAGCTGGTGAACCTGGGAAATCACTGGCAATTACTTAATTATTAAAAGTTACATACAAATCAGCAGACATCTAAAGAACAGGGAGGAAAATTAATGATTACCAGAGGGAGGTGGGCAACTTCTGTCCTGTAAAGTAGTATCACTCTGAGAAGAACAGCTCCCTCATTAGCAGTATTTGTATAACAATGGCACTGACAGGTGCGTAAAGGAGACACTGTATGAACACACAGTAACAGTCCTCATCCCATGAAGCATACATAGTGTGCAAAGTCAAGGCAGACAAAGGCATTATTATCTTAGTTTATAGTTGAGGAACAGAGATAGAAAAAGGTTTATTGACCCATTTAAGATCATTCAGGAAGTCTGTGCAGGGCCAAAATAAAATCATGCTGCCTGAATGCCTGAGCAGCACCTATATCATAAGCCATTTTATTTAAATAATTGGCAGTGGTTACACTAGTCTACTCAAATAGAACATTGGCTGTTCCTGAATGCTTACAATATGATCTGAATACTCTCTGTATTGTTGTGCTCATATGAACTCTTGATCAGTGGATCAAGCTAAGCTAAACAGAAATTTGTTAAATGGAGTTTTCCCCCTGGATCCTCTGCTAAAACAGTCCAATGGACTTGCCTTTTTTTTTTCTTTTCTTTTTTCTTTCTCTCTCTTTTTCTTTATAATCCCAGTAGCTCTATCAAGAGAGTTTTAGATGTTTTCCATCAGGTCATTCTTGTACCGCATGTGAACATTTTGGTTTGTGTCTGCTGTTTCTCCCTGCAAAGTCCATACTGCAAAATTCTCCTTACCATCATGATGTTTACTCTTTAAGTCATCCAACTACAGATCAGCTTCATCGCAGCCTTGTTGTTCCCTATGATGCCTTCCAGAATCCCTATCCTCATTCTATTCCCCGTTTCCCAGGCTATCACACACACTGCAACTACCAGTCTTCTCAAATGACAAGGAACTGAAAGGACTCCCTCCAAGCTGCCATTCTTCCTTTTAATAATGCACTGTGCTGCCTGCCTTGAAAAGAAGTTATATGTGACACGTGCATTATAATGGGAGCCCTTGGGTTTCTGGCTGAATTTGTAGTATGCTGACTTGTAAGATGTGGGACTGAAGCAAAGCAAGAGTTAATATAGCTGGGCTGGAATGCCCCCTGAAAGTACACATTCCTCTCTGACTGTAGAAAAAACTAGGTAAAAAGCATCCCATCCTGTGAGACCTTGAAACAGTCCATAAAAACTGTTAGACTTCCAGGTCAACAGGCTAATCTGGTTCTTTGCACGAGAACAGGTTTAAGGTTGTTTTCACCTATTATGGCTATACATATTTGTATCAGCTCAGCGTCTAGTCCCATGTATTTTGGGTCATTTGTGAGTAATTCATGGGATTACTCACAAAATAAGTAACTCAATTGCATTCACTGACAGAGACAGTGGTATGTGGTTTCATAGGAATTACATGTCTGTTTAGCAAGAACTAATATCTCATTAAAATTCATGGTTATTATTAGCTCAGCAAGCAAATTGTTATAACTTAATTATATCTATGCTGCTTTTCAACTAATCCATTGTCCTTCCCTTAGCTACCTCAGGCAGCACATTCAAACCTTCAAATGAGTCATTCAGATCCATTCATTTGATTATAACCATCTTTAATTTGACAACTTACTTTGTTTTACTCATGCAAAACATTTTATTTTCTTGCATGACATGCTGGAATTAATGGCCAGGTGGGCTGTGAGTTCTATATATTAGAATGACTCATCTTTGGTTTACTCGTACAATTTTTTAAGAGAGCTAAATGACACGTAAGACACCTACTCTGTCCATTTAGCATTTATGTGTCATTTGTTTTTTCACAGAAGGATTCAATGTTACACCGTGGAGTCCCTCCCAGCCTCCAGGGTCTCAAAACTATCTGCATTTCCATGCATACAAGAAAATAAAGCAGATTTCCTAAAGGGAGAACCTCTGAGGGATGAAGTTCAAGGCTGACATTGCGCCCCTATAAAACTAAAATAACGGACACAAACCTGACTATGGAGGTATGCTTGTAAAAGGCTATATGAATAATCAAAATAAGATAAAAAGAGATCTGGCCCTAATTCTTTCAGTTATAGGGAAGTGCCTAGCAGCAATCTTTCCTATAAACCAAGAACAGCTCAGCTGCATTTCAGATTTTGAAAATATCCTTTTTGGTTACCAGCAAGCAGAGCTGTAAATCTATTTTCAAAGGAGAAACAAGTACATATGTGAAATCCAGCACATTGTTTAATTTAGGTAAATTCCTACTAAATCAGTTAATTTCTCAGGAATATTGGGATGACTTATTTCTAAATAAATGAATATTCTGGAGGCATTGGTGTTCAAACTATATGCATTGTATAGAGAGATTCAAAAGAAAAACTGATGGGCATGGTACACAGGAATATAAACAAGTATCTGCTATTTGCAGTCCCTTAATGCTTAAATTATGGCCCATGGATCACCAGTGCTGTGGTAAATGCAGACTGTTAACTCTACTTATTTTATCTCCTTGATGGGAAGTTACTAAAAGTAAACATGTTTTCTACTCCTACCATAAGAGTAACAGATGGTCTTCTGTGGTTTTACAGGAGGTAGGAGGGAGACAAGGTCCCCAAAATATGTCTCTGTTAAGAATCCATCCACAGAGAAAAGAAGAAAACAGAAAAAGAGAAGGGAGGGAGGAAATAGAGAGAAAGAGAGAAGAAAGGGGGGGAGAGAGAGGGGCAAGAGAGAGGAGAGACAATGAGAGTGAATTCTTAAATAGTTTTTGCACCACTTACTTTTTATTTATTTCATCTGGACAGTTTTATAGCTACTATATTTACCAGCACTTACGTCACCGAGAGCTGAACTGATGAGTGTGACGGGGTTCCTAATCCTTAAAAATACTTGTCTGATTAAAATCCGAGTTTCTATGAATTTAGACACATTCAGACTCCATTTTAGAACCTTCACCTTCAAATTTCGTAAGGGGTTCCCCCGTAAGTATAGTACCTTAGCAAGATGCTCTCCCATTCCCATAGGGACCTCACGTTCCTTTTCATTATCAGTTTTATTACCCAACAAAAGCACAGGTACATTCTCCCCAGTTGCCTCCTGCAGAACAAAGAATAAATATCAACTGAGGCATTATATTTAAAAAATGACAGATCAAGAGGATAAAAAAGTAACAAATGTCACACTGCAACAAGACATTTAAGACATCATGTATGTGCTGCTTTACTTACAAATATGTCAGGAATTAGAGTTGGATAAATGGCATGAAAAAGACAGAATGCTAGAGATTGCACTAACTTGGCATTTTTTAATAACAGCACAGAAGCTCATCAGACTCTATATTAAAATGGGAGAGAGAGAGAACTACCATGCTACACAGGCTCTGACATTGCATGTTTATAGCCACTGCTTTTCTAATTACATGGACAGGAAAATAATGACAACATCTGGGTACAATTATGCCAAATAAATTACATAAAGTAGTGGAGAGATACACAGAATAGGCCCCCAAAAATACATAGAATAGGCATGAATCAAAATTAATCCTGAAAATGGTTAGAATTATCACAATGAGCACATTCATAAAGTGGGCTGAATGCCGCAGCAGTAAATGGACTTGGCCGTATGCCTTCAACTTAGCAATAGTTTGTAGCAAACAAAATCAGTCAGTAAAGATGAGTGAACTATTACAGATTGGAGAAAGATTTTGACCACAATATTTGATTTTTCTGGATCAAAACCTGGAATTCTCCTCTAGCTTTTACCATACTGAATTATAACAATGACTGATTTGTTAAGATCATATATTTAATAAGGGCCTGTTCTTACAAAATGCATGCTACTATTACTTCAGTAGAGCTACTCAGATGAGGAATAACTGTGCCTGTTTGGAAACATTTGAGTCCTAATTTCAACTTGCAAAGCCACCTACTGGCCATTATGGAAAACAGTGTATTATATTACAGTACATGCCCAATAAAATTAGACTAAACGATCTTCGCATATCAATTTGTCCCCTACTTTTTCAGCAGCAATACTCTACAATAGTGAGCAAATAGGAAGTCACATTTTGTTCTCTCTAGCAACCTCAGTTTTATTTTTATTTTTTCTTTTGGCCACAAGCAAATTCAGCTGCTTGCACTCTCAATATGTTGTCTATGAGCTACAGAGATATACCAAGAGGTGATCCAATGGGAGTCATCTGCTAGATAACCTTTACGAGAAATTAGAGGACTCCGTACTGGGCTTTCCTCACCACTCATTTTAAGTCCTTAAAACCCTCGAACTGTGATTATTTACATAGACACAGAGATTCTAAAAACAGCTTTACTGGTAACTGTGCAGTCCAAAATCACTAACAAAAATGTAATTGTGACAACACAAGAAAGATGCTGCTCTCTATGCTTTGCCCTGCTAACACTTCCTGTCCAGAAGAAAGTAGAGAATAATGACACCAAAGTTTAGATTTAAAGTTATGTCATGTTACCTCGATGCTTATCAGCCACTGCTTGACAGCTGTGAATGTGTCTTTTGCTGTTATATCATACATCACAATGACACCATCAGCTTTTCTGAAAAACTGCTTAGTAATACTTCGGTACCTACAAGTAAGAACCTGTTTATAGCTCTCTTCAACAGAAGTAGCAATCTGACAATATAAGCAAAATTTTATAGTAATCCCCACCCTCCCCAAAGTAAGATGTTGCCATACAGTTTCTTCTAATCTAGTCTTAGTAAGGGTTAAACCCCTGTTAATTTGGTTTATATATGTATTCTAAAATTCCATAAACTAGACAAGGGAGAAGCTGTAATACTGATCTTCACTGCAGATCCTGTTTGAAAGGTGAGGCTTATTATGAATTGTAGTAAGCAATCCCATTCTTCCTGAATCATCAGACCCCTTTTCACATTCATCAGAAGATTCATGGAGGACACTAATACCACGAATTACTGCAACAGCAAATAAATTCTTTGCAAAAAAATATTTTTTGAAAGAAAGTGGCAAAGTTCCCTCTGCCTTCTTTAATTGATTCTGGGTTAGTCTGGATAATCAGCTGCATATCTCACCTTCTCCAATCCTCTTTCATTTTAAGCCTGGAGCAGAAATTTCCCCCCTCACAAAGTGCTCTGCCTAAAGCTAGCTAGATTTCTGAGCTTTTGTCCCAAGCTTCCTGTAGAAAATGTAGATCATTATCATCCTTGCTTTTAGTAATAGAAAACTACACGGTAGGTGAGGAGATAGGGAAGGAAATTACCACTGAAAACTTACAAAAACTTGGAGATCTTCAACTACAATGGGATTGTTTTGGTGAAAAAAAACTTTTTTAACTATTAAGGCATTTTCTGCTATAGAAATAATTCTAGGTACATTTTAAAATCAGCCTTCCTCCTAAAGAAATTGTGTGGTACCAAACTTTTAAGATCTTTAATAAGATTCTCTTTTACAGATTGTCAGTTTTTCAATGGACACTTAGCACCAAATCAGCACATTATTGCTGCCAGGGAAGGATCTAAACTGTGAATTCACTGGCTCTATTAGGAATACTCCTATATCTGTTCCTCTCCTGAGAAGCAGGATTAGATCCGTGCTTACTGATCTTCAAACAGATGAGTCAAGGAAGCAAAACCTTAGAATATGTAGTGGTTTTGGCTGGGATAGAGTTAAATTTCATCATACTAGCTTGTATGGGGCTATGTTTTGGATTTGTGATGAAAACAGTTTTGGTAACATACCATTTTAGTTAGGGCTCAACAGTGTTTACACAGCATCAAGGCCTTTTCTGTTTCTCAGACTGCCCCACTAGTGAGTAGGCTGGGGTGCACAGGAAATGGGAGGGGAACACACCTGGGCCAGCTGACCAAATGGATATTCCACACCATATGACATTGTGCTCAGCAATAAAACTGCGGGGCGTAGAGAGGTTGGCTGAGGTTGCAGTTGCTCAGGGACTGGCTGGGCATTGTTTGATTGGTGGTGAGCAACTGGATTTTTTTGCATTACTTGTTTTTCTTGGTTTTGTTTCTTTTCCTCTTTCTTGTTTTTTTTGGTGATGGTGGGTTTGGTGTTTTGGGGTTTTTTTAATTATTAAACTGTCTTTATTTCAACCAATGAGTTTTCTCACTTTCACCCTTCTGATTCTCTCCCCCATCACACTGGATGGGGAGTGAGTGAGCAGCTGTGTGGTGCTTAGCTGACTACCAGGGTTAAACCGCAACAGAATGTTTCTCACCGTTCCTGGCCAGCAGTGTCCCAGAGTTGCAGGGCTACCTTGGTATTATCTACTGTGATGGTTTTCACATTGTAATCCACACCTATAAGAGAAATACAAGGTAGGTTGTCTCTTTATATGCTCAGTTTGATCTTTGAAAACTTGATCCAGCAAATAGTGACAATTCCAGAAAGGTAACAATATAGATACGACATTAAAAATTATGTCCATAGTCTCTAACTATCAGAGAACAACAACGGCTTTTATTTGCCAGAAGTTCTTCAGTAATAAAATACTGAATGTTAACAGAGTAGTTGAATTTTGTAAAAGCTGTAACATAAGTAACTTTCCAAATCAGGGTACGTGAGTCAAGGCTCCCTTTGACAGTCCACAGCAGTCTAAGCCTTTTAGCCTGGAATTCATGCTGTGTAACTTCAGTTGTCTGAAATTTCAGTGCTTAGTCTGTGCTAGCCACATAGGCACCTTCTACAGTTAGTGGAAAAACACAAGGTACCACATTAAGGGGACAGCAGAACCTAAGATAAATGCTGAAGATAGATGGACTGAATATGTGGAGAACCTCCTCCCCTCTTCAGAATATAGAAAATGAGCTGACTACAGCTAGGTTAGTCCCCTATTTTTTATGCGGCTAAATAAAAGCAAGACAAAAATTAATTTGTCTAAACTTTTAAATGAACACTCTCCCAATTCCCCTAACCTGTGATGATATAAGTATCTTCTGGATATTTATAACTATAATTAGAGTCTTAATCAGTCACTGCCTGCTCCTAATGACAACCTGCATTTTCTTATATCACACTGTACTGTATCATAGACTCACAGAATCATAGAATAATTCAGGCTAGAAGGGACCTCAGCAGGTCATCAACAATTTCTTTGGGGCCATTTTCCACATCAATGGGATTTTTACCACTGGCATTAATGAAGAAGCATCCAAGCCCATGTTCCTTCAATAGGCAATTAAGAAATCTGGATGGAGGATATACCCATTGCTTTTATTTCAAGGGAAGAAATTTGAGCTATTCTGTAGAAATGCAATGAGAACACTCTTCTCCAGGTTGTTCACTTGACTTTTCAACTATCTGTATCTTGCCAGCCATAGTCCACACCTGTGAAACTCATTGATGTGAAGACTAAATCAAAGCTATGACAAATACTTTCTTGCCATTGCATTTGCAAGAACACTGGATGACCAGCCAAAAGATGAAAAGGTCAGATGCATTCCTGTGGTTTTCCTCTGGAAGCTCTAGACAATTGCACACACTGTGCAAGATGTCAGAGTCTAGAGAAGCATATCAGCTATTTACAAGACAACATGGATAGGACATAGCACCAGACTCTTAAATGTAGACAATTGCATATAGGTATCTAAGCTCTCACTACAGTTAGTGAAGATCTAGTCAATGAAAAACCAGGAGTCTAGGAAATGACTAAGCTCACCCTGAAGTAAGCATCAAGGGTCAGATTAATTGGTTCCTAGGGTCCTCTGACTGGACTGATTTGGAGAGGATGGCAGGGCAGAATTCAGCTGTTTGCTCGCAGGCGCCTAGTGCTATCCGAGATGCCATTTGGTGTTCAAAATGTCTGTTTCAATCTGGCAGGACACCCAGGAGACCTGCTCTCTTCCAAAGCAGCAGCAGAAGGCCAGGTGAAATACCTTATAGTGCCAAAATGAATTTAAATCCCTATGCTAAGACCTTAGATCCTCCCTGACTCTAATGTGAACTCAACATACCAGTAGAAATTTAAACTCAGGTGTCTTTATCTACCCCATAAGTCAAGGGAGCTACAGCAACTGCTCACCTGAATGTTCCTAAATTGTCACAGATGCAAGACAAATCCATTAATTGAAATACCTTTTATTGTGAACAAGATTTATTTCATATATGCTGCAGAATAAGTAAGGCCTCAATACAGACTAAGTATAATGAATTTGGTAATTTACAGTAACTCAGCTGCATTGCAATAACCTATACTTAAGTTTTTGTAACTTGATTATGTGCCTGATTTTTGAAAGTTTGGTTTACAACTTCAGGCAATGTAATTACAACGTATGTTTTGAAATGTTTGGCTTTGAAAACATTGGTCCAACATATTTCTTTGGTGCTTAGTATAATGCTAAATCTTCAAGCACAATTCAGATATTCTACTTTCTCTTTAAAACAAAATCAGATTACTTAGAGTGATAGACATGAGGTATGGAGGTGGGATGGTTAGTACAGTGCAGTCCAGAGAACAAGATATCGGTTTAAGAACAGTGAGATCTACAAGGAAATTCTAGCTTCACTGAAATCAATAGGATTTTTCTGATTTATTTCAGTACTGCCAGGATTTCAGTATGGACTCTACTGTGAAACCTCTCCATCAATTATCTGCTTCCCAGTTTAGAAGAACTCACTTTGCATGACCTACTCTCCTTTTGGATAATGGCTTTTACAACATCTGTACGTTTCTGTTTTATAACACAGGGCTTGATCTCAGTAGAAGCTGCTAAGTACTGTTGGAACAAAAATAATAATAATAGTAATAATGTTTCTTAAACTTACCTACAGTAGCAGCTGTGCCTGGGAAAAAACGATCTTCACAAAATCGCCTTAAGAATGAAGTCTTTCCAACACTCGCATTGCCCACAAAAATAATCTTGAATAAGCGGTCTGGGACAGAGTTTATTCTCTCCTCCTTCAAGTAAGAGCAAACATTAGTCTCCAACTGTTCTATAAATCCTGTTGCCTCTCTGATTTGCCTTGTCTTGAAGACTAACTGACATGGGAAAAATAAGAGATTTTATCCTATCATGTTCTCCATTACTCATAAAGCAATATTCTCTTTCTTAAAATAACCCAGCATTTCAGATGTTTGCCATGCATCATTCCAGATCATTTGAAGTGCAGTGATTTGGACTGAGCTCTGGAAGTACACTGAATATGAACCTTGACATGAGACTGCATTGAAAAATTCATGAAATTGCCAAAAGAAAATGGTTTATGTTCATCCCTGCAAATCAAAACCCATAAAGCTTCACACAGCTCTGCTCAGTAGTTTCATCCTATACCAATGACACAGAGGAAACAGTGCATCTTCACCTAGATAACAGAAGCAAAGTCATAATTTTTCGGCTTATGCCATCTATCACCAGATTCTTCTCTCTGCTACTATTGTGGAGCCAAGAGCTTCCACGGAATTGCTGCACTTCTACATCTGTTTAACATTACAGGCAGAAGCACAGGGGAAAGAGACAGACAGAGGGGGAATCAGACCCAGTTAATCAGGTTGTAAACATTCAGCTATGTTTCTGTCATTTAGTTTTTTAAGCAGAAAGAAGAACAATTTGTTCTGCCTATCCACGTCCTGTTTACTGCAGGCTAAGCTAAGTGGATGCTGGAGGGAATATTTATATTCTCTGTAAGTAGGTCATTATTCCCAAGACCTTTATATGTAGATCAGGAGTCACTTAGGGAAGAGCACTGTAGCACCAGCTGGTTGGCAGGGGGTGCCCTAGCTGGCCTCTTCTCCTTTTTTGTGAAAGGTGGGGGAGGAAGAGGGAGATAGCGAGTTTGCTCTTTATGCTGCAGAAGGTGAGCAAGATCATGGATGCTCCTGGCATTAGATTTTTGGGGTGGGAGTTGTGAGGAGGGAGAGGAGAGGAGGAAACGAAAGGCCCTCTGCTAGGCATTTGAGGTACAGAATCCCTGAGACTGGTGACTTCAAGAAGACATCAGAACTGAACTCACTGCCCGACAGTCCTTTGAATGGGACATTGAAGTCTGGCCTTCCAAATGTTTTCTACAAATGTCCTGAAGCCTTACACAAAGAAGTAGAAACAATACAGAGCTGCACTTGATGGGGAAAAAAACTCGAGCTGTTGTCTTCCTTAGCATGAAAAAAATTCATTCACTGCTGTAAATTTTGGGGACGAAAATACATGTCTCTTTCATGAGCTGGGCTAATAGCTCATTACAACTATACAGAGATTTCTTATCTCATTGTTCACTTCTCCTTTTCTATTAAAATCCCAAACTCCACTGCAACTACAGGCTGCTAGTAATACACATACATCTATATAAAGCACATTTTCAGTTCTGCTGAAAAACATTCCTAGCTTGTTAGTCTGCGTGCTCTGGGAAATAAAACAAGTGAACATACAATCATCAGCTTGGCACCATTTTCACAGTGCTTCTGAGAACAATAACTAAATACATGGACAACATGACCTAAAATACCTTGTCCCTGGTGGTCATACACACCTCAGTAGCACCAAGACTCAAAGACACCAGAGGCCTTCAGCTCAACTCCCAACATAACAGGCAGTTATTTTTCATTGAGATGTATCAAGTTCACTCATGAAAATAACCTTAATAATCAAACTTGATTCTAAAACTGCATCTGAACACTATACTAAGGGATGAGCTACTTCATAGTCTACTTCAACGAAGTGCTTATGGGATAATGGAATAGCAGTGATATGTAAATTTACTTTAGTTAACAATGCAGTCTGAAAAAGTCTTCCCTAGACGTGTCTTCTGAGTGGCCTTCATATAAACAGTAGCCAGGTCAAGTAACATACCTACCTTTTGTGCAATTTAACACAAATGTGGAAGATGGCAGGTATAAACATAGTGGTTCATATTCCACATTGAGAGGAATTGCATCTCGAGCAGAAGTTTTGGACAGAAAATCTTGCTTTCATTTCCATTACGGTTCCTTCAGGTGTTTTCCCAATCACATTTCTGCTTATGTTAACTGCAGCTTCATCTTCATAGCCACTCAGAAAAATGTTCTAACTGACTGTTAAAAAAGAGCAATTGCTGGCCTCATGTACTGCTGCAAATTCTTAGACACTTTCAGAAGTCACCTTCCATAGGAAGGAAATTGACTTGCTCATTTCTAAAAGGAGACAAAATTTACATTGGTTCTACTCGCCTATAAGATGAGGTAGGTTATAAAGGATTAGCAGTTAAATGACTGTGAATATGTGGTGAATAGGAAGGTCTTAATGTCAGCAGCTATGAGCCTGAGTTCAGTATAGTAAGGCATGAGATCATGGAATGCAGTAATACAAAGCCATGTAGACTATAGGAACACAAATGGCGATGAACTGAAAAATACAGGTTGTCCCAGATCCTTCATCTTCTTAGTGCAAAACAGAGAATGGCAAGACTTCATATCTGAGGGAGCAACATATGTAACAACTGCATGGAATCATTCCGCGTCCTTTGCACAAGTATTTCTAGATCATACACTCCTTTATACTGCAGATCCTTTGAGCAGCAAGACATGAGAGGAGAGAAGGACTGGCTGCAGAAGACAGTCTAGTTGACTGAGACTCACACCTCATAATTCATGATGCAGCAAGCAGGAAGTTATCTTTTTCTGAAGCTTTCTTCAGCACCAGTTGAGGATTATCTGCAGAGCTGCCCTGAAAACACTTACTAGTTGAATACCACTCCTCCTAGCCCAGGCATGCTGTCAGGAGAGGGAATCAGTGTGCGAGCACTGGATGGAAGAAGATCACTTCTGATGTCTAAATCTCATGGTCAGAAAGCGGTGATCCCAAGAGCCATCATTTAGGAAACGCAAAGTTGTATGAGAAATTCATTGGACTACAGCTGGTGTATGGAAGGGGACGAAGTACTACTCACACGAAGTGTCAGAGCCTAGAGACTACCCTAAGCAATGGAATGCCATCAGTTGAATAGTCGTTGGCAGGCCTAGTCAGCAGGCCAAGAGGACCATGCAGGACCATGCACATATTTCAGTGCCACATGAGAGTTATCAGAAAGAAGTATTCTGCTGTGTTTTTTTTAAACTAAATTTAAAAAAACAAGCAAAAAACCAACCCAAACTAAGGCCTGGGCTAAGGCACTGACATTTCGGGGGGGGGGGGGGGAAATTGAATTCTGAGTTCCAAGTGACCTTTGGAGATGAACTTCTTGTTTACTCTCACAATGTTTCTTTAGAAGCCAAAACAAAATGTTTTCAACAACCAGGCAGGAGACATTTTATGATTTCTTCTCTCCCCTCCCTGCTTGCTCTCAGTTGTTTTGGGGAAAAAGAAAAATTATAAGGAACAAGATCTGAGGGAACTCCCAGTTCCTACCCAGCTGAGAGGATGTACTATCAAGGGGCATGACTGCTGAAACAGAGCAAGCAGAACAGGTTTGTCCAAGCTGGACATGATGACCTACTTGGCTTTTGCTGTCCTAAAGTCCAATGATGCCATACTTTGAAAATGTGATACAAAACAAGTCATAAAGCAAGCAAAAAGTATGCTTTGTATTAAATCATTTCAAAGGATGAAGCTCTGTTCTGTGCCCTAGACTTTTTATTAAAATGTACCATTTAGAAGTTATTATGTAACCATGGCATAATTCTATCATAATTTTTAAGATATGTTTGCTTCTTCTAAAAGAACTATATAATTATGACCAAGCATACCTATTTTTCCCATACTTAAATCTTTTTAATACGTGCTTCAAGAATCTAAAAATGAGTAATACTTAACAATGATACTAAAATTAGAAAACAAGCACAGCTAGCTCTGAAGCAATAGCAGTGCAAGAAGGACTTTAGACTCCAAAGAAATATAACTTCCAGAGTATTGTTTTAAGCATTATTACTGCATGGTGAATTCATTGTTAACATGCACATACAAGCTAGACCTGAAAAAAAAAATCTGGATTTCAATTTGCTAATTAAAAGTCTTCTCAAAAAATAATTAAAAAGTAAAGATATCTGCTCTCCTTACTTCTCAGATAGTGTAACAGCTACTAAAGCTGACCCAAAAGTATCAGAATATGAGAAATGTCACTTTTTGGCAAAAAAAAACCCCAACTTTTCAGAAAAAGAGTTGCTTCTTTCCATAGACAATCGCTACCTTTCAGTGGATCTTCTTGTGTCATCTGTTACAAGGCTTAACTCCACTTTTCCTAAACAGTCCTTCAGACATAAGTCTACGCACACATTGTCGGCAGTTACCACTCCTTAGGTTGTTTCCCTTCTTTGCACCTTCAACATTTACCTGCAGCATATTTCCATCTCCCTCTTCATGCAACAGCTTAATTTGTCATGCTTTAACTTAAAAACAGAAAACTAAATAATTTTAGATTCTAAGAATAACACGTTACCCTTTAACACCATTTCATGTTTTCCAAGGTCCTATAGAATAGAATAGAATAGTTCCAGTTGGAAGGAACCTACAACGATCATCTAGTCCAACTGCCTGACCACTTCAGGGCTCACCAAAACTTAAATCATATTATTAAGGGCATTGTCCAAATGCCTCTTCAACACTGACAGGCATGGGGCATCGACCACCTCTCTAGGAAGTCTGTTCCAGTGTCTGACCACCCTATCGGTAAAGACATGATTCCTACTGTCAAGTCTGAAGCTCCCCATGCACAGCTTTGAACCATTCTCATGCATCCTATCACTGGATCCCAGGGAGAAGAGGTCAGCATTTCTCTTCATTTCCCCTCCTCAGGAAGCTGTAGAGAGCACTGAGGTTGCCCCTCAGCCTCCTTTTCTCCAAACTAGACAAACCCAGAGTCCTTGGCCGCTCCTCACAGGACATGCCTTCCAGCCCTTCCACCAGCTTTGTTGCCCTCCTCTGGATGCATTCAAGTACCTTAACATCCTTCTTAAGTGGTGGGGCCTAGAACAACACAACATGAGGTCCCCTTTGCCCCCTTACATTTGACAGTGTTTCCTTCCCTACAGGCTGCTCTCTAGAAGATGGTGGTGAGTGTTCCATTGATTGTTCTGTGTTTTTCTTATCCATTTCCATCTCAGAAGAAGTATTCTCATCTTCTCCAGCCCATCTGTTCAGCTGCTTATCAACCAGCCTGTCAAGAAGCTGGGGTAGGTGATCTTCCTCAATTGATATTATTCTTTGGAGACGCGATGCTTTAGACATTCCTCCAGTGGCTCCAGCATCAGGCTCTACAGAGAGAATTCCATTCAGTCCAGCAGAATTCCTTCTCTTTGAGTTACTGAAAACATCATCTTCTTCAAATGAATGGCTAGACAGAGAAAAAAACAAGTACATCACAAAAATATATTGGACCTGGATTCCTATGTTTTATTCTATCTCCCATGTTTTTTACTACGCACAGCAGGCCTAGTAGATTCAGTCCAATGTTTACTGAAAGTCAGCTCATCATACAACGTGTATATATATATATATATAGCCTGCTTGATAATTATAAGCATCATGGGGAAAGCTAATAACTTATGGGGAAAACCTGAACCAGAATACAAAACAAAAGATTAGCCTCATTTCTAACCTCATGGAATAGCTAAAGTAAATTTCTCTGCTGTGATCTCCTACTCCCCTCCCGCCTCTATCCTGGAAGAATAAAACAACCGCCCAACCCACACCCTTTCTATATGTAACCTAATTCTATCTTTAGCAGGTAGGAGGGAGATGGGTTTGTTTAATATGGATGAAAAAAAAGCAAAGTGGGGATTCAGCAGAAGGGGGAGTGTAGATAAAATAGATCCAGAATCTTCTCAGATGTGTGCAATGACCACAGATGCAAGTTGCAATAAGAGAAATGCTGACTTGATATGGGGAACAAACTGTCTCCATGAGTGTTCTGGTTTCGGCTGGGATAGGGTTAATTTTCTTCCTAGTAGCTGGTATAGTGCTGTGTTTTGGATTTAGTATGATAATAATGTTGATAACACACTGCTGTTTTCATTGTTGCTAAGTAGTGCTTACACCAGTCAAGGACTTTTTCAGCTTCCCATGCTCTGCCAAGTGCACAAGAAGCTGGGAGGGGGCACAGCCAAGACAGCTGATCCAAACTGGCCAAAGGAATATTCCATTCCACATGACATCATGCTCAGTATATAAACTGGGAGGAGTTGGCCAGGGGGTCAGCGACCACTGCTCGGGAACTGGCTGGGCATTGGTTGGTGGGTGGTGAGCAATTGCATTGTATATCACTTATTTTTGTATATTCTTTTACCAATAATAATAATAATAATAATAATAATAATAATAATAATAATAATAATAATAATAATAATAATAATAATAAATTATATTAATACTATTAATAATATAATTATTATATAATATATAATATATAATAATATATTATAATATTATATTATAATATATTATATATTATAGTAATTATATTATTATTATTATTATTATTATTATTATTATTATTATTATTATTATTATTATTATCCCTTCCTTTTCTGTTCCATTAAACTCTCTATCTCAACCCACAATTTTTTTTTTCCCTCTGTTTCCGATTCTCTCCTTCATCCCACTGGGGAGGGAGTGAGCGAATGGCTGTGTGGTGTTTAGCTGCCTGCTGGGTTAAACCACAGCAATGAGGCTGGTGCAGCAAGGGAACATGTGCCCAAAAAGGCTGTGGGACCTCCATCCAGATGTTCAAAAACTCAACTGAACAAGGCCCTGAGCAACCTTATCTAGTTTTAGAGTCACCCCTGTTTGAGCAGGAGACTGGACTAGCGACATCAGAGGTTGTTTCCACCTAAATTTTTCTGTTATTTTTGTGCCATAATTGCTGTTGCCAATTATGCTCCACTTCTCAGTACTGAACTTACTACACTGTGTCTCTGAAAGCTTTCCCTGCTTACACTTCATGGCCCTGTACCTTCAGGGACATTGTCTTAGCTGCTATTTCAAAGTGAAATACTAGTCTTCTTTCCAGCTCCTCTTGTCTCAAAGGAAACATGCTAGTGTTTCACTGAGATCACCATCTTGTTCCTGCTGATTTCAAGTTTACTACCACACAGTTGAGAATTAAATTCTACATGTTTTACTAGTTCCACATCCCATACTTTACAACAGGACTGCTGTCCTCTACAATGAGAGGGAAGGAGGTATACTCTTCCAGGGAGTTACCAAGGACATTGTACCACATCAACATAGGTTAATGGGCAAGCTTTTCTGCCTCCCAGCATATACTCATCCACGATGGGGAAGTCTCTTGCCTTTGCAGACAGTACACTTGTTTTATGTGAAAATTTGCCTCTTCATTTGCCTTATTGTACTAAAACAGGGAACACATGAAAAAAAGTTCTTACCTGTTAGGCAGCATCTTGCTCTCCATGTATTTCCCAATGACAGACCCTGATCTTTGCTTCCAGCTGGCTTTTGGAACACTTGTTTTGCATTTCTGCAGAAATACAGAATACTTCTTGCTAATTTACTCCTGTTGTTCATTATGGTTAACTGCCTTTATTCCTAACGCTTAAATAATGCAATGAATATGAAAGAAAAAATTGTAGAAAAAAGTCTAGAGGTATAAATGCTTCAAAATCCTGATTGATAAACAATCAGAACATGGAAACTCCAGATCCTGCAAGAATTCATTTCCTTTGTAAACTAAGTGGACCACAATAAAACAGCATGTCATGAAAAGAAGTCAATAGATATATGGTGATTTACACTAGCAGCTTCTTGTAGGAATAAGAACACAAACAAGTGTAAACTAAGTGGCCTTAGTCTCCTTAAGCCAGGGGACTTCTGGAACTTCTCAGGGGCCCATTCTCTGCTGCTGGATAAAAAGTTAATGTGATCTGCTCTTACCTAGTACCAGTATTCAGGTACTGATTCAGGTACTCAGATATTGTACTGTTGTATAAACATTTCAGGATATTAGCTACTCTTGACTGAAAAGATTAACACAATTAAATTGTTCAATTTTTAGGTTATTTTGTCCTATCATGATTGCATCCTTAGCTTTTTATAAAACACATTCATCTCCCTCAAGGAAGCTCCAACTTTATAATTCTAAAAATGTAGCTCTTAAATTTGTATAGCAAACTTAAAAATCTTATTCTCAAGTGAGCAAAAAGACAATATAAATTAAGAATGGGGCAAGATTTACGTAGCACAAGAGTCTGTCTCCTGCATAGCCTTCTCATACCCTTCTTTTGAGGCTGTTCTGATATGTGTTTGCTCAACATTGGGTTTGAAAATAATAGTTGTTTACCTGTAAAAATACGTCACGTTCATCTTTGAGATGTTTGTTCCTCTCCCTGCAAAGAAAACACAAAGAAAAGAAACACTGAGGCCAAGTATTTACAACTGCTGATTTTAATACTCAACACTAACAGACTGGACAGTTGGCAGTGTAAAAGGCAAGACAAATGCACTTTAATTTGGCGTATCTCCACCCTTGATTGTGCTTTATTTATACTCTCACCACAGCCAGCTCCCTGTCTGGGCCACTGAATCTCCAGTAGTGCTATGCTGATTAAAGCTAGCTAGCATCTGGCCCTCATTCCATAGCTTATCAAAACAAATGCCTTAACACGTAGAAATCACTTCTGGTCAATGTGCCTTCACTTACTCTAAAATAGAATGTTTAAAGCTTTTCACAGTAAAGATAACTTCTTAATGTGGAGAGGGTGTAATGAACACCATCTCTATTCATCTGGTGACACCTGTGAAGGCCAGTTATGTCCCTGTGATGGCTACAGTTGTGGCTGCCATGGAAAAGTCTCCCTAGGAAAACATCCGTCTTCCATTCATTATGCAGAAGAGATGAAAATGTCAAGAAACGAAGACTCCAGGCAATCAGCCAACTCTGATCAGATCTGACAACACACCTGCTTAGTACATCAGTCAGCGTCTCCATATGTTGCTGGCCTGGCCACAAAAGAGACTAAGCAGCCATTACAGCCTTAGTGAACAGAAAACAACCTCTGCTGTCAGATGTTTCTATCTATGGCCCCGTTACCAGTAGCAGGCAAAATCACACCACATGGAGTGGCCTACGGGAAACACACTGCAAAGTAACAGCCTTTCCTCAAGCACAGAAGCTTTTTAGGTAACTTTAAAATGAGGCCTCCTGAAGGAAATGCAGTGAATGAAGGCCTACAGGCCAGTACAATCTATAGCCCATGCAAACTTATTGAGCAAATAAAAACTAGCATTGCTGCACATTAAAAAGAGGGTTACAATTGTCTGAACATAATTCCAAACTTTGCAGTCTATCAATACAGAAATATTACAGAGAAAATTTGCTAACTATATTTTGATATAATTTTACAAAAAATATTTGGGGGAAGGAATCTTCATTTTGTTTGTACTCCCATCACTTTAGAAACAACAGAGCCTTTTAGTAAGCTTCAAGTCTCCTGTGGCCAGGCTTCTACCACGGAACCAGCTTAGAACAGTTCACCATTGTTTTGTTTTACATTTGACTTTTGGAATGGAGATGATTGTCCTACAATACCAAATTGCCAAAACAAAGCAAATCTTTCATGCGTACTGCCTTCTACTGTGTGCAAGAATGGGGCTTACAAAAGTCATATTGCCTTTTATAACCATTTTTGCTGTCTTCTGTGTCATTATCCTGTGTTGGGTTGACCTTGGCTGGCTGCCAGAAACACACCCAGCCGCTCTCTCACTCCCCCTACTCAACAGGACAGGGGAAGAAAATAAGATGGAAAATCCTGTGGGTCTAGATAAAGACAGGAACATTGCTTCCCTACTACCATCACAGACAAAACAGACTCAGCTGTAGGATAATGAGAAGCAAAGACAAAAATCAAAATCACCTTCTCCCCACCTCCCCTTCCTCCCAGGCTCAACTTCATTCCTGCACTCTCAACTCTTCTACCTCCTTCCCAACCCCAAGCAGTACAGGGGGATGGGGAATGGGGGGTTGTGGTCAGTCCATAAAAGCTCCTCTCTTCTGCTCCTTCCTCCTCACACTTTTCCCTTGCTCCAGTGTGGGTTCCCTCCCACAGGTTATGGTCCTTCACAAACTGCTCCAGCATGGATCCTTTCCATGGGGCACAGTCCTTCAGGAACAGACTGCTCCAGTGTGGGTCCCCCATGGGCCGCAGTTCCTGCCAGAAGACCTGCTCCTGCATGAGTTCCTCTCAATGGGCTGTAGCTCCTGCCAGGAGCCTGCTCCTGTGTGGACTCTGCGCAGGCTGCAGGAGAATCTCTGCTGCAGCGCCTGAAGCACCTTCTCCCCCTCCTCCTCCACTGACCTGGGTGTCTTTAGGACTGTTTCTCACACATTTTTTTCTTACTCCTCTCTCTCAACTGCTGCACAGTGTTTTCTACCCTTTCTTACACACGCTTTCCCAGAGGCACCACCATCTTGGCTGAGTGGCTCAGTTGTGCCCTGTGGTGGATCTGCTGGAGCCGGCTGGAACTGGCTGTGTCTGGCATGGGGCAGCCCCGGCCTCTCTGGCACAGAGGCCTGCCCCTGTGGTGCCCCGCTGCCAACATCCGGACACCTACACCCAGTACATATCCCAACATAATTTCATCCTTTAATGTATCTCTTTAGAATGATGCAAGAAGTCCTTGAATGTAAGGTCTGCATTACCTGAAAAAATCCAGCTGCTTCAGAAGTCCTGACTTCTCTCTCTGTAAGGTTTCTGTCACTCGGTACACCTCCCTGTAATGAAAATAAATAAATAAAATTGTTCTAACCATGGTAACAACACTGCTAAAATGCTTCCCCCTAGGAGTATCCACATTTGGGACTTTAGCTTCTCCAAACCTGTAGACTTTATTCTGCATGAATGGTTACTAATTTTAAAAAAGTTTATTCAGTATAAGGCCCACAGTAACACAGCAATTTGAGTTAGCAGAGGAAGGAGTAGAGGTTCTTTTTTAAAAAATCACAGCTTTATGATTCTTCATCCAGAGAGCTTAATATACACTGATATTGGCACTTGCATCATTCAGAGAAGACATACTGCTGAAATCCTTCTCACTCATGGCCACTAAAGACCATGTAACATTTTAACCAAAATTAGAGTTTATCTTGCTGCTAGAACCATATGTCAGGCTCACACATCTATATTCCCTACAATTTCTTTTCAGTTCCTGACTTTAACAGTTATGCAGCCTTAAACATTGGACACAGCGTCTCGGATTTTTACACTAGATTTACACCATTTACTTTGACTTAATGCAACTTGGTGTCTGGCCTTAAACGTTTTTTGCCTTTCAGCGAAGCCTCAAGTTCTTCCTGTGCACAGTCTGAACATTACACCTGCTTCAACAGCTCAGGTCTTACCAGACTGATACAGTTGTTTAAAGCAACACTGCAGGTGCAGTTGAGTAGGGCTGAGCTCTAATTCCATAAAACACTATTGAATCCACAGTGCTTTGTAAATGCAGTAGTATTATTCAGCAGTCTGACCACTGGGCAGATTTCCTCTGTAGCTTTAAAAACAGATCATTCCACAGTCTTTGCTCTGGATCTGAAAAGAGAGGCCTCAAAGAGGAAACAAACCACCTTGAGGAGGAATATTTCTACTGTCTACTTCCAAAACACACATCAAACATGCAAACCTAAAATTAAGTGTTCTAAACACAGTGGCCGTTCTTTAACAATCATTTATCAACAAAGTTCATTATTTATACCTTCAAGAAGAATTAGATTAGTAATAACTAAGTAGAGTTTGGCACAAAGCTTAACAGAAAAAGAATATGACATTTGATCTAATATTCTGCTCTATCTTGAAACAGCCACAGCTCTGAGTTACGTATTTCATTGCTGAAATGTATAGAGTCTGGCAAGATATGCACCACAGTCTGGCATCCATGTGCTCTTCATTGGCAACAAAAGGGTTTTATAGATCCCTGAGCATTTTTTAAAAACTATCTTCTATTAAATGGACTTCAGGGAACATTTTTACCAATTACAGCTTCAGGGTAATGTAACTTTTGCTTTGTGCAGAAGGCTGAAGCAAGACAGGTAGATTGATTTGTCACTTAAAGACCATTTCTATCCCTCAAAATATCAATTGTAAATATTCTTTCTTGAAAAACATTTTTTTAATTCAGAGTCAGAATCTGAAATCCAAAACATTTGAACCGGAAACGCCAAAATGAACCCCAAGGCCATAAGGCCTTCTCTGAATTGTGATCTAGCTGCATAAGCTACATTTTATCTTGCTGGTCGGGATTGTTGGTCAGAAATGATGTACTAGACTTGCTTTTGATGAAGAAAAGAAGCACATTGTAGCTGTCTCATAGCCAGAGTACATTCTGAGAAGCAAGCTGCAGATAGACTTAGCTTTGAGGAGGATGGAGTAACATGTGCCACAACTGTAATTTCTGTAAGGAATCCCACTGGTATTTCAAAACTAAGACATACTTTTTAACCAATGAAACTGACTTAATTCCAAACACCCTCAACAAATGGAGGGGTGGGCGAGCACCGACGTTTTGAAGAAGTAGCAAAAGATTCTGTAGAAGCCAGATATGCTACAGAAAACATGCTGAATTACTTGGAGAAAAATGACTAGAACTGCACTTGGCTTTGCTAGTGGTTTCTGCTTATGACACAAATTTAAATCACAGCACTGAATACCCTGAGAAGGAGGCTCACTGGCACGCTAAGCAAATGCACTAGAACCACTGCAGCTGGAGACTTACATTTCCTTCTCCTCATGTAGTCTTGACGCCTCCTCCTGAAGCACCTGTAACTGTTGTTGAGCCAGGCATAGTTCGTGAGATGTTCTCTCCAGGTCTCTCAGCAGCTCCTGGTTAGTCAACTTCAGCTTGGTGTTCTCTACTTTGGTTTCTTCTTTGCCACTGAGAAGTTCTGTACATTGCTGCTCTAACTGGGATGGAATAAAAGAGAACAGAAAGTAGCATAACTAAGTGAGGCATCTTGGTTTTGAGGCTTTCAATTCAAGTCTTAGAATTAGTTGAATAGGGAAGCTACTTCTGTCAAAGCCAACATATGAATAAAACACACATGGTGCTCTTCCACTGCTCTGCATTCAAACATAATTATGTTACACAAAAACAAAGCTATTCCACTCTATGATTGAATTTCATCCAGTTCAAAAATGCACCAGGACAAGCCACACAATAGGTGTTTACAGAGCAGAGTAGCAATACTTAGTTGATATTTACAACTGCTATTTTAAACAATTTCCACAGTGACAAGGCCTACACAGAACAATTCAGAGTTCTGCCTAAAAACTGTTAGCTGATAAACTAACTGATAACTAACTGTTAGCTGCCTAAAATCTGGTAGCTGATAAACCTTCCCATCCCCAGTAACATCAACAAGCAGTAACCTTCCTGCCATCTCAGCTAAGTCTGCCAAGAACTGTGAATTAGAGATTTTTATTCACTTTTACATTCACTCTCCAAAGTATATACAAAGGAAAGATACACCTTCCCTGTGAAAGAGGTAACAGCAGATGACAGTGGTTTCTGGTATGTAAAGAAGTTCCACCAGCTTCCCCGTGGCTAACTGAGCAAATTAAGATGACAGAGCAAAAGTTAAGTAGACTAAAATTAGTCCACTTCATATTAGGGAAGGCACAGCTGACCTGAAGATATAAAAGCTTTTTTTTTTTTTAATTTATTTTATTTTTTTTCTGTATGCATTTTAATGGATGTAAAATGTACTAGGAGCATTACAGTGATACCAGTTCAATCCTTCAGACCTGAGACACAATGGAGGAACTCTCATTTTGCTCATCCCAAGAAGCAGAGCTCACCCAAACCAAAATCTGTCCAGCTCTGCCAGTCTGTTCACTCTCCACAACACTGCTGTTGTTCTAGTCTTGGTTTTGAATGCAACCTTAAGGCCCAGGCTCAAAACAAAAGCAGAAAATACTTTCTAGCTGGGATTATGAAAGGTCAGGAACAAGAGTAGAGTGGGAGCACTTATCTCAGCAGCAGCACCAGCTTAACATATTTGCGGAACTGTAGCCTCAGCAGGCTCACAGTTCATATGGAATGCTGACTAGCTGGGCATCAAATTACTGCTGAGCAATGTTGGTTTACATTGATAGATCACTTCAGTTCCTGAGTATTGCTTCCATTCCTTGACAGAATGACGTTATCTATTCTAAGTAGAAGACTAGATGCTTCAGGTACTAGAAGACAAGACGTTCTTATCCAGAGGAGTGGTTTTGGGAGAAGCAAAAAGTGATCACACAAAGATGAACTCTCAAAAAGCTTAAAAGCAACAAATTGCAGGCAGAAATCCCAGTTACAGAATACTATGGCCATCTGAGAACTTAGAGACTGGCCTGGAAATGTAACTGCAATGGTAGCCATCATCAGCTCCCAGAATCATAAGTACTGATGTTAGAAATAATTGCTACAAATCCTAGTGCTTACTCTTGTGAGAAAAACAATTATGTTGAAACTATACTCAATAGCAGATGCTCATAATATTTAAACCCCAGGACACAAGAAGAGGAGAAAGGGTTATTTCACAGCAATACAGAGCTCCTTCCTTTCACCATATCTATACAATCCTTTAAGTCATGCCAAACACTACTTTTAAAGCATTCATTTAAACAACTCCTAATACAGTGGAATAACTCATTAGGTGGATGTTCAGCTGGTATAGAATGGCATAGGCCCTATAGGCTCGAACTGCTTATTGGAGTTGCAAATTGTCTCCCATGGACATCAAGTACATGAAAATTGATTGGGAAAGACTCATGGCCCACAGTCGTGTCTAAGAAAATCCAGGAAGCAGAGAGAATTAACCAATTACCACAGGTCAAGCAGAGACACAGTAGATGATGGTGCATATTCTCTTTTTTTTGACAAAAATGGGAGGAAAAACTCACTAGTTTAAAATCTAATAAAGAACTGGGATTGTCCAATATAAACAAACTGTTGCTGAGGACAGCTATTGCTGTCCCTCAAGGACATATACATTAAGCACTCTCCATGCACTCTCTTGTTCTTAGCTCAGCATCCTTTCTCTATTTTTTCTCTTTTTTTTTTTCCTATTTATTTCAGGTGCATGTGAAAGACGAAACATTTATGCAGTGTTATAAGGCTGGGGATTATTTTGTTCTTTATGCCTTTCTTAACAATCCTATAATTTGATTTGCATTTTTGAGTGCTACTGATCTGTGTTCTCATGGATCTCTCACTCAGAATCCCAAGATCATGCTCTTTAGTGACTGTCATCAGCACAGAATGCATCATTTTATGTGAGAAGCCCAGTAACTCTCCTGCATTTTACCTGGTCCACACCTACTTTCTTCCCCTAATACAAGATTCTGTGCCCTAGATGTTATGCTGGATATCCTCTATCCCCAGTGCCTCCTTCTGAGACATGCCATCACACATCCCTTGAGGAACACTATTGAGAATACCTTGTGCTTTATCTAAGCTATGTAGAGCAAGCTGACAATTTAAGATCATGGTAGGCAGCAAAAAGGTCTAGCCAAAGGAACCCTGGCCTACAGAAGGCCAGTCAACATGGAATCAGATCAGTATTTCAGTGAAAATAGGCAGAAGACCCTCATAAGGGAGACTCCCTCTGGCTAAATCAGCAGAAACAACACTGATCTCGTCTTGTCTAAAAGTTCCCTTTCACATTTTTTATAATAATTTCCAACACAGGAATAATTACATTGTATTTAAAAAAAAAAATTATTAATGAAGTTTGGAAAAAAGCATTTGTATTACTCCCAAGAGGTTCTCTCATATAATCAAGCATGGAAGTTGTAATTAAACCAAGCCACCATTACCATCTGCAAGAATAGATTTAATTATCAAAGTATATTTCCATGCAAGAGGAGGTGGCGAAAGTGACAGAGCACTCTGGATACAGCAAGCATTAGACAGGTGGAAGCTAACCTAGCACACATTGATATCTAAGTGAATGAAGAGTGGGGTTATAATATTACATATAGTATTATAAAAACAGATCTGAGGAAAGATGCGAGTCACTCTCAGAGATGTTCCTAAGGAATTAGAAAAATATATGTACAAAACACTGCCTGTAACTACACTGAGTTAAGCATTCAAACAAACAGGTTAGGCTGCTATACCAGAAAAAAAGAAATCAAATATTGTGTATAAGATTGACAATGGGTACCAATCAGCTGGCTGAATGACAAGTTTCAAATGCCATCAATCATTTGAATAAAATTATCTCACTCATCACATCATTAGAAGCAGCGAATTCCATTTGTCCAGCACAGCTTCCTTTCAATAAAAATAAAATGGGATAGCTTAATTTTTATGGTACTGTGAAGATCCTGTCCTTCAAAAAGCACCCTTGTCGAGACTCACGCAAATTCATAAGGGATAGGGGAAATGATAAATAGAAATTACAAATAAAATAGAAAACACTGTAATACTATTAATAATAAACAACGCAATGAATAGAAAAGGAAAATATAAAATTAAATAAAGAATAATACTAATAAAAATAACACAGACATTGTTTTATGGTTGAGTCACCATCCCTGGAGGTATTTAAAAGACATGTAGATGTGGTCCGTAGGGACATGGTTTAGTGGTCGACTTGGCAGTGTTACGTTAGCGGTTGGACTTCATGACCTTAAAGGTCTTTTCCAACCTGATGATTCTATGATTCTATGTTCTCCAAGATAGGCAATAGCAGACAATAGGCAATGTAGACAATAATCATAAGAAAAAACTGCTGCCTGTATTACTTGATTAGACCAGGCTTAAAAATGAGCGTAAGCCTTTCAATAGCTTCTGTGGTTTTTATACCAAGTTTAGAACACATATTTTAGAGAACCACAGGAAAAGGGTTTTACAGAACTACTGGTTGATAACTAAGTTTTAAGCACAGCTTTAAAAACAAACAGACAAACAAACAAAAACAAAAAAGGAGAATATTAAAATATAATCATTACAAAATTATGATAAATAGTTTCTTATACTTTTGCAGTTAGCTTCAGGCTAAAAACACCTGATTTGTGTGCCCCCACAAATATCTTCAAAGTATAGATTATTTCACTACAGTGCTGCAATGTGGTAAACAGCCTCCATAAAACCACATCTATTCCGACTCACAGTTGTACTGAACAAAGGTAATTAACATCATGCAGTTGATTTCAATTATGTAATGGCCTTTCATACTCAGTCTTATATCCTCATCAGCTAACTTGCATAATTATAGTAAGCTAGACGTTTGCCACCCCTCTTACTAAAGTACAATCCTACAATTCCCATCAGCTTCAGCAGCACCTGGATTCATTCCTCAGAAGAGGATCTAAAAAACTACACACAACTAGGAAACTGCCCTCAAAGTTCTTTTTCCTCTTCCTTCCCTTCTCCTCTTACTTCTCTCCTGCTTCCCAGGACTAGCACTCCCAAGCACTGCTGCCAGGAAAAGAAAGTTTACACGTATTTTATATTCATATTCTACAGAGGGAGTTGGTTTCACAGCATTCCATTTCAGTCCAGTGCTACCCCCTTTCCCTATTGCTAGTCTTTCATGCACTGACCTTGGAGACACTTTACAGCAAGTTCACACATGCAGAAATACTTTGCTTCCCCAAGCAGGTCATGCATTTTAAGAAGTAAAACACATCAGGCTTTAATATGGGAACTTGACAAGCTGTTACCATGCAAGAGAACCATGCACTGCTATAAAACCGTTATCACAGAGAGATGTATCAGGAGCAGGTTGTTCAGGAGGAAGCATTTCAAGTTCATAGTGCTGAATCATCCAAAACAAGTAAATGAGTAGTTGGTACAAGCTTTGAGCAAAGGTGTACACTATAAGACCCAAAGCATTGTTCTCTGCTCTTGAGCTGTCTGGGCATTAAGCCAGTTCCTAGCACATTGAAGGCAGTGGAATTCTGCTACATTTTCATAAAATTAACCTAGTACCCAGGAAGAATACCTGGAGCATTTTTTTGTCATTTTATCATATAAAAGGAAAACTGCTTTAGAAATAGAGGGTAACATTTTTCTTAAGCACATGCATAGAAGTCTACCACTTTTAAATGCATTCAGGTATCTACACTCATGACACAAAAGCAACAGAGGGTCACAGTTTGGCAGAACCACATCACACCAACTTGCATTTTTGGGACCTAAAATAGTACCTAAATAAAATCATATGAACAAATAAAAATGATCTATTTTTTAACTCTGAAGGATATCAGTTAATACCCTTTTCTGTTTTTGAACCAATTGTTCCAGCTCTTGTTCTTTTGACAGGAGCTTGCACTCCAGCTCTTGACTGTAGGACTGAAACCTCTCTGTGTCCTGTAAAATTCAAAGAGGAAATATATTAACAGAACAGCACAATTTCATCAGCAGGAGGAGACATAAGGAATCAGGCATGAAAATAATAGGCAAGCTTTTCACAGTGAACATAATGAGCTACTGATAGAACTCTATTTAGGGATGGTATTACTCATGAATCCAGCCTCTGAGCTTCTGTAAACTGGTGTAGTCCAGCAACTTCAATGACTGCAGTTGCTACAGGATGTGCTGATTGCACATGAGTAGGCATCAAGTCTACAAAGTGGAGGCAGAACTCTTCTAGCTTAGACACGAGCCTTAGGATCTTAACCAACCTAAACCAATAGAGCTAGGATGCATCCTCCCATTTCCAGCTACACATACCCTCATCCTCTTATACACTAGCATTCATGCTCATCTGTTGCAGCAGCGAGCTGTTTCAGAGAGCTAACTAAACAAGCAGAAAAAAAAAAAGCAAAAATGCGAATAGCTTTCTGCACATTTGGTTTCCTGAACCAGACAACTACTGGCACAGAGAAGTGATGAGAATGCACTGATGGAAACAACCTGGACAAATTTAAATTATTATGGAGTCATACTGTAACTCACATACCAGATATCAGGATTGACATGGGATATACAGGCTACTGACACACAGCACAGCAAGTCAGGTTGAAGTAAAAGAAACAATACCTGCTACCTTTAAAATCCATCACTAACAAGAATTTGTCACAGATGTTCCATCAGTATAAGCAAGCGATCTGGGCTTCAGGCTCTGCCATTCAATTATATCAATCTGTCCACTATCTAAGTATCCTGCAAACACTGGGAACTCCCAATCCTATTTGGGATTACTCCTTCAGACACTCCTCAGCTGAGACAAATTGTCAGACCTCTCCTGAGTAAAATCAGGTTCCAGCAGTTCATATCAGCTGAGAATCTATCCTATTCCTCCACAATAGGCTTCTACTCTCTAAGATCCCCAGGAAAATGCCTCTAAACAAAAATAAAAATTCCCTCAAGACAGCAGTCGTTCCTACATGCTTTTTCCCTTTAGCAGTACACACAATGGGGTAATCAAATGCATGTTAACTGGCTACTTATGTGGAAGAACATATATCCAAGAGAAAAAGACAGACTAACTGCCCCTTTTGTACAGCCTTCAGTCAGCAGGGTATTAAGTATTGTAAATAGCTACAATTTGTACTTATTTGCATCTTACCGATTTCTTTAAATGTAAATGCTCTTCATTCAAGTCATAATAATTTCCCTTTTATATGGTATCAATGCATCTCTCCAGGCTGTAAAGTCTTTGTGAAACTTTGCATTAGAGAAAGAATTTAACAGTCAGATCTCCCCAAATCCCAAATTAGTCATGTGGAGAAACAATACTTCTTGACTGCCTGACAACCATTAGTGTGAATGCTGACTAAGCTGTAAATAGTTGCAGTGGGAAGCTTTAATGAAAAAGCTTGAAAGAAATGGCTTTACCTCAAATATACAACTAATTAGGAGATCCAACAATCATTGCTTATGGAAAAGTCTCTGTTGTTTTAGGATTTGCAATACAACCTCAGTTGTGGGCTATTAAGAGCATATAAACCATTTCTTCCACAACAACTGCTGTCAGGCAAAGTTGCAAATACTTTTTATCCTTCAGCTGATATATAAACTTTATATAAAGGGTTCATCTCATCCACCACTAAAAACTGCTCTCAGCTTGGAATGGAAAAAACTTTAAATTTATTAATCAGGTTCACTACCCTGTGAGGTAAGTGAAAAGATGGATTCCTTAGACAGCTGATTAAGGCTCTTTTTGCTCTAACACGCTTTATGTCAGGAAACAAAAAATACTTCATATATTTGGATCACAAAAGGATTTTTTAGATATCATATGTGATTGAGAACAGAGGCAATAATTGATGAATATCCACTAGTTTTGGCAACATTTTGTGTACCGTATGTTGTTTGAAACCATATATTGGTTTCCTTTATACGACTGCTTTCAAGACAACAAAAAGGCATGAGCCTGTAGCTCATGATTGGTTGTCCCAGGCCACCCAGAGAAGCTGTGGAATCTCCATCATTTGCATACTCCAAACTCAATTGGAAAAGTCCCTGAGCAACCTGATCTAGTTTGAAAGTTAGCAACATAGGTGCCTTCCCACCTAAATGATTCTACGATTACTCTTTCCTAGAGCATACTTGGAGTTCTTGTTAGTTTCCTTGTTTTAGGAGAAAAAAAACAGGACAGACAAATCCGAAGAACTGACTATAAAAGCAGCAGAGGAGATTTAAAGGAGACTTTGTAAGAAAAGGGAATTCATTGTCAGGTGTTCTGGAAACACCATGGCAGTGACAAAAGAATCTGACCTATGTTTATTTTGCAAATAGCTGTGGTGGTTTCATAAATTACCATCACTTGATTTATCTCTATTGTTGCACTTCAGTGAGAACTTATCCCCTCCTCAAAAGCAGAGACTGCAGAACTTAACAAGATTAGTGTTGCTCTGAACCTCAAAGAGCATTTTTCCTAATTGTGACCAGAAGTTGGACCTATAGTAGCATCGATAATACAACGAGGCTGTAGTTCAGCTGACTTTCAAAAGAATGCCAGCTGCTACTCTATGCCAACCACTGAGCACAGGACATTGATGCTCCTCTCATCCAACAAGTCACTTAGTTTGAAGCTGCAGAGCCTGGAGCAGTACAAAAGCAGCACTGAGGCAAATTATGTTTTTTCTTATTCTGTTGTGAAACACATTTTGTGGGCTTTCATTTCACACCCAGAATGAGTATAAAACCACTGGAAGTGGGAGCCGAATCCATGCCCGCAATAACAAAGAGACACTCACTTTCAAGAGAAACTGCTCTTTCTCCTTTTGGATTTGCTGTTCCATTTCTTCATAGAGGTGTTGAATTTCTTCATCATAAGCAGCAATTTTCCTAATAAGAGATAAAAGTATACTGAGTGGGTCTTTGCAACATTCCTTCAAGTCATGGCTCACATTACGAGCTAAGCCCCACATTTCTGCCTTAATACAAGACTCCAGAGAATGTTCTAGGGTTAAGAAAATAGACATTTTTGTGCAGGAAAGGTCACAGATTAAATTTTTATTTTTTTCTCATGGAAGGAAAGCTTCAACAGCTCAAAGGCTAATAAAGCTACACATCTGATGTTTCCATATAAAGCAGATGTTCATTATGCAGTTTTAATGACTACTAAATCTTAGGTTTAAGGAACAGAGCTTCCTAGTGACAATACTAAGAATACCAGAGCCTAAGTTTGCCAGTTAAAACTATTTTCACAGCAACTTCATTTTTTTACTCTGGAACTGCATTGTTTATCATTCAAGAGCATTGAATGAGGTACATCTATCATGTCTAAGATGATTTAGCTAGAACGGACTTCTTGAAAGTCCTTGAAAGCTGCCTTACTGCCTCTCTAACAGCTTTGCTGAAACAAATTTGAAAAGCCCAGCTGAGGAACAGAAGTAAATATGCTGTGCACAAGTGTATCTGACTGTAGGAAAAAACGATTTACAAAGCTCACTTTTTCCAGTAGAATATTGCGATTAATATCATTGCAGTTTGATACATGAAGGATTACATTGAGCAGATGCTTTAGTCTGGGCAGGAAAAATTTAACTGTTGAAAGGCAACAAGACATCTGCTTTGTTCTGCTTCTATTCTGTTCTACTGTCATTAACCCAGAAACTGAAAAGCAAAAATCACTTTGCATCAAACTCAGGGGACATCCTAGAAAGATTTTTAGTAGAGATTAATAGGGCCTTTATATGACACTGCTGTATATTCCCCTACATTCCTCTTGTTAGAGCTGTTCCTTGAGCAATCTGCAGAATGCATCTGTTTTACAAATAAAGTACATCATCTCCTAGGGCATTCATATCAATAAGAGCAAGACAAGGAATATACAGTAGGAAAAAAGCCATTAATTTTGTAATCTGGCTATCTGCTATTTTTTTTAACCTAATGCTCTACATATTCTGTTTTCACTTACTAAATGTTTTCACTTACTAAAGGCCTGATTCTCTTCTCAAGTTAAAGCCAAGCAAATCGGAAAGAAACTTCAAAAAATTTACCTAAGCTAAGAGGAGTGAGAAACACCAGAAACCTGTACGTCTTTACCCCTTGCAAACATCAGGACACTTGACATTGCCAGCTTGCATTTTCAGTCACAGGTAAAAAATGAGGGGGGGAGGCATTTTCTCAGGATTTACAGCAGCAATAAACAAATATCAAGCTACATCAATTTGAGGAAAATGATTCCTGTCACTTAGATTTTTGTAAACTCTGATTAGGTGAGAAAAGCAGCCCAGACAAGGGCCTCTTCATGGGACTGCAATGCTTCAAATAGAGTGCCAGAAAATCCAGAAGCCCTTTTTGCTGCCTTACTCCCCTTATAGTGTGAAGTCAGGTCATATTCTGATCTCAAATTTTATTTTCTTAAAACTAAGAAAATGCTTCATAAGAAATTAGCACTCATCAATGGAATAAAATTGCACAAATTCATAAAGAATTAACAATTATTTAGAAAGGTATGGCAGAGATGCTAAGATGATATTTAAAAATACTGTATTCATGCAGTATAATGTCACTTTGATCAGGGCTAGATTGACTGCGTACTAAAAAACCCTGTAACTTTGCACAGGCAGAACACATTGCACGGCAGTCAGTGTTTCCATGGGAATCATAAAGATTTTCTTTGCTTCTGTGTCACAGGGAGAGTAACTTTAGTGCCATATTATTAAGCTGCTGATTTAGATATTTCTTTCCTCTTATGTGTTTGGAAGCAAAGGATATGGCAACACCATCAAGACTACATCCAGGAGGTACTTCTGGATGTAGGAATCTTTCTAGTTGGTCTGGCACATAAGCAAATGCCATTTCTGCAGGCCGAATACTCCTCAAGCATTCCTTTCATGGCTTACCATTCTTAACTCTGATCGAATTAAACAGAAAGATAAAATAATATCCTGTTATAATCAAAAGTGTAACACAATTATAAGTATATAATTATAAGTATATAATTATAAGTAACAAGCAGCAGAAAAAATAATACAATACATTAGCTGGCAAATATTCCCCACATGCAGTCAGGGGAAAATAAAGCCATAAGGGTATATCATTGTTATGTGAAAAATCCAAAACATTTCGATTAAAATCTCCGTTCCCTGGGATCATACCATCCAGTTTTACTCAATGCATAATCGTATAATTTCAGCAATTTTCAATAATGTAATCTTTCTCTTTCAGTAATGCTGTGGAATAAGCAGAGAGGAGACGAAAGGGAGATGGTGCTGTGGTTGAGCACACTAACCAAAATGGAATGTAACATGAGTTCACTAGGTTCAGATCATGAGTTCAGGATCAACACACTCACAAGGGCTTAATTTCTGCCCGTTCATGTAGCTGCTATGTGAATTATTTGGGTTTCACAATTGCTGTTCATGAAGTTTGTTGTAATGGTTCTTCTTTCTCTTTAAAAAAACACAGTGATTTGTGCACTTCATGCACTAATCTTCTGAGACGCTGATTCTCCTCTTCTTCCACCAAAGGCGGACTCTGACACTGTCCCACGCTAAGCCCAATGAGAAGGCAGTTCATCCTTCCCTTCCTGTTTACCCTTATTTTATCTTCTCTGTTTAGAACTCTGTTGTTTGAAACAGAGCCCACCTTTTTACTAGGTTTGTCTTTCAAATGCAAAGCACAGCAGCAGACAGAGCTAACGGCAGTTGAAGATTTTATTGGGTATTAGAAGAAAAAGGTCTCTTTCTCACCTGTTTTAAGCTTACTTGCTATTAGTCTTATTAAATGCCCCTTGGTTCTACTGCTAGGGATCTGAAGAATAACAGTTCCTCCTAGTCAGTGGTCTCATGGTTTTGTAAAGGTCTATCATATCCCACTCCAGCCTTTGCCTCCTCACTCAAGAGATCCTACCTTTTAAAAACAGCTCTCTCAGAATAGCTGTTCCATTCCTTTAACCACTGACTTGCCATTCTTTGTACCTTTCTTCATTCCACTGCATTCTTCTTGTGTTGCAGAGCCCAGAACTTCACTCAGTACTCAAGATGGGGGTGCACCAAGATTCTGTGTAGTGGCAAAAGCATGCTTTGTCATGTTCTCAGTACCTTTCCTGATCATGCATAGCATTTTACTGGGGTTTTTTGGCTGCCATTGCACCCTGAACTGATGATTTCAGGAAGCTCTCTGCAATGACCCCAAGGGCCTTCTCCAGAGTTGTAACTGCGCATTCAAAGCTCAGCATCACGTAAGCATGACTTAAATTATTTTATCTTCCTAACATTTATCTACGATGAAGTTCATCTACCACTTTTTTGCCCACTCAATACATGACCCTACTGCTAAATTTAAGAAGCCATCTAATTTTAAATTAGCACTTAAAATTAAATACAAATATCAGAAAATCAAGGACAACTAACTTACCCTGGCAAACAAAAATTGTATCCACTGTGTAGATGCCAAAAGCAAAATGGATCAATGTATGGAGCTACTAGTCAATACTTTCAGTGCACAGCTTAGCTGTGGCTGATTCCAGCACCAGACCAGATATATGTACAGTATTTGGTTTGATACATTACTGTAGTAAAAGTCTCTCACTTTTGTTTAAATGAAAAGAAATAAAGAAGCAAATGAGTATTTTTAAAAGGAGAGGGTTTAAACCTCATATTTTCATTTTGCCTTGAAATCTACAAATATAAGCAACAGTTCATCATCAATTCCTTTATGATGATAAATACCAGTGAGGAGAACACCACCAGTTCTGGGATAAAAATGTGGCCGTTTGCTTTGTTTTCCTTAAAGTGTATTCAATTCTATGTAAAAACTCATCAGCAGTATTTTCACTGTTGTTCTACTGAACCAGAATTACAGATCACCTAAAAGGAGAAACATGCCCATGGTTATATTGGCACAGAATATGTCTAATGCACTAACAGACCTCTTCTGTGAGTGTATCAGGAATGTATTTGGTATCTTGTTAGGAATCTTTGTTGAAACACTTTAACTAAGAGATCACAGAGGTAGGTTTAAAGTTTCTTCTCCAACAATTGTCTTAAATGCTTAAAATAAAATACAGAACTGAGGTGAAGTTAATATTTGACAAATTCAGAGTGCGTCAGTTTACCTGAAATACTAAAGCAGACCTTTAATACTAGAAAAAATTACGGCCTGTTACTAAGTAATAAAAACAGTCACACACTAAGTGTGCACAGTGCCATAATTTACATGTTCAGAGGACAAAAATACTAGTATCTGTAAGAGGGTCAGCAGTAGACAGTACAATATGCAAATCTCTTCTTCAAGACTATTTAAAAGTTACCAACATTTTTTTCTAGGAAAAAAACTTACTTGGCTTATAGAAGGTTTCTTTAAATATATGCCCTCATATACACACACACACACACGCACATATATAAGTTAATATATATATATAAATAAAAATTCACAGGGAGATCAACCCTATGCCTTTGAGTAACACCCAACAAAGTATCACAAATTTCCTCTATACAGGATCATGCTGCATGTTATACATATGTATTATAAATTTATTTATAAATTTATTGAGCTCTACGAAAACAGGTTTGTAAGAGACATGTTAACGCTAGTATAGATTAAGTGTTAAAGTGTTGAGATGACTAGGCCTTAGTCTAAGGATTAACTAACTGAACAGGGCATGAGAAACTACTGGACATTATATGAGAAACTGCTGGACATAACAAATAACAGTGAGAAACTGACAACAGCTACAGACAGCACCCTGATGGATGGCTTTCACAGGTGTTCTAGGAGGAGTTATGCAGTAAACAGCCAACCGCATAGCTATCTGAAGGAGAGTATTTGGCACCTTTTGGAGAGAAGAATCTTGCCAAGGAAAACAGCATCTAGATAACCACATCAGTAGCACCATATAAGGGCAAGATTACTTAGGTACCAATATCAGAAATATGAAATTTGCATACAAATGTAGAAAAACTGGGACCAATGTCAAAGAAGGTATTTAGGGACAAGTTCTTTATTTATGAGGAGACAAGGTTAGAGAAAGGGACCAAGGTAGATGTGAAGAGGGGATAAGTGGCTTAGTCAAGTGTAAGCAATCTGATGGTTAGTATATTTGTCTGGTCTATCCCTGTGTCTGATTCTCGCAGACTATGCTATCTTCTTATTACATCCTATTTCTAACTGTGTGGACTCAATGTCTATTCTGTGTGGGTGTTATTCATTAGCACACTTCAAGCTGAACTAGCCAGCAAGGAGGAGGAGATCTCCATCTGGAAAAACTCAAGGTCTGAGCTGATGACTGGAGGTAAAGGGACTATGGTCTCGGTATAGCCATTAGATGGACTTAAAAAGCCTCATGCTAATATCTGAAGGATCTGTGATTGTTAATGAGTGAGCAAATGAACACATTCTGGTAGCAAACTTCAATCCAGCTGAACCAGCCAGCAAGTAGAAGGAGACCCACATCTGGAAAGACCCACGGTCTGAGTCAAGGAATGGGTAAGGGGCCCAGGGTGCAGGCAGGGACATTAGGTAGGCTAAAGTCCAGGGTAATATTCAAAGGATCTGTGAATGCAAGTTTGTTTCTGAATAAAGTAAGTGTGTGTGGGGGCTGCATGTGTGTATGTTTTCACTAATAAAATTCACTCCTCATAAACTGGATGGGAGAAACAGAACAGGCTATCATCCTTCATGCTTAGGTAAACGCTGCTTGTGTTTAGGCGGGTGCCAGTAGAGGCACTACTTTCTAATCAGTATTAGTCTGCACAGTCCCCATATGTGGTATATCTGCATGTGTGTGTATTGAGAATATACATTCAGCCTCACTACTAGCTGGACCTACAAATGGGAGCAGCAGCAGCATACTATATCTATTGAACTTGGACAGGAGGAAACCCCTGAGTCCCTTAGACCACAGGATTCAGGTTTATGAATGAAAATATGCATGTGTGAAAGCTCCAGAAGAAAGGACAAAAAGCAGGTATAGAAGAATGGCATGGGTCAACAGCATAGATTGGCAGGGCATAAAGATCCTAGCACATGCACATGAAGCTTCTCAGGGCATCCAGGTTAGAAAAAAAGGAACAACTTAAGACAAAAGCATAGCCTACATCCAGGAAAGGAGACAAAAGGCTGACAGTAGACTGCATTATTGCCTAATGACTCACAGAGGTGAGTCAGGAAGAAAAGATGAAAGATCACATTCATTCTCAACTTCCAAAGGGTACTATTGTCAGCAATCAAGAAGAACCCAGGAGTCATGATATGACCTCAATAAGCAGCATCCGTTATCTTCTGTGACCCCACAGTACATCCTGGCCAGTCTATGTGGACACATGCATCTTAGTGCTAAGAAGCATGTGGGTATAAAAAAATAATTTTTCCCCCTCTATATGGTCTTATCTTGATCTTTGCTGTTATTTGTACATAGTTTAAAATAAAAGAGGTTGTTCATCCCCACTGTTACCAAAGACAATATTACTCCTCTGATAGTTCTAACTTCTTCCAGCTATTGATTACAAACAAAACAACAACCTATGTACTGAAATTAGAGGTGTTATCAGGAGCAATAGAAAGAAGAAATTAGCTAAAACCTGTGCATTTTTAAGGTAGAGATTTCATGTCAGCCAGAAAAGTTAGGCAATGCTAATGTATTCTCCATGCACCTCTGTGCTGACCACAGCTGTTAAACAGACAAATGTATTCATCCAGTTCACAAAACACTCTGACAAGAATCTGACCAAAAAAAACCAAACCACCACAAAACAAATACCTCACCACACATGGTTGTTAATAATGTCTAGTCTAAACCAGACAGCACAACTATCTCTATGCTGTTTCCAGCTGACTAGCTGTCTGAAAGCTAAAACCACACTTGTAGACTTAGATGAAAACGCTGCTATCAATATCAATTGTCTTTAATCACCATATGTTTTTAGTTTTTTTCTTTCTTCAGAAGCCTTGTCACATTCTCAGAATAGCCAGGAGACTGCTGAGCAAATGAAGTAAACGTTCAACAATATATTTGCCTTTATTACTCAATCTGTAAGAATCTGAAATTCAGAAGTGACACTTTGCAATAAAAATACAGGGGAACTTGAACTATAGGCATGATTTTGCATTCTATTTAGATTTAGCATCACAATTTTTTTCCCTCTAGATAGCTACATATTAAAGGATGACCTATTAATTTTTATTTCTTATATATTTGTTTTTATATATGCATTTTATATATTTGTTTGTATATACACACATCTGTTTTTATATATAAAACCAATATATATTGTTTACTATATTTCATATGTTTGTTTTATATATATATTTGCTAACTTATATTTTCACTGGTATCAGTGCTTTGTGCTGCTTTAACATCTTAAACCTCTCATTACTCTGGCCAGTTAATCCAGATTTATAGCTTTTCTGCACGCAATGTTTGCAAAGCACACAGACAATTTACCAGATTTACTGCTAAATCTGACTGTCCTCTGGAATCAAACTGATTAACTAGTGAATTGTTTAATATTGTCTTAAAACAGCAATGCAATAATAGATATCTGCAAAAGAATCTCAGTCAACAAAATCTGTTAACTGGAAGAGAAAAGCTAATTTCAGCCAGTTCTGCATTATAAATAATTTTACTGGTACTCTCCAAGACTAATAATATTTTACGTTATGGGAACTCTTGTGATTATAGTCCCTAGTTCTTCAGTGAGATACCTCGTTTATTTCAAAGATTCAAATAGTAGGTAAGATAGTTGTAAAATTACACAAACAGTCCAACAAAGAGAAGTACTAACTTTTTTAGAGCGCATTCCAACTCGTTCTTTTCATTATCTGCTTCTTGGAGCTGGGAAAAAATTCTGACCAGAAACTCTTCAAAATTGGAAAGTAAATGAGGTTCGTCTTTTCTCAGCTGCAACCAAAGTTGCTTCACATCACTCTCACTGAAAGAAGAGATCATAAAGGATTCATTAAGAGAGAACACTTCTCAGGCTGCAGTTCACAGCATCCTAGTGGATGGAGGCTTCAGGGCATCACTAGTCAGAACACAAGGCCTATTAAAAACAAGGGCTGCTTAAGCAGTGCCAGATTTGAAAAGCATGAGGTGGGTGGAAGATTATTCAAAAAGCGCGTCATGAAGTTTGGCCATGCATGACTGCAGAGGATCACAGGAACTGCTTGCTTAGTGGGTGCCTTGCAAAGACACTTCATCTAAACAGGAATGGATAAGAAAGGAGACAGATGAGCTACACTGTACCATCCCGTCACTTCTATTAGAAGTAAAGAAATTCCCACAAATCTAGTGGGGAGGGGGCAGTGGGAAAGCTAATCAAAAACACTTCCTAATGAGAAATGAATGAGACTCAGTCTCCTAAGTTACTTAGACAAGCCAAGAAATTGCATTTTTACTGTCTTCTTTAATTTTCAACCCATTTTAATTCCACAATGGGACTGCTACAAAAATCATAACATGACATCTTGAAAACTTTGATTTAAAGATTTACCAAGATAATGTTTTGTTTCCAAATCTGTTCAGCAGATATGGGAAAAAAGATGTTCTACTGTGAATGACAATGGGTTTTTTAATACTTTGCCAAAATTCTCCTGAACAACTTCTTTTGTTTGTTTCTTCCTGACTCATTCTCTTCCATGTGTATTGTAAGCCTGAACCTAGCCAGCAAAGAGTGCTATATTTAAAGGACAAAATGAGGATAAGGATAGAAAAAGTGGGTGATAAAAATCTCTTCATAATGAAAGCCTTTCAGCATGACTGACAATCAACTCTTTCCTGTAACAGGCAGTCAGGTGAAGAGAAGCACTGATGAGCACTTTTATTTCATGGTAAGGATCACTGATGCATTTCTTAAACATTCCTACTATCTGTCCAGATTCTCTCCCATTTTTGCCCCATGTTTTTTTTGGTCTAGAACATTCACTGTGATTGACCAATGAATGTCAGGTCAACACACAAGAAGATTTTAGAGCAGTTTTTGCGTTCTGTGTTTCAGGGTGAATCATCCTGGTCCTGGAAGAGGTAGTGTTATCAGAGCCATCACAACATGCAATTATGCATAGAGGGGAGAAAAAGCAGAAAAAGGGGAGAAAACATTCTTTCTTATGGTTAACTGGTGCACTTTAAACACAGCTCTTGCCAAAAAAGCAGTCATCATGCAATGTTTGATTGAAAATCAGTGGCATCATGTGGATTACATGCTAGTAATTATCTATGTTCAAAACTCATGGTACATCAGTGGGTTAATGGTATAGCTTTCATATGGCACAAATACACTTTTCATATGCCTGGAGCACAATAGCTATCCTCTTGGAAATTTTGGCTGAATGGCATTTTACCATCTCTGACAACCAAGAAAATTAATTTTTAAAGAATTACTGTGTTACTGAGAAGCCTTGGTTCTTGTCATTCATCATGGATTCCATTAAAATCAAACCCAGAGCTGAATCACAGAAGATCATACAATCTATTACTATTGCTGTGAAGACTCACTCATCCAAAACCTTTTTAGCTCCAAGCCGATCCATCAGATTTGAGAACTGGAGTTCCTCATCCTCATCATCACTCACGGTCTCTTCACATTTAAGTGGGCAGGCTGTTTCACCTTCTGATTGCTTCATCATCTCATTATTCAAAGCAATCTGCCCCAAAAGAAACTGGCCTAAGAATTAGAAATTACACACGTTAGCATTTTCAGAACTTACTATAAGAAGCAATGTCACTGAAGAGCAACGTACTAAATATCAAATTTTATAGCAAATATAATTTGTGAGGGTAACACCTACACTTGTTTACAAGAAAAGGGAGTATAATGAAACAACAAAAGGATGAGTTATGGCAAGAGGACCCCTGAGTTCTATGCCTGAGTTTGTCCCCAGTTTAACATCTAGCCTTCAGTAAATCACTCACCTCAAAATTCACAAACATACTGAAAAAATTCAGACCTCCATAAACAAAAGACATAAATTGCAGCAACAAGCACTTTATAAATGTTGTTGCCTTATTTCTTGATATTCTTAAACAGAAGTTAGGAATTGAAAATAACCACAGCATTGCTACTGATAAAACATACCTCCTATTTTAACATTCTTTTTAGTGCATGATCAAAGGCACACCTCAAATTCCTGTATAAACTGCATATAGAAAGCTACATTTTATTAACACTTTTTTCACTCCATTTGACTCACATGCATTTTAATTCCTCTAAACTTGACCCCTACAGGAGTTTCTTCCATCTATTTGGGTATTTCCATTAATAACAGAAAGATTGGATCATGGAGACGTGGTGGGATGGCTCCCATGATTGGAGTGTTGCAATGGAGGGATACAGGCTCTTTAGGAAGGACAGGAAGGGAAGACAAGGAGGGGGAGTTGCCCTTTATGTGAGAGAGCAGCTGGAATGCATGGAGCTCTGTGTGGGGATAGAAGAGGAGCTGATGGAGAGCTTATGCATTAGGATTAAAGAGAGGACAGGCAAAAAGGACAGTACAGTGGGTGTCTGCTATAGGCCACCCGACCAGGAAGAACAAGTGGACGAGGCGTTCTACAGACAGATGGGAACAGCCTGATGTTTGCAGGCCCTGGTCCTCATGGTGGACTTCAATGACCCCGATACCTGTTGGAGGGACAATGGAACAGGACATAAGCAAACCAGGAGGTTCCTGGAGTACATCAATGATGACTTCCTCCTCCAAGTGACAGAGGAGCCAATGAGGAGAGGTGCTCTGCTGGACCTCATACCCACCAACAAGGAGGGTCCCGCTGGGGATGTGAAAGTCAAAAGAAAGCCTTGGCTGCAGTGACCATGAGATGGTGGAATTCGGGATCCAGAGGGCAGGGAGGAGGGTGAAAAGCAAGCTCATAACCCTGGACTTCAAGAGAGCAGACTCTGGCCTCTTTAAATACCTGCTCGGAAGACAGGGATAAGGCCCTAGAGGGAAGAGGGGCCCAAGAAAGCTGGTTAATATTCAAGGATCACCTCGTCCAAGCGCAAGCGCCATCCCAATGAATAAGAAGCCAGACAAAAATGCCAGGATGTCTGTATGGATGAACAAGGAGCTCCTGGCCAAACTCAACCACGAAAAGAAAGCAAACAGAGGGTGGAAGCAAGGCTGGGTACCCTGGGAGGAATACAGAAACATTGTCTAGGCATGCAAGGGTGAAATTAGGAAAGCTAAAGACCAAATGGAATTGCAGCTGGACAGGAATGTAAAAAAAAAAAAAAAAAAAAGAAGGGCTTCTATAAGTACATAGGAGACAAAAGGAAGACTAGGGAAGATGTGTCCCTCAACGAGAGGAGGGACTTGGTTACACAGGACATGGAAAAGGAGGAAGTACTAAATGCCGCCTTTGCCTGTCTTTACTAGCAAGACTGGCCTTTAGGAATCCCAGGTCCCAGAGATCAGAAAGAAAGGTTGAAGCAAGGAAGATGTACACTTGGTGGAAGACGATCTATCAGGTCAGGGAATATTTAAGCAAACTGGACATATATAAGTCTGTGGGCCCTGATGGGATGGACCCAGGAGTGCTGAGGGAGGTGGCAGATGTCACTGTGAGGCCACTCCTGATAATCTTAGATCAATCATAGTGACTGGGAGAAGTGCCAGAAGGCTGGAGGAAAGCAAATGTCATCCCGATCTTCAAGAAGGCCAAGAAAGAGGACCCAGGGAACCACAGGCTAGTCAGCCTAACCTTGATCCCTGGGAAGGTGATGGAGCACCTAATCCTGCAAACCATTTCCAGACACATTAAGGATGACAAAATCATCAGGAGTAGTCAGCATGGATTCACCAAGGGGAAGTCACGCTTGACCAACTCGACAAACTTCTATGATGAAGTGACAGGCCTGGTAGATGAGGGGAGAGTGGTAGATATTGTCTACCTGGACTTCAGTAAGGCCTCCAACAAGATCCTTATAGAGAAGCTGTTGATGTACAGGCTGGATGAGCATTCGATGAGGTGGACTGAAAAGTGGCTGAATAGCCAGGCCCAGAGAGTGGTGATCAGTGGTGCAAAGTCTAGTTAGACGTCAGTGACCAGCATGTACCCCAGGGATCAATACTGGGTCCAGTCCAGTTTAACATCTTCATTAATGACCTGGATGATGAGGCAGAGTGCACCCTCAGCAAGTTTGCAGATGACACCAAACTGGGAGGAGTGGCTGATACACCAGAGGGTTGTGCAGCCATCCAGAGGGACCTTGACAGTCTGGAGAAATGGGTTGACAGGAATCTCATGAAGTTCAACAAGGGTAAGTGCAAAGTCCTGCACCTGGGGATGAACAACCCCATGCACCAATATATGCTGGGGGCTACCCAGCTGGAAAGCAGTTTGGCAGAAAAGGACCTGGGAATCCTGGTAGACACCAGGAACAGGACCCAGCAATGTGCCCTTGCTGCAAAGAAGGCTAGCGGTATCCTCGGCTGCATTAGACAGAGTATTGCCACCGGGTTGCAGAAAATGATCCTTCCCATTTATTCAGCACTGGGGAGACCAGACCTGGAGTCCAATTTGGGGCTCCTCAGCACAAGAGCGACATGGACATACTGGAGAGAGTCCATGAAAGGGCCACAAAGATGATTTAAGGGACTGGAGCACCTCTCATGTGAGGAAAGGCTGAGAGGGCTAGGAATGTTTAGTCCAGAGAAGAGAAGGCTCAGGGATATAATCAACGTATACAAATACGTGAAGGGAGAGTGGAAAGAGGATGGGGCTGGGCTTTTTTCAGTAGTGCCTGTTGACAGGACAAGAGGCAATAGGCACAAACCGAAAAACCGGAGGTTCCTTCTGAATATGAGGAAATACTTTTCTACTGAGTGGGTAACCAAGCACCGGCACAGGTTGCTCAAGGAGGTTGTGGAGCCTCCCTCCTTGGAGATATTCAAAAGCCGTCTGGACATAGCCCTAGGCAACTGGCCTGAGGTGGCCCTGCTTGAGCAGGGGGGTTGGACCAGATAACCTCCAGAGGTCCCTTCCAACCTCAACCATTCTGTGATTCAGATATTCCTGGCTATTGACACCACATCATAGTCATGAGTCATTTCATGAAACTCATGAGATTTTCTCAACAATTTTTCACTAGCCAACAACACATGATGTTACCTTGTATTTCCTCTATTAAGTGTTGAGAACACTACAGAAGAATTGATTATAAGAAATAACCACTGATTGACAAATGAGTTGATTCAGTTTAAATGAAACATGAGGCTAAGCAAGAATAGATATTACTGAAGACAACTGGTCTGAAGGGTTCAAGTAAATTAACAAACAGGTGAAGCTTGAAACTATCTTCGAATTGGAGATAAAAAGGGTGTGTATATATATATATAGACAAGAGAGCCAAAAATACTGGGACCTGCAAAGAATACTAAAACAAACAGCTACAGGCTTTTTAGCTACATCCATAAAAAGAAAGGAAAAAAGAAGTACAGTAGTTGTACAGTGAGGATACAGAAGTGAAATTGCCACATGAATAATCAATGTACTTGTGCTCAGCTGGGGAAGACCAGATACATTATGTCAAATTCTAAACGTGCCAGCTATTTTATTTGAACATCTGCAAGTCAGAATTTTTAAGGTATCTAGGCAAAAGGGATTTTCTGCAGAGGATCTTTGGTTATATTCTAAATTCTAGTATAGAAGTTACCATAGACCCAAGGAAACAGAAATAGTGGTGTGGGTTTATGGTTTTATCAACTCTATCTTTCATTTTTTCTCATAGCACCCAGCAGAGCATGTTAACAGAGACAACAGAATATGTTGCAAAGAGAGGTTACAGTAAATTTCAGATTTGCCACCATTTACAAATATGGATGAGATTCTCCCATACGAATTGGTGCAGTAGAAGTTTTAGCCAGACACTACCCTGCTTCCCGCATTCTCTAGTTTTCCAAAGCAGCCTTTATCTAATACAGCTTCTGCTTCTACTAGGGATGCCAACATCATCACCTAGCCAAATGTATGACTACCTAGCCTGGATCCCTAGAAAATGCCTGTCAGTCCTGTGCAGCAGGTTAAAATGTAGCATGCTTTACACTGTCTGTCCTTATGTTTTACGTAAATCCTATACATAGGTGCTGTTGAAGGCAGTGCCTTGTCTGTGGCAATCTGTGTAGCCTGCTGTGTCCATGTCCTTTGTGTGTCTGTGTGCACGCATGTATGGGTGTCTCTGGGATACACGTTTAACTTCACTACCAGTTGAACTTGCAAACAGGAAAGCAGCTGCCACATCCATCTGGGTCTCTGGACTGGGGTCCAGCAGCTGGGCAGGAGGAATCTCCAGGCTCTGGAGCTGCTGGAGGTGGCAGCCACTTACAGCCTCCCTTAACAGAAAATTTTGGTTTTGCAGGGACTACTTATGAAAATAATCTTAATTTAACTAAGAAATATGTATAAGTTACTTAAAGCAAAGTAGTAACACATTAGTTCTTTTTAAAATAATAGTAATTTGCAGAGTAAAGCATACTCTTTATTAAGATACTTGATCTAGCTCTAAAATGGGGGAGGTGGGACATGAGAGAATTAAAATTTCAAATGATTAATGATTTGTAAACAAAAATGAAGGTCCTATTTGCTGGGCCAATACATAGTATTTAAATGGAGATTTAATGTTACAATTCACACACAGAAGAGATTTCATTTTCTAGAGAAAGTGCTTAAATCTGATGCTTATACTCAGCAGAGCGAAAATTTAAGTACAAAATTGATTCTGCCTAAACAACCAAACACAGTCTCACTAACTAACATTGTAATCTTATCTTGAACATCACAGCTGGGGAGAAAACAACCCTTTCACAAACACAGAGAACATGACAGTAAAAGTGCTGTTGCAGAGCAGGCAGTTACAAAGAACTTATCAGCTCCCATCATGCAGTAATAATAATTGCCTCATCCTGTTTTGTTTTGAAATAAAGTAACATCACTTGAAGAATTAATTTGTTGTAGAAAGCATTCCCACAGCTGTAAGGACAGTGGTATTAACACATTTTCAACATTGTCTTACATTAATCTTAGAGATAATCTTAATTATCTCTCAGGTCTTATGACCTGATATGAAATAAAACACAAGATTGTTTTTTCCCCAAGGGAAATTTTCCGAAATTTGTTCATAGATCTACTCCACGGCTTAAAACAGGTGTAATTCAAATGGTTACATCATATGTCTCATATCGTGCTATGGCTTGCCATCTTACACAGGAGAGAAAGACCCTGGAGCCCTTTGTCTATCTATAGACATAATTTGACCACTTCTTCATCTGTTAGATATATCTGCTATATTTAGGGAATAGTCTGGCTCCGTGTGCATCATTAAGTGTACTGTTAAGACAAAATGTTTCTTTATTGATGTGGAGAGTATAGAATATGAATAAAGGTCTATAGAGGAGACATGCTTTCCAAACTCACTGAATCCTGTGGTGAACTCCTTTGGGGTAAGTGAGCCATTGCCATCAGCATCCAATGTAACAAAAACTTTTTCAAGCTCTTCCAGGCTAAGAGGTAACTCAGGATGCAGTCTCTGGAATGACAAAACATGCAGCAACTTTACCCAGTACTACAGGATGAGAGGAAGACTAGATTCTACAGAACATCAATAATATACAGAAGGTCCTTTTATTTCCCAGAGTGAAAATTCAAATACATCACAGAACAAAACAACATCAACTGAGGGAGATTTGCTTTTATGACTTCATTATTTGCCTTTATGAATCCTTTGTGACAAAGCAGTGAGAACAATCTCCTTGTGACACAGATTCCAATCACACAGGGAAGAGGTAGAATTTGAGGTGGAGTCTCAACATCCTGGTGAAATGGCTTGATTTTCATGCAGCTGGACAAACTTGCCAGCAGAACTGTAAGCCTAGTTCCTTCCATGTCATGAGGTCAAGCAAGACACTTTCTAAACAAGAACATTATAGAGAGTATACTGTCCTAACTAAAGCTGCTTTAAAATGTGTAAATAAATAAATAAATAAATAAAACAAAGCTAAGAAAGCTGCATGGTCCAAGAAGCAAACCTGCTGCTCCTGTAACGAGTTAAATGTAATTCATGACTGTCTACTTCTGGAATGCAGCATGCTCACATCAAAAAAGACAAAACTTCATGAAACCAGCTCCACAAAATCACTTATTTTTTTCCTGAGAATCTAAAGATAGGCATAAAAGAGAAAAAAAATTCTTTAAATTGGGCCCTAATGGTTTTACTGTAATTCTTTTAACACTATAGACAGATTCCCAGAAACAGGAGGATACTGGAGTGGCAATCAACTACAATAGCAAGGATTTCCACTGGGAGACAGTACTAGGAAGAGTAAAACCTTTCCTCAGCTTGGGAAGCAATATAAATATACACCGGTGAAATTGTCTGCTTTATTAGTTAATATTTTAATCCCTTCCCTGAACTGCTATTGTATATACAATATATTAAAATTGCAAGCTAATAGGTTGATAAAGTTCATCAGAAGAAAGGTGCTAACCTGTTCCACTGTGGGGAAGGGATTTAGGGTCAAAGAAAGTCTCTCCTGCAATCCAAGAACAATAGAAACCACTATTCGATATACCAGGCCATATAGCCAAGGTAAGAATTGCCTGAGTGCATTAACCAGGACTTCCCTGGCTGCAACAAAGGTTTTCGGGTATATATTATAAACCTGTATGAGTGGAAGGGAAGAGCAGTAAAAGGAATTCCAAAGTGATCTTGAGAAAGGAAAGCAACAGAGCTTCTAAAGCACAGAACTATCTGGAATAGTCCCAAAGGGATTTCTAAGCAGGATTAATTGTGCATTGCTGCCTGCTTCCAAAAATCTAAGAAAACTTGATGTACATTCAGTCTAAATACGTTACTTCATCAGCAATACACCTGACTTATTATCAGTTTCTCATTTAAACACACCCCTCTTCCCAAAGCTTTAGATTTTAATCTCTTCAATCTAAAGGGAAACTTTTTAAAATTAGCTTCTCTTGTAAAATTCTTACAGCCTACATGGCACTGATGAGGGAGGAGGTGCTTCAGACAAATTACTCTTTTTACTCTTAGAAAAACAGAAACTGCACTCCTACTGCCAGATCTTTGGGACTTGCTGAAGGAGTGCTTCTTGAGAGCTGGCTTTCCTCTTCTGACCATGCCATAAACACAGACCAACCTGCTATTCCAGTACAACTGCTTGTGGGTTTTGCTGCAAACCTGACTGATAAATATAAGCTTCTCTAACTACAGCTGGAGTGCCCTATTGCAGGGTTCAAATTCTGAACTGAATTATACTAATTTTGCAATAGTAAACACCACAATTACTTGCATTTTCTTGAAAAAAAAAAAGAAAATAGGAGATTTTGAAGAATGTACCAATTCCCTGAGGATAATTTACCTACTTTGATGAACCGGGGCCACACTTACCATTGTTACTAAGATTGTGTGACTAACAATGTGCTCCCAACCTCTTGTTTTTATTCTTTAAAAAAAAAGTTAGGGTTTTTTTTTTGTTAGGGAAACTAAATGTTATTGTTGGTCTCATAGGTGTGTTTTTGTTTATTTTCTCATTTTGGGCTTACTGCAAAATAACATAGATCCCTTCAATATGAGGCTCTTAAAAATTAAAAAAAAAAAAGAAAAAAAAAGAAATAAAACATATCCAAAGACACCACTGGTGCTTAAAGAGAAATTATCTGCATTACCACCCACTGTGCTCTGTGCTTTCATGATGTCTATGCTTACTTATCTGAAAATACCAAGCTTTTACTCTGCTAACTAAAAAGACAGAGGTCAAATAGCTAAGTCAAGATCTGAACTCAATTCTCCTACATGCATATAAAAAAAAAAAAATTTACAACATTAATTCTCATTTTTCATTATAACCTCAAGGCCCGAGGTGCAAAGCTGTGGTTTCAAGTCTCAGGTAGAATTTGCTTTCTTGCAATTTCAGAAAACCTCTTGTTTGTTTGAAAGTTGAGCACATTTAATGTTTTGAAATGGAATGAAAAATTCCAAACCACCAGTACTAACATAATCTCAAAATAAACAGCATGATATAATCAGGGGGAAGTAAATTTTTAATATAATTACTGTATTATAGACACACCAGAAAACTTTGTTTACAAGATCTGTTCCACTGAAGTTAATTGGATTTTAGATACTAAGCACTTTTAGATACTCAGCACTCTCTGTTGAAAATCATGCCTTGTATCACATGACTAGAGATGAAAAAGCATAATGTTAGCATCTTGTATTTGAAGCAATTCTTCATTAATGGTAAGTAGTACTGAACTAACAAACAGCAGGATGCAAAAGTGATCAACACTTGGTACCTTTTAAGGAAAAAACGGATTTTATTCGTTTACGTCTTTACTATAGAGAGTGAACATCATGAAAAGTGCAATCAAAATCAACTATACTGATTTCAAACTCACGTTTGCAATACAGGGATTCTAGTGAACTAGTCATTCTAATCAAGCATAATGAATAATTGTAACAGTATATGTCTAATGTACAGTTGTTCAGTATAAAACAACATTTTTTTAATATCAATAAAATAATGGGTACCAAATCTATTAGAAAATATTGTAGATTACTGTCACTGGTGTCCAAATAAATCTCTATTAATTAGATTAGTTTCTGAATTGCTGCAATTAATGTAAAAGACTTTCATTCATAATTTTTATTCACTGTCACTAAATTACTGTAAAGTCAAATTGAGGAGATGGGTCTCGCCCCAGTTTTTTGTTAATGGAACTGCATTGATTTCAGCTGAATTAGTCTTGATTTACTAAAGTGTTGAGTGGAATAAGGATAATCCAGTATCTTCAAAAGGTCTGTATTTGTAGTATTATCTTTAATTGGATCAGCAGGGAACAAAAGCAAATATAAAGAAACATCTTCTCAAGTGTTCTGAGCACACTGATTTCTGTATTTAAATGAACCAGACACTTACATACATACCGAAGTTGTCAGATATGGTAAAAAAATACTCATGGTGAAATAGAAGACGTACTTTATCTGTTCTTTGCCACCCTTTGCAACCCTTTTTCTACTGCATCTTTTGCAACATCTGTTTCAGAACCTGAAGTATAAATTTATCAGCACTATAAGCATAAAACAGAATCAAACATAAACAAATGTTTTTACATTTCTTGCAAAAACAGATATTAAAACTTTTTATATACACATACATACATACACATACATGGGTCTTCCACTAGGTGAAAATATATGATGTTCACTTTTTGGAAAGACAGTAAAATTATAATCCATTAAATTCTCTATGGGTCTGAATTTACCAAAATCACCACTAACAACATATTTGTTTGTTTGCATTCAGTTACTTCAATGAGATAATGTATATTGGTAAAGCCTGCAGCACAGCAAGCATCTGCACTCCTATCTTTTTTCAACTTTGCAGAATTAGCACAGGTCATCGCAAAACTCTGCAACACACAGAAAGCTCTTGAGAGCTAGTAACCTGAGCAATTTACTATGAGGTTTTTGGTTTTCCAACACAGGTAGTTAAAAGTGTTTCGCTTGCATTTTCCTATATGCAGACACATATTTGTTTCTGACGATGTGGAAGGTTTCTAAATTTTATATTAGATGCTTTCCATTGGTAGTAGTTCGCGCTGAATTTATTTGCTATCACTCCCCAGTTCTATTTCATTCATAAGTACTGAAGTAGAAATGGATGAACACAATGAAATTATGCTTTGCATGTCAAGCAGGAGTACATTCTTGTTTTCTGCTACATACTGCTTCAAATCACCTTATCATTTCTGCAATATGCGCCCAATTCCATTTTCAAAAGATTTTGTTATATAGTTGCTTTTTTTCATCAACATTTTCAGCAAATCTGATTTTGGCCCCTCAAACAATTTAAGAACAATTTGGTAAGATTATTGTGAACACTGAATAATGCTAAAATACTGTTCCTCTATGCTTCCTACATATATACGTGATCCAGCTGAGGGTTCACCATTGTCTGGCAGGTGAAACCAAAGTGAATGACTTTATTTACACAATTTTGCTGAAAAAACAGAAGGATAAAATTGGTGGACGGAATACACTCATGATGCTTTGGCAAATCACAAAGTAACGAATTTACTGGAGTCTCAACTTTCTCAACAAGAATGGAACTAAATTCCTGGGCATTTTTTTAAATTTCACTTATTTTGATTTTCCACTTTTTTGTTGCTTTGTCTGTGGAAACAAATGCAAGTATTATGTAAGAAAGACTTCAAAGAGATTATTTTAAATCCTACATATCTCTTTAAAGGTATCAGGAGGCTGCCACAATTTTTAACTCTAAATTAATCAGTCTCAACTCATTAAGGGCATTAAGAGCTTCTCTCATTGTGCCTTTCACATAGCCAATTTTGTTTTACCTGCATGTCTTGCTGAGTGATGAAGCCTTTGCCTTCCAGATCACAAATCTGGAAGAACTCACGTGCTTTTCCCAACACAATTAGTCCTGGGTCTTGTTCTCCAGTCCTGCTCCTCTCCGCATCTCCTGGTGGCACAGGACTGGCACAGTCTCCTTGTATTCTGTCCATCGTCACAATCTTAGCACAGGAATATTTTGGGACGCTGCTATCCCATTTACTCACAAATTCTGATCTGAAACCTGTGCATGGAAGGTAAGGAAAAGAGCAAATCATGCTTTCTGCAATCTCTTAGCAATCTATTTAATTAGGCACTAAAGCTTAGAAGAAGAAAAAACTTTTTGAAAATGCCTACCTTTGATGGGCTGCACTAAAGACACTGCAAATGGGACAATGGATGAGGAGGGGGGAGTCTGAGGGAAGGAGAAGACAAAACTAGCTTTGAAAAGGAATCTCAAAGCAAAATCAGCCAGTTTAACAAGAAATATAGACAATGAATTAACATGAACAAGAAAACACAAGAAACACAGGTAAATGAAAAAATAATTTAAAGTCACTACAAGTATTCAACTGGTATCCTTTTGACTCTGATCATCTTAACACCACATACCACAATTTGCATCCAGTGCTTTGGAATACAGTTCATATGATAGCTACAGAATGGAAGGTGATTGATGACTGATGGAACCTGATGGATCATGATGTTTAAATCAACTAAGTAAAATTAAGAGAAAGATAACAGATTACAGAATTCTGAAACATTTCCTTACATTCCTCCTTATTACTTAGGGCTTTGACTTTCACCTGTGAAGGAGAACTAATTGCTAGTGAACTTTGTGGAAAGACTTGATAAATTAATCACATTCTGAAGAGCCTCTGTGAAAATTTGTATTATACCCCCTGCATGAAAATATTTGTGTATATTCATGTTTGGCTATAATTTTATCTTAAATTCATTCTAGGAGGTCAGATGTAAATAATTTTCCCCCTCCAAACTTGTACATATATACAACACATAGTATCAATACAAAAGGAGCAGGCTTTCCCAAAAGCCTATGGGCTCAAAGGCACTGCTGACTAAACATGGGTTGTCATGCCTCACCTGATGTTTGTAAGACTCCCTGTATGATCTTAACTCATTATCATGTGGGTAAACCAAGCAGAGAAACAGGCTATTTCACTGAGATACTGTGTATTCGTGAGAGGCTAAGAACATGTGCACAGTCACCAGGGCTCAGATGACATGCAACAACTTGACTCTGTATCTGCATCTTGAATTTGTATTTCTGTTTTTCTAAACAGGTCTACCTAAAGTAGCCACAAATTTGTCAGATATTTTTTAACAGAGAGAAGTATTTTGAGAGGTATTTGACTATTACAAAGGCACATAGCCTGGTTCTGATCCAGCATGACTAGCACAATCTGGAACAACTCCAACAGAGACCAGCGAGAATTATTTGAATTTGAAATGTATGTTGTCTTCAGAGTACAGGCCTTGGCATTGCATGGATGTGAAGGTAGAATCTGAGGAAACAAGAACGTTATTTAGCTTGTCTGCTCAGCTTCTTAAGGAGAAAAGGCTCTGATCACATAGACAGAGTAACTCAGCCAGAGTCTGCTTTATTTTATGCTTAAGTTCAAACCTGCCAGTGCTTTATACCTCTTAAAAAACAGCATCTTCCAAGAACTTCTTAGATGTACAGTTTGTCACACTTGCAGCTTGCAGTGGCTTTCCATGACAAAGTGATTTCTCCAATAGCTATGGGCCAGGCTGTTGGACTTCCCATGTTGCATGTAAGTATAAAAGCACTGTAAACAGGCCATTGACTTCAAACAAAACTAGGACTTTGATGAGCAAATCACCCACCCTCTCTGAAACCATATGGCAAAAATCTGCAAACATAGGTAAATTTTCCTCTCTCCCCCTTGCTCTCTTTTGCAAGTCAAATCATCCCAGGACTGTTATTCAAATACTTTTCAAAGCTGAAATAATTTTGGCTTAACGACCACAGAACTTAGCTGTCAAAATCCTTCCTAAAGCCGAGTTGCAAGTAGCAGAAGAAAAAATGTTCTGAGGGAAGGCAAAGAATGGCTACACCCAATACCATCCCGCTTTAGGAAACTCCTTCTCAGAATGGGTCTTACTTCAATTTTAACATACAGCAGTCGGGGGTGCTTTATAAACTCCAAGACCAGCTATTTGAACCAAGCAGTTGCCCCTCTGCCTGCACACAGCATGCAGGCACTGGGTACCGCTCATTGCCGTGGCGGGTGAGCTCTCTGCTGGGGCTCACCATACTCTGCCCCCCAAAAGGCACTGAAGCCTGCCAGAGCACCCATGCCAGAAGCCAAGCAGGCCCTGGAAAATTAACAAGGCTGGGAAATATCATCACAGGGAATATAGGTCAGACATAACAAGGGGCACTTGGCTATTACAGCTGCCTGAACAGCTGTACTCTTTCTCTTACAAGGAAAATTTCTAGCTCAGGAAGTCTGGCCAACCATCAGTAGCTGGGAAGATACATGAAGATACATGATACGTCGCTCCATAACTGCCCTGTTTCATAATCCCTTTCCTGAAGTTTCCAATATCAGACAGTCTCAAAACCAGTATATGAGCTAAATGAATCTTTGCTCTGACTACAGCCACCCGCAAGCAGATCAGATGGAAATGCCACTGCAAGCCACATTCAGACTACAGTGATGAAATGCTCCTTTCATACTGCTTTTACACACCTAAACTTCACGTACTTCAATACAGCTCATTCTTGACTGACACCAGTGTATGAGGTAATCAAAAACAGGTCATCAGTTTCAACTTTGCAGTGACACTAACTTAAAAACAGGTTTAAAAATACCAGAAATCAGTGGGACAAGTGCAGCCTAAAGATGGTATCGACAAGATCTGACCCAGACTCCAAATGTATTGGAAGTAATATATTTTTTTTTTTCTTTTTCACTTCTCAACAATTTCTCAAAAGGCCACAACTGCAGGAACAGGCCAAGTTAATTGTGATAGTAAGAGCTGCTAGTGCCTGTGGTTTCTGCACAGTTCATTAGACTTCCTTAAGAAAAAAGAAAAACTGTTCAAGTAATGATAGTCAATTGCACGTGAAAGAATAGAAATATGAAAACAGATCAAAAATGGTGGAACAAAAAGGCACTATATACAGTTTGATAGAGTTGTTTACATTTAGCAAACAGTACAGATATGATTCAGAAAATGTCACCATGCTTTTTAAATACTTCCATACCACAAAATGAAATTATGTGCACCACAGGAGCCTCACCTTCTTACAAGTTGCTCCGCCTTTCATATACCTCATAAAAACTTGCTACACAGCAAGCGTCTTGAATACAGCAGAAAATTAAATTAGAGCCTGCACTAAAATTCTTAATCCTTATGGCAGCTTCCAAAGCTGTTACAGTTCATCATAATTCCTGGAGTGTCCTGATACTTTGCAAATGCTGGTAATAACATGAAAGATAAAAACTGCAATTTGCCCCACGTTACTGGATCAGCAATGTAATTATTCCAAGGCCAGTTTTAAATATCATAGGTAGTTCTATTCACTCATCCCTCTCCTTTAGAAATCAAATGGCTTACAAATTCAAAAGACTATTCTATTCTATGAAGACCTTTGATTTCTGTTCTTTTAGCTACAAACACTTCACTATGCAAAACAGGTTGTATCATGAGCTGATGCAAACATGCATAGCTCCAAATATTACTAAACAAGGATGTGGGCTTTATGAGGTGTTTACAGATGATAAATCATGAGGTATTTTTGGACTGGTCTGCAAAAGGCAGCTCACTGTTAGTATTTCAAATAACATTTTCATCACGATTTTCCAGTCAGGTGTACTGTAAATCACCAAACTCTAGAGGTACAGAGCACTGCTGATCTACAGATTTCTTAAGTCATGACTTGTGACAACCCCATTCTCCCTAGTTTTGATAGTTAAAAATTTACAGAGCTGTTTTACCTGCATTCATGTCTCTGAGTTTCTAGGTTTCAGTAAAATATTTTTTTGAGCATCTGTCTATAGGTACAAACTTTCTGCAGCACACTTCAAAACACAAATTATCAGCAGAAAAATGTAGTAAGCTTACTTAATACTAAGGTCACCATGGATTTATATAAAATACTCTTATGAGAGATAACATTTATGTTTTACAAATGCTGGAAAATAAAAACTAGATTGCATACTTTTGCTACAAGACATATATTTTCCTAAAACCAAATTATCATTGTTAAAATAACCTGCAGCTGTTCTGTAGTATGCCTGACACATGAACAGGGACCTCTTCAGAACTAACTTAGTGTCAGAGTTAGTTATCTTTTAGCATTATGCTGAAAAGCTTCTAAAGCTGCTAAAATGTACCACCACAATTATTTTAAGTTGGCACAAGCCTGCTGAAAGAAGTGATTCTGTTCCTGTTACTGTGCCCTGCCCTTGGACAAGTGTTTATCCAGTTAGACAGTGAACCCTGTTGTTGAATCCTTTCATTTTAATCTGGAAAGTTATAGTTTATTTAGCTCAATTAAGGCCAAGTGGCCCATCAAGAAAACCATCAAAGAAAAATTAAGAATCATAAAAAGCTGGACCTACAGAGAATGACAGAGGAACAGGACTGCTAAGACCAAAGACAGCACAGTAACCATCCTCAAGTACATAGAAGTTTGCTGGATACAGGATTGGAGAACAATATTCCCTACGCACATAATGCAATACACAAGAAGTAACACTCGTGCTGTAACATGGCAGACAAGCTAGACATGAAAAAGCATCCAATGATGAAGAAAGTAGAGCACTGAACCACTGACTGCAAAGGTAGTACAACGGCCATCATGGAAGAACAGACCAAACACAAATCTGCAAATAATGGCATAGGTGATCATTCCTTGAGAAAGATTAATAGATCAATGGACCTCAATGTTACTTTTAGCCATTTTTTAAAGATTTTATGACTGTTCGAGGTAAAAATTCAGGTCCAACACTTAAAACAACCAACAGAGATACAAAGTTGTGCACCCCCCCAAAAAAAAGTCCATGTTTTTTTCCTCTACTGTGACCAAGACAATTACCCTTTAAGCTCTCACGGAAGCATTATAAAGCCTGACCTAACCATATGAACACCTGGATGAAAAATGGGACTTTCATTCCTCCAATTTTGACTTTTCAACTAAAAACATGCAAGTCTCATGCTTGTACTTCAGAAAAGCATTGAAATGTGTCTAAAAGCCTCTTTTCTTCCACACAGCCTGGATTCACTGGCTAGGTAACTTCTCTCATGATGTACACGATCTCTCATGATAGTGTACCATGGGGTGGGCATGGTGAGTTTAACTGTGGAGGGAGGGATCTGAGGCAGGCTGGAGTTCCTGTGAGGGACCACAACAGGGTAGTCTGAAAGAAATGTGTCATGAAAATAATTTCAGGGGAACAGCAAAGGCAGACAATAAAGGAATCTTTCATCCACTGGCTTGAAAAAGGACGAAGTTTATATTATGTGGAAATTCCTTTCCTGTGAGTAAATTTGTGTGGGAGAACCAAATTCTGTTTACAGTCAGTCTTAATAAAAGCTGTCCAACAAGCCCTGACTGTAGCTTTTAAAGATAAGGGTCATTAGGATCACCTACTTTGATATTCTGCATAGCGCAAGCTCAAAGCTTCATTTATACCGCAACCAGTTTTTACATTTCCATAAAATTACTTCCAATTTATTTCAAGGTAAGGGAGATGAGCAAAAATCAAGGAGGGAAAAGACCTGGGAGAAGATGTTGTGGGTTATAAATACATCATAATCATATAAATGAAACTCCTCATTTTCAGAAGATGACTGGTTAAGGAAAAAAACATACCTAAAACTAAAGAAGGAAAAAAACCCAGGTCATATATCAGAAGCACAGTCTCCACAATATTAACTGGGAAACAGGAGAAAAACAGAAAAGATACTTAAAGTGACAGCATTAACAATTCCAAAATAGGCTACCGAAGACTTTGGAGAGAGACCACTTACTCCCCACTTGGCATTTGTCCCTAGATGAATTCACAAATCCAAATGTTGGGAAAAAACAAACTACACCACTTCCATGCACAATGATGCAGGACCCCAACTCTCTGACTGGTGATCATGTCCTCCTTACCTCTTTTAACATCTCCATCCAAACAACTAGTTTTCGCTGGGTTTTTAAGAAAATTTGCCTCTCCCAAAGGCTAGCTTCCCACACAGATGAAGACGAAAGTCACCTGCCTGGCTTTTTGCTGGCCTCTATGGAATTAGTAAACAAAACTATCTGTGTATTAAAATTCAGATGTCCAAAGGTAACAGAGATAAGCAAAGGAAGGAGGCAGATTCATTTATTCCCCATCCGGTCCTTCAATATGGAAAGACTAATGAAAAACAACTAGTGTGCAGGCAACAATAATCACAGAACCTCTCACTTTCCTTCCAGCACTATCTTCTGTGATTTTTATTGCCTAAATATTAGCAGTTCTTAGGGATCCACAATGAAACAGCAGGGTGAAGTTAAATGGACCTGCTTAGTGCTGCTAGGCTCCTTGAGAAGTAAAGCTACTCTAAGTAGTTAGGATTTTAGTGGAAATACATCTTTTCCTCTAGCTTCATTGCTTTGGGTGCTTCCTTTTTAATGTATTTAAGAAATGAAAAGCTAAGAACTGTCTGGAAACGCAAACTTCTTATAAAAGGACACTGAAGTACAGGGGCAACTATCATCACGGAAATCACTGTTGCAGAATAATCACAGGATCATCAGAGCTGTGAGAGCACCCTGCCTGTAGTCTCTGCATGCTTAAAGGACTCCTGCTCTCCTTCTCTCCCTCCACCTGCTCTTCCTGCCTTATTCAAGTACACTGTCTCCAGAAGACCTGTTCTCCCTCCCTCTTGTTTCTTGCCTGCCTGCTACCTAACACCTGAGCAGGATAGTGGTGTAAGCGTGTATGTGTATCTGAGTGTGTGTTCTCCCCACAAATTCTGTCTCCCTCTCTCTAACGTGCCAATAAATCCTTACTGCATACAAATACAATTAGGCCAGTTATGTATTTTGGGCAACAGCTCTGGCTAATATTTGTGCCTGCAGCATTAGTTTTTATAAATGTTTACCTGTAAGCAGTAATGACATTAGCAGTTATAGAACTTGTATCAGAACTATTATAGAGCTATTTTACCATTATTTTGACTTCTTTCCAAAACATAAAATGTTAGTTCAGAGAAGTAAAACCTATTGTTAAGAAGGAGCACCTTACAACATATGCAACACATTCCAAGCATGGCAAAGTCAAAACAAAGCTGACTCCATCTGACTGCATGATTTATTGTGTTGCATTGTCACAAGCAATGAAATTAAGTGCAAATAACTATATTAATAACATCATTGTATTAGTAAATGGTGTAACCTGTAACATGATGTTCTGGCAGGAGGTGTTGCCAATTCATATGAGCTGTTCCATTTGTTGACAAATTATTTGCATTGGAAACAGACCCTCCCTCTGAAGTAAAGGCCTGGAAAAAGTTTAAGTAAAGCAGTATATGTTTCTTTTAATTGTCTTATCTTTCAGGCTTTCCTAATGACTCACTGCTAAATGGAGCTACTTTCAAATGGTGAGATCTGGTTGACAAGAACATCTTTAACATACACCATTTTCACGAAAAAAATCTTGAAATATTCTGCCTCCTCCAAAAGTCCTTGCTAAAAATGTAACTTCTGGAAAAAAAAATCAAAACCTTTTATCTGCCTGAAAACCAACAAAAATTTGGCTTGAAATCTAAAATATACTCTCTATTTCTAGTTTGTCAAAGAATGTTACATCTTTAACCTAAATTAAAAGATTTTGAGATGCAAATTAAATATTCTCTTCAAATAAAAATTCATTTTTAATGGAAAAAATGTTAGTGGAAAATTTCAGTCTACTCTGCCACTGACCTTAGTGGACTCAAGCTAATGCAGATTGCACTAGAAGCCCTGAAAGGCATGTTCTGTCTCCTTAGTTATTTGGCACTTGGTTTGCAGTTGGGTTTGCAACAATTCTTGTTTTCAAAATTTTCGGAATTTCTAAAACTATAAACTTGGATCTCAGAAACCAACTTCACCTGAGTCAGTGGGACAGTTTGTATGGGACTCTTGTCCCACGTGAGTGAGGCACAGGAATATTTAATTTGCTAGTCCACTGTTTTTCCATTGCAAGAAGTAATGGTAAAATATGATAGAAGAAGTGTCATATTTTCCTATACGCAGTACAAGATAACCTTCATGCTATCTCTTCTGCATGTCTCACTTCCAAGGTCTGGGAAACACATAAACAAATCCACTTAGCTACATTTGATTAGTAGGCTTGGTGTACCTCATCCTGTTTAGTTGTACAAAAAACTCTAGCAACACAATTAAAAAAGCATTACAGATTCTTAACTGGATTTTAATTCACTACTGCTTTCAAGTGGAAATACAACATTCTCTGTGAGTCAACTAGTCAAAAAGTTATTCTTGCAATTGTGCAGGATCCCTGCCTCCATTTATGCTGCTCTCTAATGAACGCAAGTTCCCCAGCAAGACCCTTCACTTTTCTTGACACCCCCTCTGTGAGACTAAGGGATAAGATGAGTCATGTGAGGAAAAACGGGCTATTGCATAATACTGCAGATAGGGAGAATATCTTCTGGTGTGGCTCTCTGGAGGTCACAGGCTCTTCAAAGGGGCACATGTCCTAGCCACGGCTCAGCAATGTGGTGACTTCCCACTGTGCAACAGGTATGGCTACCTCATAATTTCTGTCTGGCAAAAATAAGGTATCAGAGCAAGGGGTAGTCTGGGACACAGGCAAATATTTATCACCAATTTTTTTGTTTTCTCTTAGCATAAAAAAATAAATCAGATTTAGACTGAAAACTCTAGTCCTGACCTGGTTAGATCTTTGTCTGGAGAGATCTCCAAAGTTTGAGTTTAACTGAGTTTCGGTCAGTTTCCTGACACAGGCAACCTGGTGCTTCTGCATGGATAAGTCACGGACAGTGGAATCAATTATGTTCTTACATCAGGTTTAACTTAAACTGATTAAATCTGCATTTTTAACAAGAGAAATAAAACCCTAAAGATGTATTACTCCCTCCTTATATGTAGAACTGTACTTTCATATATACTTACGCTGCAAATTAGCAAATGATGGAGAGGGAATCTGGGCAGACCACTACATTCTTTACCCCTCCATATGGCTACCATTTACCCATCTACAAAATCATGACTGTGTAATTTGTCAGTGAACAGAAACAGGAGGAAAAGAGAGAGATCTGTTAGAAGCAGCACATGCATCCTGTGGGCTGAAGAACCACAAGAAAAGCTTGCTGAGTAATGCTCTTTAGTGCATTAATTTCTGCTACTTTCTTTACAGTTTTCTTCTAGTCCATCACAAGATAGGAGGAAAAGGGGGGAAAGGTGTGTCACACAGAACCAAATACACCTCCTTCATTTCAGCAGCAGTGAACTTAAGTCTTCAGGAGCTGGCAGACCAGGAGACTGTAAACTATTATTGATATTTAATCCATTCACAGAAATACATCTGCTCTTTGTATTTGAAACACTGACTTTTGATTTCTTTTCTTGATGTCAAGAAAGATTAGAATTTAGTACAGAGAAGACTGACATTGAATTTTCACTCTTTTGGGTGTAACAGTTACCTTTTGAGTTGTACAATACTGAAGTCCTTAACGATAAATTTGGGGACCAGATATCTGAGTCGCTAGGACATCCCACAGACAACCAATAAACTTCTACCAGTGCATCAGAATAATTCATATATGCCATCTAAAAAGAACAGTGAAACTAACCTGGAAACTATTGTTGAAAACCACGAAGTTGCACCTAAGAAAAGTGTCTTAAATTAGTCAAAGTGTTCCAGAGGGATTTCACCATTCTCCCAATTGTGGCACTACCCAAGTTTCATTACATGCAGTCATAACCTGTTCTACTGGTATATATTAAGAAATCTATTATTCTGGTAGCAGTTTCTTTTATAGCTGTCATTTCCAGTCATCATAAGCATTCAGTATCAAGAAAGACAGAAAACTAAATCAGATACCACACTACTCCTACAGCAGTGTAAGACTGACACCAATCCATTGTAGGAGAACATAAGAATCATTTTTACAACCATCAGTAGCAGCACTGCCTTCCACTAAGTAGTCGGTGGACCTGTTCCCACCCTGAAGGCAGCCACCAGCCACAAACTCAATTATCTTTTTTATCTGCAGGGATGTGTACACTGAAAACCAACTGGGCGGCTCCTGAAGTGACCAGGACATAAAGTGATTGTGACACTGCCTATCGGCCTTAGCGCGAAGCTACATGACGAATGCAGAAGTGCAAATACAAAGACTACCAGTCAGCAGCACTTTTGGGCACCACCTTTATGAAATAGTCTCTGTGTGGGAGGAACCGCAACACCTGACACTCCAGCACACTCAGCTGTCGTCCTGAATGCAAGCTTCACACCCCATCTTGCTCCAGTGCTGGCACCAGCGCTGTACAAAGAAAGGAAACACAGTAGAGCGGGCTTAAGCAACTTGCTCGCGTTCACGGCGGCAGAAGCAGTCGGTTTGGCAACCACTGCGGTTCTAACGAAAGCGCCCGGGGCTGCGAAGGCAGCGGTGCGAGCCTCACGGCGGCTTCGGAAGCGCTCCCGGGCCGCCCGGGCGCCGCTGCCAGCGGGCCGGCCCAGCGCAAGCCCCCGGGCCAGCGCCGCCCCCGCCGGCGGGCAGGGCTGCTCCTGCCAAGCGGCAAGTGCCTCGCCCGCTGCCAGCGCAGCCCCGCCGCGGGGCGCAGCCCCCCCGCGCCGAGCGGAGGCAGGGGCGCCGGTGGGCAGCGGGGGAGAGGAGATGGGCTGGTAACGGCTGTCCCTTGCCGGCTGCCCCGAACCTGCGAAGCCCCTGGCCGGCCCCGCGGAGTCCACAAAGGCGATGTCCTCTCGCAGACAGCCCCTCGCAGGAAGCAAAGCTTGCAGCAGGCGGACCGCAGCGGAAGAGCAGGGCAGTGTTGAGACACCGGGGCTCTGCAAAGAAGGGTGAAGCAGCGGCTGCGGGTGCCTTTCCGCCAGCAGCTTCGCTAGGAGAATGATCTGGCTGTGCACGGTCCTCTTCCTCCCCCGGCTCTTCGGGCCCACGATACTTTTCCCCCGACTCACCTCCCGCCGCTTCCTGCAGGCGCCCAGGCGAAGGCGCTTTAGGGGCCCTGCGCGCCGGGCGGTGCGGCTCTCCTCCGCCTGCCCGCGCCTCGGGGTGGAAGGAAGGCCGCAGAAACAACTTTCTAAACTTTGTTTCGAGCACCGGTAGCATAATCGGGCGAGGCGGGCTGCGCCCCGGGGGCGGGACGGCGAGCCCGTCCAGCCCAGCCTCCCGCCCTCCCTCCGGCTCGGCGGGGCCGGGCGGTCGGAGCTCGGACGCCAGTTCCTGGGAGGCCGCTGCAGCGCGGGGCCCGATCGCACCTCAGTTTTGGCAGGACCAGCTTGCCCCCGGCGGCGATTCAGGTCGGAGAGCCAGGGGAGGTCGACGAGGAGCTGCCTTCCTTGGTCCCTCTTGCAGCCACGATGGCTTTCGAGGGTCAGGGTGTGGACTTGTAATCTCTGTAACCTGAACGGCACAGGGCAGAAGGGTTTGGAAGGGTGCAGGAAAACTCATCCACAGCAAGATCTTAAGGTGGTGACTACTCAAAATGGACCAACTGGGATCTTCCACGCCTTGTGATCTCAAACTGTGCCAAGTCTAGTTACACATGTACACAAGATGGCAACAGGAGACAGAATTGATTTCACGTTCATTTGATTCAGAGATTTCACTTAGCCCAAAGTGTATTTTGAGAAATGTGTAAATATCTGCATCAGGTTCTCTGAGTAGTCCCCCAGGAAGAGAAAAAAAATCTCAACATAGTTCTTATCACTGTAAGATCTCCCAACTGCAGAAGAGCTCTTAGGGCATGGTCCCCGAAGAAGGCTTCAACTGCTTCTTCTCGATCAGGTGATCTGGTAGCAGACACCTATTATCATAGAATCATAGAATCATAGAATCGTTAAGGTTGGAAAAGACCCTTAAGATCATCGAGTCCAACTGTTAACCTATCACTGCCAAGTCCATCACTAAACCATGTCCTCGAGCACCATGTCTACCCTTCTTTTAAATACCTCCAGGGATGGAAACTCAACCACTTCCCTGGGCAGCCTGTTCCAATGCTTGACCACCCTTTTGGTGAAGAAGTTTTTCCTAATATCCAATCTAAACCTCCCCTGGTGCAGCTTGAGGCCGTTTCCTCTCGTCCTATCACTTGTTACTAAGGAGAAGAGACTGACCCCTATCTCGCTACAACCTCTCTTCAGGTAATTGTAGAGAGCAATAAGGTCTCCCCTCAGCCTCCTTTTCTCCAGGCTAAAGAACCCCAGTTCCCTCAGCCGCTCCTCATAAGACCTGTGCTCTAGACCCTTCACCAACTCCGTTGCCCTTCTTTGGACACGCTCCAGCACCTTGATGTCCTTGTTGTGAGGGGCCCAAAACTGAACACAGTGCTTGAGGTGCGGCCTCACCCGTGCCGAGTACAGGGGCACTATCACCTCCCTGGTCCTGCTGGCCACACTATTGATACAGGCCAGGATGCCATTGGCCCTCTTGGCCACACGAGCACACTGCTGGCTCATGTTCAGGCGGCTATCAACCAACACCCCCAGGTCCTTCTCCGCCAGGCAGATCTCCAGCCACTCCTCCCCTAGCCTGTAGCGTTGCATGGGGTTGTTGTAACCGAAGTGCAGGACCCAGCACTTAGCCTTGTTGAATCTCATGCAGTTGGCCCCGGCCCAACGATCCAGCCTGTCCAGGTCCCTCTGCAGGGCCTTCCTGCCCTCCAGCAGATCGATACTTCCACCCAACTTGGTGTCACCTGCAAACTTACTGAGAGTGCACTCGATCCCCTCATCCAGATCATCAGTGAAGATATTGAACAGGACCAGCCCCAGTACTGAGCCCTGGGGAACACCACTTGTGACTGGCCACCAACTGGATTTGACTCCATTCACCACCACTCTCTGGGCTCGGCCGTCCAGCCAGTTTTTAACCCAGCACAGAGTGCACCCATCCAAGCCGTGAGCAGCCAGCTTCTCCAGGAGAATGCTGTGGGAGACTGTGTCAAAGGCCTTACTAAAGTCCAAGTAGACAACATCCCCAGCCTTCCCCTCATCCAAAAGCGGGTCACCTTGTCGTAGAAGGAGACCAGGTTAGTGAAACAGGATCTTGCTTTCATAAACCCATGCTGGCTGAGCGTGACCCCCGGTTGTCCCGCACGTGCTGCATAATGGCACTCAAGATGATTTGTTCCATGACCTTCCCCAGCACCGAGGTCAGGCTGACAGGCCTGTAGTTCCCGGGATCCTCCTTCCGACCCTTCTTGTAGAGGGGCGTCACATATGCTAACCTCCAGTCATCTGGGACCTCCCCGCTTGACCAGGACTGCTGATAAATGACGGAGAGTGGCTTGGCCAGCTCCTCTGCCAGCTCCCTCAGTATCCTCGGGTGGATCCCATCTGGCCCCATGGACTTGTGCGCATCCAGGTGGAGGAGCAGGTCAGTGACTGTCACCTCTTCGACAACTGGGACTTCACTCTGCGTCCTATCTCCGTCTGCCAGCTCAGGGGCCTGAAAAACCCGAGGATGACTAGCTTGACTATTAAAGACTGAGGCAAAGAAAGCACTAAGTACCTCTGCCTTCTCCTCATCCTTTGTGGCAAGGTTACCTTCTGCATCCAACAAAGGAGGGAGATTCTCCCTGGCCCTCCTTTTGTCACTGATATATTTATAAATACTTTTTTTGTTGTCTTTAACGGCGGTGGCCAGTTTAAGTTTCCAGTTCACCTTTCTGATCTTCTCCCTGCATATCCTCACAACATCCTTGTAATCCCCCTGAGTCGCCTGCCCCTTCTTCCAAAGACGGTAGGCTCTCCTTTTATTCTTGAGTTCCAGCCAAAGCTCTCCGTCCAGCCAGGCCAGTCTTCTCCCCCGTCTGCTCAACTTGCGGCACATGGGGACGGCCTGCTCCTGCACCTTTGAGATTTCCTCCTTGAATAACATCCAGCCTTCCTGGACTCCTTTGCCCTTCAGGACTTCCTCCCAAGGGACTCTGTTAACCAGACTCCTGAGCAATCCCAACTCTGCCCTTCTAAAGTTCAGGGTAGCGGTTTTCCTGACCCCTCTCCTTACTTCTAGAATTGAAAACTCTGTCATGTCGTGGTCGCTGAGCCCAAGACAGCCTCCGACCACCACATCGCCCACCAGGCCTTCTTTGTTCGTAAACAGCAGGGCCAGTGGGGCACCTCCCCTGGTTGGCTCGCTTACCAGCTGCGTCAGGAAGTTATCTTCCACACACTCCAGGAACCTCCGAGACTGCTTTCTCTCTGCTGTTTTTATTTTCAGCAGATATCTGGTAAATTGAAGTCTCCCACGAGAACAAGGGCTAGGGATTGTGAGACTTCAGCCAACCGCTTGTAGAATACTTCATCTGTTTCCTCATCCTGGTTGGGTGGTCTGTAACAGACTCCCACCAGGATGTCTGCCTTGTTAGCCTTCCCCCTGATCTTAACCCATAAGCATTCAACCTTATCATTACTCTCGTTGAGCTCTAGACAGTCAAAACACTCCCTAACATACAGGGCTACCCCTCCACCTCTCCTTCCTAGCCTGTCCCTTCTAAAGAGCTTGTAGCCATCCATTGCAGCACTCCAGTTATGTGAGTCATCCCACCATGTTTCTGTGATGGCGACCACATCATAGTTTTCCTGCTGTGCAATGGCTTCCAGCTCCTCCTGTTTATTGCCCATGCTGCGTGCATTGGTGTAAATGCACTTCAGTTGGGCTATTGATCTGTTCTCCCACACAGGCATGCTACCCCTAGGCTCATCCCTAGCAAGCCTGGTTTTATCCCCTTCCCCCTTCGCATCTAGTTTAAAGCTCTCTCAATGAGGCCAGCTAACTCCTGGGCCAGGATCCTTTTCCCCCTTTGCGACAGGTGAACCCCATCTGTCTCCAGCAGGCCTGGTGCCATGTAAACTGCCCCATGGTTGAAAAACCCCAAATTCCGCCGCTGCGCCAGCCTCTGAGCCACGTGTTGATGAGGTGGGTCTTCCTGTTCCTTTCCATATGCCTCCCGGCTACTGATGGGATGGAGGAAAACACCACCTGTGCTCCTGATCCTTCAAGAATCGCCCTAGTTCTCTAAAGTCCCTTTTGATTGTCTTGATGCCACTATCAGCTACCTCATCGCTGCCGACTTGAACAACCACTAGTGGATAATAATCGGAAGCTTTTACCAGCCTGGGGAGCTTCCTGGTAATGTTTCTTATCCTTGCCCCAGGGAGGCAGCAGACTTCCCTATGGGATGGGATGGGTCATCCTATGGGATGACATCAACGGCACTGATCTGTTCTCTGGTCCTTACCCATGCTCATCAACTGTCCCAAAGTAAAGCTCCATGCACCCAAGGCACTCCTTTTCACGTTGTACAGTCCCACCCCATCTTCCCTGAACAGCCTGTAACTCTTCAGGTTTATCTCCTTAAAGTAAGCTATAATACCAGAGCACTGGTAAATAGCAAATCTTGCATCTTGAAAGGAGAATGTGAGTGTAGAGAACTGCTAGTGCAAAACAACGAGATGTCTCAAACAGCCTTGGTGCTAAAACCACAATGCAGAGCGACGGTCGCTGGGACCCAGGACCGGACAGTACCCTGGAGTGAGGTGAGGGAGGGAGCCCTGTGGAGACAGGGGGGCCTTGCCTCGGCCCCTGCGGGCTGTGAAGCATCTTATTCCCCCACACACCTACTGCCTGGGGGAGGGTCCTGGTATCGCTCCTCTTGGTCTGACTGGTCACCCCTCTTAATTCCACTGGTATCCCTACCACTCCTGGAACTGGGACGAGAGAAGGTTCCAAAAGTCCAAGACTGAAATCTGTAAATAGGGACTCTCTCTCTCTCTCGGGGGCTCTCTCCACTGAATACCCCTGTTGGCAGGTCCAACGCTGGATCCAGGACTGGTGATTCTCCTTTTCTTCCCTCTTTCTCTCTCTCCCTCTCTCTTTTTTGCTTCTTCTAAGGTAATTAAGTCATCAAAGTTGATAAATTGTAGTTAAGAGTAGTGCACAGCCTTCCTTGATTTTCCATAAAGCCGCATAGCTTAGCCGCATAGCTGGGGTAGATATAATCGTGAGAGGGTTGGTGGGTATCAAATATTTGTACTCCATCTCCATCTCTATAAAGGCTTTCTACTGAAGCTGGTGTTTGTGTACGGACCTTGAGTATTGGCCCACCTTAATCCACACCGAGAGGATTTGCGAATCTTAGTCACTCCTCACTGCTCCTCCCCAGGTGGGATGTGACAGTGAGGAAGACCTGCAGGTAGTTTGCAGAATACAAGCATGTATGCCTGATATATCTACTTACAAAGCACTACAAGTAGTTTTTTAAATCAGTTATTAAATGCTGAGTTGATGATTATGTAACTGAGTTTAACTAGGATGTCTTCTGCAAAGGGAAATTTTACTTCACTAATTATTATGATTCTTTGACTATAGGCTTGTACAATTTTCCACAAGGCAAGCTTGAGTGTGGATTTACAGCACATTAAAGTGCTACTTGACAGTTACTGCTCACATCCATGCTCAGTAATAAAGTAAATATTTGAAACTTCCTTATGACAGCTGCCTTATATGTACTGTGGGCTAAAATAGGCACACAGGGAGTTACCATGAAATCATCATCATGTTGAATAGCAGCTATAATAATCTGTACATGCTGACTTGACTCAGGCTAACTTTTCTATTTAACTTTTTGCTGTGTTAGTAAAATAGCAGGTAAAACATGGAATTACATTTCTTTTAAAGGTGTGGACAATGTTTCTTACAAGATTGTTTCAGAGAAATGAAGGCCCACTGTCAGCCACAAGGTACTAGACATAATTCAGAAGCTTGCAGAGAAACTGAAGACAGCATATAGAAAGTTAACTTCTTACCATTTTGAAAACTATTCTAAAGGGCTCCACAGCATTCCATACTAAAACAATTCAGGGAAGATGGGGTGAAAAACAACACAGAAATATTTCCAAGAAACATCCTGAATTCAGGATTAGCTAAGACACAGGAAAATTCTAGAACAGCAGAGACTTTGTCACATGCATGGGGGGAAAAAAGCTCACTCAAGTAGCATTTGCAGACTTAGTGGTAACATTCATGTATTAAGACCCCAGGCAATATATCTTAAACCTGGGGACTGCTTAGGCACCTTGTTGCAACAAATCATTCAATTTTCTTCCTTATCATTTACTATGATGCAGTTTAGACTTTCCAGTTTCTGTAAGAAAGTTTTGGGGCCTACTAAGGAATAATAGAAGAGCTGGTCACTGACGTCTAGGTCGTGCCTAGTCAGCTAATGCTGTCTTTACATATATCTATGAATACTTTGGAGTAGAGCCTTACAGAGCCAGCTAGAAATGGGCTCTCTCTTTTCAGTCTCTCTCATAGCAAAAAGTTACACATTCTAGCTCTTCAGTAGGAAGAATAAGTAGCGGAGTAAGAAGCAAGACATACAATACTTTTACCAGTGTAGGATGACAACTATATTGCAATACCCATGCAGATATATGTCAACTAGAAGACAGAGCTTAGCAGTAACTATTATAATTCACAATCTAAATTATTTAGCCTGGTATTGTTTGAAAATTTGGGTCAAATCTGCAGTTTGAAATCAACAGTCTTGTCTAGGTCTCCCAAAATAAACCAAAGAAATCTTTGCTTTTCCTTTTTGTGAGTAGTAGTCATGGGAGCTGCTGGATTTAATCACATTAGCCAAAAGAAGAAACTGAGTATTTATCATTTCCAACTAACTAAGTGTGTGTCCTGACTAAGTGGGTGTCACCTGATAGGTGAAACCTGCACCATGAGACCTATCCATTTTATGTCCTCTGCTTTAAAATGAACCTTTTTTTCTTTTCTCTTTAGCAAAATTGGGAAGAATATTGAACTTGCATCAAAGTATTCGCAGACTGGAGGAGTAGCAAGAATAAGGAGCAACTACCTATGTCTTTCAGAGGACTATCAACCACTCAACCCCAGAAGATCCACACAAGGAATGGACTACTTTGACATATAGCTAAAGGGTAAATTTATCACGCTGAAATTTGGTGGGATTGGAACATCGGATTCCTATATACTACCATGGAAATTCAGCCTCCAAGGCCTTGAAGAAACCTCTTTCAGAATAGAATTATGTTTTCAAAATTGCACTCATGTACTGCTCTGATTTCTTTCAGCAGTTTCTGATCATGTACCTTCATATGCACTCAGTTCCCTAGCTGATGAGGGCAGAGGCAAAGATCCTGACAGGTTTCAACAGCCACAAGTTTGTTCTTCATGAAAAGCCAGAATCAAATCCATTTCCATATCTCCCTCCTGGAGTAAATGGAGTGAAAAGCAGTAAATTCATATACTGTGATGTCAGAGACTATGATGCTAACTGCAAAGAGAAAAAAGAGCCCAAGAATAAAGATGGATATGCATGAATCTACTTCTTAGCACAGGCTTAAATTACAGTGGTAAACAGAATACTTTAAAGAATTCCACCTTTTTATATGTGTCCAGAATTGTCCTCTATGAAGTCTAGGTACAAACTCACTTGGTTTTCTTCAAGGACTAAACCCAAGAGATTTTGGAAAACACCAGGGTGCAAAACATATTGTCCAGAGCTAGGATCCTTCTGACTGCTATGTTTAATGTAAAATGAGTTAGAAACTGGATGACAGTCTCTACCACTGGGTTATACAAGTGCCAGAACTACAAACAGAAACAGGTGGTAGGCAGAAGACAGCTTGCAGCTCTTTAAGTCAGGAAATGCCAAGTGCAATATAAAAATAAAACCCCCACCCTTTAAATAAAACAGGCTGTATTTCACAGTTTATTTATGGTGATGTGTGTTTATTTCAGTCTGCAGAGCTATCATACTGTTGGGATGCAAGGGGTCATTTTCTTCTACGTTTAGGCTGGTAGTAACAGGCCTATTTTGGCTTTCCACACTAATGCAGCTTTTAATTGCCTGTGAAATTGCATCACCCAGAGGGAACTTGATAGTACCATTCAAAATCATGTTTTCCTTTTTTATGCTCAGGAATCAGTGGAAAAGTTACAGAAACTGGAGTCATAAACATATGGCAAGAAATTTACAGATTGGTTATAAAATGGAAATTGTATTAACTGACAGCTATGACACTATAGGTCTTCCAGCTTGACCTGCTCTAGAGTCATCTCACTTGCCAGAGTAAAGGAAATACATGTTTGACTTCATGCTCATGACACCTGCAGCAGTATAAGTTTGATTGTGCTACACTGCAAAAAAATATGTCACTTTTCTAAAAATTAAGGTTTAATCATGGAATTAATCTGGATGTCATCTATTCCAACCACTTGCTCTGTCCCTAGCAGAGTCAGCTGCAGCAGGTTGCCCAGGGTCTTGTCCAATTGGATCTTGAAAATCTCCAAAGATGGAGACTCCACAACCTCTCTGGGCAACCTGTTCTAGTGTTTGATCGTGCACACAGTAAAACCATTTTTTTTCTTATGTTTAGGTGGAATTTCCTGTATTTCAATTTGTGTCCATTGTCTCTTGTCCTTTCACTTTGCAGTATTGAGGAAAGTCTAGCTTTGTCTTCTTTATCCCCCCTGACCAAGTATCTACATACATTGATAAAATTACCTGCCGAGACTTCTCTTCTTGGGGTTAAACAGTCCCAGCTCTCTCAGTCTCTCCTCAGGTGTTTCACTCCCTTAATCGTTTTAGTGGCTGTTTGCTGGATTCACTCCAGTACATCCATGTCCCATACTGGGAAACCCAGAACTGCACACAACACTCCAGATGTGGTCTGAGTGCTGAGTAGAGGGGAAGGATCACCTTCCTCAAACCTGCTAGAAACATTCCTTCTGTTTATGAGTCGCCTTGCAATGACACTGGCCAGCTCCCTCACTTCTCCGGGATGCATCCCATCAGGTTCCATAGACTTAGAGTCATAGAATGTCTCAAGTTGGAAGGGACCCATAAGGATATTCGAGTCCAACTCCCTGCTTCTCGCAGGATTACCTAAAACTAAACCATATGACTAAGAGCATCGTCCAGACGCTCCTTGAACTCTGACAGGCTTGGTGCCGTGACCACTTCCCTGGGGAGCCTGTTCCAGTGAGCGACCACCCTCTCAGTGAAGAACCTTTTCCTAATGTCCAGTCTGAACTTCTCCTGACACAGATTCATTCCATTTCCCCATGTCGTATTGCTGGTCACCAGAGAGAGATCAGCACCGCCCCCTCTGCTGCCCCCCTTGAGGAAGCTGTAGACTGCGATAAGGTCCCCCCCTCAGCCTTCTCTTTTCCAAGCTGAACAAGCCAAGTGACCTCAGCTGCTCCTTGTAAGTCTTGCTCGTGAGGCCTTTCACCATCTTGGTCGCCCTCCTCTGGACACACTCTAATAGTCTGTTCTCCTTCTTATACTGAGGCGCCCAAAACTTCACACAGTACTTGAGGTGGGGCTGCACCAGTACAGCACAGAGTGGGACAATCATCTCCCTCGACCGGCTAGCTATGCTGTGCTTGATGCACCCCATTGGCCCTTTTGGCTGCCAGGGCACAGTGTTGACTCTCATTCAACTTGCCATCAACCCAAGCCGCCAGATCTCTTTCCGCAGGGCTGTTCTCCAGCTTCTCATCCCCCAATTTGTACCTATAACCAGGATTACCCTGTCCCAGGTGGAGAATCCAGCACTAGCTCTTGTTAAATGTCACAGGGCTGGTGATTGCCAGCTCTCTAGCCTATCTAGATCTCTGCCTCTCTTCCCTCCAGGGAGTCCACAGCTCCTCCTAGTTTAGTATTGTTGGCAAACTTAATGTACATTCGATTCCTGTGTCCAGATCATTTACAAGAACATTAAAGAGCACTGGCCCTAAAAATTGAGCCCTGGGGAACCCCACTGGTGACTGGTCACCAGCCTGATGTAACCCCATTGACTATAACCCATTGAGCCTGACCTATCAGCCAATTGCTCACCCAATGCATTATGGACTTGTCTAGCTGTGTGCTGGACATTTTATCCAGAAGGATACTGTGAGAGACAGTATCAAAAGCTTTGCTAAAATCCAAACCCATCACATCTACTGGCTTCCCTTGGTGAACTGGATGGGTGACCTTGTCATAAAAGGAAATTATGTTGGTTAAGTAGGACTTTCCCCATGTGAACCTTTGCTGGCTATGACCAATGACTGTATTGCCTCTCAAGTGTTTTTCAGTAACTCCCAGAATAACCTTCTCCATAATTTTACTAGGCACTGAAGTGAGACTGACAGGCCTGTAATTACCAGGGTCTTCCTTCTTGCCCTTCTTGAAAATTGGAGCAACATTTGCCCAGTTCCAGTTGACTGGGACCTCTCCAGACTCCCAAGACAATTGAAAAATAATGGAGAGAGGTCCTGTGATGACATCAGCCAGCTCTTTCAGTACCCTAGGACAAATCCTACCAGGCCTCATAGATTTATGTGCATCCAGCTGGAGCAGCAAGTCTGAAACAAGTTCAGGGTAAGCTGGGAGTTTATCATCCCCACAGTCATGGTCTTCCAACCCAGGGCTCCTGGGGTCCCAGAGACCATCATCGGTGTTGAAGACAGAGGCGAAGAAGGCATTAAACATCTCCACTTTGTCTATGTCCCTATTTGTGAAGTGACTGACCCCGTCAAGCATCTGACCAATGTTATCTCGGATTCTCCTTTTGCTATTAACATATTTAAAAACGCCCTTTTTGTTGTCCTTCACAGCGCTGGCCAGCTTGAACTCTAATCAAGCTTTGGCCACATGAATTTTCTCCCTACAGTGGCGAACAGCATCTCTGTAGTCCTCCCATGTTGCCATGTCTGTACACTTTCCTTTTTTGCCTAAGTTTTAGAAGAAGATCCCTGCCCAGCCAAGCCAGCCTTCTGCCCTGCTTGCTTGACTTGCCACACTTCGGAATTGCCTGCTTCTGCGCTCTTAAGAGATGGGTCTTAAAAAGTGACCAGCATTCATGGACTCCAATACCTTCAAAAGCAGATTCCCAGGGGACCTCACTAACTAGCTCCTTCAGCAGCCCGAAGTCTGCTCTCCCCATATCCAGGGCCAAAGTTTTGCTGGTGGTTTTTCTCCTGTCACCAATGATTTGAAACTCAACTACTTCATGGTCACTGTGACCAAGACAGCCATCAATCACCACTTTCCCCACAAGACCTTCTCTGTTTACAAACAACAAATCTAGGAGGGCACCTTTCCTAGTCGGCTCCTAGTACCTGCACCAAGAAGTACGTACGGCCATTAAAAAATTTTGAGCTACTCTCCTAAGGGAAAGGTATCCTGGATCAAATCCAACATTAATTGTATACTGCCTTACCAATTCCCCCCACAGTTATGCTGAGGGGGTAAACTGTGTATTTTTGTCCACAACCTGGCAATCTGTGATGAAGCATTACATAGATTCCAGCCAAGAAACAGCTGAAGTGCACTGACAGCTAAAGGCTCTGTTAGTTACATCTCCTCCGCTCAGGGCTTTTCCATTTAAATGAATAGTTATTATAAAGAGAACTATATTGTCTTCCCTAATGCAATTCTCATAGTGTTGAATACTGTTCAGTGAAGGATTTTGTGCATCAAAGGAAAACGTTTACAAATTCACCACCTTATGAGCATGCTTGATAGAAACCTGTTTTTTTACAAAGAGACAGAGAAAGTTCATATTGTGAAATTGGAAATCAGTCATATTTACCACCATAGCAGCTAAAGGCCAAGAAAAATGGAGATCTATTGCAATAACTAGTATATGCACACAACAGAAGACAGTTCCTGTCCAGAAATCAATTGCTTCATAGAGCAGAAAGATTTAGAGCAGTAACACAGTTTCCTCCGATTCATTAACATAAAACAGAACATTTTTGCTCCTTTTGTCACACTAGAGTGATCAAATTAAGTACAGTAAAATTGATATCACACACTTGTCATGGAAGACATGCAAAGACAAGATGTATGCACTGTCACTGGTGTGGGGATATTCCAGGAAGCATGTTGGCTCCATGAGAAGCCAGTTATGCTTACAGCAGACAGCAATACTTTGCTATCCTCACGCTTCTTAACAACAGTGCTTCGAAGAGGTGCTATAGATATGTCTCTCATTTCTGACAGTTCTGTATTATTTATGTACCGCTTCTGTAAGTCTGCCCTCACCACAAAGTGCCAAAAGAGATGAAAATTTAACTACAGGTCCCCTGACTCTCCATGCAATACTCTGTCCCACTGGGAATATGTAAGGTTGCTGAACATTCAGAAAGATCATCAGCATGAAAATTGAGTTTAAAAATTTTAAAGGACAGATTTAAAGCAGTAATATTTTTATGTTCTTATTTTTATGTTCTTTATGTTCTTGCTTCCACTCCCCAAGCCCCAGTATACATGCACACACGTGCACTATTTCACTTATGTAACTATTTTTTCTCCTATTGATCTTTTTTCCCAGGTTTTCTATCTCTTGTCCTTGTCTTATCCCACTGCTTTGGGTCATATTTCTTATACTAAAAAAAAAAAAATCAAAAACGTTAAAAAGATTCAGTCTGGAGCTGCTATTATTTAAGTCACTCATATACATCCAGTAATTAGTTGTCAGTGCTTTGTCAGGGATACAGTATTCTCAACAGTTATGTTAACACAAAATCTATGATGCAAGTACTGGTGTCAGCCAGCCCTTTTATAGAAAAAAAAGTCTTTTAAAAGTAATCCAACTGGTTAATACATAGATAATAGCACAGTGTATCCAATATCCAGTCATCATTTGAAAGCCTAATTTGCACCAACTCTTCTCAGCTGGGATTACTAACCTTCACCAGCTCAAAGGTAGATATTGACTGCAAAAAAAATTACACTACTTGGTCACCACCAGGTCTGTAACCTAAACACATCACTTTTAATACAGTAAACTGCATCAGCATATTACAAAGGGCATCTGGGGGTGCTAGTCAAGCTCAGCTGCAAGCTGCACTCCATATGTGCTGTAAACATAAAAGAAGACATGAAATGGGAAGTGAGGCATAGAAAGGTGAATAAGTAGGTTGAAGGACAAGCGCATTTTATAACTACTGCTCCAATATCTGTGCCTTAAGCCCTATACAAGACTATTGGAGCTAATGTGGTCTTTCTCTATGTGTGTTTTAGTCAATTAGGTGATCCTTCTCTTAAGGACTCCTTCTTTAAATTAAAAAACCCTACTGTGACTACAACAGTAGTCATGTACTCACAGATGACTACAGCTTTTTCCCTTCAAGTCTTTTCTGCCTGCTTTAGCCTGATGGCCTTCTGACAAAGTTTGAGGTGGCAGATTTTCATTACAGCTGACGTTGTTTCATGCACAATGCACCATAAATTGGAGCTACTTCCAAAGACACAGGTCTGTCATTCCTGTTACATTTTTTCCTGACATCCTTCTCCCATCTTCCTTTGTGTCTTGTCAACAGTAGATAGCTACACAGTAGTGTTGTAGACCAGAAGAGAAAACTGAATGGCACTGTAACTAAGCTGAACCATCTTTCCCACTCCAAATTAGTTTTTAACAAAGATCCACATCTTTTGTCTGGTTCACTTTATGACAACGTGAATGCAAGCAGAGCGTGGGAACAGAAAGAGGGAGGTGAGCAGGCTAAGGTCTTATGCGGCCTTATATTGTTCATGAAATCAGGACACGAGTCAGATACTCACCACCTGTTCTTAGTTTACATATTACATTGCTTTATTAGTCAAAGGGAAGAAAACCATATCAGTGGAGAACCTGAGTAAAGAGAAGAAACATTTAAGGTTGTTCCTTTTGGTGTCAATATGATTTCATTCCCGTTAAGTAAAATTTGGCATTTATTGGCTAGGAGACTATAACAGGAAATTGATACAACTGTTCTTGGTTTCAGATAGGAAACATAATGTCATTTCCACTATCTGCCTTCCTGACAGGCACACTCTTAGCACATGGACTGAGCAGCTTCCCCAAATGCTGATACATTTATCCTTTCTTTTTCTTCTTTCATTCCTCTCTAATTGCAAAACACATTTATCTAAAAAGGAAAATACTGAAATAAAAAATCCTCAAAGACATTCTAAGGCAACAGGCAGGCAAAATATAAATACAGAAATTAATGACATTTCTAGTTAACAAAGTCAGTAGCTGAGAACAGCATAGCTTAAGACTGTTGTTTCTAGCAGCGGAGTCACAATCTCTTTTGCAAAAGACTCTAGAAGTAGTAGCTGTAAATTAATCTTTAAATGTCTGCAAATAAGTGTGCAGAAAGCCAGGACCAGCTGGTTTGCCATCCTTAACATGATAGCAGTATCAAACTCATAACAGCTCAAAGCACACAAGGAAGATAAACTCATTTTATGGTATTCCATGGAACTCATTAGTGTATGAGTGGGCAGAGTTTATATCGTTTATCTTTTTCCCATACTGTACACCCTCTCTTCGTTACACTGCACTTTTTTTCTTGCTTATTCCACTATGCACCAAATACTCTCCTACTTCTGTACATTCAAGTGGGCCCTTTACAATTGAAAGATCCACTCAAAAGAACTTGCAAGCTTCCAGTCTTTGTGCTCACATTGGCTGTCTCTTGTCCAGGCATCAGGATGAAAACTCAGTGCAAACAATCCTATTAGGTGCATTCATTACCATAGGAATGAAATGTGACCTCTCCCCCTAAATCCAAGTTAGGACAAATGTGGGACCAGAACCACAGGACATGTTATGTGGCACAATTATCTGCAAGGGTATGTGGAAGGAGAGTGTCATTCCTTTAAGGGTATCTGGTCAAGGACCTTTTCCAATGCAACAGGGACAATAAGAAAAGGAGGAAGCCATGAACAAGAACGGGACACAAACCTGACTGACATGACAAGGGAGGCAGTGATGAGAACCAAACTTGGTCAGTCACATCAATTCATAAGGGCACGTGAGAGTGTGAGAAAGTTTATTCCAGCGAGGTGATCGGACTGGGGATCTGTCAGTTGGGAAACTAAGGGGAAGAGGGGGAAACCAGAAACAAAACACATGGAGACACAGACCTGACAAAACAAACATGGAGACAATGCAAGAAACGAACCTCACCACACACGCTAACTGATGGGCTATCAAGGATCCACAGGTGCCACTTCCAGGAAGATCAGCCTGGACTTTGCAACTGATGATATTGCATACCAGGGGACCCCGGACTGCAAGGGGTGCAGGAATCAACAGAGCTGTAGAGCCCTGGGGTGGGGGATGCGCAGGGGAAGGGGGAAGCAAAGGGGGGGTAGACAGAACGGGGTTAAGTGGGGCCAGTCAGTCATAAAATGGGGTTGGTCAGTACATTTGTCTAGCTGAGCCCTGCGCCTCATCACTGCAGTCCAGCCTAGCTTCTTATATCTTCTTATTAAATCTTTTCTTAAGCATCTCTCTGTGCATGCTCACCCCTTGTCCCATGTGAACGTGTGCTGCAAGAACTCGGTGCCAGCTACTGGTGAGTCCTGTGTGTGCGTGAGGGGAATTTGGTGCCAGCTTCTGGGGTCAGACACCAGACCAGTGATGGACATATAGGGCAAAGGAATTTTAAGACTGACACGTGCTCATCAGATGTACAGTTTGTATAGGCCCCTGAGAAGCACGCCAATTACTGATGAGTCTTCTTCCTGAAAGTAATCACCACCTATGTAGACTGTATTACTGACTTTAGCCTTCCTGCTATTATCTTGTGTGCTGATAATGGTTTAAAAAGGATCAGTTATCCTCAAACCACCAGCTGAATTGGCATCCAATGTACTCCTGGAATTTAAGTCACTAACTCCAGCTGGTACATTATGTATCTCACATCTAGCTTGGATGTGAGGGTACTGGGACATCTATTAAAAAAATAAAGCTGTATCCTTTTGTTTCTGCAGATTTTAACTTAAACAAAAGTTTGTACAAACTGCCCCTGTAAATGAACTGGAATGAAGACAGACACTCTCCCAAACGGCTTTGGATGAAATGAGATCTGTTCAGCAGTAATTGAGTACACACCCATTCTAAAAAGCAAAGCTGGCGCAGGAGGCCAGCACGATATAGAAATAAGATCAGCTCATACTGAAGCATAAATGAATGAAAGTGAATGAGAACATTCTGCCACAAGAATAATTTAGTAAGAAAGCTTTACCTCAGATCAAGACATGTAATAGGAGGACATACTGTCTTGCACAGGTGTAAAAAGGAGCATGAAGTTTCATTACATGAAATAGTAACAGAAAATAGCAGGTTTCCTTCCCCAGAATCAGACCAAATCCCTTTTAATTTCTTTAACGCTCCATAGTCCAAGAAATTATTTTCCTCCCTTCCTTTTTCACTGTTGCTTATTATTAAGTCCAACTATTTCTTGTATTGGCTGCTTGTAGAGTTCTGGACTTTGCTTGCAATAATAATCTCTCTCCCCTTGCCAGCAAAAGATGGCTACTTTACAGATACCTTCAGTATCAAGGTTCATCAGCACAAATGGACAGCAGAAAGCAGAACAGTACATTAAAAGAGCTGAAACTACAATTGTGCAGCAATTTGGTAAATTAAGATTCTGCCATTCAATTGAAGTGCGTTAAGTAGTAAACAAGACACAACACAAACAATTGGAAAAGTCACTAAGATCAGTACAGATTATGGTATTTTGTGTCCGTGAGACACTAAAAAAGAAACTTCAGTTTTCTTAACTAAAAAGGTCAGTTCAGACCTCAGAAGAAATAAAAGACCAAATCAAAGGAACAACAGCACGTATATTTGCTAGTTTCATTAAATTTATGCTCTGTAGAATACTGTATAAGAATAAAAAGGAGTCAGTAATACACAAATTCCCTGCATGATTCACTGTTAAATATTTTATACGATGTGGGGAACAACGTGCCTTTTGCACAGCTAGCATAGTAGTGAATCAAACACAAATCATGCCTACAACAGTAGAACCTAGAGTTCCCAACTGGGATCAGAGATCATACTTCATGTTGCGCTAAAAGAAAGGAAAATGCATGTCAGCCCTAAATGGTTTAGGAACAGAAGCAAAAGGAAAAGCTACCATGAAATTATAAATACAGACACCCAACTTGTGCAAGATCCATTGACAGGCAAAGATAACAGCACTAAGGAGAAGGAAGAGATGTTTGTGTCCTCAGTTATGTAGTCATATTCTGCTTCCAGTTCCATAGGTTTAATACAGTTTTGAGCAGCCTTGGTCATGCCAGCTGCAGTGCCTTTTAAATACGATAGATTTTAAACATAGCCTTTGATCCGAAAAGTCCATTAACAGTTCCATGACAGACCAATACAGATCATTCTCTCTCTCTGCCATGGTTATATACTATTTCTATAGGGATTTGTTACTGCTCATAGCCAAAGAAGCAGCCTGGAAAGGCTTCCACTTAGACCTTGTCCCTTAGTGATCTTTAGATCCTTTAACAAAGAAAAACACTAGGGGGACAATTGCATAGCAAATTGTTTAACGCTTCAGTGCATTTCACTGTAACAGCCCCTTCTTCAGGCTCTTCGTGTATTTGGTACTCAAGTTTGTTCTTTACCCAAATATTGTCTTTTTTGCTCTTCCTACATGTGAAAAATACTCCGTAACTTTACAACTATACCACTTATGAAAACCTGATCTACACAAGTGTTACTGAAAGCTTTCTGTTAAAGTGTTTAAAAATTAAAGGATGGCATTTTTTGAAATTTTCATTGTTAGTTTAACTGTATTATTTCCAGTAAAGTTAATCTAAACGTTGTCTTCTGTAACAGCACGTACACGAGCACTGAGTGCTTCTTAAACCCTGACCAGGCAAAAATCACAGCAGCACAGCTGCATGAATGTAAGTGCATGCACATGCATACTACAAGAGGGCAAAAATCCTGTAGAGTAAGAACTCAGAAAGGTGTATGGCACTGCTGATATCCCAACACTGAACTCAACAGTTACATACCAAACAATTAACAACCACAAGAGCATCATTTCCATCAAAACCAAAGTTCAAATCCTACTGCAAGGGTTTTGTAATCTTGCAAGTATATGATTAAAGCTTTGCAAGTATATAATTGAAGTGTACAGTAAAATGTACCTAAAGTTAAACGTAACAGCTTCAGTGAACTTCATAGCTCCTTCATCAGTTTTCTCCAGATGGATTTTTTTTGTAGGTTTAGAATCCAAACTAAGAGGCCTCCAAACATAAAGCGACGTGCACTACAGAACACAGACATACACACATATGTAGCCAAGTTCCCTGGGTTTTTTTATGTTGTTGTTATTTTTATGTTCTAAAGACAATCTTTATAAAAGATTAGTTTCATCATATGCATACTATATTACAGGCATATTTCTACCACATGAATAAATATTTGTAATATATTAAAAAAAAATTGGAACATTAATCTTGCCTTTGAAAACTTACCAATGCCCAATGTATTTAAGGCTCACTAAGCAATTTCAAATTTTAATAGTCCCTACATTTGAAAAATGCATTAGTAAAGTTTACAGATTTTTAAAAACAGTTTGACAGTCTCTCTTAAATGTTTAACCGCTTCCCTCCTCCATAAACATATGCTAGCTTCTCTTTCACCTCCCTTCATGCTTCATGTTTTTATATTGTCTTTACAAAAGGAACAGAAGTATCAAAAAGACACAAACAATATTCAGTTCAACTCCTTTCAAACTTAACAAAATTCTATTAAGTATTCAGGGTAGATTTGATTGGCATCAAAGATAACAAAAATCTTTGGGTTCCAGGTATTATCCACACAGCTGTCATACAAGTTCACAAAACTTCCGTCTTTTGAAGGAGGCCTCATGTATTTTGAATCACCGTTGATATAGTCACCAGTTAACACACGAGCAAGAAACATGACTTTATCTGGTCTATGCAGATGAGGCTGCAGATTCACACCATGAATTTGGAAAGTATCTCCATGCTTCATGTCCTCTTTGCAGAAACGACTGGAATATGATGCATCTCTTGCGAAATAGGTCCCTTTGAAATAAAAAAAAAAAATCTCATTACATTCCTATGACAGCTTAACTACTACAGCATGGATATAGGTAGCAGGATGATGAAAGATGTCTGTTCTTTTATGTTCATTAGCAATCCAATTTTTTTTTTTTTTTTCTAAATCGTTATATTATAGCAACGTGACCAAATATTTTTAGTGGAACATTTTAGTAGGGAGATTTTCTTGTGATCACACTGCTTTCTTGGGCATCCCTTCCCCACGCTCCCTGGTCCTACCAGCCAGTTGTGACAATTACATTCCTTGCTGCATCCTAACTTTCTTAATTACACTTGATGTGTAATTAAAAGCAGACCTATATTAAAAAGCTTTTTGATAAACACAGGGAGTACATCACAAAGAACATATTATAGGGAACACCTAACAATGTTGGACTGTTAAGATTACCAAACTGTTGTATGTGACAAAAATACTTACCTTTTCCATATACAGCAGCATGCATCCCATTTATTCTCCAGTCGAAGTTATGAATACATATTGCTTCAACAAATTCGTTACTGGTGCCATGAAATAACATCTGCTCATTAATAGTTGGGACACCTCTTTTCTTCTTTAGTTGAGCTTTTTTCCTACAGAGAACACACAACATAGCATTACAAATATCTGTGCAATCAAATTAAGTTACTACTCTGAAAACACTGCAGAGGGGACAGACCTAAAACACTCCATACATTCCACTTTCACAAATGTCTAGATGCTTCTAGTTTTTAAACAGATCAGAATTCTTAAGGTACACGTTTAGAAATCACACACTTCTGGATGCTGTGCACTATTTTCAGAAGTTATCCAAGATTAGGAAAAAAAGTATTTTATACCAATTTTATCAACATTGTTCATTTGGCATTAGTTTCAATGTGGTCATTTTCTGCAGATACATTTTTAAAAGAAAGGTATTTTTCTCCCATTTTGTTCCCTCCACCTACTTAAATAGCATGGCGGGAGGGATAAGAAAGTTAGTGGATTATAAAGTATAATTACCCAGGTAAGCCAGCAAAAATATTAAAAATAAAATTACCTAAATTTTTAGGTAAAATTACTTCAACATGATAACTTCATAATGTTTTTCTGAATTTATGGTTCACATACTTTCTAAAAGAGATAAGTCATGCATTGACAGGGTTACACTGCTCTAGAATTTTGGAAAAAAAAAACAAACAACAAAACAACCTTATACTACAGGTGAACCTATATTACAGTCTCATGGACAAAAGGCCATAGCACACCTTCAATTAAAGAACAGATATATTTCCCACCAATCTTTTTAAAGTGACTTTCTGTCAGCTGGGTTTTCCCAAGATCCATGAAGACGTTGACTCTGGACCTGTGTCTAAATCACTGAGCTGTTCATAGTTATGATCCCTTGACTGTCCAGACAAAAGCAAGCCAGAGTGCATCATAGCTTTGTTCTTGTCTATGTACCTGTATTCTCTTCCTATAAAAGCCACAGTGCATGGGGCACTGTGCTACATACTTAGGTTTATCAGGCACATACTTAGGTTTATGAAATTAATCAATCTGCTGTGGAGTGCACACTTGAACTGGGGAAGCATTCTCAGGGCCTACAGTTTAGATGTAGTCTGAGGAAGTCCCATCATCCAGGGAAAGAGGCCGGCAGCAAAGATTCTTTATCATATTAATGCCATTACATTGAAATTATGCATTATTTATAAATAAGTACATTTCATAGAAGTGAAAATCTTGCAGTATTTAACTTGAAAGATATGTTTATTCTGTTTTATTGTTCAACCTTTTTTTTTTTTCCTCCATTTAGTGCAAACTAAAATACTCATGTCTTTGCAACTTAATTTTTTTTGGTGTCTTTTTTTCCCCCTACAACTGCTTTCCAAATCAGAAGATGTCAGTGGAATCCCAAGGGCATCTGGGAGGTTTCACTAATAATCTCATTTGTGACAGTTTGTTGCAGAGGCAGTTCCACTCTATTAGTAATTCAACAAAACCCAGGAGCCAATATTCCCTGCATCTTGAGAAAACTACCCGTGTGAGGAAACACCTCTGAGCTCAGGCCCAGTAATGCTGAACATTTGAAATTTTTCAGTCAGCAGCCCTCTATTGTTGGCTGCTGATCTCTGACAACGTATAAAGGTAGCCTAGAGTAACTTCTCTTGAAACAGGGGAACAGAACAAATTTATAGAAAAGGTGAATAATCAATTGTCCAAAAATGTTCTGTAACAGTCCTTCACTATCTCTGACCAGTTGATTTCATAAAACCAATTTAAAATAGTCATTAATATGGGAACTATTATAACAGGCAAATGTGTTTTGACCACTACAATGATGCAAATAATCATTCAAGCAATGCTCAAATTTAATCACTGACCTTGTCAATGAAACTAAACACTTTCTCAAAAACACAAAAGTTTAAGTAGCAATTGTTCCTCCTAAATAGTGGAAAATACGGAGCACACTGGGAAGGTGGTTCTGCAGAATACAGAAATGCTACAGCAGGACTTTTTGTTGATTTGGAACAGAAATTGAGGAGTCCAACTATTCTAAAAAACATCATCTTAGCACTTTCCACCAGCAGTGACAAGCTAATCCAGTAAAACAAAATTAAGTTGATTCACCACTCAGAAGGCTCTCATACAGCCAGTTCACTCAATAAAGGAGAAATCTCAAGCAAAACTAAATACCCAGAGACATGCTCTTTGTACATATGCAAGCACACAAGTTGTTTCTAAAGATGATCAGCAATCTCAAACACTGTTTTCTACTTGCTGTACTCCTCTACAACTCTGAACTGAGATGCATAAACCAAAATATGCTAGACTACAATTAATCTTCTGTTACTTTCACTTTCCCACATGGGACACCAAAAGAACTTGTAGTAAATTTGAAATGCTGGAATACCTACTTCTTTGTAATATACTACCAGGCAATTAATTTCTTCACCAGTGTGTGTAAGCCTATCTACTCCAAGGCTGTATTTTACCCTCAGCAGAAAAGCAGCTAAGCCTCAATTGCATACACTTATTATAGCAATTTTCATTGTTACTTGTATTTGTTTGATACAGGAAAAAAGTTTTAAAACTGAAATGACTTTTCTTCATATACTTTTATACCGTGCAGGTACTAAAAACTACCTTATTTATAAGTTAACTTATATGGCGATACTGTAATACTCCAGATGTATGAAATTCTAATTCCCATTCTCAGTTTCATACCCTGAGAATATTCTAGCACAGCATCCATAGATTCAGAGTTCTTAAACCATGAATTCTACTCACTGACCAGTCAGGAAAACTAGTACACTCTCCAAATCACATCAGTTCCTAAGCTACGCAAAAAAGGTCTTCCCCTGCCCGCCCAATCTACACTGGAGACTCAAAGGACATTTACTTTGAAGTCTGCTTGCTATTCCTATTCTCAAAAATTAAGATTGGTATTAAGATGGTATAAATACACCTCTACAGAAACTTATTTGTAGAAAGGTAGATGTTGAAACACAAGGCCAACCAAATAAGCCTTAACATACTTAAACAGGTAAATGTAACCAAATTTGCAATTAAGAGAAGGCTAACTCTCTTAACCAAGAACTTAAATTCATTTCCTTATGCATATTCATGATATAAGCTTTAAATTAACAATACATTACATATCTTTCAAAAAATCATATAACTCATGCAAATTTTTAATATACACCTGCTTAGTTATTTCCTCACTATTTAACTTAGTTCAGTTGGTTTTAATAGTGTAATACATCTATAAAACTGATTCGGATATGTACTCCTTCTCCGAGGCTACACAAATAACTTTTGTCAAATACAACTGCTTAAGACTGATACTACGAAATAAGTGGAAACAGAACTTGGCACTTCCTACTTCTTCCAGGCCAGCACAACATGAAGAGGGAAGAGCAGAGAACTTAGAAAAAGCTTTTGTAGCACATTAAACTTAAAGAAATTACATGAATATGTGCTAATCGGGCACTTAATTCTGTCCTAAATTTCATAAAGTTGAGAAATTAAACAAGCCACAAATATTCATTTGCTTTGTTTATAAAAAATTAAAATAATAGAAGCCTGTCAAGGAATTATTTTACTGAAAGCTTATTTTTGTTCTCCTTACTTAACTGTAAGTATCATGGGCATCTACCACATGGACATCCCGAACATCTTTAATGCATCAGTCTTATCTGTGCTACATCTACATCTAATGCATTTCTACAAGTATTACATTTCTGCACCTATAGAAGCTGCATAGTCTTGAAAATGGAATTTTGAATACAGAGGAATGACAAATAAGAAAATTTTAAAAAGATAAAAAGTAACACATTTTCATTAATAATAAAAGCAATTAAACATATTTCTGCTACATGCCTTCAAGATTTGCTCCATTAACAATCCTAAGACTGTTGGTTTTAGAAATAATCTCACCTGCAAAAAAACTCCCACAAGTCTAGATTTTGTATTCTCTTAATTCTTTTAATTCGGTGGCTATCCATTGTTTTTCCAAAGAGACTAGAAACTTCATTATATTCGTTTGTTTTCTTTTGCAATGGAATAAGCTGGAAAAAAAGAGGTTAGTACGCTTTCACTTCAATGCATTATTTCTTTATCACATGTTTTTGACCAACTTGCATACCAGCTCTTACCTGATATGGCTCCTCAGTATTTACATTCTCCCAATGTGAAGGCATAGGGATAGCCTCATTTTCACAGATGAAACTTGAAACAAAAAAAGATAGAAACACATCACATCAAGGACAGGAGGCACTTTCCTCCTGTCAAACTCCTGCTCCAAACAATACAGTATGCAAAAAAAAAAAAAACGACAACACCACCCCCCCCCCAAAAAAAAAAAAACCAAACCACCAAAACTTATACAAAACTACTTAGAGTTTTAATTCAAACAGAGGCTGTTGTCAGCAGGCAAGGTCAAAGGCAAGAGACCTTGTTTTGTACTCAAATTCTGGCTTAACTTACTATAAATAAACCGTGGTAATGAACAGTTTTAATATACCATCTACCCAACAAAAGATAGGAAGATAAATCAGAAGAGATGGTCAGAAAGGTCCGCAACATCAGGAGAGCAACATTAATTTAGAGATGTGAGAGTGTAGATATAGCCTGAACATTCCAAACTATGAGAAATTACAACCAGCTTAAGCCTCTGGAAACTGAGCCCTCATTTGAAGTATTTAAAAGCATCATGTTAGAAATACACACTTGAAAATTACAGTTGAATTTGTTTTTCAAGAAACAAACCCTAACCCTCAAAGAGTGTTTTAAGCATATACACCACATATGTAGCAGCTTTTGAGCTTTAAAACTGTGACTAAAAGAAGCAACCTCCTGAAAGTAAAGAATGGCGTCATCACGTGGAAAGAGAGTACTGAATGCAATTATTCAAGAAACAAAAAAACAGAAGTGAATTGCCACATTATTGCATGCACTCTTCAGCAAATATCCATTGAAAAAACAGTTGACACTTCAAAAAAACAGGACTTCTTGAATGTCAAGTGTAAAAAGATTGCTATTACATTTCTTATTACAAATGCAAAATTTCTTTTTGAAAGTATAACCAGACTACAATTCAGAACTAAAACTATTTCTAGGAAACTATTTTGGGAAAAAAACCCACATATTCCATATAGTCAATTTTACCTGTGGTAGTATCACTGCATAGATCAGTTTATTGTTTAGTGAGTATGAGATTTACCTCAGCACAGCTTTACATCTAATGACTGATCAAATGGTCAAGAAACTTATAATTTAAAGCCATTAGGCGCATAAAACAATCTGGTTGTTATGATGCAATTTCTTGTAATTTCAAATCACAGAGGCAAGAAAATATAACTCAATCTTCTTTGCTGTTACAATAATACTTCCAAATAGTTTATGAAGTCATTATTACAATGGAACTAACTACTCCATTTTTTGCTGCTGTGTCGCCACAGCAATTCTGATTCAACAGGTATTTCCAGCAAGGGACTCCAATGGCTAAAGTCAGACACAGCTTTAAGACCCTTGCCAAAGGATATCAGTATGCCTTTCCTCTCCCACTACAAGTTACTTACTTTCTCAGAAAAAAAAGATAAAAAACAAACTAAAAACTCTTTTGTCACTCATCTCCTCTGAAATGTCTTCTTTCTTCACTTGACTAGCTCTCCCGCCTTGATTCACCTCTCAAATTGTTTGATGCAAAAAGTAAATAAATATAAACAATAAATATAAAACTTTTTATGTTTCATTTTACTTACAAGAATCAGGAATAAAATAAAAATAAGGAGTCTTCCTTTTATTTCCTTACCTGAAAGCACTGATAGAAAAGGGAGCTCGCTTTATTGGACGTTGCTTAAGGGTAGTTAGGTTGGTTTGTTTCATCACTGAGCATAAAACAAGAGTTAGGATGAAAGTTTCTCGAATTCATCTATAGCATATGAAACATTTAAGTGTCATTTTTTTTAAATAACATTACTACACCCAAAGTTGCTCGACAGGAACTCCTATTTCAACAATTAACAAATCAGCATTTTCAATAAATGTTTCTAAATGCTGGCCTCGGAATCACTGTCATTTTTATGAGTTGGCAAAATGTGCAAATATTACACAAGCAAAACGTTTGTTGTTAAAATGCCCATCTAACATTCAGCCCCATTGGCAAAACTTCCACTGACTTTAATACAACTAGGATGACAAAGCATATTACTACTATCCTTAATGCAAGACATCATGACCTACAAACAGTAACATAAAAATCATTCTTTAGTATTTGCATTTAGTGTTTTTATTCTGGATGCAAAACAAAGGTTTTTTTAAACAGACATTTCAACACGAGTAAACATAAAACTCCTTGTATTGTTACATACTACTTCACCCCCAGTACATCACTGTTTTACCCAGTCCCTGCTTTCTGTATAAGAAATACTATTATTTTCTTTGATTTGGAAGAGGCTTCTATTTAAGCACATATCTGTTTCGTAATTCAATCAGAAAATAAACAATCCATGGATGGAAAAGCTAAAAAAAAAAAGTCATTAGAACACACCTTTGAACAAAGGACAGATTAATATATGATTAGCTACATACATTAGAATCCTGTAATCTGTACTCTACAAGCATGGCATAGATGAGATCTTTACTAGAAAATCCTTTTGCCTATCTCCTTGTTATTCTGACAACAGAACTGGCTTCAACTGCCTGCTGAATTATTAAATCACTTTGCTGCCAGTACTTCGCAGAAAGATTCCTTCATATCAATGTTTCTTATACAGACTCTGAATGGAAGAGTTTTTTCAAGCTTACAAGCAGTTGCACGTTAAAGGAAAAAGGTTCAAACTTCCCAGTCCCATAGATGTATGGTACATATCACCTACAGCTGAGGTAAGCAGCAGTAGCATGATGGAGTGCTACTAAACAAGACATGCTACTCTATTAATAAACTACACTAGAAATTGTAACAGGGCAGCTGCTTGTAAAAATTCCTATGTACTTTCCAGTAAAGATGACATTTCCAATCACAAGTTTTTGCACTAGATACAAGGACAATAATTTGCTGAATGAACAAATGCACTGATGTATGTGGCACCTTCTAGTATTTAAATTTACTCTATGAAAAGATACATACCTGAAAAGTCTAGCGTGTAGTTAAATTTTGCAGTAGTGAAAGAAACAGAACCATGTGGGTTTGTTCGGAAGCTTCTTTCAATATCTTCACTGCTAACAGAGCAATGACTGTTTGAATCAGTCTTCAAAATAGAAGAAAAAGCACATTTAGACAAATTCAGCAATAGGTAGTTTGATGTATGGAATCCATGACAGCTAATATAACTTCATAGGTATTTACCTGAAACATATGCCATTTACCACACTCAGCCAAATAAAACCAGCCCCACTGGGTATCAGAGGTATCCATCTCTTCAACTGAACTTTCCATCTTTGGAAAAAAATCTTCTGATGTTCTTTGAAGCATTTCCTGAAACATTCACACACATACACAAAAAAGTTTTGATACTATTTGCAAAAATGCATTATTTGAGAAATTCATAAAAAAGCAAAATAAAGTCAATTTGCAATACTTAAAAAAAAAAACAACCCTGACAGGTGGAGGGCAGATTTGTTTTCTCTTTTTCAGAGAAAAATTCTCAATTTGCTACTTATCCAGTATTATCCTTTAAGTTAGTTAAACATTTTCAAAACTCCATCAAAAGTCTGTAAGTGTGCCAGTAAAGGCAAGAGCTACAGGCTTTATCAGATCAGAGAGAGGTGCTAAATTTCATACTGATGGTCATATGAGCAAGGCCATTCATATATACCACAGGCTCTGAGTTACATACCACTCAGGAATGAGGTGTCGGGGTTACATCTGATAGCTTGATGAAAACATCTACTAGGTACTCACCAACAGTGAACAAATCAGACTGGATATCAGAAGTTATTAGAAAAAAAATTAAAAAACAAAGACAAAGAGTATAATTATTTAACTGTGCAAGTCCACAGTGCATTATTCCTCAACACGGCATGAAGGTTAGTTTCCCCCTTAATGCACCCACTTAAAAATGGATACAGTAAAATTACTGGTACTCTGTACTTGTAATTACAAAGAAGGTTCACAGCAAAAGCCAAAGTGGCTTCCACACAAGCAATGACTACCATAGTTGGGGTTCTGCAGGACAGAAGAAAAAGGACCAAGGAAAAGGATACAGCAGAGATCTACAAAATCATGACAAAACCGAATAAGGAATAACAAGTCACATTTTCTTCCAACATAAGGAGACACATATCAAAGGTTTCACTTGTTTTGAATCTGGCATGTGCAAGAGAAATTTCTTCATAAAACAGATGGCAATCTATGGAATTCCTTTTCATGATATACTGTGGGTGCTGCAAATTTATGGAAGTTCAAAAAGCAGCTAGACAAGTTCAAGCCTACCAAGAGCTATGCCAGAATACATTTAGAAGAACAGTCCCTGACAGATTTCAGATCGTTCTTCATTCATCAACAAAGTCCTGAAAACTCTGAAAGTATTTGACTCTACTTGCATATATCTCCTAACATGTCAACTCTGTCTGCCACACTCCCTCCAAGCAAAAATTCTAAGTAGGTTGTGGGGAATCTTTCAGAGAAAGAAGCTTGCCCTACTCCCAGAAAAGGTCAGCAATTCATCCACTCTAACTGCCTAACCAAGACTCTTCCCAACAATTTCCTCAACTTAACTTTTGCTTCGACGTAATGGAACAACGCCCTCCAGCACAAGTCAGTCAAATAATGTCCAGTTAATAGTATGGATGCTTCAGGTGTTTCTGGACATTTCAATTCAGAAAAAAGCAGAGACCTGAAGAAGACAAATATGGGAGACTAGAAGTAGGCACCAACTAGCCAGTGCTGCTGGGGTAGGAGTTGAGAGCAGAAGGCACTTCTTCTAGCACTACCCTTCCCCCTTATTTTTCCCAACCTAGCCCTCTGTGATTGTTTGACAAACAATCCCAGAAACCTCTTTGAGGTAATAGCTACAGACTGTATTCTAATCATTAAAAGCTCTAAAGAGCTACAAAAATCTAGATACTTAGAAAACAGAGGAATCAGAAGTGGACCTCCACAACATCTCTAAACTGCAGAATCTGAGGGCAAACCTACTTTAGTACAAAGGGAAGCCTACACAAGGCAACATACATAGATAGCTGCCTCAAGTTCAAGCAGAACTACACTAAAGGTACATCAGCTGCATGTAAAAATATTTTGAAAGAGGTAAGAAAACTGTTCCCTATTTCAGAGGGCATCTACCAACATTTATTCTATTCCTCACAGCAATACAAAGCCACAGAGCCTACATTTGATTGGTGTTAAAGCACAACTGGCCAACATCTTTTGATGATAATCTTTCACCTTCAACTTAATTCTTCCTCTCAGATAAGTATTTGGCTATGTTCTCTCCTACAGAGGTAGTCTACACTTTTTTAAAGCTCCGAGGAAAGTAAATTCAGGTTTTTTTGGTAATGTTTAGTTTCCTCATGTTCTCACTAAAATGGCCAGACCTCAGCTCCATCCCAATGTTAGTTCGGGGCCTTGAATCTGATCAATGAAATCAGTAATGCCTTTTGAACAAGTTACAAACAGAGAAGGCATGTTCGTCTGTGCCCCATCAACATACTTGTGCTCCTCTGGGGGCAACACATCCTCCAGAATAAACCATTTACTAAGGAGACAGTTATTCCCGTAGCTTTTAAAAATGTTACATTTAATCCACATGTATTACCCTAGTCACAAAGTCTAGGGCAAGCAGGTAGACTCCAGGATACTCAGAAGTATGGAAGAACGACCCAAAGGCATGAACATGTAAAGCCATAAAAACAAGAGAGCTGTTTTCAAAGGTGATACAGATCCAAAATGCTCAAAGGAAATTGCTCTGCTTACTGATGAATTTAAAATCATACCTACACCATTTATAAGGAGCAGGTAGCTTTTTGTCCAAAAACTCTGAACGCGTGCACAGTGAGCAGAAAACTCTCAGTGGGTTTTTCTGGATGACAGGATGTCAACTATCAAAGATGCAGCAATGAGAATTTTATTAGCAATGCTGTTGCTAACACAAGGCCTCTCAACTCCCATTATTAGCAGTTTCTTCTGGTCCAGGAGTTACCAGAACAGCTCAAATTAAACACAATTACTCTGACAGCAAAAACATCCTCCTAAACAGAATGAATGCTCGCTGTGTATTGTGCTGTGACTGAATGGCTTTACTACTACTGGTAATGCATTGCTTCATTTTTCCAGAAGTACTTCTAAGTTTGAATGATAAACATGCTTTACAGTGCATAGAGTCACAGAATGGTTTGGTCTGGAAGGGAACTTTGAAGATCACCTAGTCCAACCCCGCTGCCATGGGTGGGGACATTTTTCACTACATCAGGTTGCCCAAAGCCCCATCCAACCTGACTTTGATCACTTCCAATGACGGGACATCCACAGCTTGTCCGGGCAACCTGTTCCAGTGTCTCACCACCCTCAGGGTAAAAAATACAGAAGCATCCCAACGGGCTGTTCTGTCTGCTTCCTTGTGCTCTCTGCTTCCACCTGGCAGATCATGCTTTATTGCCAGAGACTTCTTTGCCTACAAACATCAACTTTGCACAGTTCCCTGCTGGGAACATAAGCCGTGCTAAGGGACCCTCTGGCGCTTCCTTAGAGAACACGGCACCTGAGCGGGAGACTTGGCTGAGGTAAGAGCGCAGGGCTAAGGAGGGGAAGCGAGAAGGAAGAGCACTACCACTCGTACGGGACACAAGGTGAAATGACAACACCCTCCGCAGCTGTGTCACCACTTACCCCCTTTGCGCTGCAGGGGACCACCGTTGCAGTCACCCCCTTTACCGACCCCCTCCAGAGCTGATCCCATTAGAGCTCAAGGACACGGCGGGGTGGTCGATCTAAGCACAGCACCAGCACCCCTCCGGCTGGGTCGCAGCCTTCCCCAAAGATGGTGGCCTACGCCCCCCACCCCCTTCCCCCACCTGGCAGCGCGCTCGCCGGCGGGGGCGGGAGGGGAAGCGGCCTGCGGGGCGCGCGTAGTATGGAGACGGGCTGAGGCGGAAAAAGAGGAAAGGAGCGGCCGTTTCCCCCGTCCCCCTCCCGCCCGCACTCACCGCATCGGCCGCCCACCCCGGGCTCGCTCCCCACATGCTGCCCGGAGGGTGGGGGGGGGTGGGGGAGTGCGGGTGGGAGGGGCTGCGCGCAGGCCGCGCGCAGGGCGCGCCACTGCTCAGCCTCCGGGCGCTTCCGTTATCGGTGGCAGCAGAAAGGGGCGGGGCAACAGCCGTTATAGGTCGCGCTCGATAGGCTCGTCACACAGAGGGGCGAGGCCTGGCATGCAAATGTCGAGCGGGGAAGGCGGGGCTGGGGAGGGGGCGGAGCCTTCGTCGTGCTGCTGGGGAGCGGGAGCGGGAGCGGGAGCGGGAGCGGGAGCGGGAGCGGGAGCGGGAGCGGGAGTACCGGTACCCGTAGCGGCCAGAGCCGCGGCCTGCCCGCGCGCCCGGGGCCTCCGGCGGCCTGCGCGGCGGCGGTGCTGCTGCAAGCGTCGCCTGTCAGTCGTGCGGGCTCCGGCAGTCTTTTCGGTGCCATGCGGTGTGGGTAGCATTGTGGCGGTGAGGTGCTCCAGTGCAGCAGCCCTCACTGCTCTGTACCCCGCGACTTTGTTTTTTAGTTCTTTTGATTGTTGGCTGTCCTCCTGGGTAGCAACAGGCCTCTGCTTTACCAAGGAATTTTTACAGTTTGTAATTTTTCTGTGAAATACACATATATGTCAGCCTGTATATGCATTTAATTCTGTACACGTGGCATTTTAAAGAACTGATACCATGTTAGCACCAGGCAGGGCAGCAGAAGTGACCATTCATACTATGCATGAGGTATGGTTACCTAATGCAAAGAGGGAACAAGAACTGCAGCCTGTTGCAGGCATTCATCAGCTGGACATTTGGGGCCTGCGGGCAGCTTTATGCTACAACGCAGCTCTAGAAGCAGCAGCAGCTCTAGGACTGCTTAGTACGAGAGGCCATAGTCACGAATGTAGCCCACCCCAGCCTTTTTGTGCAGAGACTCTAGGATGAGAGCAGCAGAGTGGAAAATCAGGCAGTGATACCTGCTAAAGTAGTCTGCAGTCAGCCAGTGGGCTGGTAACTTCAAAAAACAGGCAGTCCTCATAAAGGTGCGCAAAGCCGTTACAGTGCATCCTGCTGGGAAGGGTTTTCATTGAGCAGCACGCCAAAAATGCCATTGAAAATGATGAGTTTCTCTAATTCTGAGGGGGTGTCAGGCAGGATGTCTATCCAGATTTTGGCTGTGCTGATCTTGCCTCTGAATTAGGTTAGAATTAATCCAGTTAGAAAAGGTTATTTTTCTGAGTTAAGAAGTTAAGCAGCCTGTGGTGAATCACTGGGGGTATTTCAGTGGCATGAACATGGTGCTTCTGGAATAAAGGAGTTTTCCAGAAGTAGGGACATCTTTCTCCAGCCATGATATTTGTATTGACATTGTTGGAAAGCACATGAAGATTGTGGGGACGTAGCCTGCCTGTGCTGCCTTGCTTTATGAGTATATACACAGGATAAAAGTAAGGGAGGATTCTGTTATGACCTTAGCTGTTACAGAATGTTGAACACCTTTTTCTGCTTGAAAAGGTGCTCGCAATGCTTTATGTCTAACGTGGGCCTCTTTGAGTCATCTATTCCTATTGTTATTACTGCCTGTTGGGTATTTTTTAAATAATGGCCAGGCTTTTTGCAGAATTTGCATAAGTATATCTGAAGTTACAGTAGCACAATACACAGCTGTCTAGTAACCAAAAGTTTTAAAGAGGTTCCTGCTACTATGCCTTGAAGTGTGGGTTAGAGTTGAGATTTTTGTTGTGTTTCTTCTCTTTCTTTGTATGTTTAGACCTGATAATTAATAATGGAGCATAAGCCTCTCTTTTGAGATAAGAATATCTTAGTTACAGTGAAAACATAGCTTGTTAGAGTGACTGTATTCTCAGGAAGCTACATGCTAATGCCAGACTCTTCATAGCAACAGCAACTTAAAAACCTTTAAAGTCCAAAGATTTCTGTGGCTGTCATGTACTATGTGCAGACTAACAGCCTATCTGGAGAAGACATAATTGTATTAATTGATTCTCATGAGCCTCTACTTCAAGCAGCAAAAAGGCAGAGAACGGAGAGGCTTGGCCATATAACTTGAGTTACAAACACATTTTTGCAGGGAATGGTCAAATGGAAGTGAAAGAGAGAACTCCCTGGTACTGCCTGGTACATAAATCATAGGATCATACGAGGATCTAGGTTTGAAAAGGTTCATGAAGTTCTTTAATGCAGTCTCCTTACCAAAGCAGGCCTGACTTCAAATCTAGATTAGGTTGCTCAGTTTCTCATCCAGCCAATTTTTTTTCTCCAGGCATATCTGCTGAACAATTTTCAGGGGCAAGAAGTTTATTTCCTTTTGTCCAGCCAGAATTTCCCATGTTGCAACTTGTGCACATTACCTCTTGTCCTTTCACTGTAACCCTGTGAGATGAGCTCCCTCAGTGTTCCTTCTGATGCCTTTTTACCTAACTAGGTATCCTGATTACCTGGATAGGGAAATAACAGGCACAGTGTCTCCAAGGTGCTAAAAATCAGCTGAAGTAGAGGGAAATTACAGTCAGTATTCTAACATAATGCCTCCTTAATTGGATCATGCAGGGGATTAAAAGAAGATTCAGGTTGGAACGCACCTTGGTCATCTAGCCCAACCTCCTGCTTAAAGCAGGGTCAGCTATGAGATCAGGTGATTTTGTTCAGGGCTCTATCCAGTCAGGTCTTGAAACCTACAAGGATACAGACTGCACAACCTCTCTGTCCAGCCTCTTCCAATGCTCGATGCTTGACTGTCATCATGGTGAAGAAGTTTTCCCTATATCCATTTGGTATCTCTCATTACAGCTTAAGCCTCCTGTCTCTTGTCCTACCACCATGCACCACTGTGAAGAGCCTGGCCTGGTCTTCTTGATGACCTGTGTAGGTATTAGAAGATTGTGGTTAGCTCCTCCCACCTGAGCCTTCACTTCTTCAGGATAAACAAGTCCTGGTCCATGAGTTTCTCCTCACAGGGCAAGTGCACCAGCCTCCTGACTGTCTTGGTGGTCCTCTTCTGAACTTGCTTCAGTTGATTAGTGCCTTTCTTGTACTGACGGGCCCAAAACTGGATGCAATATCTATATGGGATCTAACAAATGCTAGTAATCCTTTGCTTTGAACTACTGGGTAGGGTCCTGCTATTTTACAGCCAAGGATGCAGTTGGCCTCCACTGCCGCCAGGGCACACTGCTAGCTCACATCCAGCTTTCCGTCCACCAGGATAGCAACTTTTTCAGAAGAGATGCTCACCAGCTAGTAATTTCCCAACCTGTATTGTTGCCAGGGGTTATTTCTTCCCAGGTGCAGAACTTTGCTTTTGTCCTTATTCGATTTCATAAGGTTCCTCTGAGCCCATTTTTCCAGCTTGTCTATGTCCCTCTGAATAGCTGCTCTCTGCCCTTGAATGTATCAACTAGGATAAGACAAGGAAGGGAAACTGCCATTATACATTCTCTTAGTGGAGAAAGAGGGTGATTCTCTGGTATTTGCCATTTCACAGTAGATTAATTTTTAATAATCAATGTAATGATGCATTCATGCAATTGAATGATAATGTAAATGATGATGAAATATAATTCTGCCAGCATTAACTGAAAGTAAGCAGAAAATAAACAGAACAACCAAAGGAAGAATAAAATTTAAGCATTCTGTGCCAAAAAAAAAAAGTGTAACAATACAATGACTGTGCCATGAAAAAAAAAAAAAGATTGACATGACAAAAAAAAAAAGTTTTGCCACTTTGCAGAAAACTTTAAGATTTTGTGATTGGCATGTATATTGCAGCACAAAGGAAATTGTAGGATGCATGTGAAGCCTGTGGTATCCACAAACTTGTACATGCACGAATACAGTTGCCCAGAGGCAAGAGCAGAGAATGAGGAAATATTCTACTTATTACAGAGCATCACATCTGGAGGCAATGGCTGTCCACCTCAAATATGGCATTGGTCTTGAGATGTGGAGGAAGCCGTAAAAGCAATCATTATGCATTCTTTCCTTGAATGTCTAAATCATCTTGATTTGTTGTTCAAGGAGCTGTTAGATGTGTTAGGTGATCTTTCTTAACCTGACTCTCCTGCACCCTTCTGTTTTCTAGAAGATACTCTTTTAGTCCTGGTCCTGCTGTGCTTTCTCCAATTATGCCTATTCTGCAATCTCTGTGAAATGGAAAAGGTCTGGGAACATCTCAGTGCTTTGATGCTTTTTTTGGTGATACTGACTGAAAGTCATTTTCCCCAGCAGTATCTGTTCTACCCCTTAATCATGGAAAACACAGCCCACAGCTAAGAGACGACTTTGTCTCTCTTCACTTTTCTTTCATATTCCTAGGTGTCCTTTTTTTCCCCAGTTTTGTCACTCTCATACCCAATACTTCACCATTACTTGGTGAAGTACTACTTCACTTTTGGTGAATAAACACTCAACCCTTTCATCATCATCATCAAGCTCTAGACAGTCAAAACACTCCCTAACAAATAGGGCTACCCCACTGCCTCTCCTTCCTTGCCTGTCCCTTCTGAAAAGCTTATAGCCATCCATTGCAGCACTCCAGTTGTGCAAGTCATCTCACTATGCTTCCGTGGTGGAAACTATAGAAGAGTTTTCCCACTGCACAATGGCTTCCAGCTCCTCCTGTTTGTTGCCCATGCTGCATGCATTGGTGTACATGCACTTCAGTTGGCCTATTGATCCCGCCACCTTTTGGGGGGGAGAAGCCCTAATTCCTATGTGACCATTCTCAGGTGCTTGTGTGGTGTCTTTGCTGCCGCATGGTTCTCCGTTTCCTGCCTCCACTGAAATGACAGACCGAAGGACCTTGCTAGCACACTGTCCCTCAAACATTGGCGTGCTGCCCCCAGGCTTATCTCTAGTGAGCCTGGTTTTATCCCTTTCCCCCTTCAAATCTAGTTTAAAGCTCTTTCAATGAGCCCTGCTAACTCCTGTGCAAGGATCCTTTTCCCCCTTTGAGACAGGTGTACCCCATCTGTCGCCAGCAGGCCTGGTGTTGTGTAAACATAATCAAAAACCCCAGAATTCTGCCAGTGACACCAGGCTCGGAGCCAGGTATTGATCTGCTGGCTCTTCCTGTTTCTTCCCTCATCGTTCCCTGCAACTGGAAGGATAGAGAAGAAGAATACTTGTGCTCCTGATCCCTTAACCCGTTGTTCCAAGGCCCTGAAATCTCTCTTGATCGCCCTCGGCCTTCTTGTTGCGACTTTATTGCCCCCTACGTGAAAAATCAATAATGGATAGTAATCCAAGGGCTGTACCAAGTAAGGAAGCTTTCTCTTCAAATCTTTAACCTGGGCCCCAGGGAGGCAGCAGACTTCCCTAAGAAGTGGGTCCAGTCTGCATACTGGGCTTTCTGTTCCCTTCAGAAGGGAGTCTCCTATGACAATGACCCGTCTTTCTTTCTTTCTTTCTTTCTTTCTTTGTGGAAGCAGTTTTGATGCAGGACATAGGCCAACTTAACCTTGGCGACACCTCCAAGCCAGATGAGCCATAGTCCTCATTATTGTTTGGTTCCACTTGCAGAGCCTCATACCTATTACACAAGGGCACCTGGGAAGGTGGGGTGGTCACAGAGGAGATGCGCCTGCTGTGCCGGGCAGCAACTTGTCACCGTTGCCTCCTATCTCTTAAGTCACTGTGTTCAGCCAGGTGGAGAGAGGACAGGGAATCCTCTGTATCATGTGTCCTGTCTGCCTGCTGGGCCTGTCTCGGGGAAGGCAGGGTGCGATTCCAGTAGTCTCTCTCTCTCTTGCACTCCCTGATACTCCTCAACCTAGTCACCTCCTCCTGGAGCTCTGTCACTAAGTGGAGGACTTGCTCTCTCTACCCAGGCGCACCTCCCACAGGTGTGCTCACTTCTGCCATCCGGTACTGGTGGAAGAGCAGGGCACACCCTGCAGCGTGGCACTTGGGTGGCAGTGCATTCCTGACGGAGCTCTGTCTGGGAAGCTGCATCAGCCATGGTGGGTGCAGAGCTTAGAGAGGCCATGGCTTTCTGCTGGGTGGGTGAGCTGGCAGAGCCTCAGCGCCCTTCCTGCATGCCCTTCTGCATGAGCTGCCGCACCATGCCCCTGCTGCCGCGCCACGCCCTGGTCGCTCGTGCTCCCCAAGGGCTGCTTTTATACGTGTGGGGGCTTGGGTCCTGTTGCTCCTGGCCCCAGCCAGGTCTCGTCAGCCGCTGTCGTGCGAGCTGCAGGCTCCTGGCAGCTCTCCGCTCCCCCTGAGGTTCCTCCAGTTCGGGAAACCCCACTGTGCACCACGCTGAAAAGTGCTCTGCTGCTGATCATGCCAACCCTGGAGCTAATCGCCTTGGCGACTGCGCATAGACTGAGCTTCAGCATCTCAGCCTGTCTTCTTTTTTGGAAGGGAGGAGGAGTCCAGGAAGTTCCCAGATCTTCAGCTGACATTAAGAGAACTTAAGTGCAAATAGATGCACTTGCAGCAGCAGCAGAGAGCTGGAAGGTTTTTTCTTTGTTTTTTCTCTAGAGAAGGACGTAGCAGAGCCCAGGGGAACCAGAACGCTTTGATACCTGCACTCATTTTGGACTCCTACCTTTTCTAGGCTAACAAAACCATGTATCACTAACTGCAGCATTGCGTAATGACATTAAGGCCTGAGGCAAACAGCTGAAACACAGTCAGAGAATGGATAACCTCCAAAACCATGGGTCTGCCAGCACCAGCACAGTTTCTCAAGGATGACACAAACAGCTGAATGGGGCTGGTTCTCACTGACCCTGCAGTGTGTTGTTCTAATGACTAGACTTCACTCATCACCCTGTTTCCCTTACGGTGTAGTCCTTCTGTGCTCCAGTGTACGTGTCATGCCTGCACTGGACTCCATCAACCTGAGATTTCAATACAAAGGATAGTTCTATCCATAGGGAAAAAAAGACTTTCCTACAGCCTGATGCACTCATCTCCTACCATTCATTGCAACCTAGAAAAGGATGCAGGGATTACTTGCAACCTTGTTCAATGACTGGAGATGGCATTCCTGCCCACTTCACCGCCTAGTGAATAACACTCATGTAGGTAATGGTTTTGCTGTGCAGCATCTCTTTGCTCCCTGTACTGGGCTAAGATTGTCTCTGAGGGGAGAAAAGCATTTGTGGAACACTTTTGTGCCCAGTTACATCGGGCAGCAGAAGCAACTGTCAGTTTCTTCTGTGTCTGAGGAATGTAGTGAGCAAGATTGAGATGATCAGAGAAAATCCCATGCTGCAAACTGTGGGGTTGGGAGCCTGTGGTTGTCTGGGAAGTCTGGAGGGGATAGTCATGCATAAGAAGAGGCAAAATTACATCCCACATCTCTGTGTATCCTCATGGTGTCTCTTTCCACCAGCACTCAAGTGACGTATAAGAATGTACTGGGTCTGGCTGGGATAGAGTTTTTTTGTAGGAGCTGTACGGTGCTGTGTTTTGGATTTGTGACTAAAACAGCCTTGATAACACACCTGTGCTCTGGTTATTGCTGAGCAGTGCTTGCACAGCATTAAGACTTTTTCCCACTCAGCCCCTCCCAGCAAGTAGGCTGGGGGTACACAAGAATTTGGAGGGGACACAAGCAGGACAGCTGACCCAAACTGACCAAAGGGATATTGTGTGCCATATAACACCATGCTCAGAAATAAAAACTGAGGGGAGGAGGATTTTGGGAAGGTAGCAATTGCTCAGAGACTGGCTAGGCATCGGTCTGATTGTGGGAGGTGGTGAGCAACTGCCTTTGCATCACTTCCCCCCCCCTTTTCCTCTTTCCTTCACTTACTAAATTATCTCAACCCATGAGTTTTATCGCTTTTGCTCTCCTCATCCTGCTGGGGTTGGGGGTGGGGGGAGTGAGTGAGATATTGTGTGGTGCCTAGCTGCAGGCGGGGGTCAACATGCCACAGAGAAAAGAAAACCTCTGAGACTCTCTGCTGTACACACAGTCCAGCTTCCACACAGCTACAGCATGATCCCATACACAAATGTGTGCACATACGTGCATCCCAGCATCTGGTCTAATCCACTCAATGCATCACCCCACTGTTTAGCCCAGACAACACTGGTGCTATGACTTGTCAAGGGATGCATCATAGCCAGGTGAATCTGAACCACACTTGAACCAGCGCTGAGAGGAAGTGGTGTGTGACACTGGTTGGAGACTTCCTTCTACAGGGTACAGAGGCACCCATCTACTGACCTTACTTGCTACCTCACGTGATCTGTTGCTTGCAGGGAGGTTGGACTGGGGCTGCTGCAGAGAGCACTAAGGCATGTCTGGACTTTGGCCTGTTACCCGTGGCCTACTCATCCATGTGTGCACCAATGACACTGTCAAGGGAGACCTTAACAAACCAAGAGTGGCTACAGGGCACTGGGGCCCAGGTGCCTTTCCCCTTGGTCCTGCCAGTGGAGAGAAAAGGCTTGGGTAGGAGGGCACCCAACCTACGGGTTAACACCTGACCGCACAGCCAGTGTTGCAGACAGAGCTTTGGCTTTTATGACCATGGGCTTCCTCTTTGAGGAACGGGGAGTGCTGGGGAGACACAGGGTGCCACAAAGGGGTGGGGCAAGAGAATGTTTTCCAACAGGCTTTCCAGCCACGCTAGGAGGGCTTGAGCCTAGGTTTGTCAGGGGGTGGTGACCAAAGCCTGAAGAGGAGGGGTGGCACAGGGAGCGGGAAGGAAACGGTGGAACGGCTGCACACACCTTTGTTGGAGAGCTGCAAGGGGGGGCGAACAGGGAGCTGGGGTTGGCCACAGCACAGGTAGTGCCCTCAGTGGCCAGGGTGCACTCCCACAGCACTCCCGCTGAATAGGGAGGGCAGAGCAGGTGTGCTGATTACAGGGTCCACTGATTTTCCCAGGCAAGGCAAGGTAGTGAATGGGGTCGTGGTCCAGCCAGAGTCTCCAGTCAGGAGAAGAAGGAGATGGGGTCAGCGTGTCAGGGCCCAGCGTGCATCCCTCTTCTAGGAGTTTAGTTGGCTCAGTTAGAGTTTAGGTGGCCGAGTCCAAATCCAGCTCCTTTGCTGATAAGGGCTGTTGGGAAGAAAGCTAGGAGCAAGGGCCTGTCCCTCTTTTCCCTTGGGAACTGTTTTTAAGCAGAGGCCTTGCCACTGGCTCCTGCCTGTGCTCCATCACAGTTGTGTAGCAGCTCTGTCTATGGCTGATCCTGAACTTGCACGGTCTGGACCTTGACCCGGATCTGCTGGTTCAGCTTCTTGGCTGACCTGGGATCTGCCTCGTCACTATGGACTTGCTGGGGGATCACTGGGCTGCATGAGACTCACTGTCTTTGGCCCTCATCCAGACCTGGACTTGCCGTTCTGCATCCTGGCTCCTTCTTGGCGAGGCCACTGCTTGCACCTGCCTTGTTATTGCGTTCCGCTCCTGACTAGCCTTCCGTGGTGGAGCAGCTAGCCCTCACTGCTCTCTGACACAGAGGCAGGACTGCCAACAAGGCTGCAATGTAGGTCCAAGGTTCACCCAGATGTGAGTGAGACATGTAGCAAGATTACAGCCCTGGACTTGAGGAAAGCAGGCTTTGGCTTGTTGAGGGAATCTGGTAGGCAGTATCCCATGGGAGTCACCCTGGAGGGCAAAGAGGTCCAGGAGAGCTGGTCAGACTTCAAATACAACCTCCTCAAAGCACAAAAAGGGTCCATTCTGATGTGTGGGTAGTCTACCAGGTGCGGCAGAAGGCCAGCATGGATGAACTGAAAACTCCTGACTGAGGTTGACAGCACAAAGGAAGCGCCCAGAGGGCAGAAGTGGGGCTGTGCTACTCTGGAGGAATAGAGCCATTGCCTGAGTATGGTGGGGCTGAATCTGGAAAGCCCAAAGCTCAGCTGGAGTTGAAACTAGTGAGGAACGTGGAAAGCAACACAAAGGACTTCTCTGAATACCTTGGTGGTAGAAGGGAGCCTAAGAAACAGGGGACCCTCTGCCAAATGGGGCAGGGCACCTAGTGACAAAGGACACACACAGTGCCTTCCTTGCCTTGGCATTTACTTGTGTAAGGTCTGCTCTTAAGCCTTAGGTCCCTGAGCTTAGTGGCAAAATCTGGCAATGATGTGGAGCAACACCCACAGTAGAGCAAGACTACACTGGGGACCAAAAGGCAAGCTGGACGTACGCAAGTCCATGGGTCCACCTGAAATGCAGCCGAAGGTGCTGAGGGAGCTGACCAAAGTCACTGCAAAGCTGCTGTCATCTTTGAGAGGTCATAGTGAGCAGGGGAGGTTCCTGATGATTTGAAGATGCATATGGCACACACACCCCCCCCCACCATCTCCCCCAAAAGGCAAGAAAGAGCCCATAGAGAACTACAGACTTGTCAGCCTAATCTCCGCCCCTGGGAAGATCACAGAGCAAATCCTCACAAAAACTGCTTCCAGTTGTATGAAGCACAAGAAACTGATTGGGAAAAGACAATATAGATTTTACCAGGGACAAATTATGCCCAACCAGTCTGATAGCTTTCTACAGTGAGACAACTATTCACTTGAATGAGCGGAGAGCAGTGAGTGTTGTTTGCCTGGACTTAAGCAAGCTCTTTGCCACAGTTTCCCATAGTAACCTTGCAGGCAAACAGTTGAGATATGGTTTGGATAAGTGGAAGATAAGGTGGGTGAATAACTGGCTGGACTACTGGCCTTAAAGTGTTGTGATCAGTGCTTCAAACTAACTAGCAGTGAGTTTACTATTTGCATTTCTTGGGGATTGATACTGGGGCCAATACTGTTTAATGCCTTTTTTGTAAAAGACTGCAAGTCAAAAGACATGGTCATGCCCTGCCACAAGCTCCTTCTGCTCTCCTCTCAACCTGTCTCAAACTCCTCCCCATTGGTCTCTCTCACTCAAGAGAGCTACTCTGCATGCTTTCAGAGGCTGTTTGAGGCTGTCTGCTTGTTTCTTCAGTGCCCTAAGTGTACTTCTAGTCTGCCTCCTACTTTCATGGCCCTCCAGTGGTACCATGTGTTCTCCTTGGACTCTTTTTTAACATCTCTGCTTCTTTCTTGGTCTCTGTGAGGCTACTCTCTGCTCTCTCAGCATTCGTTCAGTCTTTCTGCTATATTTTTTCACCTCTCCAAGGCTACTGTATGCTCTCTGGGTCTCTTTCTTGCCTACTTTTTTCCACCTTTCTGAGGCTAGTCTTTGTTATCCTTCACGTTTGCAGGCTTTATGCTATTTCTTGCCTTCTCTGAGATTATGTCTTCTCTGAGGTTCTTGCAGGCTCTCTTCTAGTCTCTCAGGCTCTGCAAGGCTTCTCTGTTCTCTGGGACTCTCTCAACCTCTCCACTTCTTCCCTAGCCTCTCCAAAGCTGCTGTGGCTGCTTTTCAGGCTTTTGGTCACTGAGGTGACTTTGGAGCCCTTTCGGTCTTTCTGCTGTGTTTCTGGCCCCGCCCCGCCCCCCCCCCCCCCCTTTCTGAAGTTAAACTGGGTTTTCTGGGGCTGTTTCAGTCTCTCTTCAAGGTTCGTGGCATCTCAGCAGCTACTCTTCTTTCTCCTGGGACTTTTTCAGCCTCCCTGCTTCTTTCTTCCCTTCTCTGAGGCTATTCTCTGTTGCTCTTTTAGCCTCTCTCCTTTCTTAGCAGCTGCAGGCACACTCTCCTAGTGCTCTTTCATTCTCTCTGCTACTTTCTTGTTATTGTCAAGGTATCTATCTGGAGCGTTCACCATGGTTCTTTCAGGCTTTCTACTAGTTTCTTTGCCTCTTTGAGGCTACTCTGTGTTCTCTGAGTCTTTTACAGATTTTTGGCTCATTTTCCCTTCTTTGATGCTACTCTTTGGGGCACTTTCAAGCTTTCTGCCTTTTTTTTTTTTCTTTGGTCTTCTCTGAGGCCACCCTTGGTCCTACTGGGTACTCTGGAGCTCCTTTAATATCTCAGATACTTTCTTGTTGTCACTGAGCCTCTTCAGTATTCTTTGGGGGGTCCTTTGCCTTGTCTATTTCTTTCTTGGCCTCTTTGACACTGCTACATTTTGTTTCCTTGGGCACTTACAGGCTTTCTTCCCTTCCTTGAGGCTACTTCTTGAATCTTTTCTGAATCTCTGTTGCTTTGTTGGCTTCTGCTTGGCTCCACTGTTTTGTCTGGGGATCTTTCAGACCATCTTCTACTTTCCTGGCATTTGGAGGGCTATTCTGTGATCTTTCTCTGTCTCAGTGTTTAATCAATTTTCACAGTTTCTCTGAGACTTCTCAGTGTCCTCTGGAGGTCTTTCAAGCTCTCAACTAGTTTGTCCTCTCTTCGACTATTCGATATTCTCTGGGGCACTTGCAGACTCTTTCCTATAATACCAGGCTCTCAAAACCAATTTGCTGTTCTTTGGGGATCTTTCACACCTATTTCTGTTTTATTAGAGTATTGTTTTGAAGGAGGATGAGAGAGGATGGGGGGTGGGAATCTTTTCAGAGATGCAACAGCTTCAAGAGCTCTGGACTTTAACTGCAGTGGAGTTAGAATAGATCTCTGTGAGTCACCTTTTGGAATTTTTTTTGTCCCCTTTTGGTTTTGGTGGTAGTTGGGGTTAGGAGAGAAATAAGCTCAGAGAGGCACCTTTTAAAAAATCCTTTATTTTTATATCATCCTAGTAAAAATCTTTTATATAAAGGCGAAAGTAGGTATTGCATAGAAGAAACACTGGTGCAAAGATCACCTGGTGGGAATGGCATGTTGTTTCTTAGTGTCTACTATCTACTGCACAACAGATGGCTAGCCCATAGGCAAACATCTCCAGGTTTCCCCATGCCAGCTACAGGATGAAGCTGCTCAACTCTATGGAAAGAAGTTACATCAGAATTGTGTGTGCCCTATTCCATGCTGCTCCCATGAACCATCTGCTGGGAAAACACCCTTTTCCTCCATGCCTTTTCTATGCCTGACCAATATATTGCCCAAGAAAGACTATGAGGATCATTTCAGCTGCCCTCTGCTTGCACCCTTACTGTGTGTGAGTTTGTATTTCATACATACAAATGGGGGGTGGACACAGAATAGGAGAGTTGGCCTAACATGACCATAGTCCAGGAACTCAATACATGACATATACAAGGCATCTTCTGTCATCTTCGAGACATTTATGCCATTGTTTTTATCATCTCACATGCTGCTTAGCTACGGGCACTTGTTTTGAGTGCCCTCCACCTGGGCTTCCTATAACTAATAGCCTTGGTACCACCAGGAGGGAACAGAATTCATTGCTATCACTTCAACAGCTTTCAAGTAGAGGTTCTTCAGGCAGTTCTCCTGTTATGTCTCTGCTTGTTCTGCTGCAGTTTCCAAGCACGAAGCACAGTGAGACACCAGGTATGCTACGGTCTGAAGGAACACTCAGAGAAACAGCACTTTCACACACTTAACTGTGCTTTCATGAATTGGAGATACAGAGAGGTATGCATTTATACAAATCAATATTTGTGTATATTAAAGATACTTTTACTCAGTATCAGTTTTTATTTAAAAACATGCTAAAAACTTATAGTTAAATAATCAGAGTGACATTTGGGGAAAACACACAGGAAGCCACCCACCAGCATAAGCAAAAAAAGTGCATACATACATGAGCCAAAGCTCCCTTTGACCAGTTTACAGGACAGTTAGTGCCTTCTCTGATAAACTGACTGATGCAGCCTCGCACTTTCCAGAGCTGTTTTTTGTTGCCTGGAAAATGGCATTACTTTTCTGCTCCTTTCAGGATGTCTGTCATCACCTCCCACATCAGAGAATCAGCTAGAGACACAGATCAGCCCTGCTTTTGACTCCCTTCCTGTAGGTGGCTTCATAGCGATGAATATATGAAGCTCGTGTAACTATCTCACTTAATACTGTGCTTAAAATGCCAAAAGTAGTAATTAAAAGAAGATTTCAGGATCTATGCTGCTAGATCGTGAAATGGAATGAAGCATTCTAGAAAAATAAGTTTGGATGGAAGGCAAAGTAGCTGAGTTTGCAACTACACATTTTATCTTTGACTTACTCATAAACATTTTTTATTTTCTTATTACTTTCACTAATATATTTTACCATTTTTTGTACAAAAACTGACTGCAGATTAAAATTTAAGATGCGGCACGTACCACTGTGCGACCCAAAAGGATGATGCTCGTGCTCAGCCCTGCACCTGCTCTTTTTGAATGCCAGAGAAAGCTAGAGAAAGCTAAGCACCTCAGCCCAAGCGGAAAATGCAGTGGAGCCATCAGATGAAAATCGTCCTGTCTTTTCTTGCAAAAATGGGAACGCATCTTAGCAACTTTGGATACAGTCTTACATGTAGCAGCAAGTACACTGGGCATCAGAGCCCCTTCTTCAACGTGGAACATCCATCTCCAGTGGGGCTCAGATGCTCCTGGTCCCAATTTTTGTTAGAAATGGAAGTAAAACTGGATTCAGTTTCTATGCTTTCCCTCTGCTTCTTTGCTGACTCTTTCAAAGGCAATCCAAGTGAAATAGCTGAACCCATATGGCATTGTCTGCTTCAGTGGGAAACAAGAGCCCTGTGAAACTTTGAGCATTGTGCTCATATGGGCAAGGGCCATGCTCTAAGAATAGTAACCTCCTTCTTCACTGCGACACCCAGATTCATCTCTATCTCCCACACATTCACACTCCTTCCTGTCACACCGATTTCATAGGAACTCAAAAAAGTGACACATAGGCCACACAAAACACTTGCTGCCAGATGTACAGATGCATGCAGGACCTACTAGGAAGATAAACAGGGGGCTAAAAACTCCCAGATATGGAGTGGCTCAACAGCTATTTCAGCCCACAAAGAAAAGACAGGCTGAGTGATACAATGAAAATGGTATCTTCTGAGAGTTTAAAATATAAATATTCAGATTGGACATTAAGAGAAACTTGTTTACCAGAGGAGTAGTTTGACATGGCGTGACTCTGAAAGGCACAAAATCTCTGTCCTCAACGGTTTCTGAAACTTAGCCCAATAATGTCACAGTAAACCCCATCTCACATAGATGACAGTAATCCTTTAAGAGTGACATTGGATGAGGTAACCTCTGAAGGTCAGTCCTGACTGCTGCTAAGACAAAAAGCAGTGTTTCTTTCAGAGCTGAGTCAAGCTCTGCCTGGAGATAAATCAGAACATCCTCCAATGTCTGAGCCTTTCCTTCTTACTTCACAAAACAGCAAAAACCTGGAACAAAGGCTAAATGGGGGCTGCTTGAGTGCTGCAATGAAGCAGCATTCAAACTAGAGAAACATATGTTCAAGTTTTCTAACAGGAATGTTGGTAAAAATATGCACTGCAGTGAACTCTGAACTACTCCACTGGACAGACTTGGCAATCCATCAGCAAGAACCAATTCTGTACTGAAGGTGTGACAACACATACTGTCTCTGAGCACTGTTTTGGAAATTGCCCCTTTCCTGCATCATCTGGTCACCTTTAATCAAACTACCTTTTCCAGCTCAAGGAGACAGCTGTCATCTGCCTGAGGAAACCCCCTCCTGAATGAAGGGCATGGCATGACAATGTTGCCATCAAATTGCCATCCCCTTCCCTCACATCCAGCAGCATGCCATGCTTTGGGCAAACTTTTTGAAACAGACAACACAATCTGTGAAGTCTGCTGCCAACTGGCCAGTAGGTCAGACTGCAATCTCTCTCCTTCATGCCAGGGAGCAGTAACTTGCTTAGTCAGTACTTTTAGCTTTCAAAGTGGCATGACATCAAAGCAGCCAGACATTGCTTTGGGCGAGTAGAGGCATTGGAACTTTGCCTCACAGGAGTAGGAAGCTCACCATCTGCTCCAACAGGAAGGCATTGCATTCCATCTGAGGAAAGAGCCTCTGATTTGAAAGGAACCACCTTTGTTACAGTAAGGTCATCAAGGCCCTGATAAAGGTAGACAATGCCTCTCCATGGACTTGAGAAAAGTTACATCTTTATTTGCCCACACCAACTGTCAACTTTGAAAAACATGTCCTCTGGAGATCGCACAGTGGTTCCCAAATAAATGTACAATAAATGTGTAAAACCAAAAACAGTAAGAAGTTATAAGTCAGGCAACTAAATTCTAAGCTATATCCATCATAATAATCTTCATCATCATTATCATAATAAAAAAGTATACACCATAAGGTACAAGAAGCTGCAAAGCAAAGCAGCTCCAATTCCTAGGACTCTCAGTCAGAGTGGCTTTTTCAAGTCTTCCAGTAAATTGGACATGAGGGTTGAAAACTCAATGGAAGACTTTGAAGAATTCTCCCTGGAAGTTGAACACACATAATTTTTGCACATATAGCATGGATTAGTAGAGCAAAACATTTTCTTAAGTTAAGAAACATTCTTAGAGCAGATCTATGATTTTGTGTAGAAACTCTGTTTGTTTGGAGGGTTGCCCCCCCTCTTTGGCAAATAAATGGCAAATGTGAAACAGACGAAAAGATGAGTCAAATAAGAAGTTGTGATAATAACTGGAGAAGTAACAACAAAGTAGATCGGTCAATGGGACAGATTCCCTCAGCAGGGCTAGGCTTGATACTCTTTGCAGTCATTCCTTTTGTTCATTTTTACGATGAGACAGAAGGGTTGATGTGGTAATGTTTCAGAGGCTTCAGGCATCATATTTTTTGCCAGTCCTGTGAATCTGCTGGAAGAGTGTCATGGAGAAGGCCATGCCAAGAATCTGAAGGAAAGCAAACAATAAGGGCTTCAGTACAGGGTGGCTGCCAAAACTGCACTGCTGACCTGTGTTCATGGTCCAACTGTAGTTTTAAAAGTCATTCTACACTAGCCATATTTCTCAAGCTTCCACACTGATGAGTAAGCTTGGATGTATGTTGTTCAGGCAAACAGTGATGTCTGGAGATGTATCTGTCTGCACAGATGGAGGCAAAAAGCTCTCAGGGCTCTTTGTCTCACATGCAACAATTTTTCAGAATCAATACATATGAGTCACTCTTCCTTTTTACCCAACAACTTGTGCTTGTTTAGCCAGATAACTGTGACAGAAAACATCAGATTCAGGTGTTCTCCCCCAAAAAGTACAGCAGTGATACAGAAACCCCCAAACCTTAAGAGATTATGATGATACTTGTGCATTTCTTTTTTAAAACACGTTAACCTACTCAGTTCAGTGGCCATGATTTGACTCATTTTGGCAATTTCTAGAACTTGCTTCCAAAATTTAAAAAACCAATTCCCTGAGGAACAGTGTAACAAATGGCTAAACATGGGAACCCCAAAGTGGTGCTCTGAAGTCAAAACGCAGGTAAGCAAAACCCCACTGTAGCCTGTCTTCTTTGTGGGACGGACTACTGACCTGCTTCCTTTCTGAACTAGATGACCTTATATGAACTCATAAAACAAATCTGACATTTTTGAAATCATGATCAGACTCAAAGCGGTTGAGCACCACTTTTCACACAGCAGCATAAAGAATGCTGACAGCAAATCAAAGTCATGTTGACAAACATCATACCAGTATTACCTGCATTATGAGGATGCACATCCCAATCGAACCAAGGACATGCTTATTCTCATCGAACCAGGTCATAACTCTCTCATAACATCCCTGAAATGATGAAAGATGAAAACTGAAATCCCAAAGTCACATTTTCTTTCACGTGCATTCCCTCTATTTTCTTCCTTCCCACCCCTCCCTAAGCCTTGACCTGGCCAAAGGGAGCCTTACCGTTTTCCACACTAATTCGGTGGAGTTCCGTCCACAGTCTTGGGAGTTTTCCATACAACATCGGTCTGGGACAGTGTTTTCTCCCAGCACTGGGTACCAATCCGTAAAGTCATTCACACCACAGCATTTCATCTATGACAAAAGTAAAGGATTAATAAATTAACTTAACTAGCACAATTTGTGAATCATGCACCCCCACAAACTTTTACTTCCACTAAACCACTGTATATTTTCAAAAGGGCTGCTACAACACTTTTGTATTTTTAAAGTGCTTTGTGCTCAGTGATCACTAAAAGCAAATACTCAACAACATAAAAAAAAAAAAAAACCAAACGAAGAAAATAAATGGTCCCATGCCCAAGGTTATGTTAGTCTTCTTGTCACAGAGACATGAGCCCAAACACCAAAACATAAGGTAATCTGTCCACAACTGCTGAATGGCAAAAGCCTAGCTGCCAAAGCTGCAGCTCTACCTGTGCAGGTTTTGCTGCTTCTCCTCTGTTTCAGATCATTTCTGTGCCTGTGATAAGCACAGAGAATCTCAGAGAGGTAAGCATCTTTCACCTTGCAGAGTACACTTTGATCCTGGGTTTCCTCCCTGGATGTTCAAGAGTGCAAAATCAGAAACCAAAGCCTGCATTAGCCATCTTTTAGACTTGGCATGGATGCCACAGTTAACAGACTGCAGCAGCCTTTATGGCCAAATTGTTATTTTTTTCTATTGAGAAAATTATGTTACCTCTGCTTGAATGATATTCCATGCATTTTTCAGTCCAACATTATTTTCTGAATTGTATAGCTTCATACCTTCCTTCAAATCCTTCTTTGCACTCTCACTGACCTGCATCATGTAAAAAAATACAGAAAGTCAATGCACTGCTGTTTAGAAGAAAGGACCAAATGGTACAGACTTGCATATAGAACATATCTCTCTTACATTCTCTCACCACAAACTTAACATGGGTAGAAAAGCTCCACCATATCTTCAAGACTCTCACAAGTCAGTGGGACCTTTCAGCACCTGCCAAGGCCTAGTCTCTCCCTCAGATTGCAAAATACTGGATTAATTCTCATGAGATAGGAGACCATATAGCTCCCCCTCTACTAAGAGTCCATCATACAGTCATCATCTGATCCAAACTAACTGAAGAGCGATCAGCAGAAATCTGCTGACCTTCCTTTAACCTTGCCAGAGACAGCTGTTGGCAGCAGCCTCTCCTGCCTGCAACCTATGGCCTACTTTAATTTGCTAGTATCATAAAACCAGAGTCCCAGCCTCCCAACCTTAACATAGTTATCCCTTGCACAGGTTCAGGCAGGCTATAATAAATGGCCAATACAAAATCAATTGAAAAAGGGCATTATTATTGTTCTCCTTGTGGGGACAGGCTTGCAGGATTTATGATTTTCACATGTGCTCTTCTTTCTTTAGAGGAGAAAGTTGGAATGCTTAATGGAAGATCTAAGATGTCCGATTTCTTGTATAAATTTCAGTCTGAACCTGGAGTCCTGGATGCCGGTAGGAATGTACATTGGCTCTGACAGCAGTGAGCTGGCAGCAGAGAAAGGATTAACCTACGGGTCCTGGCATAAAGGTCAACTATATTATAAGATCTGTTTCATCCCTCTTTGACATCCCATTCAAAATCAGAAGTTCACCCCAGCTCCCTGAAAGTGGCAGGCATCATAATGACAGCCTGGGAAGAGATACAAATCTGGTAGGAGCTCAGTTTTAAAATCAGTCTGGACATGCTCATAGTGTAAGGCTCTGTCCTGTGTTTAGCAGAGTTCTCCAGTTCCCAAGGATTTTTCCAGTCTTACCTATCTGACAGGCCAGCCAGTTGTGCCTACTTCACTTAGTCTCTGCTAGATAGCAGATTCCTACAGATGGCCTTTAAAAGAAGCTGCCTCTTGATCCACTCTGCACCTTTCTCAAACTCTCTGGGATTGCCCAGTCAAGTGAGACAGCTGGTGGCATCTAGAATAACCTGTGTATATCCCAAGCTTCTCTCCTCCAGTCCTGTTCAAGGGTTGGCCCTAAGAAGCTAACCAGGTCTTAAGTAGGACCTCCCACAACCCAGGTGCACAAGATGATCAGCTTCTTGCAGAGACATCAAACAGCTATGTTGAAGGCTATCTTAGCTTTTAGGAGAAGACTAAAAGGGAGGCCCTGGACCATGTTTGTATTTCAGGGAGGAAATTGTAAAGCTCAGCAGGTTATGCTCTCCTGTTTGCCCTCTGCATCACTTCTTCCTCCCCCTGCAGAAGCAGCTTACAGAAAACAGCCAAGATCTCAAGGTTAAACCTTCACCAAAGCGAAGAGCAAGGAGAACCCACATCCTCCATCAAACAAAAGCAAACTGAACCAGGTTTACATGCTAGTACAGATAATTAATCTATATGACATATTTGCTTACCTTGTCCATATAAACAAAGAACAAAATGAGTAATATCAGCTCTGCCAGGAGAATTATCAGCAAAACGATGAAAAACTAGAACAAAGAAAAAACAGACAGTGTATACACACTTGTCAACTAGAGAGCAAAGCTGGGGCTGCTAGAAACTCTGAAGACTATGGGCCTTGTCCTCTAAACCTTTCCTCTACTGCCAAAAACATGCAAGTTTGATTTCAAACTATTCAGGCATATTGATACTATATTTCCACTAAAGCTCCTGTAGGTCTTACCAACAATGAGGAGGCTGACTGTCCAGCATTCTCTAAATCTTAGGTTTTGACCTACTACCAGTTTGCAGGTTTCAGCAATGCTTTTGTCTTGCTTTTTTTGACTGCTGTCACAGCACGCAGCCCTGATAGTCTCTTTCCTTCATACAGACTACAGAACAGATGCTAAACCCATTACCGCAAAGATCAAGGTGACATGCCTCAGGAGTGATTCCCTAGCAAGTGAGCTGTACCCACATCTGACTGCCTGTTGGAATAGTCATTATATTACTCAGCACTTCTATTCCCAACTTTCTGTAGCTGAAATGTCTCTCTGCAGGGGAATCCCAAATGTGAGCTCCCGTAGTTTCTCACTGCTTTTCATGCCCACTAGTTGCCTTTATGTACTAGTGGACTGCCACATATGCATGGCATCCTCCACACAGACACTGGGGGAGATGTAGTATGCAGTGCAGCAAGCTCTCCAATCGGAAACTCATGATAGTCATGATAGTATAAAAAGACTTTTGTAGAACTTTGTAAGAATATAAATGCAATTAAAAAAAAGGCAAAAAATTCAGCTGGTGTTGCAGTTTGTGTGGATGACATAGACCTCATTACTATTCACTGTTTGCTCTCCTAGCTGTACAACATACAAAACCAAGCAACAGACAGCAAAAAACAGGTGCACATTTGTCCTCCAGTTTATTTCTCTGAGGTGGTCTAAGGAATGCTGCACAGCTGTTCCCCAACACCATGTAAGGGAGACTTTTACACAACGAAAATTCACATGCTCCTTAATGTCACAGCATCTGTGATTCACAAGCTGTGACTGAACTGGAAGCTGTATGCTTTGAAAGCCCTCCTCTCACCTTCTGCCACAATACCTCTCTCCTTGGAGTGGGGAGAAGCATGATGAAGCCTCCTGGGTTTATGCAAGAGGAGTGACCTGCACTGTGTTTTCTGAGAGGGGTTCCCAACCTCTGTGCTTCAGTGCTGGACAAAGGCTGCCAAGGGTCAGATTATTTTTTTTTTTTTTATTGGTAAGGCCTGGTAGAGACATTGACTTCTTAACTTTGGGTCAGATGGTTTCCACCAACCTCTGATGAAGGCCTTAGATAAGGGCAAAGTAGAAAAAAGCCATGAGAGGCTTTGAGTAGCATCCAAAAGCAGCTGTGCTTAAGATTTTTCAGTCAATCCATCTAACAGACATTTCCAGAAGGGCTATCCAGGTTGACCCTACAGTTCATGTTTAACCATTCACAGGTAACTGATTAGTAATTTGCTTTGCTATCTAATACATTGGGGCACACAGTAACGAGAATACACCTGCTAATACACCAATGCTATCACTGTGACCAAAGCTGTGGGATGTCATGCTGCAAGCATACAGAAGATTGAAAGCCAAGGACAATGTTACAGTGATCCACAAGACAATTCTGCACTGGTCATTTAAATAAAATAATAACAAAGCAACAGTCACTGGTCTTAGTGAAAAGAAGTATTGATGTCTTACACTCAACAGGAGGCACTTGTTTTCCTTGATAGCACCAAGGCAGCCCAGAAAGCCGGTCACCATGATGACTGTGCCAATGGCAATGACTAGGTTGGCAGCTGAAAGTGATGGAAAGCTAGGAGAAAACGTGGCAAAGTTTCCTTGCGACACTGACAGCCAGATGCCCACACCCAGCAGCCCACAGCCACATAACTGCAAAGACAGAAACAAAAGAAAGGTTTTATTATTAAAATAAATGGCACTGGCTCCTCCCTCCCCACACTGAAAGGAAAGAATTTCTCAAGCAAATTCTCAGGTAACTGTTCTGCAGTAATGCTCTCACTGGCTTGGTGCTGAAACAAAGTGAAACTAAATGTTCTTACCTAGACTTGGTCATGTCACCTACACTTATAAATCTATTCAAAAGCCACTAGATGGCAGAATTCTCTCTTTAAAGACTCAGCACATGAAACGAGGGCTACCCATTCATGTCCCAACAGCACAACCCAATGCAATTTTTCTGTAGGAAGATAAACAACATTATTTGAAAGAATGCTCCATTGCACTCATTTCTGCAGTCATCTACAATGTCTCAGAGTATCCAGCCCTGTATTTCCTCATCCTAGGGCAGGCAAAGAAGTCCTGGAGATAATTACAATCAATAGTATCATTTCAATAAATATTTGACATAAAATGCCCAGTCCCAGTAGCCAAGTTGGGTTTTAGTATGAGTTCTCATAGCTTTACTGTTGTTTCCCAGTCTTCAATGTCACAAAAATCAGACTTCTAGGTTTATTATCTACAGGAAGCTCAACTTCTGCTACTCTCTGGCAGTGAGAGAACCTGAACGCAATGCAAAGCTGCTAATAAAACATAAAATTAACTTCACTTTGCTTCTCACTCTTAACAATACCATGTCTGGTTAAGGAAATAAGATTTCCCACCAAGTGTTGTACTACAGGGGACCTAAAAGCTGGCCATCGTTTAGTACTTGCTCAAAATGGCTGTTATACAACTTCCCATCTGATCGGTGATCACTATGCAGTGACATCAGAAGTAGGAGTTAGTTGTGCTTTCATTAAATTTGTGAGCTACTAAACATTACCATTACAGTTTCCTGCCAAATCTAGCCTTTGCCAAGGTTAGAGACGAAATTCACATCACCTTCACCAGGAGGGGGCTCAGAATACACCTCCCCCCCAACCTCAGAGTATTTTGCTCCAATTTACTTGGACCCACTGCATGGGAAAAACAAAACAGCACCTAATCATTACTCACAGTGATATCCCAAAGCTGCTGGTGCTCACCTGTCAGCAGTGAGGAACAAGAGGAACAAAAGTTCTTGCCATCCAGCAGGTTCACCACACCCAGCCCTCCCCATTGTGCTTGCATAAACTTACAACTTTTACTCAAACTGGAAAGTCAAGGTCAGAGAACAGTACCTTCACTAAAATAGGGTTCAATCCTCCCTTGTGATAAGCACTTAATTTGACATGATGAAGAGCTACAGATTGTAGCCAATCTGGAAAAAAAACCCACAACTGTCTAAAGCTCACAAGCACATGCATTGGGTAACACAGAGGAAATTTTCAGCATTCTTGTAAGGAGGCTGGGAAGCACCTCTGCTTCCAAAACTCAATACACAATACCTCCACAGAGTGAGCTGGGGAGCTTTGCATCACTGGGTGTAGATAAATGTCACAACACCTGTTTCCTGTAACAGAGCTGGTTGCAGCTGCAACATGAGTGTGTGTAGCAGGAAGAAGTCAAACAGCTACTATCCCTATGAAAAGACTGGTACAAAACCTACACACATGCATGTGGCAGGAAAGGGCTACAGGACTTTCATCTCTTCCCCCAAATCCGTCCTCTCCAATTAATAGTCTTGAAGTGATTTCTCACTGCCTTTCATGGTATGTCAGCAAGGTCAGCGTGAACTTAGAGTAGTAGAAAACTGGGGGGGGGCGTGAAAAATAGAAGTCTCTTGATCACATCCTGCTGCAGGACCAAGTGGACATCACCATAGGTTTAAACTGTCTGCAGTTTACGAAATCAGCCATCCTATTGCTCCTGCTTTAAATTTAATTTACTTTGTCCTTGAATTGCTGCAGTTTTGGTGCCTCAAGCCCTCTCAGGAATCCACTCTGTGGCTCAGCTGCTTCAACTGTTAGGTGAGAACTGCAGGCAGTTGCTCAGGCTGAGAGCTTGATGGTTCAGGAAGTCAGAAGCAGCTCTCACCACACAACATTCATTTAAGCTTTTAAATGGCATTTCTAAGCTGCAAGGGCTGTACATTGCCAATAGCTGATGGCACTTCCATCAATGACTTCATGACACTCATCATGAGACTGTAAATGTTTCCAAAGAAGTTTCTACCAGTTTCTACCACTGAAATTGTTCAGTGTAAGCTTCCTTCAGAACCTGAACTCAGACTGTAGAAGTTATTCACAAATGTGTTCCTTGGACTTTCATACTCTATTAGGCTCAGAAATCACAGCCCTACTTCAAGTATTTTGAAAGAGGGCAGTGAATTTGGGAATCATCAGGCCAAAATCAATAGATCATTGCAGATAAACAAGGTGGTGATAAGACCGAGAACAGGGCAAAAGGCTTAGAGAGGAAGGGCAAGTAAAGGACAAAAAGGAGCACATGCAATCAACAGAAAGATCAGCTCATGAAGAATTGGCACCTCAGTATCCAACTCCAATTATGAGGATAGTAGCAAGAGAGGCAGAAGAAAGAATCCCTTACCAGCATCTCTTTACCATTTGAAAAAAATCCAGCACAATCCTTGACAGAGACTGGGTCTATAAAAGTAAGGTGGCTATGAAAGTACTCAAGAAGGCTCATGTTTATGTTTATTTAGACAAAGTCAGAAGCAGCTAATTACTTAGATGAGGGAAGGGAGAGCTACCTTAAGTGCAGGAAATCAGGAAAATGACAGGACCACTGGTACTCAATGGGATGGACATGAAGACAGAAAAGGACCAAGAGCAGAAGAAGAATCAAAACTGTAGAGTAGAAAAACGGACAGACGGCCTCTGTCCCTCTGACAGGGTCTCAGTTCAGGAGACACTATATATACACTTCCATACAGGAGAGATCATTTCTTCACTTGTTTGTGGTAGCCACCCTAGTATTTTGGTAAATTCAGGAGCAAAACACTTTGCTTTTTGGCAGAAGACCGGTCACCTACTGCACCTTCACCTTTCCACAATGCTTCTAGCAGGGAAGAAGCATTTGACACTTGATGTGAAATGTTTGCAACAAAGGTCTTATGGATTAGCAACACACCTGTGCTGTTCCTAGGAAGACCACTATGGAGATACAACTTGAGTGCCAGACATCTGAACATGTTGGGAGTCCTTTAGAATGCAAAATGAAGTGGTATGTCAGCTGAGGCAGCAGACGTCCACATTTGCTCTTTCTTCCTGCATTTCTAATGTCTCACTGAAGACAACCATGGAATAACTCCTTTCCAACTGCTGCAGTGAGAGGGTTAACATGCCAAAGTGCACAATGTGATTACAGTTCCCTTCAGAGCTTTCTGACAACACACATTAGTGCAGTACTAAAATTATACCACAGTATCTCCACTGATACACTCTCACTGTGGCTGATTCTCAGGCCCGCTGGGCAAGTTAAGGGAAATTCTCCTTTTCACAGGCTTTTAACCTCCCAAATTAAGATTCTTCCATCCCTAAATAACACTGACAGTTCAGGTGATGAAGGGGCTATTAAAGACCAAGACTGATCTATGCAACAGTGACTAAAGAGAGTAAATAGTCAGGAACACTTGCAAGAGATTTGATAAAAGATACGACATCCAAAAAGCTTCCACAAGGTGGCATCCCATACCAAATAGCACTAACAGTTTAAGTCAAATTTTCTTTTTCTCCTCTCCAGAGCTCCTCAATTTTTGTGCTTTCTTCTGTGTTTTTATCTCTGTCATTCTACTGAGTAGCAGTACTGTTAATGCTAAAATTTATGCTTTAAACGTTAGGTCCCAAGCCAAATGCTTTTTTCACTCATGCTTCTTAAAAAAATCCAAAATAACTCCACTGACTTGAGACTTAATTGCATATAACCATACCAACCAAAGCTAGCTAGAATTCTAGCAATAAAATAGCTTTCCCTGACACTTTATTCTCTACCAATCTCATTTTTTATACAACATGAACACTGTAAAAATGCTCTCACAGCTATTTATTCTCACGGGATCCATCTCTCTCTGTTTGGTACAACTGAATCCTGGAGGGTGAAAGCAGAAAAAATATATCACGTCATCTTATTAATTCCTTTTTCACCATATAATTCAATAATATATGCTGCTTGGTATTTAATTGCATGAGAGTGATGGCACTGACATTCCTTCCCCAGGGAAATGGTTCAACAGCATAATAAATTTCACTGGATTTTTCTCCTCAAAACATGTTGGCTCATTTCCCTCTCATGATTAGAAATTATCATCCTGCAGGCAACCATCAAATCTCTCCTTCCCCTGGTGTTTATGTCATGAAGGTAACTGCAGAACACTATCATAAACTCAGTCACATACATGGATACACACACTCTTACTTATAGGGTAATTTACTCAAGCTATGGCACACATATTTTGAGCTTGAAAGCTCAAAAAAAGGAACATCAACTTTCCTCACAGTTTCTTCCTCACTTTGTTATTTCACTACCAAACCCTGAATTCTCTTCAGTGCCTCCAACATCTATCTGTCACCATCACTGTGCCCAGAAAACATACAGCATTCTAGGAAATACTAAAAAGACTCTCAAATGCTTCAAGAGAAATTAGAACTCCAGACAAACCCAGAGAGAGAAACCCAAAAGCAAGTCTTTCCGTGACAAGTGCTATCATCAGAGTGGGAAAAGGACTCTTTCATTTTATTCTGGATTTTTGAGCATTGTATGAACTGATACAACAACACAAACTTTGACAATAGAGCATCATATCCACATTTAGTTGCCTTAACCTAAAGACGACACAGTAAGAGTTTGCAAGACCTAGGAAAGGACAACACACATAGTCAGAGGTATGCCAAGACTGACATATTGTACAGAAGGAGATTGTGCACAGGGTTATCTAGCCTGGGAAGAATTATTAGACAGGATGTGAATGAAATATTCACAACTCTCGAGGTCAGTATGAAAACCAAACAGCCTGTCTCTTTAATCTTTTCCAATAATAGGAACAAGGGGAATATTAGCAAGCATTATGCAGTATATTATGCTTCACATAACTAAGAAGTAAATTGATAAATTATGCCATAGTTGATTAAAAGAATCAAGTATTGTGGCCACAATTGTCAGTAAGGGCTAGATAATTTTATTTATTGGTAACGGCATTTGTAGTTTGTTAGCATATACACAAATAATGACATTTCATGCTCCTCAGAATAAGATAATGCATGCAGAATCCAGCAAAACTACCAAGCAGCAAACAAGGTAGGGTAAAGAAGGGGTAGGATATACCATTCTGTTAAGGTTTATTAATAGAATAACATTGATAGACTTACCCTTGAAGTAAGTCATTGAACAGCATCAGGAAACAGGAATCTGATAAGGAAGGCACTAGCAAGATGAAAAGGGATGAGGCCATATTCTTGTTGACTTTTGCCATCATTCCATCCCATGCACACAATGTCTGATGGAAAAGCTGCACAACTAGGTGTGTGAGAGAGGAAGAGGGGAGGGAAGATTTATTCTTGACATCAGACTTTCTACTGCTGGTTAAACACCAGGGGAGCTCTTAAAAAACTTGGAATAGAACAGAGACATATAGAAACCAATACTAAGAGACAACGACTAGGGACAAAAAGAAGAAGCAAGTGTCTCAGTTTGTACCTCCATGTTAAATAACATGCCCTGGGCCATCTGTGGTCCAGTTACAGAGAACAGAAACCTCCCCACCTTCCTCTGTGCTGTTTTAATACAGGCGATCTTGCTTGAAGCAAAGATGATACAATGAAAAATACATGAAACAGCTTAAATATGGCCCCCATGAAAATGGCCAAAAGCAAAGGAGGTTTGTTATGAGGAATTACTAACAGCATGACTGCGAAAATAAGTGTCAATGCTGGGAACTGATTTCAGGACAACTGCAGTGACAAAAGGACACTCTGAATTAGGCTTTGACAGGCCTCTATTTAAACAATAAGTCAACAGGGAGATGACATGCACCAAGAGGACAAGCATGAAGAAGCCATGTGGACAAGCCGAATGCACCACCAAAGCCTAGCGCAGAAAGGTTTTTCAGGGTTCGGGTGGCTCTTAAAACCCTCCTTTCTGTTGGGGTCAGCAACATTTTGGAAAAGCTGCCAGTAATATTTTCCCTCTGTTTGGTAAGTCCTACAAGATAAAGGCTACCTATCTTAGCTCTTCTTTTCCACCACTTCTCCAAACTGACTCTCAGATCAGTCAGCGTATAGAGGAGATGAGGAAGAGAATGGCTCTTATGAAGCAGCACTGTCTTCTCACTCTGTCCTTGTTTTGTTTTGTTTTGTTTTGTTTTGTTTTCCATTCCCCCCTCTCCTTCATTTATGGTATCTTAATGAGCTCACAGGCTTCCTACGGAATCAAGAAGCAGCACGTCTTGGAAAGCAGTTTGAAAGGCTGTTCCTTCCCTCCATGGAGGAATTTTTACAGAAAACTTCTATGAGACATAAAGGTGGACATCACCTTCTTTAGCAGCTGGAAACCTGATTCAAAGACTCTTCAGATCAGCAGGAAGAGTTCACATCTTCCGTGCATTTTGGATCTGGTGCTTCTTTTGGAAGCAGTCTGCTGTGGAGATTCAAAACAGTAAGAGATACTGTTCAAAAAACCACCACCCTGTCTTCCTGTCTCAACAGACACAGCAGTCCCTGTTCTTGTTTCAGTGCACATTAACCTAAGTTTTGGAAGATACTGATTGTCCGCAAAGATTATCACCGCAAATAACAGGATTTTTCAAACTATCACAATGCATTAACTGCTCTGTTGAGAGCACAATATTAATCAAAGCGGGGGATGACTTATAGGGGAAAGGGGACTCAAAGGTCAGCAGCAGAGCCATTCCATTCATTTACTGTCAGACAGAGGTGCTCATCTTTTGCTTTTGCAGTATTCTTCCCTGAGTTACAGATCAGAATGATTGTTCTGGAAGGGGGCAGGGATGGCAACTACATGGTTTCTACCACTTCAAAACAGAGATATACTTTCTGAAAATTAAGTTTTTGGATGCCACTTGCCATCTCTGGATTTGAGTAGTTCATCCATCTCTGGAAAGGGCTGGTGCTTAAAGAAGATTTTCAGGTAAGCCCAGATAAATTTTCCTGCTCTGTCTTGATAATCCACAGGATTAATCAAAACTTAGGCTTAACAGCTGAAAAGCTCAGAGAATATCTCTTGTAAAGCAAGATCATCTTCTAAGTATGATCCAAAATATAGCAAGGACACCAAAATCTAAGAAGTTCTTCAACCATAGACTAGAAAATGAGAATGGAGTATGGAAGTGAGTGAAAATACTTAATACCTACTTAGTGATACTGCCATAACAATACGGCAAAGATTTAAACTCCTCTACAACATTCCTATGAACTGGACTTTGATGCAAGACAAAGGAATTATTTTGATGTCTCCTTTGAGTCTAGTGCTGTAACAGCTGTAATGACAGCCTGTGTGTAACAGAAAGCACAGAACTGGAGTCTGTGCAAATGCTGAACCTCCTTAATTCATCTGCCAGACAAAACAGTTATCCTCTTCTTAGAGTCATGCCCCGACAGTACTGCTGGGATGGTCCTGAAAAACTGAAATGAGGCATCAGACACTGTGATCTTTTGTGGGGCTAGCAGAGGGAGAGCTACCCTGAGGAGCATTAAATTCTGAAACTTTTACCAGTTTGTGTTTTAGGAATGTGTAAATTTGCAGCCAGAGGCCTTAAGCTTTGGCTTGGATGCTCTCACCTGGTCGCACTGGAGTCTTCAATAAAGGATGTGTTTTGCAAAAGGAAGCTGTAAGAGATGGATTTGTCAAGGACAGCTTAATCTCCTCTTTACTTAGCTGAAGGGCAGCTTGGGTAGTTTATGTTGCACATTAGGAGAAACTTTCACTGAGAAATTAGTACAGCACTGGAAGAAGTTACCAAGAAAGTGTCAAAATCTCCAGTCTTAGAGGTTTTCAATGCTTTGCTAGAGACAATCATGGCTGACCTGACCTACCACTAGCAACAGTACCACTTCGGTATGACTTGCAGAGATTCCTGCCAAGAAACAATTCTATGATTTTATAATTTCCTCAGCTACCATGTTCTTCCTAATGTGTGAAAAATCCAACAACCATGCCATTTCTAATGAACCCAACAAATCTATTACCTTTGGAAGCCTTATGGGGAAAGCTCTCATGCCCATTCTGGGGAATCAGCACACTTGGGTGTCTCCCTCAAATGCCTGTACACCAGTGCATGCAACATAGGAACAAACAGGAGGAACTGTACATCTGAGCACAGTTACAGGGCTCTGATGTACAGTTCAGATCACTGCAATCACAGATATAGCGGGTAACTCACATAACTGGAGTGTTGTGAAGGATGGGTACAGGCTCTTTAGGAAGATCAGGCTGGGAAGACAAGGGGGGGATGTTGCACCTTATGTGAGAGAGCAGTGAAAATGCATAGAGCTCTGCGTTGGGATGGGTGAGGACTCAGTCAAGAGTTATGAGTCATATTAGTAGGCAGACCAGTGTTGTAGTAGGTATCTGCTATAGACCTCCTGATGAGGAAGAAGTAGATGAGGCCTTCTTCATACAACTGGAAAAAGCCTCATGTTCGCAGGCCCTGGTCCTCATGAAAGATTTCAACCACCACAATGTCTGCTGGAAGGACAACACAGCAGGGCACGAGCAATCTAAGAGATCTCTGGACTGTGCCGATAACAATTTCCTGACACAGGTGATTGAGGAGTCAACAAGAAGAGGTGCTTTGTTGGGCCTGCTGCTTACAAACAAGGAAGAACTGGTTGGGGATGTGAAAATTAGGGGCAGCCTTGACTGTAGTGACCATGAGATAGTAGAATTCAGGATCTGTGAGGAGGGAGCCGGGCAAAAAGCTGATTGTCCACAATCCTGGACTCAGGAGAGCAGGCTTTAATCTCTCAAGAGATCTGAGTAGTACAGGTTTCAGTAATACGCAAGATAAGAAGTGACAAGTGCCCCACTCTCAGCTTCTGGCAGAAGTCGCACCCCCCTCCCAGCAGCCTCAGGGGCCACTTGCCCCAGATGTCACTCCCCTCTTTTGGTCATGTGGTCTGTTGTGACTGACTGGCCACCCCTACAGGTTTATCCAGACGTACATCAGACCTGGACAGCCCCTCCCCATACATACACAGGGAACATTATGTTGGTTTGGCCACCATTTTGATGAGGCACCATCATTTTATGGCAGGGCGCTGCCATTTCGTTAAATGTCACTGCTCTGTGATTGGCTGATGGCCGTTTCTTAACACTGCCATACCCACATGCTCTCAGGCAAGCCCTGTGATATGGTGCCTTCTTCATTTGCACCAGGAAGTGCTCAGATACAAAAATATATACATGTGTGTACAATATATACATGTATATACAACATACATAAATACATATACATTTGTTTTATATATAAAAGTAATATGTATATATACAATATATACGCAACATACATATATAAATATCTAAAGGAGTGTGCAAATATGTATAAATATATAATTTATTTACACACAGTGACTATTTTATATATAATATTTCTATATATGTATATATGCATATATATTTTTATGTATAAAAATATAAAAAACTTATAGAAATTAAATACGTATAGCCATAAAAACAGGTATAAAATGGATAACACATTCTTTAAAAAGAGCTAATGGAAAGAATAAGTAAAGTTTATAAATATAAACAAAAGTAGAAGGCTGGGTTGGTGTCCCCCACTTCAGCAGACTAGAACAAGCCCTGACATGTGTGAGGTGGGGAGAGACTGCAAGAAGGTGGAGGGGTGCCAAAAGGATGACAGGCATAGACAAGTTGAAACATGCCCAAGGGCTACAGACCCCTCCTAGGAGGCCACCAAGGGGCCCCCAGTGCAAAGCCTGTCACAGGCAAAGAGCTCAGTCCTTTGAGTGGGACTAAGAGGCTCCTGTATCTTCCCACAAAACACCAGCTTGAACTTTACCGTACAGCTGGGAAGGCCCCCAGAGCTCTCTGGGAAGTGGGAGCTGGGGCTGATGGAAATACAGTAACCACACAGCTGGAATAACATCAGCAAAGACACCATCTTTGAAATAGCACTGCAGGGTAAAGCATGGCAGCATAATCTGCAGAAAGGCTAGTATCTGTCCTTCTCCATGTTGATAGAATGTATGAGCCATCTCATTAACCCCCTTTAGCTGTTGACTCTCCAGCAGTAAGCCTGGTCTGTGACCTTCTCAGAAGGAAAACATAGCTCAAAATGGATGAAAAGCCCTGCACTTTTTCTGCAACTGGGCATCTGGCACATATTTTGGGGGCTTCTCCAGGTGTTGCTGCTAAGAAATTTCCTTTTATGGCTGACATCATGGGAGAGTTTAACTAGCTTTACCTCTACACGGATCTTGTAGAGCACCAGCTTGTCAGGGACTCTGCAGTTCCTTTATTGCGCTGTGTTTCAAATGGCGGTAATAAGAAGATGATTGAGACAGTGTTGTATGATAAGCCACAGTACATGCCTGTAAACCGCCAGCATATCTACACCATCAGCACTGAAATAAAGACTGACCAGAAAAAGCATGTCTCATTTTGCTTTGGGAAGGTGATTGTGAACCTGCTTCTTCAGCCCCAGAAGCCTCTGATATTTTAAGAAACCATGCCAAAATGGTAGTTGTAAACAATTACAGGGACCCATCTTGTACATGAATTATTTCAGATCTCAGGCTGGCAATGGTCTTCCTGGTTTTCAAGGCATTCCTGTGGTGTATGGTGCAGGTATTGGAAGTATATTCCATAGCCTGTTTAGAAGCGCTGCTAAAGATACTGCAAAAAATGTGTTTGGACATGTTTCTAAGGTTGTCGTGGGCAAGTTGGAAACGCCTTCAAATCAGGAGGGCTCAGGACTTGCTTATATTAAAAGAAAAAGCCTTGAAAGAAACAAAGCCATGTCACCCCCCCAGAGGGAAAGCCCAGCCCAGCCCTTTCAAAGAACAAGTCAGGCCAAATGCTGCAAAAGAAACAGAAAACCCAGAGAAAGAGGTCCTGATCTACTGCTAGAAAAGGAAATCTATTTTAAAAGGAATGTCTTTCATTCATGGCTGCTGAGAAGAATGCACCAAATCCAAGCTGGATTTGTCTGAAGTGTTCCAAACACAGACCAGCATTAAGAAAAGACCGTTTATTGAGGCGCCTCCACTTTCCACTATTGTGGAGTCTGCACTTCTGGACTTTTTCATAGCTGGGAATGGAGAAGATTACATAGATCTGAACAACATCCTACTGTATCTTTGCTGCAAGATTGTAAAAGCTGATAGGTCCAACCTCAGAGCCGGTGAGGCCGTGGTTCTCATGAATAACCCACTGGCCTCTATTTTCAGCCAGCTGGACGTTACGCTGGGGATCAACTGATAAACCAGAGCAACAACTGCTACACCTGCTGTGCTTTCATTGAGTTGCTTCTCAATTACAGCTGACTTGCTGTCCAAGCACTTCTCCACACGTCTGTTCTGCAAAGACACAGCTGGGCAGCAGCAAGCAGTCAGGCTGGATTACGTCAAAAATCAGGGGTTGAGTCAATGCTCGGCTCTGATGGCCCGGAGTATGAACTATTGGGACCCCTCCACAGTGATCTGTTCTTTCAAGACAAACTTGATAAACGGTGCGGATGTAAAAATTAAGCTGACATGCAGCAAAGACAGCTTTAGTTTGACGAGCTCCCTGACAGCAGGATCCTGCAAGCTGTTTATTACGTGTGCCTCGCTATTTGTGAAGAAGGTGCGGGTGGCGCCCAGACCACGTTTGGTGCACGCTGCGGCATTACGTAATGGCCAACACTAAATAGCCAGTGGACCAGGTGGGCATGAAAGAGTTCAGCATGCCGGCCAGCAATCATGTCAGCAACAAGGAAAGTTTGTTTCTGAGATGGCTTCCCAAGCTTGTTATTGGCTTCATAGATAATGATACTTTTAGCAGCAATTACGCTAAGAACCCTTTCAACTTTAAACTTTATGATACAGATTTTGTGTCCCTGTATGTGGATGGTGAACAAATGCCAGTGAAACTGCTGCAGCCTGATTTTGAGAATGGCTGCTGTGTGAGAGAATACATGCAGCTCATTCAGATGATCGGCAGCCATATGAAAGACTATCCCCTATTGGTTGACAGGAAAGAGTTCACCCATGGCTATACACTGTTTGCCTTTGACCTGTCTCCAGACCAAAAATGTGCTGATCACTATTCCCTGATTAAAACACGAAACCTGACAGCAGAAGTACACTTTGCATGGGCCTTGATCACCACCATTAAAATGATTGCGTATGGTATATTTGACAACATGATAGAAATAAACGAGCAGAAACACATGGTCTTCAACTACATGCAATGATGGACACTGAGCAGCTCTCTTGGGTTTTTTTCCCTGCAGACCCCTATACCAGAGAAGCATTTGTAGGCATTTACCCTCATTACTGGCTCCCTAGGGCCCATGTTTCTCTACAACCAGCAAGCATGCTTGTAAATATGCATCCACATAACCACCCTGGAGAGCACTGGCTAGCAATTCTCCTGGCAGACCAGAACCATGCAGAGTTTTTTGACTTGTATAGGTATCCTCCAAACAGTGCCCTGAAATCATCATGTCCTTTTTAAAATACAACACTACAGATACTGCTTTCCAGATGAAGCCACTGCAGCAACCCCTCTCCATGGCCTGCAGATACCACTGTGTTGTTTTTTTCTACATCACCATAACAAGGGGATTACCTTTTGAACAGCTTTTAAAACTGTATTCTAACAATCTAGTATAAAATGACCAGATGGTGATGTGCTTTATAAACTATGAATATGAAGCTTTCCCCATGACCAGAGCTACTCCAAATATTTTCCAAAAGATACAGACCTGCATCTCTTGTAATGATTTTCATAAATATATTCTCTAAATAAAACTTACAACTCAGCCACAAGGCTGTGTGCGTTCTTGAACCCCACCCCGACATGTTTTTTAAATGGACACTATAGACAGCAAAGGTTAAAGATTTTATGAATATTTTATTTTCATCAGTAAACTTAACAGGGTGAATCACTGGGCTTTAGGTATCTTTCTCTTCTTCGGTGGTGTGCATTTTGCTTCTTGATCCTCCTCAGTCACTTTTAGTTGGTCCAAAAGATCCTGGTTTGCTGTACGAGCCATGACAGAAGACGGGACATTTCACCACAGCCATGAATTCATAAAAACATTCCAGGTGTTCTCAGACTAGATGGCGCACAAGTCTGAAGGACGCATTGAACTAATTCAAGCAAGCTCAACCCCTTGATGACATCTCTTTCATATACCAAACTCCCCTGGTTGTTCCAAGAAGAAAGATGCTTGTGTTGCCCTAGTTTATCTAGGAGCATGTGTGTATTCTTCCGATACAGTGGGTGCACTATCCAGCACTTCCTGAACAACAGGTTGGGGTCCTCAGGAGTCTATTTTCCACTTCTGTCTTGTTTTCTTCCAGAAAACCAGGAGTCATTTTTCCCTGTCTCCTGATCACTCTGCTTCACACGTGCCAGGTACTTGTGAAGAGCTGCTGTACACACCTTAGCTTTCTTGTAGGCCACCACGCCTTGTTTCTGGAAAATGCCCCTCATTTCAGCATCCCAAGAGTGGACTTTAAAAGCTCTCATGTTTTCCTAGGGCAATGGTGGCACCCTTAGCTGCTCCAGTTGATTTGCAGGCACCAGATATCTTTTTCCCATCACTGCTTTACCAAAAGCCCCATACAAGCAAAAGAAGAAAACTTAGAAGAGGATTGATAAAGCCACTGCTTTGCTTTGCCAGTAGCTTCTTTCTTTTGAAGGACAAACTTTTCCTACTCAGGCTTTTAATGAATTTGCACCCCTTTTTCGGCACACTTACTTGGTGCGGTGTTAATGGCATGTTCCCCTTCAAGGTATTCAGGGTAGTTTCAGAAATGGCTTTTATCAGGCCATCAGAAGCTGCACAGAGTATTGCTTTTCTCTGCTGGGGTGGGGGTGGGGGGATGGCTCAACAGTTCCAGGAGGGACAGATTACTCTCCGGACACTGGAACGTCATGTTCCCAAGCGACTCTTCTCTATTTATTGCCAAACATCAGTCTTCCTCTCCACGCCTCCCCCAATATGTAAATGGCAGGCCACTCTGATGGGAAAAGACCAGTTCCTAGCCTAAAAGCCTCTGAGGTAGAATAATTTAAATCAACAACCAGGAACCCATATGGTGCCCATGTGTACCTTTGTAGCATCTTCAAACACCTCTAAAAAGAACAGGGCTTTGCCAGGATACATCTGCTTGGCTAGGGACGCAACCTTGAGCTTAACTTAAGGATTCTTAAATAACACCATGTATTTTCTTTTGAGAGTGATGGTGTGGCTCTTTTTACCCTGGCAAAAAACATTCTGGACAATGTACAGGATGCTAACGTTCCTGCGATGCACATACTTAGTAAAAGCTTTCTCATTTTTTTGCTCTCACAAGCAGAGTTCATCAAATCATCGATCACAACCATATTTACTTCATTAGGGGGAAATAAATGGTTATTACTATGACTTTCAGGTAAGTCTTCCACAAACTTGAGAAAAGGATAATTACTGAGCAGTTCCTGATACAACAGTTGCCAACAACTATAATACCACACAATACTCTCAGTCAACAGACAGCAAGCAGTTGGCATTCTTCAAAAGGCTTTTACAAAATAACTTTTCCCATAGTTGGTAGGCCCTGCCAGAATGGCTATCAGTCAGTCACTGAGCAGTATGATGTTTAACAAAGTGGCAGATCCCTGCCATAAAATGGCATCACCCTGTGACAAAATGGTGGCCAAAACAAAATGGTGGCCGCTGTGTATGTATGGGGGAAGGCCTTCTGGGTCAGATACACTTCCTGGTAAAACCAGTAGGGGGTGGCTGGTCCTGCTAGCCAATCACAACAGACCATGTGACTAGAAGAGGGGTGTGACTTCTGAGGAAAACGGCCCCTGAGGCTTCTAGGAGGCAGGCGGGGCTTCTGCCAGAAGCTGGGGTGGGGCACATGTCACTTCTTGTGTTGTATATCAGTTGTACCTGTACTACTGATCTGCTTGGAAGACTCCCATGGAATGCAGCCCTGGAGAGAAGAGGAGGCCAAGCAAGCTGTTGATATTCAAGAATCATCTTCTCCATACTCAAGAATGGTCCATTCTGACAAGCGGGGAATTGAGCAAAGGCAGCAGAAGATCTGCATTGATGAACAAGGAACTCCTGACTAAACTAAAATATAAAAGAGAAGTGTCCAAGAGGTAGAAACAGGGAGATGTGAGCCAGAAAGGATATAGAGACAGTCCAGTCATGCAGGAATTAGGTTAGAAAAGCAAAAGCCCATCTAGAATTGAATCTGGCAAGGCATGTGAAGGGCAACAAGAAAAGATTCTACAATTACATAAAGACCAAAAGGCAGCCTAGGGGAAAGATGGGCTCATTGCTAAAAATGTGACAGGGGCACTGGCGACACAGGACACTGAAAAGGCCGAGGTACTTGATGCCTTCTTTGTCTCAGTCTTTACTTGTAAGACCAGGTCCCTGAGGCCAGAGAGAAAGACTTGAGAAGGATCAGGCTATGGAGCACTTAAACTGGACATTCATAAATCCATAGGGCCTGACAGGATGCACCCAGGAGTGCCGAGTGAGACAGATTATGTCATTGCAAGGTCACTCTTGATTACTTTTGAAATGTCATGGCAATTGGGAGAGGTTACTGAAAAGACTGAAAGAAAACAATTGTCACTCCTATCTTCAAGAAGGAAGATCTAGGGAACCACACGCCAGTCAGCCTCACCTCTGTCCCTGGGAAAGTGATGGAGCAACTAACCCTGGAAACCATTTCCAAATACATGAAGAAACAAGAAGGTGATTGGAAGTAGTCCCCATGGATTTACAAAGGGGAAATCATGCTTGGTGGGTGAGGGGAGAGCTGATGATGTTTAACTCAACTTTAGTAAGGCTTTTGACTCTCTCTCCCATAATATCCTCATTGACAAGCTGGCAAACTATGGGTTAGATAAGTGGACAGTGAGGTGGGCTGAAAACTGGCTGAACAGCTGGGCCCAGAGTGTTGTGATCAGTGGCACAAAGTCCAGCTGGAGACTAGTCATAAGTGATGTATCCCAGGGGCCAATACTGGGGCCAATGCTGCTTAACCTTTTCATTAATGACCTGGACAATGGGACAGAGTGTACCCTCAGCAAGTTTGCAGATAAACTAGGAGTGCCTAACATAACAGATGGCAGAGCTGCCATCTTGGGAGACTTGGACTGGGTGAAGAATTGGGCAGAGAGGAATCTCACAAAGTTCAACAGAGTGGAATGCAAAGTTCTGCACCTGGGGAGGAATAACCTTGACATGCTGGGGGCTGACAGGCTGGAAAGCAGCTGTGCAGTGGAGGGCCTGGAGTCCTATTAGACAACAAGCTGACCACAAGCTACGAATACAACCTCATAGCAAAGAAGGCCAACAGCATCCAGGGCTGCATTATGAAGAGTGTTTCCGGCAGGTTTGCGGGATGTGATCCTTTCCCTGTACTCAGCACTGGTGAGGCCACAAGTGGAGTGCTGTGTCCCGTTCTGGGCTCCCCGGTACAAGACAGACATGGGTGAATATGAATAAGAGAATGGGTCATCTTTCATATGAGAAGAAGCTGAGAGAGCTGGGACTGTTTATCCTCAAGAAGAGAAGGCTCAGGGGGATCTTATTGATCTGTATAAATACCTGATGAAAGGCAATGAAGAAGAGGGAGCCAGGCTCTTCTCAGGAGTGACCAGTGACAGGACAAGAGGCAATGGGTATAAATTAAAACATAAAATTCTACGCAAGAAAAAGCTGCCTTTTTTTTTTTTTTTTTTTCCAAAACCTGACTAGACACTGCCCACGGTAACCTGTTCTAGCTGACCCTGCTTGAGGAGTGGGGGCAGACCAGATGATCTCAACAGGTACCTTCCTACCACATCTATTCCCTGATTCCATTAAGGAGATACGCTCTCAGATCTCAATCAATAACTATATTCCAGCTGTATTCTCTACTATGCACACACACACTCTCTTTTTTTTTCCCCAGTACCCAGTGTCTGCCTGAACAGGTAAAGAATAAGCCCCCTCCATTATTCACAGCTTATGTCCAACACAAGCACAGCCCTGATTTGCTAATGATTGTCATTAATTATTAGGTGGTAAACATCTTGCTCATTAAATTCCTACGTGATAAATTGCCAGTAGTTAAAACATAAATGTGGAAAAAAGTAGCAATGAAAGGGACTTGGAGAGACTGGAAACAAAGGATAAACTTAAAGGAAACATACACCTGCAGAATGATATTCCCAAATACAGACTTTCTATAGGATGATTTGGAAAAAGTTGATATAAAAAAGCAAAGTGTCAAAGCAAATGAAACAGTACTTTGAACTGCAGTAATTCTTCCCCCAAAACTTTTGAGTGGCATGCACAAAGGCAAGAAAGAGAAACACAACAAAACTGTCCCTGCCTGCAGCTGGGAAAGGTCAAATTTAGTTGTGCAAATGTCAGCATTATCATCTTTTTGTATATAACACACAATGCCCGAAGTGCAGTAGGTAAGAAAGAAGACTGAACATTTGAAGGGGATTCAGAGATGATGTACGAAGAAAGATTAAAATGTGTACAACATAGTTAAGTGATAAGTTAAACTCAGAGGGCAGGGAGGAGAATGGGGGCAGAATTTGGAAACAGTATTAGGTCTCTAAGAAAAAAAAGATTAGAAATTATAGATCAACTACAGAGACTCCTGAAATCAGAAGGACTGGCAGGACCCTAGTCATTCATCTGCTGGATGGAAAAACACACAAAGACCAAATAGAGTTCAAACTATCATAGATAACTTATATAAAATCCAGAGGGTAATTAATATAGAAGAAGGAATTACGTAGTCACTCCACAGAGGAGACCTGATCAGATGAGTATTTAACATGTAATTCATAAAGGCTATATAATTTGTAAAGGTTATATAATATATATATATATATAAGATAATATAATATATTTCATAATTTGTAAAGGCTATATAATTCATAAAGCCCATAAAGGACTTGTAATTTCTACAGAAACACTAACCTTGTGCATATATTAGAATACGCAGTTATGCTGTCCTTGATAACAGACTTGATAACAATAGCTCGTTTAAAATATAGTAACTAACCATTACACATCATCTTCATATTAAATCACTTTCTCATTAGTAAGCAAGGGGATAGGAGCAGAACAACTCTCAAAGCAATTCCTCATAGTGAATGAAAATCCATCAGCCTAACAAAGCAGTTCTGAGCATTAAGCCCTATTTGCTAAACACACATAACTGTAAAGATATCTTTCTGAAATGCAAAGTTTGGGGATTAAATTCAGTCTCTCTAATTCTTGCAAGTGAGACTATATACACAGACTTTAAACTGAAAACAGGCAGCAAATTGCAATGCTGTCTTTTAATGCCCCACTTTTTGGAGCTACTTGTCAGAAGATGTAAGTTTAGAGCTTTTCCCTATGTAATATCATTAATTCAAAAATGGAAATCTGTCATGATTTAAAAATGCTTTTATTTTATTTTCCTAATTATTCCCATAAAGTTAATTTCATTTGAAATGAGAATCCAATCTGAAAACCAGCCGGACAGAAAGATCTCCTGAATTCACCTGCTCCATAGAAACATTCAGATCTGAGTTTGATAGCGAAAGAGGATACATGTTGCTGCTTAATCCCATTAAATTTGCAGAACAGAAAGAGAACTGAATTTTGTTCTTCCAGTTCTTGGAATAATTAGAAGAATATTTTACTGCAATCCCTAATCCCTGTGCAAGCATAACGAAGTACAAGATTTGTACATGTTAGCAACCATGATTTAGCTAATAAAAATATTTTGATTTGTCTCATTATTAAAACCTCTTTCCAAAAACATTTGATTCACAGACTCAAAACCAGCACTCAAGGCTTTGGAAGCTGGAAGGAGACTTCTCAACTACTTTTGTAGATACCAGCAGGAAGAGACAATTTTACCAAGACAGTTTTCAGCGTAACAATATACCTGCAATAGCAAACAGCACATCTAAATCACAGTGCAAATTCCAGTATATGAAAGCCCCAAGAGAAATGTATCAGCCAAGAAAGGAAATCCTATTTTATTCCACTGATAGTAGAGAAAAAATCAAATGGAGTCACGATCTGTTGAGTTCCCCCAGTGCTCGAATTTTAGAGCAGCTGCATTAAAGGCTTTTGAAAACAGAAGTGTATGGCTGTTTAAAACTATATGCTAAATTCATATGTTATGTATTTGCACAAATGCAGGGGCATGTATCTGCAGTACCTTCTTCTGAGATGTATGTCCCCACCTATTTATTCATGGACGCTTTCTGCCCCACAAGGAGCACAGTCAGATTCTGGTCAGTCCACCATCAAGCATATATTTACAATGTTTAGCATTCACTGGCATAACTTCATGAAATCTAGGCACCTCTGTTGGTCACGTGTTATTAATCTGTCTCTTTTTTCCTGAGCCAATTCTCCTGAAGCCTCTTTATCCTCTGTTTATTTTAATCACAGCTGCTTAATTCTGTTCTGTCTCTTAATACCAAATAAAAGCAGTAGTAACAAAAAAAAATAAAAATCAGATGTTTCAAGGACATGGAGGGGGAGGGCAACAGTCAGCAACCCTCATCCAAATTTGTCTAAAAGGACTGAGGACCTTTCCAGCCCCAAAGAAGTTACCATGACTTAAGATGCTCTCTTGAAGATGTACTACAGGGCACAACCAAGAACACAGTGTCTCAAACACTTAGTGTTCTCCATCAGCTCAAAAGATGCTAATAGGGGCTTAAACTACATTCTGCAAATCCACTTGTATCCTTCTCTTTCAGCTGTTGGAGGCACGTCTGAGAGAAGATGCAAGGAATCAATGTGAAAAAACTACCTACAGGAGATATTTGTAAACCAATCACTGTATATGTGTGAAGTAAGTCTTGTGGTAAGTAAGTTGGACCACCATGAGCATTTTTCTCTTGGTCAATTTGTATGTTAAAACAGCACAAAACTCTAGAGGATTCACTCCCCTCTCTAATTACGACATCTGGCATCACTGATACCTGACTAGGGAGTAAAACTGTCTTTCAGTTTTACTTATTTTATGTCAGATAGTAGCATGGCTTCCAGTTCCCAATGACCTTGTATTGTTTAAGCTTTCAGTACAACTAGCATGCCAATACTAAAATACAACAGACAACAGGAACAAAGGCAGGAAAACAAGTTGTTTGCCCTCAGCACTATCTGCTCTTCTTGGTATCGAAGTACAATTTTGTGATTAAAAATAGTAATGATAATAAAAGGATAAATGGTTTTTCTCAGCATTCATTAGGAAAAAAATAATCAGTAACTATATTAGATCTACCAGAGGAAAAATTGCATTACAACTGACTAATTCAGTGCAGATTTAATTTTTCTTTGGTAGTATTCAAAGCTATCCTACCTCCTTCCATTAGTATGTTCCATTTTGAATCTACTACCTGGCAAATAACATCTCCCTGTGGACTGGGAACACCTCCTACATGTTCTTAAATACTCTGGCAAGAGATCTTCTATTAAAAAGATGTTATGTGTTATCCATCCATTGCCTGGATCATCTGTATCTTGTTACTGTCAAAGACTTAAAAAATCTAAGGCAAGTTAAACCTTCCACCTGCAGCTTGCTGGAAATACTACAAGGCTGAACCTGATTCTCTTCAGAGAGACTGTTAATAAGGACTGACATTATAAAGGGGACAGATAAATAAAAAGGGGTAGGAGAGCAGCCATGTGCTACAGTGAGGAGAGTTATAAGCATCAGAGAGTAGGCAGATGACTTGTCAGTTAAATGAATCTCACTTTCCCCTTCTGTCCAGGGATCTGTGTTAGGGAAATGAAAAACAGGCAATTACACTGTCTCAGGAAGAAACTTGAAAATTCAGTAAGAAAATTCAGCCAGTTACAGGTGGACAAATATCTTTGCTACGCCAAAGCAAACACAGGACAGTGGCATTAGACCACTTAATAAATACAGATGCATGCTGCAAACTGTCTTTGAGTCCTGCACTGCTTCCAAGAGAAAAAACATTTTAAAAGCTTTCATTGACTTGTCTGAAAGGAGACTGAGGACTACTTATTGTGGGAGAAAGAAAAAAAGGAAATGCTCCAATTCTTTTCTAGAATGTTTAACAATATGTTCCCGCCAAACCCACTACAAGAAGAAGGAAACTGCAGAGAAACAGATGCCAGAATGGTTTAGTTAAGGGAGTACTGAGGTCAGGTCTGATCCTGCTCAGTGTTGATTAACTTCCATGGTCCAGCTACCATCAGAGCAAATCCAGCTTCCCATTATATCTGCCTGGATATTTAAAGATACTCCTTAGTATTCCCAGAGCTTTCATTCACAGAGCCTTCATATGGAAGGAAGGATCAGCAAAGACCAACCTTAAAACATTTAGGAATTAGCTCGCAAAAGAGAACTGTGTCATAGGACTTCTTCAGATTCCAATTCTGCCACATTAAAATAGGCAGAACTGAAGTAACGAACAGAGTATTGCAAAAAGGATGAGAAAGATATGGGGCTGCTTTACCACCATTATGCTATTTTTTTCATATAGCATGACGAAACAATCTTCATATCAGAAAAGCTAGGCAAGAAGTCACTGTTGCCAGATAAGAGCTGTGATGTTATCTTGGTATCTGAAATGTTGGGGAGAAAGCAACTGGGACAAAAGAATGTCTAGCAACCAACTCTAAACCTCAGCAATGATTAACAGCTCTTGCAATTACTGTAACTAACAAGTGAGTATTCATGTGTGTATATATTTTAGTCTTCAGACAGGCACTGCTAATAAAACAGACAGCAGTTTGTGATGCAGTGATTTCAGAAGAATAGAAGGAGATAAACCTAAAAGGGGCAGCCCTAGAAAAGGTGAGAGAAAGCTACTAGAGCAGGAGGACAAACAAGGCCATAGGAGAAGTGGAAAATAAGCTCATGATCTCTTTTTTCCACAAGCCAGACTGAGGAGGAACTGGGTCAGCAAAGAACAATCCAAGGCCTTAAGGATTCACAACTGATAAAATAACTTCAAATACTAACATGAAGGGACTCTGCAAGCAGTACTTATGACAATGACACCTGATCTCCCTGATACCTAGGGAAAAGTGCAAGGAGTGGCTGGCTTATCTGTGTTTTAGATTGTCCTTTCCCTACTACACGTTCGGTCCGCTAACACGACGAATGGATGAAATATTTCAGGTGGCAGTCATTCTGTGTTTTCTGTGCCTTTAACAATCTAATTGAATCTAGCGTGAAGGAGAGAAAAGTGCTTCCTGTTGGAGTCCATTTGAACTGTAGTCTTCCCAAAGACAAATGTGCTGGACATAAATGTACAGAAAAACACTGGACTCTAACAGAAATTTACATTCTCAAAAATATCTTAAAAATAACTTGATGTACAATCTGTAAGGTAAAGTTACAGGTCTTGATTCCCACTGTAACACAAAGAATCATTGGGTTTGTGCAAGTTCTCCACAGACTTCCCATATATTCTCATTTTTGGGGCTGGATCAGGTTCACAGAAAATACTAGCAGAATTAAGGAAGACTGAGACTGGTGTTGGCTCATCCATCCCTTTCTTTCAGTGAGCCTCTCTGTCCACCACACAAGCTCAATAAAGACAAAAAAGCTGCTGTTTTGACAGCATTACATTTGAACATCCTGACAAGACTGCAGTGGTCACAGCTGGGAAGTACTGGGACTACAGAAGACAGTTCCATCCCACTGTACAATTCTCTGACAGATTTCTTTGTATCCACTTCTGCACAGATCAGAACAGTTATGGAGCTTTTACACCAGCCAGACTAAGAGGAGTAAATGTGGTTTGTTTTGCAACTTAAATAAAATTCAACAATCAACAGAGAAGGTGATTGCTGAATGAGCATCAGTAGCACAGAACAATTTCCCATAACTCTTTTGTTGACAAGAATTACGAAGTGTTCTGAGTGCTTGCTTTTTACCAGAAAGAGCAATAAATAAATTAACTAGTGGTAACAATGTTGAGGGAAATATATCCTCAACAACTCATGCTCATTTAACTATGGCTTTGCACTCAAAATTATTTTGGTTTACTTTGTGCTTTTACCTAAAACCAGTTTCATAATGTGACTGCAGTTAAAAATGCCCCATCAACAATCAATGAAGATAACAAAAAGCACATTTCATTATAAAATGTTCCAGAGTATGATAAAAAAAGCTTTTGGACACAACATCATGTAGGACATCTCCCAGTCTCTTATTTCTGCTCTGCCACTTTCACACACGTGAAAGTCAAAATGTACCAAATACCAGAAATGAAAGGTAAAATACAAGCCCTGTCTCATGGGCATATTTTACTACTTAAAAGCCCCAACTGCTGGTACCAACACACTGATACTAGCAGCAGCATCACTATTTGAGAAAATCACTATGAACCTACATCATATGCACACAGCAAAAGAAGAGCAGTATTCAGATTCTGTAAGGGACAAAAATCTGTGCCCACGAGATTCATCTGGGTGTGATGCAGTGAGACTACTCCTAAGGACTCAAGTGTTCCATGCCCACACTGAATCAATGTAATATTTCCTATGTGTGATTCTTCCCACATGCAAAAAACCCCAGCAGTTCTTCAGACTGATTTATTTATTTATTTTAGCTCGCAGGAGTGAAATACATCCTCAACAACTCATACTCACTTGACTGTGGCCTAAAAAAAGCAAATTTTTCTGCCACAAAAGACGTAATGAAACCTGGATTCCTATAGATTTGTGACTCAGGATTGGATTCTCGGCTTTCTGATCCATTGTGAACTAATGATGTCTGTTAATGCTTGCCCTCTTAGAGGGCACATAGAAGAACTTGCTCATGTGTGGATTCTCTGGCATCTAATAAAGTTGGAGCTCATGCTGCAGGCTTCTTCTAAGGGAAGCAGGGTCTGTGTCCACTACCCAGTCACATCTTCAGTTTTATTTCCGTCCCTGCAGAATTCATTAAAATGTAAATTATGTTCTACTGAAAAAAACACGAGACTCTTAATGGAATTTCATCCATTGCACTATGCAGATATCCAGAACAGATAACCACTTTGAGGTAGTCATGATACACAGTGCAAGTCAGTCTCAAAGGTCATCTTGAAAAGTAAACACACTAGGTTTGATTTTTTTCTTATCTCAAATGCTATTTGTTTGGTTTATGGACACATGCTTGACTCAAAAACTTAACAGATGGAAGGAATTAAATCCTTCAAGTATGGCCTAAAAATACCTCCCATTTCCCTACCTCTAATTCTTTACTAACAAGTTAACTGTCCCTTGAGCAGTTTTTTCCTCCCATTTCTGCAGTTCACCTGTAAGTAATCTATCAAGAAACCAAACATCTTAGGTACAGAGTAGGCTGCTCTTTTAGTAAGTCCAGACTACCTTCCAGTAATCTCTCTGGCTCGCCTGTTACTAAGAACAAGCTACCTGATGCACTTACCCTGGTGTCAGAAATAGTTAATGAGAAGAAAACCAATGAATTATGGTAATAGAGAGTGACGTATGAACCACTATTTTAAATATATTTATTCCAAACAAAGGATTCATCGCCCTTCTTGGTATCTCATCCAACTTTGTTATGAAAAAAAATTAACTGATAAGAACCTAACAGGAGACTACCCAGTAGCCATTCTACATCTAGAAGCACAACTGCAATGTTACATTACTTCAATTTTTACCCAAGTCAACTGTCTTAGCTGTCAAGCTATGAATATATTCTGTAGCTACAGAATTGACTAAACTCACACCTGCTAATGGCAAATGTGACTTCATATTTTCATACTCTAATAATGAGACTCAAATGGAACTACTTGATTACAAAAATTATATCCATGATGAAGAGAAATACAAATATTTTCAAGTTATTCCTCAGCAAAAAGCCTCACTACCCTGAAGCTAAACTTCTAAATTTAGGGCTGTATTGCCTTCAAGAGGGAGCTGACTCAAGAACCAAAACCAAAGAAATAAACAAACCTCTTACAGAAGCCTCAATCCACTGCATGGAAAGCTTCAGCAACTTACACAGGAGACCTCAATTCAAACCCCTACCGCTGGCAAAACAGTTAGAATTTCTCTGTCTTATAATTTTATGTATTTTCTAAGGCACTCTAGTTAAAACTCTCATCATCCTGGGCTGCCTGTATAGAGAAACACGCACACCTTCAGAAAAAGACTCATGCCACTTAGAAGTAGTGTTCATTTTGGATATGCAGAAAGTGGATAACAGCATCCTACATAGCCCACAAGCACAGACAGAGATGATTCACATATACAAGTTTTGCTGTCTTTAAATTAAAGCTGTGGCATAAAACTGCAAAGCTATATTGCAAAACATCTATCAGGTGGAACTAGAATTGGAACACACTCCACTTCAGAATGCATGCTGATCTAAACCACTGAAGGTAATCTGTATTCCACCTCTACAACTAACACGACTCATGCAGATAGACAGATAGATATAAAACAATATAGTACAGTTCTAATGGGATGAGACTTTGTGTAAAACAAACTCGTATGAATTGCATTTGGACTCTCCCATCCACCTTTTAATTCTTCCCATCAATCTGGACACTATATACAAATTAGCCATTAATGGGAGCAAAGTCATTATTCTATTTAAGTACTGTGATTTAAGAAAGTCATAAACCTTCTATTGTTTCTGAAATACTGGATTCCCCATCTGGACAATTAGATAATAACACTTCTCTACCCTAGAGAGGTATTTTCTTTCTATAATTACAAATATCCTTATGAGGAAAGCCAAACAACTAAAGCACCACAATAAATCAGGGAAAAGCTTAGAAACAAAACTAGAATACACAGAGTATGAAATAAGAAAAACCTCTCCATAGAATCATAGAATCATCAAGGTTGGAAAAGACCCTTAAGATCATCGAGTCCAACCGTTAACCTAGCACTGCCAAGTCCATCTATACCATGTCCTCGAGCACCACAGCTATCCGTCCTTTAAATACCTCCAGGAATGGAGACTCAACCACTTCCCTGGCCAGCCTGTTCCAATGCTTGACCACCCTTTCGGTGAAGAAGTTTTTCCTAATATCTAACCTAAACTTCCCCTGGCGCAGCTTGAGGCCGTTTCCTCTCATCCTATCGCTTGTTACTAGGGAGAAGAGACCGACCCCCACCTGGCTACAACCTCCTTTCAGATAGTTGTCGAGAGCAATAAGGTCTCCCCTCAGCCTCCTCTTCTCCATGTTATCACCCCACACATTACACTTTTTTGTGTGCATTTTTTGTGTTTTTTTTTCTACTTGTATGGCACTTCCGTAGTTTCTACAAACTTTGAGCATAGAATCCCTCAAGAGGTAAGCCATATCTCTATTTTCAGTTACGCTAGTTACCTTCATGAGCCTTACACTGGGAATCATCTTAAAGAACCACTCCTCACTGAGAACAATTTCTGCGTGGCAGTCTTTCACTCCCTGGATTTTCTTGATGCTTCTCTTCTCAGTGCCACTTTGTGTTTCTGTATTTTGGCCCATTGTTTCCATAGCTTAAACTAATGTTCAACACTAGCTATCAAGAGTCTAGCAAGGTAGTTCCTTGATACCAATGATGGTTTCACTGGCTTTACACAAGGATGGGTACATGCAAGCCATGTGCATGGATGAGGCCTGCGGAGCCATGAAAAGTCTCTAAAATAAAGTAAAACATGACTATAGGCTCCTAAATCCATATTTGGATATCTTTGTGAGTTCAAAACACAAAGGAAAGAATACTCTCTTTTAAGTTTTCTTGGGAAAACCCCGAACCATTTCAGGCTAAACTCATTCTAAGCCTGGACTCACCAACATTTTTCCTCTGATGTATATTTTTGCCCAGAATGATGTTTCACCCTTATGAAGTCAGTGGGAATACACGGCTGTACACAGCCTCCAAAAACAGCTAGTCTTTTACAAAAAATAGCAGTTTACTGCTGTGAAGGAAGCATGCTTACTTGTCTTTATTGGCTGCCACAAGATACCTCAGTGTGCATGTAACAGGACTATTGGATTCTTTGGAAGGTGACAACTCCTAACACCCACTATGTGGAAACGTATTTGTTTATACAGCTCTACATGACAACAGGTTTTGAACACTCAGTGTCTTAAGGTATATATCCTTCTATGCTTTTAGTGATCGACTTGCATAGCACAAATTCAGCTGCCTAGAAATGGCAATTTCCAGAGTCAGACGTTTATTGATCTTCAGCTCCTCACAATTTTATCTCTGGGCTTCCTTTCTGGACTTCCTTCCAAGCCTGGTATACCTGGAATGTCCTTTCCCACATGAGTTTGCCAAGTCATCAGTCTTTATGCATTACAGCCCATCTGGAGGGACCTTGGGTTGTGCTGAGGCTGCTCATTTACTACCGTAAATAGACCTGAGAATTATCTCTGATTATGCACAGACAACATACTCAACAAGGCACAAAGATACATCACAGAATCACAGACCAGTTGAGGTTGGAGGGGACCTCTGGATGTGATCTTGTCCAACCCTGCTGCTCAAACAGTGCCACCTAGAGTCAGTTGCCCAGGACCATATCCATGCAGCTTTTGAGTATCTCCAAGGATGGAGACTCCACAACCTCTCTGGGCAACTTGTTCCAGTGCTTGGCCACCCTCACAGTAAAAAAGTGTTTCCTGATGTCCAGGTTTTGCCCATTGCCTCTTGTACTGTCACAGGGCACCACTAAAAAGAGCTTGGCTCGGTCTTCTTTGCACCCTCCCTTCAGGTATTTATATACATTGATTATATCCCTGAGCCTTCTCTTCTCCAAGCTAAACAGTCCTGGCTCTCTCAGCCTTTCCTCATATGAGAGATGCTTCATTATCTTAGTGGCCCTTAGTTTGACTCTTTCCACTATGTCCACATCTCTCTTGGGAAGCCCAGAACTCCAGGTGTGACCTCACCAGTGCTGAATAAAGGGGAAGGGTCACCTTCCCTCAGCCTGCTGGCGACACTCCTCCTAATGCAGCCCAGGATACCATTAGCCTTCTTTGCAGTAAGGGCACATTGCTGGCTCCTGTTCAACCTGGTGTCCACCAGGATTCCCAGGTCCTTTTCTGCCAAGCTGCTTTCCAGCCAGGCAGCCCTCAGCACGTACTGGTGCATGGGGTTGTTCCTCCCCATGTGCAGGACTTTGCACTTCTTGTTGAACTTCATGAAGTTCCTATCAGCCCATGAAAACCATCTCCACATCATGATTATATTTTGGTTGAAGCAGAAGGAACTCACCTGAAGCTAAACTGGGGCTCTCTGTAGCTAAAAGCACGAGCTGGTACATATTTTGAGCTAAACAGTAAGGGCCACCAAAGGGGCCTTAAGCAACTTGTTCTTCCTGAAAAGGCACACGAGACAGGTCTGTCACTCACATACAATCACTCTAATGGCTTATGCAGCCCATTAAGAGTTCATAATCTGGCAAGCATAAGAAGGCAGAAGACAGAAAGAAGAGCTGCCAGGAGCCACATCTGAAAGCTTAAGCAACACATAAACAAAATCTCCAAATCTGCAAGAATGGCAGTGTTAAAACGAACTGAGAAAAGCAGTTCTACCTATATCAAAGGGCTGTGTCATTCTACCCATATGCTGGGACTGGTTACCTTCTTATACAGCCAGGATACCCTGTTAACACATATGAATCTTGAGTTTCCTTTACTAGGTCTGTAGAATTCATAATAAAGCTCCAGTTGCTGACTTTAAATCTGTGCAGTGTAATCTGCCTTCATTAGACTGCCTGTTATGATACAAGCATTCTGGGGACATTTTCTTACACAACATCTCAGTACTGACTTGCCTCACACAATATATCTGATTGGAAAATATAGCTAATCCTAAACTGCAAGCTGTGCTATAGGTTTTAATACAAACATGGATTACATGAACATATTGACTAAAATAATCTTCCAGCATAGAGGCAGCCATGGGATTTTGACCTTTCCAGTCTCTACCCAGAAAGCTTTCCAAAAATTCTTCCCGTTCCACAAGTTAAAATAGCTTTTGCTTCAGCTGGAACACCCAAAAACACAGGCCTTGCTCACCCACCTTCCTATAGGCTTCCATCGCTTTTGCCACATACATCAAAGAGAAGCTACACTGGCCTTCAGTTATTGTTGCCAAGTGTGAAATCCATCCAGCAAGACCTTAAAGTCAGGAAAGACTTATCTAATTTCCAATTTGACTTTATATGTGCTGACATGTTTCTCCAATTATCCTCTGACCTCATACACATTACAAAAACACAGAACCCTAAGCAGCGATCGCTTTGCCATTCACAATACATGTCTGACTGGGGCTTGAGCCCTGTGCCTTGCCCTCATTAACTCCTAGCTCATGCTTTTCTGTACAAATTAGAATACAACTGAACACACCACTCAGCTATAAAATGGAAGGCAATAAAAAAATGAAGTTGGTGCTAGGTTGTGAATAATCCTCTACTCCTGCGTAGAGTCAGAGCATTTAGCTCAGACCACCTGTTATTTAAGTTTAATGTTTGCATTTGCAGCAGGCCTGATCTGAGGAAAAGCAAGTAAACTCTGCAACAGCAACTAACATCATCACCTCCCACAGATTAGCAGCTGGTATTCTTGCATGGCTTAGTATCTACCTTGCGTTTAAAAGGCAGTTCAGCCACCTGAAAGAGGCACAACTCTTGTCTGTCCATCTGCTTTAGGAGAGAGGTGAAAGGGGATCAGAGTGCTCAACAGTTTGAATGAGTCTGTAAACTATTAAATAAAAACAAGTGCATAGAACAATGTATGTTAAAAAGACTCACATACCTGCACTCTAGACACGAAGTCTAGCTTTGCTTACTCTGAATATAAGACTATGAATGGCACATGGATTGAAGCAATGACAGCTGGAGAGAGATCCCACCACTCTCCCCAGATGTGGAAAAGGAACACTCTGCTATGTCTACTAGGAACCTTTTGAAGTGGCCTCTGTTCTCAAAAAATGCTTTTCTAATGGATCAGGATCAATGCAGATTGATTTAAGTCACAGCAATTTAAACCACCAACCTGAATCATAATTTAAATCAAAAGCAAGAAACTTTGAATAAGTCATGGATTTTAACTCTTCATTGCTTTTGTATCCTTCACTCAGCTTCCTTCCATAGATATTTAATTCATCTTTTTCTCAGGCCAGAAGAGAATCTATGTTTATACACTCAGTCATCTTTTGTTGTTACTCTGTTAGAAAGCAGTGAATGATATTGATATGTTTTTATTTCCTTTTCTTTCTTTTTTTTTTTTTTTTAATTCATGGTAACTGAATTTTGGTAGAAATTGGAATTCAATCAAAAGCCACAATAAAACATTTCAAAAATATACACTATTAGTTACACAACACTACATCTATTGTGCTGTATGGATAAGAAACCAGGAGAACTGCCAAACCATAGTTTTCATTTTAAATGGATTTATTTAACAGTGGCAGTATTACCTGTAGTTAATGAACCGAGCATTTCTGATGACCAAACTCTTTAAAGATGTAGAAACTGTAGGTCTTATATGCTAATACCTCATTTTCTTTATGTGTTCAAAAATAGAAAGCAAGTTTATCTGCTTTTTCAGCTACCGATTTTTCAGTACTGAATGAACGAGATGTGGAGAAGAACTAAATGAATAATCTGAAATGAAAGCTACTGCTGTCAAAAACTGGTTTAGGCTTTCAGTCAGCCTTGCTTCCAGCTGCTAACACTTCTACCAGTTTTTTTGCTTGCCTTCTTTGCAGAAATTGACAGCAAGTATCCATTTTTTGAATATTTTTATTTAACTTGCATTTTCAGAGATTATAGTCATGAAATGGATTGTCAAGATTTCAAACAGGTTTAATTTTTCAGAAGGAGTTAAATGGAGTTAAATTAAAAGGTCTCTTATCTTTCTCCTTCAGCTTAGAACACAGACTGTTAACAACTAGCAAAAACTGGAGAGGACTCTCTTGCCAAAGCATGAAGAATTCTAGTAATTCTTTACGCTGTCTTTATTCTTTCAAGTTCTTCTCTTTTTCAAAGAATAAAAATTATTTTTACTTTCTTCTTTATTTTAAAAAAGCCCATCGCCAGTAGTAGTTTGTGCTGGAAGGGCACAAAGATAAGAGATCAGATGCTATAAGGATTCACACTGCAGTAGGAATGGAACAATATCTCTTCATACCATGGTCAAAATAGCAGCATGAAATGAATATCACATGCAAATTCACTCAGCCCTAACAAACAAGGAAAAATATTTCCATAAAAAGCAGCAAACTGGGAATAAGAGTAAAGACATTAGTCCATGCTGGTTCTCTAGACACCGTGGTCTATTAGGCTCCACTCTCACTGTTAGAACAGCACTGTTTCAGTTTGCTCATGTGTTTTTGTCCCAGACATAACTGTGATGATTTTGCAGTCTTACCTTGCAAGTTACTGTCTGTCCGTTAAAAATGTAGCCAAACCAAATGCTCTAGAAACACCGTAGCATTTCCACAAGTTAGCATTCAGTTCATTCACCAATCAAGTGAAAAGTCCTTCCTTCTTCCCCATACTGCAAACATTCTTGCTATTTCCATTTTTTCATTTTGTTTTTTAATATATCCATTCCAGATCCTGCATTAACCAGAGATTTACATATGCTCCCCATATGTAAATAAACAAGAGCATGAAACAGTGTATTTTATGTGCAAAAACATGACTCATTTTGATCACAGAGCCTCTGAACCTGAAAAACCCAGTAACAGAGACTACTTGGGTGAGATTTCATAAGGGACTACAAAGCTTGTACTTCATAGTGAGAACAAAAATAATGAAATAAACAATTCTTTGCTTTTGTAGAATTCTTGCATTTGTATCACTATTATACATATCATTTTACTAGTTAAGGTATCTCACTTTCTTAATTTACATGTCTGATATTAAATAATTGGTTCTGGCCATATGAAGCAGTGTAAAAGCTGTGACTACAGGTATGGTCAGAAACGGAAGGGGAAGAAAATGGAAAACTCCAACTGACAGTTCCATTATGCCATTATTAACCAAGAGAACACTATAGATTGTACTGGCTCAGCATGTGTGAGAAGAAAAAAGGGGCACATAGATGAAAGACCTTGTGTTTGTTTTCAAATAAAAAAAAATAATCGGAGTTGCATAAATAAATCTTCAATACCCAGCTTAGCAAAGTAGCAGTACATAATTGAAAATGACACTCATTTGTTTCGCAGCATTAATGGAAGGTGTAAAATGAAAATTCCTATGGTTTATCAATGTGAAGTGATAATTTTACTTCACAAGTTTTTGTGGAATGTTTCCTGGAGGCACACATTTGATCCTGAGATGCACCACTCCTTTCACCCTAAAAAAGACCATCAGAATCGTCTGGCATATATCCAGCACATTTTAGACACTAAACTAAACCAAACCTCTGTGATGACCTCTAATACTTTTCTTCCCCTTGTCTATTTCTCTAAAAGTAGGTAGGGTAAGGCTTGCACCATCCTTAGCACTGAGAGAATGAGAGCAATTTCCCTTTACACAGTTTAAAATAGAAATACAAACCTTGCCAGAATGATTTGAAAGCATTGGCAGATGGATGAAATATTTCTAAATCTGCAACGTGTAACATTTGGCAGCTAGCATGACTACTGAACAGCTGACTTTTATGCAATGACATTATTAATTATATCTTCCTTGCCAAACAAGCATTGTAACTGAGCCTTTGCAATATTCTTTCATTATGCAGTTCATGCACGTCTGCTAAACTGATCATATGGTAAGCAATGTAGCTGTCCTGTCCCATGCCTACTAAAAACATCAGTTTGATCCAGCCAAACTACCATCTGACTGCAAGAGCTACTATATATGGGCCAAAGACAGTGTGGTAACCAGAAGGTGGTATGTTCCACCTGTCTCATCAGACATGGGACAACAGCCATTCTCAACATTATTCCTGGCTTGCCAAGACCACCAACAATGCAGGACAGTCATTCATGCCTACTGACTAATTTGCATAAAATTTGCCTGCAGGCTGAAATGTCTTCATTTTGGACATTTTCTGTTTAAGGATTTTTTAAAAATTGGAATCAGCAGAAACATCTCAAAAGTCCATGTATGCCTGCAGACATATATTAACTGAGCTCAGATGTGCAGCATGCATAATTAACTCAATGAAAAGCCAGCACTTGTTTCAGGAAATGGAAAACCTGGCAGAAGCTATCACACCCCTAATCCTTACTGCCCTGAGCCTCAACATTGTGCAAACATGGTGATCCTTCGCACTTCAAGCTAACATTAGAAATACTAGATAGAGGTATAAGTGTCTGCAATACTAAATTCCAACAGAATACTCAAATATTCACTGTCCCAAATCTCAACAGCCACTCATACACAGCAGTCATGTTAACCTATCCCTTTGACTTCCCTGTTTCACTCATCCAAGCTCTCAGCAGTTCTGCTGACTTCTGGAACCCAGTTCCTGGTGTTTGACACTATTTGCTTCACACAGAAATTCCTGGGGGCTGTCCCTCATACTTTGGCTTGAATCTGATGGTCTCCCTTCACTTCCATGCTAATTCTTTCCTAGGTAGTCAAAAAACAGGTGAGAGGCAGCACAGACAATTTCTCCTCAGACAGCAGAAGCTCCTAGCCAGCCATTTGCCTTGAGATCCTTTGAGTAACACATAGCCAGGGTGGGATTTTTGCTGTCCTCCAGCAGACCTCCAGCACATTCAATTACATGTCAAACTTTGCGAGCAGTTCCACAACTCCATAACCTTGACTAATTCTGACAGCAGCTTACTGGAACAGGCAAATTAATAGAATTGGATTGATGCAATCTTCACAGGCCCCTGAAGTCATCAAAAAGGCACTGCATCAGTTCAGTTTGCTTTTAAGTAGACCATAAACAAGCATATTTAGATGAATGATAACGTACGGGTATGAAGACTGCCACAAAGCATCATTGCTGCCATCATTTCTATACTTAAACATGAAAAATACCCAGTATTGTTCTCACTTTCCAAAGCCACAGATGGAACTTGTTTTGAATATCCAGCAAAGTGCTGACTGCCACCATGGGGTCACCCATCTTCCTCTCACTCAGAAAATTTATCCTACTTTATCAATGGGTTTCTTTATTTGTTTCAAATTATATTCAAGTATATGATAGTGTATTTGAGTTCACAAGCTCTCTATTCCATGTGTTTCATGGGTCATTCCCATTACTATATGGTAGCTTTAGCTCTATCATCATGTTAAAAATTAAAGCTGTATTAGGCACCAATATTAAACAGAAAATTAGAGCAGTATCTTGCACAATAGGAGGGCGCAGCACACACAGATTTCTGCCACTGATAAGCCAGTTGTTATTGCTCTTGTATCTTCACAAAGAGAAACTACTTACACATCACAAAGAAGGGTCCACCCTCTATTTCCAGAGGAGAAGAGGGAACAGTAAGAAGCACAGATACAATGGCAGGACTCAGGGGATGCCAGTTCTCTGCCAAAACATTGGCATTGACCAAAACAGCAAGAAATGACCATCATATGTTGTGATCAAGGATCCAGAGCCACCCCACACAGATAAGGTTTGCATGGATCTCTGAATAAAAAGACCATCCACATAGAAGAAAGCACCAGAAAGAGGGTGGAAAGAACGCAGTGACTTCTTACTTGGGTTTTTTTGGGTTTTTTTAATGTAAAAGGTGGAAAATTGGAAATTCTACAATACCCCAAAGTGACAATCCAGGACAAGGAAGTGGGCAGGTGTGCTAAAGGACCACTTGCTTTATGGAGTCTGTCCAATAGACCCTCACTTCTGAAACCAAAATTTCCCTACAGATATGTCAAAGGCATGAATAATGGATCATATGGAAGCTGTTAAACTGTTCATTACAGGGCAGACGCCTCTGTGAAATGGACAACGCTCTTTAAGAGGCTGAACTGATAGAACTTATGCTGAATTAAGACACTACTCTGATGGCTTATTATGTCCCTTAACTCCACTGTATAGTTGAGCATCGTCTTGACTTCCCATGTTCATAGGATTTGCCTAGGAAAGTTACATTGCGCTACCCATAGAAATTGTGTACTTTATTATCATGATGACAAAATTTATCATCAAGATTCCTCTTTGCATGGGGCTGAGAAGAAGTAGACTAGTCTCTGACGATGGTTTTGCTGTGTCATCATTATGTTTTTGATTTGCTATTTGGAAATTACATTCACCTGCTGTTGTAAATGGCTTTGAAAAATGCTGAAGAAAAGCAGCAGGATAGTTCTAAACACCATTCTTATTGCTTGGGTTCTTGTCAAATGCGTGGCTTCACTTCTGGAATTAGTAACCCACAGTTTCAGTTTAGAAAGGTGGACCAGAGTAATCCCAGAATGACTGAAATGACTGACTGACTGACTGAAAACACTGTGTTGCAGTTAAACCTCCCTCCCAGACGCAAAGAAGCAGCTATTTAGTCTTAGCTAAAGCAGTCCCCTCTCTTGTTTTTCTCTGGGAATATTTTAGAAACCAAACCTAAAAGAACTCTGATTCCAGCTGTACGGAGAAAAAGAAGAGGCAGACAATATTTAATCCTGCCAATGTTGTAGCATTTTTATACAAAGAGTCCTAAAATAGGAAAAATAGAAAATAGTCCTAAAATAGGAAGGCTGTACCAGACCTACACAACCCTTACGGGGTGGGAGTAGGGGGGGAAGCATTAACATAAACTTGGTATTAATCATTAGAGTATAATATAGAAGTCTCTGCTTTCAAATCTCATTAAAAAAAGGTTACTAAACAAGGCCTTGAATACATCTGAAGACAGCATGTTAACAACTGCTTTAGCAGCCTCTTTTCATTATCCAAATGAAAATTTAAGAGTCACAAATAAAAACACCATGCTCCGTGCTGCAGTTCTTTTCCTTGCTCATATAAAAAGTGGAAATGACAAGATTGTGTGTTTCTTCCTGGAAAAAAAAATCTGTTAGCACAGCCTGCTGGTTTTCATCAAAACTGCAAATAAAGAACTTAGAATTTTCTTTCTGAAATTTTTTTTCTTCTGAGTGTCTCTTCTTGATTATTCCTGACTGATAAAGTCATACAACGTGTGACCAAGGAGCCCCAATTTTTAACTTAATCTTGCAGACAAGACTGCACTCAACATTGTGAACTACTGCGGTAGGCATAGTACTTGCACTACTCTGGACCCACAGTTGTACTTCAGAAATAAATTTTGGTGAAGTCTGGATCCATCTCCTGCTCAAAGCAAAGCCAACATGAACCAAGTAACTCATGGCCTTGTCAAGTTACAAATACATCCAAGAATGGAGAGTCCAAACATCTCTAGGCACCCATTTGAAAGTTTAACTTCCCTCAAACCAAAAATTCTTTTCCTAATAACTACTCATAATTTCCCTTGTTCCACTTTGCATCTGTTGCCTCTTGTCCTATCACTGCACACCTCCAAGAAGAGACTGGCTCCATCTCCTCTACATCCTCACATGAAGTAGCTGAAGACAGCAATGAGACCATCTCCTCCACCCTCTTAAATTCTCTTCTTCTAACTAATCCAGTTCTCTCAAATTCTCAAATTCAAGCCAAAGCCTGCTTTCCTCAAGTCCAGGGCTGTAATCTTGCTACATGTCTCACTCACATCTGGGTGAACCTTGGACCTACATTGCAGCCTTGTTGGCAGTCCTGCCTCTGTGTCAGAGAGCAGTGAGGGCTAGCTGCTCCACCACGGAAGGCTAGTCAGGAGCGGAACGCAATAACAAGGCAGGTGCAAGCAGTGGCCTCGCCAAGAAGGAGCCAGGATGCACAACGGCAAGTCCAGGTCTGGATGAGGGCCAAAGACAGTGAGTCTCATGCAGCCCAGTGATCCCCCAGCAAGTCCATAGTGACGAGGCAGATCCCAGGTCAGCCAAGAAGCTGAACCAGCAGATCCGGGTCAAGGTCCAGACCGTGCAAGTTCAGGATCAGCCATAGACAGAGCTGCTACACAACTGTGATGGAGCACAGGCAGGAGCCAGTGGCAAGGCCTCTGCTTAAAAACAGTTCCCAAGGGAAAAGAGGGACAGGCCCTTGCTCCTAGCTTTCTTCCCAACAGCCCTTATCAGCAAAGGAGCTGGATTTGGACTCGGCCACCTAAACTCTAACTGAGCCAACTAAACTCCTAGAAGAGGGATGCACGCTGGGCCCTGACACGCTGACCCCATCTCCTTCTTCTCCTGACTGGAGACTCTGGCTGGACCACGACCCCATTCACTACCTTGCCTTGCCTGGGAAAATCAGTGGACCCTGTAATCAGCACACCTGCTCTGCCCTCCCTATTCAGCGGGAGTGCTGTGGGAGTGCACCCTGGCCACTGAGGGCACTACCTGTGCTGGGGCCAACCCCAGCTCCCTGTTCACCCCCCCTTGCAGCTCTCCAACAAAGGTGTGTGCAGCCGTTCCACCGTTTCCTTCCCGCTCCCTGTGCCACCCCTCCTCTTCAGGCTTTGGTCACCACCCCCTGACAAACCTAGGCTCAAGCCTGCGTAGGAGCTCTGTAAAGACCCTGTCCATCTCCTGTTTTGTCTCCCGTATGGCAGTCTGTGCATATCCCTCACATCTCCTTTTGTGGTGACTTAATGACTCAACCATGACTGCAACCCTGACATGCTGCAACACCACGTTGCACCCAGGCACTCTGTTCTCCAAGGCCTGGATTGTATCTGCTTTCAGGGACTCTGTCTGTTCTGAAGACTCCAGTATGTCAGGGTACTTGCTCCAGGCAGTGCCTTGGAATGTATCCTATTGTACAGAGTCCATTGGTGCACAACTCTAGAGTCTCATGCTGTCTTGAGCAGAGGTTTTAGCCCTCTTTGCATCCTCTTAGAATCATAGAGTATCTCGAGTTGGAAGGGACCCATAAGGATCACCAAGTCCACCTCCCTGTTCCTTGCAGGACTGCCTAGAACTAAACTATATAACTAAGAGCATTGTCCAGATGCTCCTTGAACTCTGAGGGTTGGTGCTGTGAGCAGTTCCTGGGGAGCCTGTTCCAGTGACTGACCACCCTCTCAGTGAAGAACCTTTTCCTAATGTCCAATCTGAACTTCCCCTGACACAGCTTCATTCCATTTCCCCATGTCCTATTGCTGGTCACCAGAGAGAGATCAGCACCACGCCCTCTGCTGCCCCCCTTGAGGAAGCTGTAGACAGAGATAAGGTCCCCCCCCTCAGCCTTCTCTTCTCCAAGCTGAACAAGCCAAGTGACCTCAGCTGCTCCTTGTAAGTCTTGCTCTTGAGGCCTTTCACCATCTTGGTCGCCCTCCTCTAATAGTTTGATGTCCTTCTTATACTGAGGCTCCCAAAACTGCACACAGTACTCGAGGTGGGGCTGTAATGTAGAGTGGGACAATCACCTCCCTCAACCGGCTAGCTATGCTGTGCTTGATGCACCCCAGGACATGGTTCGCCCTTTTGGCTGCCAAGGCACACTGTTGCCTCACATTCAACTTGCCATCAATCCAAACCCGAGGTCTTTCTTAGTCATGTTGTCATTCTTGCTCTGACCACTTTTAAGCAACACAAAAAGAACAATGTAATTGCTGCAAAGCAACGCAACCCAAATGTCATGGTAGAGGCTATATAGCAATTCTGTCAGGAACATGGCATTCTTAGACTCAACTTGTAATTTGTCTCCTGACATGTCATATGACCTCATACTAGTCAGTTCACAATCTGAGCTAGATGTATTGCCTTCCTTGACCTGTAAAACTAGAAGATGTTTGAACTAGCAAAGCATCTTCATTATCACTCTATAAGCATGTTAAATTCCTCAAACATTTAATCTATTGCCCCAAAGTTGTACAAAACCAAAGTACAGATGTGGATAGGCACATGTGTGGCAGACCATTCAGTCAAGTACAGTCACTTTCCGTTTATTCCTCAGTCCCCTCCCCTCACCCCACACAAGAAGAAAATTCAAGATACTTTTCAGTGCTCTGGTTATACAATGATAGCACAGTCTAGGCAAGCTAACTCTGGAGCTGAGCGCACAGGGCACTTATGTCCTAAATTCAGAAGAGGCAGCTGAAAAGCTAGACTGACTCTAGATATGAGTCAGGAGGGCTGTGCTGTGTTATAAGGGGACTTAGTGGCTCAGACCAACACCAACGCAGAGGTCTTTTGATTCTGCTTTATTGGCCAGCATAGCCAGCCTGCTGTTGGAAAATCCTTAAGGACAACTTGCTAAACACAGAGCCACATTTTTGTGCAGTAATGATGATTTTTCTGCCTTGCCACTCTGAACCAAACATCTTCTACGCTGTTTTCCAAAGCCATTTTAAAGATTTCTCCATTCATTCTCAGCCCATGCAGATTTTTTCATGCATGTACTAAACCACCTGCCAGCAGCTGTGCAGCCAAGTTTAAACTGAACCATCAGAGACAGCTCTCCCATTTTTTCTGTAACCTCTGCAAAAAAGGTAGAAGCTAAAAATGGCCACTAAGAATTCAAATTGAACAGCTGACACTACATAAAACATTGAAGGAACATGGAGGTCAGAAGTGAAGCAGGGCTAGCGAGCATAAATTAAATGTACTGGGATTCATTGTTTATGCATCACTTGCTTTGTGCCTGACAAGAATTAGATCTGTCCAAGTATATTTATAAGGACGCAGCTCAGGATTAATTCCTGGCTAAATGAATACTTTCTTAGTGACAAGCAGTATGTGGCGATTCCTCTGCTGCAGCAAAAATTTTCAAAGGCTGTTTCCTCCATAAACTCCAGAGAAGTTTCTAGGGCAGGATGGTTTCTTAGTTAATTTTCTGACAGTCCTTGTAAGAAGCTGAAATGTTTAAAGAAGCTTAACTATTTCTTTGATAAAGGTGGCAGTGGCTCCCACTTAACATTAATGCAGTCATTTCACTGATTTTGAGAACGGCAAAAAGCCTTAAGGAATACTTTTGTTAGGAAAAGACTAATGTCCTTAATAAATACAGATTGTAAATCACTTTCCAAACAGTTTTTAGGTTAAACTTTCAGATTAAATTAAGGCATGGCTCACCTAATCCAGAAATCAGATGTGTTTTATGCAGGGGGAACCTGGCAGAAGTTCATTTTAGGAAGGTACTACATTCAAATCCATTATTCTAAATTTATTTCTGAACCTGTCTTTTTGATCTCATTGTCATTGCCATATATGCATGTGTGTGAAAATCTACCACATGTATCTGAAATGTCTAGGCCTGGAAAATAAGCTACACAGATGACAAAAACTTCAAAATATCCCATTCATTTCTATCTTAATTTCCTCATAAAGAACAAGAAACTGACTCACTGTTTCCTGAATAGAAACAAACTAGAGGTAGAACATTTAGCTGTGACTATAATGGGAAAATTAAGTGGTAAAAGAGTCTGAGCATAAACTGTTTTTTTAAACAGGAAGGATAAAATTCCAGCTGCAGTGAATTCAATAGCATAACTTCTGCTGACTTCAACAGGGTCACAGAAAGGAGGGAAGGAGGCCAGCCTTCCTGATCCTCTTCATACTAAATTTTTCATAATGCAAAGATACATAACACAAAACTCAAAGAAATCAGAGTAGAAGAATCATAGAATCATAGAATCATAGAATTGTTAAGGTTGGAAAAGATCTTTAAGAGCATCGAGTCCAACCGTTAACCTATCACTGCCAAGTCCATCACTAAACCAGGTCCCTAAGCACCCCGTCTACCCGTCCTTTAAACATCTCCAGGGATGGAGACTCAACCACTTCCCTGGCCAGCCTGTTCCAATGCTTGACCACCCTCTCGGTGAAGAAGTTTTTCCTAATATCTAACCTAAACTTCCCCTGGCGCAGCTTGAGGCCGTTTCCTCTCGTCCTATCGCTTGTTACTAGGGGGAAGAGACCGACCCCCACCTGGCTACAACCTCCTTTCAGGTAGTTGCAGAGAGCAATAAGGTCTCCCCTCAGCCTCCTCTTCTCCAGACTAAACAACCCCAGTTCCCTCAGCCTCTCCTCAACATAAGTGTTCCTCTCCATGGAAATCTTTAGTAAAAGGTGAAAGATTTATACGATCTGAAGAGAAACCAGAGTAAGAAGGAGATGATAAGAGGGGCAAGGACCCTAGTCTACCGCTGACAGGTAAGCGCTGGCAGCAGGATCCAAGGAATCCCACTGCCCCACTTCGAACACACAGCTAGGCCCCTGGCATTTTCAGCCCCAGAAGCCCCTTGCTAGTTCACCAGCTGCCATAGCTTGGGATTCAAATGACTACCCCTCAGTCAGACACAGACTGAGTTCAGGAACTGCTTGAAAGCAAGCTGCACGTTGGACACTACTACTACTGAAGCCCTCAGGCTTCACAGCCCTCCACAGCCTCAGTAGGCTTGTGGAGTAAACCTCCACAAACTGAAAACAGTATGACAGTTCACAGGAAGAAAATGTTACCTGAAAGCTTGTGGTACCCATGGTGCAAGAAAGCAAGGTCACGTGTTTAGATCTAAGTTTCTCTGGTTATTATATAAATTCCCAACTAAATGAAAGTGCATACTGAAAAAGTTAATTTAGTTACTTGAAGATTGAACTGGCTACTGCCTTTGTGAGTCATTCGCATGATCTTAGTCTTGTTCAAAGACTGAATACTGGTGACAACAGCAACAATGTTTTCCAACTTGGATCATTCTGCACATCTCAGGTGTTAAAATACAGTTTGTTAAATGACTAAGAATATATGTGAAGTTCCAGTTCTCACCGCATTAGCTGAACTGCTGTTTTTCAAGAAATAGATTAACTGCTGCTCACCACTTTTGGGGAGCCATAAAAAAAGATACAGAAAATCATGCTTTTGCACCCAGCTTCAAAAACGTAGTTATCTCTTTTCTTCACATTTTAGAGACTAGTGAGCTGAAAGACCTTGCCCCTTTGAGGACTTTTTGGCAAGAAAGACCAAGTTGGAAATGGAATAATATGTTACAAGATCTTGGTCTAATCTCTACTTAGAACGATCCTGACACCTACCAAAAGGGAAAAGCTATATGTTACCTTTTTAGTGCAACAATTAACAGCTGGACAAAAGCAAAAGCAGCTAAAACCAGCCATTTGAAATGCAGAGAGACAGCCTAAAGAGTACAGAATTGCTGATCTACATAACACGGGTTTGCTGCAATATAGGTGCTTAGTGCCACTCAGAGAATTTCAAGCACTTTTGAAGTACAAAGCATTGCCAAATATTAGCTCAGATGTGTTAAATACATTGTCAGGTGGCTGTACCCTGGATAAATACAATAGAAAATGACCACACATTTCTACAGCTTGTAGCTTTGCAACATGAATGCAGAAAGAACGAACTTTATGCTATGCAACTGACAGAGGAAGGTACCAACTGTTCCACTTAAAAAGTGTAACTGAAAGCACAAAACCACATATCTGATCTAAATTTGTTCCTTTTAGGCCTTGCGGTAGAATTAAAAGCTATTGTAAGTAATGCAGAAACCTATTCTGGTATACACAAGGATAATGAAAGAGGGCCCACTTCTTACCAATGACACTGGGCTCCCCAGTGACAGGTCTAATAATATTTTGTTGGTGGGTATGTATGTTAGCTGGTTTTGCGGGTGCAACATACTTCCTTTCCTGTGGTTGTTTTGCCAGGCTTAGTGCTGGCAAAGAAAATAACTCAGGAAGTCTTTACTTAGATGATCACCTGTAAAGTTCTAGTTCAATCAAATTCAAGTGTATTACAGATATACCTTCCTGGGAAGAGACTCACCCTTGCATGTGGCAGAAAAGTGGGGAACCAGGCACAAAACAACTTTCTCATTTCAGTATGCTAACACCCCATAAATAAATATTCAAAACCAGCTGATTAAAATGAAAGGAAACTGGAAATTCTCATATACCACTTTATGAAGGAGCGTTCTGACTTTAGCCTGAGTTAGCAGAGCCTTACCATACCAGCCAGTAATCTGGTGATTTCTAGGTACGAAGGCATGAACAACTGCCAATGAACCTATTAAGTAGAAGAAAAAGGGACCGTTTTCCTATTACAGGAACAAAGACATCCCCAAGAATCAATAGCTTTTAGTCATCTACCCCGTTTTTTCAAAGAGAGATAATACATAATGTTCTATCCTCAAGTACGCTGATGTACCTTTCATACACTCCACTGGGGTCGAGAGTGTTCACAATAGCAGAATTCAGCCAGAAAAATTAACTGCCCTGAGTTATACAACTCTTTGAGACTAATCCAAAAACAAAGAGCAAAAAAGACAGTTTCAATCCATTCTCTAACTGCTATGTGTATGTCTTAGTTTATTTCTTCACCCCAGCCCATCAAGCCCCCCCCCAAAAGAAGCATTTTTACTTCTGTAACTTCTCCCTCTCAGATCAGCTGATACCCTTCCATTCCCAATGTGGCTGTTTGGAATATTGAGGGAATCAAATTAAAATAGATACTCACATCAATAGTTTGGATTTTCTGGCCCTAAATGCTAGGCCCTGGCTAGAGGTGCTAAGATTGGTACAAGATTTGAGAGGGCCTTATTTGCAGCTTCCTAAATTTAGATCTTCCCTGTGGACTATACAAGCAGCCGAGAGAGAGGTAGACTGTCTTTGGCCATGCCCTAGGTAAGCTGAATTTCCAAGTGATCCAAACCTATGGCTCTTTCATGTGGGCAAAGTTGTGCAAAGCCCCAGAAAGACCTTAAAAGCAAATTCTCTTTTTTCTGCCAGCTAGCTAGGAGAATGAAGATGTTCTACACAGCTATTCACAAAAACTTCCCAAATTGTTTCTAGTCCCAAATGAATTTTTAATAACCCAATATCTACACGAAGAATCAATCAATTAAGGGAAACCAGAAAGAACAACAGCCTCTTGTTCACTTGGTAAGCATTACAGATTGCTTCCAGACAAATTACATTAACTTTTTTCTCACTGAATGAATGACTTACATATACAACAAGAAAACAGAGGGAGTATACCATCTGAGATTTCCATGTTATCAACACCCATAAATCACAACTCATACATAATGCTAATACCGTATCTATTATAATATTCAGTTTCACAGTATGGATTTGATGAGACCTAGATCACTTCATTTCTGGGCAAGGGGTCCAGAATCTTCACCACTTCTCACAATGCCTTTCTACTCTTTACAACAGGAATTACAGCACATGCATATAAATTTCATCCATCTCTGGTGTGAACACATTCAACCATTTACAGGAAAAACACAATAACTTCATAAAGGGAACACAGCCTTCCCTGTCAAAATACAGGCTGCTGCGGTTATTTTTACTAAGCTGGGCTTCATTTTTTTAAATGCTGGGCATTCAGAACTTTGGTTGAAATCAAAAGAAACTCAAGGTAATCAGCTCCTTGGTAAATCAGGCCTGACGTGTTAGTGGATGCATGAACAAGAGAATAGTGTGACTCTCAAGACCTAGATTCTATCCTCAACATGATGCTGGTCTGCTGGAGGGCCTGCAAGGAGTGACTTCATTGCCTGTGACTTGGTTTCTCCATTAATAAAACTGGCCTAAGAGTATTTAGCTCTTTTGAAAAGCACTTTTTGATCTGCTGATGAAAACCACTACAAAAATCAGTCCTGCTCAATTCCTGACTCTGTATTTGTACAATAAGAACCTAACTAGGACTCAAGGGTTCTACACCAATGAAAACCAAAGTAAGTATGATGATAGTAATCACCAGGAAGAGATTTAATCAGGACAGTCAAAAGGATCATCAAAAAGCAAACCCCAACCATCTGAAATCTAGTAGTCCCTGTGTAGGTTTACTTTATGTTATAGCACTAAAAGTGAAATGTGCTCTTTACAGAATCAATCCATCCCCTTCTTACAGTAGCAAAGTTCTTCTAGGTGTTCTGTCATCCACACAGCCATCATGTCCAAACCTGCTTAGTTCCTGCATACAATGAAAGTGAAGCTGTCAATATCCTATTTTTCAATGGGAACTGGGCTGAGTCCTCACCAAGTCTTTATACATAGAGGTAGATATAAATTAGATGGCAACAGATCTGTTGCTAGCATCCTGGGCTGGATTTGAAACTGTGACCTGCTGTACAATGCTTTACATCTCAGCCAGATGAGCATTTCCCTTCTTACTGTGTCTCAAATGTAAAAGAAAATATTATGGTGGTATTCCTTCATCATAATTTTTTTTTCTTGAATCTTACCTCATTACATAGACATACATTGCCCTTTACTACCATATCCTCAGCCAGATGGCTGTCTCTATAAAAATGCTCTGGAGACAGCATCCAGCCAAGACACATATTGATAATGGACAATTTGTATGTGCATAATCAGATCATATTAAAGGAAAAAAAAAACACAACTAAGTAGTATGTGGATACTTTTAAGTCTCTAAATACTAGTAGAGGACTAACAAACTGCCCTGTCAGCTTATTACTGGTCTTCATTTTGCATTACCAGATGAAAAGCCTTAAGAGCACACTATATGCAGGTGCTGCAGTCCCTTAATCCAGTATACCTCTTGTACTCTATGTAACAGCAGTTATCTCAAGAAGCCCTGTAGACCCACGGATTACCTTTTTGGTGTTGAAGGCCCCCACAAATTCATGCCTGCTATATAACAATCAACATACAACTACAAATGAATCCTTACCCCTTAGGAGACTACGAACCAAAAAACCAGTCAGCAAGTCACTACCCCGACACCCCAAAACACAGATCCCCTGAGGACAACTTGAGATATCTCCTAGAAAATGCAAGGAGAAGGTTCTGGAGAATTTTTGGAAATTAAAAATGAAAATTCAGGACCAAATCTACTCAATTTTCAATGGAGTTTAGTGTTACATATACCTTCTGGAAAATGTTGTACACAGCCAGACTAAAGGAGATTCTTCAGTGTAGACTGAGACTAAATAACATGTGGACCAGATTCAATAATGGAATTTACTTTCTCAGTTCTAAACCTGGCCAAGTACTGCATCTCAGTGAAGCTGATATTTAGCCTTACTTTTAAGCTTCCTTAATTCATCCACCAGCTATTCTTGTACAATAATAAGCAACGTATTTTTTCATTCTTCTTGCAGTGACAGATGACTGAAGTGTACACCTCCAGTCTTCTCCATACAATTTAGGAAAGCGCGGAAATGTCTGTAGTTAGAACAGAAACATTATTGCAACAGGATAGTCCAAACAAAGGTCAAGAAAAACCAACCAGCTGGTGTCCTTTTTCCATCTCCTCTTTCACCCCTCTGTCTATACAGGCATATGCATACATAATGAGTAAGCCATATGCTTTGTCAAAAACAACAACAAAAAAATAATCTATCCCTGCATCTGTTTTGTGCATGTGCAAGCAATCTATGTGCACATAATTAAAAAGTGAGATTACGCTTTCTATTTCAGTAGATTCACACGGACGACAGGAGATTGCCATTACAAAGGTCAATGAAATTCTTAGCCATAGATCTAAGAACATTTCAATGTCTAACCATTATTTCCTTTTGTTAACATCTGCTTAGCTAATTAATTTTAAATGAACTTAGGAAAAGTTCCCTTTTCTAATAGCTCCACATTTTCTCCTCCCCCAAGGAGAAAGTCAGAAAATTCCAGCATCTTCAAAGACAACCAACAATAGCAAGCAACATCAGAGTCATCAGAGTCTTAATTTGTCAAAAGTTAATGTCAAGACATTTGTTTTTAAGAAGGAAAAATAATCCCGATTTTTTACTTTCTGCCTATACAATAAAGAATGGAAGACAAGAGCAAAAAAAATTTTTTTTTAACTTTGTCAGCCTCCCTGAATTCTTCCAGCTGAAGCTGCTTTTACTGTATTCTATATATACACTTACTGATTAAAAGTAAGTTTCACGATGGAAATGATGCCCACTAGCTTTTAAGAGCCTACAAAACTGAAGGCTCCAGTGCAAGAATGCAAGGATTTATTTTCCTAATCACCTTAATGTCATTCTTCCTTTTATGAAATGATTAATTGCTGGCTCTTCTATGAAGTTACAATCCTTATAATCCCAAGTGTGTTCACAATGGTTTCAGTACCTGCATCTACAGCTCACTTGATATTTTGCTAGTATGTTGTTAGTTCTGTCTCTCAAATGCTTAGTTTGCACTAGTCCTGCCACTAAGATTAAAGCTCCAAGCTTACCTCCCCTTATGGAGCAATCCATTCTTACTGCTCCCTGACATGCATAAGTCCCACAAAAGAGTCCCATAAGAGAGACAAAAGTTCCAAATTATTTACAGTGAGACTTGGGAGCCCAAGTTCTGTTAACTAACCACTCTTGCAGTTATGAAGAAAGATATTTTTGAAAACTGTAACTATTATTTGCAACCTTCTTAGGGTCCTGTGTAGCTAGTAGCATTCAGGTCAGAGCAAAGCGACTACATAAGAACCTAACAAAGCTAGAGACGATGAAGGATAAACACAGAAACAAATACTTTTTTTTTCCTATTTAATAAAGAAAAGGTAGCACATAAAAAATGCCAAAAGAAATGAAGAGCAAGAACAAAAAATATCATTGAGCTTGTACTCTCTGCATTTCAATAGGGAGAAGAACAATAGAGATCCTCAAAACGACTATACTTTATTCAGTATTCTTTTCCATTGCACTTTAGTAGTAAAACCTCTGAGCCATGCTTTATCGCAAAGGTATTCAAATGATATTTATTCCCTCATGTTATATTAAGATCTCTCTTAATTACTGTTATTTTAAAATATACACACAGGACCATTTTATAAATGCAAGAGGACATCATGAGGCAAGTGCATGATACTGTGAAAGCACTGCTTCATAGCTGGTAGGAGAATTCTGCTCCAAATGTCACCTTCGTTTCTCCCTGGTTAAAGAACAGCAATGCTGTAGCATGACAGTGCCTTAGTCGACCATGGCATTCTTCCCGTGTTAGATATTTCTATGCCACTGAAGCCGTGCTACCACTACTTGTAAGAAGGTTAATGCAAACAGGCTTAGTTTAGATTGCCCCTAACAGCAATTGCTGGTGACTAAGAAAACAAGAGCCTTTCCCCTATTAATATCAACAGCACAGGACTTAGGCATGATCAGTGACTGAAGTACTTTGAAACTACCTCACAGAGGTTGGGCAAGTCCAAGTAGGATCAGAAGCGACCAGGACATGAAGTGATGCCAAATGGCAACATGAAAGCATGGGTTAAATTGTCAATCATATTTCTTATTCCAAGTTCAGTACCATAATTTCTAGGATTCTACTACAGAAGAACTGCCATACTAGGTCAAATGTTAAGTCCCCACCGCTCCAGTAGCTTTCCTTTGACAATGTGGTAAAACCAGACACATCCAAAGGAAGCCCAATAAGCAAAATGCACCCACGAAAGTTAATTTAAGAATGTCAACTAACTCCCCAGAGACAAAGATCAGATCACAAAGCAAGTGAGATTTTCTTTTCCTCTGATATTTGACCAGTGGGTAGTTTTATCACAGAGAAGTCCAAATTGTCTTTGAATCTTTTGGTGTTGATACCACCTTATAGCAGTGAGTTCCACAGCCAAAGCATGCACGACGAGAGCAGCATTTGGGAACTTTGGGGGTTCCAAGTGTTTTGCATATTGATTTGCCACATGCTGTGGAACAAGATGAAGAGAAACTACAGACTCCCTTCTCTATCAAGTTTCATTATTTTGCATTCTGTTACAGTGTTATTTATTCAATTCATTTCTAAGACAAAGAGTAGCAGTCTTCTCAGGCTCCTCATACTTGTTGCACCCCTTTGAAGCAAAGAAAAGAAGCAGGATCCTCCATTCATCTAGGAAGTGAGTCTTTTATCCATCCTGTTCCCAGTACAGGTAAAGCTCAAGCATTAGATGGCACAGCACAAAGACCAACAAATCATCTCACTATGACACGTCAACCATGAGCAGTTAAAACCATGAGCAGTTACAACCGCAATGCCAATAACCTCTGCAATTAACCAGTCCAAAAAAGTCAAATACAATACATTTGTTTTGAGCATAGACAAGTGATCACGATCAGTTTTTAAAGGCCAGCAGCTTAAAAAACAAACCAGAAAGCCAATTATTAGGTTAACCATACCAAAATGGTATCACAGATTGTTTCCTGCCCTTTTCATGAAGTAAAGCTGCTTGGCTTCATTTGCTGACACTCACTGAAAATACAGAGAACTTCCACAAGGAGTTGGGGACAGTTTTCTGTCAAGGACATGTGACTGTCTCCCCACTGAAGCCTATCTATCAAAGCAGGCAGCTGCTAGCCTGAGAGCGGAGCACAGCATCTATTTTCACATAGGAGTTACTGTGTCGCTTGGCAGAATTCTGTTCTATATTTAATGGGTGACATAAACCGCAGCAATGAACCCTGGAAGCTGAGTCTCTCTCTCTCTCCCCCCTGCACTGCACTCAGAGGTGAAATGCCAGCAAAACGAAACCTGTCCTGTGCCAGGGAAGTGTATGCTGAACAAGCATTCTCTCTGTCTTTCTTGGTCCTTTACTCCAATAAGGCAAGGCTGGGCTCAGCTTCATTAATAATTAAAATCAGATATGCATAAATTATGTTCATGGAAAGTATGGAGAGGTTAAGCCAACCAAAGTGAGAAATAATCCTCTAGCAATACATATTTCAAAATGCCATACTCAAAAATACTACTCTGTGCTAACATACCGTATGCTACTGATTAATAATTCTATCTGTCTGAGCTACAAACTTTTAAAAAGATTAAAACAAATTTCTTTCTCAATTTTAAACTGGCATGAGCCGGGGGGGAGGGGGGGGGGTTGAGAAAAATCATGCTGCAGAAAGAATAAGACAAAGCTCTCTGGTGAGAGCAGTGTACGCTCGCTCAATCTCAGAGCAGAATTCTTTTTTTCAAATAAAAGAGAGGTTTTGGGTTTTCTCATCATTTATTTAAAAAATTACACCCATCTTATAAAAATGTAGCATCAAAATTGGGATATTGCCAAGGAGCTTAGGCTTAACATTCAATCTAGTAATAAAACTGACAGATTGAAGGAAGACAGAAATGAATTAAAGTGAACTACAATAAAGACAAATGGGAAGCAATTCACAGTGATTATTCCTTTCTAATGCACAAAAACAGAGCAGGGGTTAACTGGCTTGGCAGCTGTTCCACATGGACGGATCTCGTTGGCCAGTAAGTTGGGGCAGTAAAGTGAATACTGAATTTGAATGCCAGGATGATAATCTTCACAAACTGGAAAATGGCAGTGTGGCACAGCAATCTCAGCTGATGACATATGCACGGAGAGTTTATTTATTTACTTATTTATTTAAACATAAATCAGTGTATCAGGCTGGACTGTTTTTTTAACGCTGAAGGCAAATGTGTGGCAAATTGTTTTTAATTCCCTCTTTAGTCACGAAAACATAGAGGGCTTCTTGTTCTGACGTACTGCTCACTAGCTAATATAAGCTGGGGCTGCAAACTGGCAGCTTGGCTTCTCAAACCCTGGAGCTGAGGTGCCTCGTTAGGCACCCGTGCCTGAAATCTCAGCCAATATTTTACTTGAAAAATTCCTAGACATGAAAATCAATTCAGCAGTGCAATTAAACTTACACTTATTTATTGTATAAGTCTCTTTATATTGCTTTTCCCCAGACCTTTCCTAACTATGTATTATTTACTTTCTAATCTTCATGTTTCATCTTTGTTAATGAAATGTGTCAAAAGCACTGCATTAAGAAATTAATATTTTTAATTTCTTTTTCCTTAAGCAAGTCTCTCTCTCTCTCTCTCTTTAAATTAAGCTGTCTCTATGCTTTGTGATGAGTAAAGCCAGTGAGCGTGGGGTTACAGTAACACAACAAATTTATAAAGGAGAGACGATAAATGCACAGCTGAGAGGTCTACTCAGAACATGGAAGGCTTACGAAAAAAGAGGAAGGAAAATCTCATTTACCCGTTAGTCAATAGAAACAGAATTAGGAATCCAGTTTGATCAGGCTGCTGCAGAGAGGTTAAATTTAAGATGTATTTTGGCCTATGAAGGTGAAGAAAATGAAAACAACAGCAATTTCGATCAAAGAAGTGGTACAGAATGAGTGCCGGAAAACTGCAGAGCCATGATGACCTTGGTGACCTGAGGGTGAAGGAATTCTGCCATTCTACTGAATGGGGGGAGGAATCGAGGATCATCAGTTAGTAATTGAGCTTGAATGCTGGGCACATTTTGAGACATCTGTTTTTTCTTAGAATGATAGTGGTATTTTTTCACAGATGACAGACACAAAAATCCCAACCAAACAAACCCTAAGCTAAGAATCCAGGATGCAAAAAACCCCAAAGAATTAGGAGAAAGATTGGGAGTGTGTGGTCTTCTGGTCACACTATATCTTCCTTGTATATCCTGTGCTTCACAGCACACAGTTACCTCTTAGCCAAAATTCAAGTGCCAACACATCTTCCCAAGCAAGCAGCCAAACTCTTCACTAATCCCACTGCCCGCTCTGGTCACCAGGGAGGAAAAAGAGGGAGAAGGACACAATGGCAGAGGACCCTGTACCAGACTGTCTCCTATCTCCTTACCCCATGGGTGTCTCACCCTTATTTCAGCATGGTAGGCACCGTTAATTCAAAAAAGGGAGGGGGGCAAGAGAAAACGCAGCTTTCAACCTTTCTATAAACAGCCTGTACAAGCCATTCCTTTCAGCTTTGTCACAGGATTGTCTTTCATTTCCCAAAGCCCATTTCTGATGGTCTTGAGGTTAGCACTGATGTTTTACTGGATTTGTGGCCGCACTGTCACATGTGAAAAGCTACCATCTGACCCTGACATTTCAGCTTCTCCTGTCTCTGCTGCTGGAACAAGGCCACCTGCACGGCTGCGCCATTTAACAGTCACAGTGGAAAACACTCTGCTGAAGCACTCATTCACCTGAAATCTCCTGTCTTTCCAGAGTTATAATGCTGCCCAACAACCAGAGACCATGCTCCATGTTTTGTCAGGGCTCTGATTGATTGTTCACCCCCAGCAGTGTAGGCATATATACCAATGACTGCGGTTAAACCTTTTTCACAGCTGTATAGGCCACAACATTATCATCCACTTTGTAAAAATTCAGTCCAATTTATTTCTTTTCACATCACCAAACAGCTGCCTTTCAGCATAGATGCTTTAGAAAAGCTTAACTATAGGGTTTAAATTACATACGAATTATTCACAATGAGCAGCAACCACGATAAGAAAGTACACAAGTCCCTTGCAGACCCTTTTTCTTCCATGAAGTGAGTAAAAGGGACATGCTTTAACAAAGAGAGCTTTCCCAGTTAAATTCCTGTGAATTATTAATGCTCCTCTTAGATGTTTACGTACACGTCCAACCATTAGATTACACACGTGGATCATCAGCAAGAAACGGAGAATCATTCCTGCAGGGAATTGGAATTACAGCAGTCTAGCCAAGAAGAAAAGGTAGAGCGAGACAACTACTGATCTCCCCTTCTGAAGTGTTCACATGTTTGGAGTTTGCTTGCAATACAGAATACAGTTTGTGCATAAACCATAATTTATACACATACTTGTATTCATAATTTTACACTTAAAATCACACTAGACGTACAAACACATACTCTCTGTGCACAAAGTCCTTTCTTTTATGCAAACAACCTTGCTTTCTTTAAAAAAAAAATAGTGAGTTCTACATTTGATTTTCTACCTGGTCCTTTTTCTATTCATTTTGAATAGGAAGGTGGTACTAATGATGTGATAAGCAATAAATTTGTGTGCCACTGAAAGAGAAGTAAATGTTAGGTATACTGTCTTTCTGTCTGTGCATCTGACTTGGACTAAGGCAGAAATACTGTCTTCCTCTATACATATATCAACGCCATGGGCACAGCAAGTATAAATAACAGTGTTCAGCAACTGTACCAAAATACCAGATAATTTGTATCAAACCCTACCAGCGAACACTGGCTGATAGGACTGTAAAAGGAAACAGCATGTGCAGAGAGTTCAAACTTGAAGAAGGAAGGAGGGAGAGAGCAGCTTAAGGAAAGACTGGGAATAGATAAAGCTCCTCTCTAAGGCTGCAATGGGCTTGACCCAAGAAAAGAACAACCAAATCTGGCCGCTTCATGGCAGTAAGCATAGCGAGTCATGAACAAAACAGTTAACTACAGATGACAGCACACAGATATGGGTACAAGGGAACAGATCACTGAAAAACACACGGCTTTTAGAAGTGCCAGAGCTCAGCACCTGAAGGGGAGAACCAGCTGACAAAATGGTGAAGGAGTCTGGGGGCCTGGAGCAGAGCTGCGAGACACCAGAGTTGTGAAGCTAACCTCAGTCACAACCAGCAATCACTCCTCCCTTCCCAGCTCTTCAAATCAAAAGACAACTGGAGGCTGAAATGAAAATAGTCAGTGTATTTAAACAATCAAACCACTGAATGAGGATGCTGGATGCAACTATAGTGCATGGTGGGGTTTGTTTTCTTATTAGCTTTTGGGGGGGGGGGGGGGGGAAATGATGTGTGTTTGATGTTTCCAGTTAGAAAATGTAACCTAAAGGCAAGCCAGCTAAATGCAAGCTAAAGGTCCAATAGCTGAATTATTTCCTGGAGAAGCAACCTCAAGAAAACAATGGGAAAAGGAAGATGTTGACCCCTTCCCTTCTCCTTCCATGTTCTCAGCCTCTTCCCAATCCCCTTCTCTTCTTCCTTATATTTTATCTCCTGTTTTCTTTTAAACCACCCAAATCTTATGTTTCTACCCTGCAGTCCTCCTACTACCTATTATTCTGGTTTCTACTGCTCTGCGGCAGCCAACTTTTTCCATTTCCCTTCTTGAATACTACACTACAAGCATGTTGCCTCACTCCTTTGTCCCCTCAACACACATTATGTGACTGGTTTGCATAGGAGAGAATGAAACTGCCTGTCTTTTACTAAGGTAATTAGCTAGTACACAGAAACATGAGCTGTCAACAGTTCTCAGACTGGGCAGAAGAGATCCCAAGTGCCAGGTCAAGGAGAGGGAAGGGAATTGCCGTTAGAGAGATAATAACGCTACCCTGGACAGAAAGGCAGGCTGTGGCGACATCATCCCTCCCTTGTGACCCTATCACAGACCTGGAGCTCCTTCTGAGAGCCACTGAATACACCCATGCTCTTGTCGTAATTACGGCAAGTGCTCTTTAGCTGCATTTATGCAGTGGAGTCAGGCAAGTGTGTCACAACAGCTGCACTGGTAGAATAACCAGAACATAAATATTGTCACTGTTTAGCAAGGCTGAAATTAAACCACCTTGGACTACCAGAGCTGAAGCAGAGTTCTACACACATACTGAATCATAAAAAGTATTTAATTCCGAAGTGTGACATACCACAGAGGGATATTTTCTCTTATGTTTTATGTTCTCTGTAGGGCAAAGCAGTCACAGCTTTTCCCCAAAATGGAAGTTTTGAAAAGCAGCCAAATCAGACCTGAGCTGTACTGTTCACCCCCCAGCCCTTTTGCTCCCCTCCCTCATTTGTTGTCTTTCCTCTAATCAGAAGCCTGTGCTTATTCTGGAAGGAACTAGATAATTTTTCACATTATCTTTCATGGAAACATTTTGAAGTTGAAACATACTGCAACAATGAAGTCAAGAAATAACCACTGTAAGGAAAAGCAGTGTGATACTTCCTGTAATTACTGGAGGAAGAATTAAAAATGTTTAATTCCACTCCACAGATTCATAAATAATAACATTTTAAAGGTATTATAAAGTGGGTGACTAAAATATAAGACCTTTTTTTAGACACACAAGATAGATTTGTTTCTACCTCGTCACTTTAATTTCATTTTGTTATAAAAAGCTAACTATTAATAAAGAAAGCAAGCTTCACTTATATCATATAATGCTCATTATTTTTATGGTACCCACTTCTGCAACAGGCACTTGAGAATACTACTGAAAAGAAAAGGAGTAACACCCCCAGTACAGCTGTGCCCATTCGGAGTACCCATTTTAGCTACTTCAGATTCACTGGAAATCAACTAGAGCTACACTAATGAATTCCTGAATAAATTCTTTGTGCTGTGACAAGCTTATTATGGAATTGTAATCACACAAATTTTTGGAATGGAAAGTCCTATCTAATTTCCTCAGTTATATTTAATGTAAGGTTCTCTTGCCAAAATCTACTTAATTACTTTGTATTTTCGATATGTAAATACCTAGTAGAAGCCACTTTTGTAGAGGCAGAAGTTTTTAGGTTGTTTTCTTATATTGAAATTTCATTGGAAATGATACATTAACTAATGATACATTAACCATAAAGATGTAGTCTGAAACCTTATCTCTATGAATAGTCTTTTACACACAGATGATGTTAAATGAGAACTTTCCATATTGGTAGGAGGAAAGGGGCAAAACACCTAGAAAGGTATTGCATACTGTCATGAGTCACTTAAAAAACCACCTGCCACAAATATAAAAAATAAAAAGATTTCTTTTATGATGCTATATAAATACATTTGATATGCCTCTCTCTCCTCTGTCTTCTCTATCACCATTCTATGGCACCAAAAGCTGAAAAAAAAATGAAGCTGGAAAAAAAGCCCAAGACAACCTAGTGAGAGCTATTAAAAAGGAATAAGATGTTCATATCGAACCTGTAACTTCTATAGCTAATTATTTTCTTAGGTTTGGAATTCCAACCTGCAAAGAACACATTTACAGTTCATAAACACGATTAAAAAGATTTTTGCAAAATTCATAGCCGTCACAGATGGCAATGGTTATACCTTTCAGCACAACTGCAACAGCTAGCTGCATGAACTACAACCAGGTGGATGGAATCCACTTTCAGGGCAAGTAGTAAAAACTACAGACAATCATACTACCTCTACTACTTTCATATCTGAGAATCAAAAAGAATGTGGAGGAAAACATAAATCAAAACAAAACAAAACTGAACTAATTCAACATCTACTTTCTGAAGAACCTCAGTCTATCATCTCAAAAATATAGCATAAAACAGTATTTATAGAGAAGACAGAAACACACTTGTGCTGGACATACAGCACACATGCATACAGTTGTGTATCTGTGAGGAAGACCAGTCAGAATAAACTGTATCTTGGTCCACCACACTCAGCAAGAATTATAGACCTCTACAAAATTTAATCTTATTTTAAGGAGGTATATTTTCTATAATTAATTATATTATTTTAATGTATTTGGCTCCTGTCCTAACATCTAACAAATTAGATTTCAAAATAAAATTAGTTCTAACATTGGTTCAACTTGGGTACTAATATTCCTTTAGTTATTAAAGATAATAACTCATTACACCATACAACAGAAGCACACTCACCAGGTTATTAAAAAATCAATTTGTCATACATCTCATATGACCACATCCTATGTAAGTTAAGCACTGCAATCACAAGGTGAAACTGAAGAGCTGAAGTGAAATTCCTCAATACCTTCTCTGAGGCTCAGCTTTTCTTCATTGTTTCCTAAACACTGAATTTAAATAAATAAATAAATAACCACTGAAAATGCAATGTACCTGGCTTTTCTGTGCTGGAATAAGTGTGCATGCATGTCACACACTCCTTTGTTTCCATTACAAGCAGGATTTGTCCCAAGTTATCAGACAATTGCCTCTGGCAATTGCCCATCATATCTAGTTGAATAGGAGTAAATCCCTTACCATGCAAAAATATTCCCAGCTGAAAACAGAGTAGTTAGAAAACATGCATTTAACAAGATGCCGCCAAACTCCATCTTTGAAGGATGTTCATTAATGAATTTCAGAAGAAGACTCCTCTTATCAAAGAAAGATAGTGTCTGACATGTCTGAGCCCAAAAGGAAGAATCTTACCCTGTACATCCTTACTTATGATAATAAAGCTTTTGGTTTCAGTGGGACCACATCTGCAAATAAAGACTCCTCAGACAAATGCAGGAATAAGCCCCACTCTCAAAACTCATGTGTTTTGTTACATACTCATAAGGGTGAACTTCACAAGAAGATGACAAAAAAATCCTCATTATGTCTACAGATAGGTGGACTTCCAGAATGCTGGGGCCATACCAGCTGTCAACTCTGGACAACATAACTGCAATACCAACTGTTAAGTGAATGCCTACTTTGTGTATTAAAAAGAGACAGTAATTTACTTTATTTGTCTCCCTTGAAATGCAGACTGCTTTCACAATTATTAGACACCAGAATTCTTTGTCCAAAAAGGATTTCTAGGGTACTAGCCTATCTCCGTATGTTGAACCACAGCAGGACAGACTGCATTGTACCTAAAAAATGCTTGACACTTCCTACATGACAGTGACAAGTGATATTTACAGTGAGGAGTAAAATACGCATAGCACAAGGGGCTGAGCCCCTTCCATTCTGGTGGTAGAATAAATGATGATGATAACATTAAACAAATATCACTTATTTGAAAGCTTCCATAAATGATTAAGATTTTATTTAGCTTCAATTAAAAAATTATGTCTGTTGAAGTAATTGTGAGTTTTTTTCTAACCTGCAGCTGAAAAAAATGGGAAGACTTATAAAAGACAGATTTCAAACTCCATCAACTCATCAGTCAGCCAACTCTCCAGGTAAGAAACAAAAGTTTTTCAAGTTTTTTGAAGTTTTTTTAAGTACGTTAACAGCAAGAGGAGGTCTAAGGAAAACATTGGACCAATACTTGTTGAAGATGGTCACCTGACAAATACGGATAAAGAAAAAGCAGAAGCATTCAATGCTTTTTTTGTCTTGGTCTTTAATAATATCGATAGGCCTTGGGCTGCTAGGTCCTCTGAGTCAGAGGACCACAACTGTGGGAACAGTAACTTTCCGTTTGTGGACACTGAAATTGTAAGGGATCAGCTGTATCAGCTGAATGTTCCTAAGTCCATGGGGCCTGATGGGATTCATCCCATAGTACTGAAGGAGCTAGCAGATGTTACAGGAGGACCCCTCTCAATCATCTATCAAAGGTCTTGGAAGTCTGGGGAGCTCCCTGCACAGTGGAAGGTAGCCAAAGTTATTCCAGTTAACAGGAAGGGCATGAGGGAAGACCCAGGAAACTACAGACCTGTTAGTCTAACCTCAGAACCTGGAAAAATTATGGAGAAGATCATACTGGGTGCTACTGAGAGGCATTTAAGGAACAATGCAATCATCAGGCACACTCAACGTGGGTTCACAAAGGCAAAGTCCTGTCTAACTAATCTGATATCCTTCTATGATAAAGTCATCCGCCTAGTGGGTGAAGGGAAGGTGGTGGATGTAGTTTTTTTCTGTATTTTGTAAGGCTTTTGATACTGTCCCTCACAGCATCCGTCTGGATAAGCTGTCCAGCTGTGAGATGAGCAGGTTCACAGTGCGCTGAGTGAAGAACTGGCTGAAGGGCAGGGCTCAAAGGGTTGTAGGGAACGGCACTACATCTGGCTGGAGACAGGTCATCAGCGGTGTTCCTCAGGGTTCAATTCTGGGGCCAGTTCTGTTCGTAATTATAACAAATGTATTTATCAACAATCTGGATGCAAGAGTTGAATGCACCATTAGCACGTTTTCTGTTGATACCAAACTGGGAGGTGCTGTTGACTCTCTGGAGGGACAAGAGGCCTTGCAGAGGGATCTGGATAGATCGAAGCATTGGGCAGTCATCCATGGCATGAAATTTAACAAGAACAAATGCTGGGTTCTTCACCTGGGACGGAGTAACATCAGACACAAGTATAGATTGGGAGAGGAGTGGCTGGAGAGCAGCCCTGCAGAAAGGGGCCTGGGGGTGCTGGTCAACATGAGCCAGCAGCATGCCCTGGCAGCCAAGAGGGCAAACCACATCCCGGGGTGCATCAAACACAGCATAAGCAGCCGGTCAAAAGGGGTGATTATCCTCCTGTATTTAGCAATGGTGCAGCCTCACCTTGACTACTGTGTGCAGTTCTGGGCCCCACCATTTAAGAAGGATGTTAAGGTACTTGAATGTGTCCAGAGGAGGGCAACAAAGCCAGTGGAAGGGTTGGAAGACATGTCCTATGTATGAGGAGCGGCTGAGGACTCTGGGTTTGTCTAGTTTGGAGAAAAGGAGGCTGAGGGGCAACCTCAGTGCTCTCTACAGCTTCCTGAGGAGGGGAAGTGGAGAGGGAGGTGCTGACCTCTTCTCCCTGGGATCCAGTGCCAGGACGTGTGGGAATGGTTCAAAGCTGTGTAAGAGGAGGTTCAGACTTGACATTAGGAAACACTTCTTTACCAAGAGGGTGGTCCAACACTGGGACAGGCTTCCTAGAGTGGTGGTCAATGCCCCAAGCCTGTCAGTGTTTAAGAGGCATTTGGACTATGCCCTTAATAATATGCTTTAACTTTTGGTGAGCCCTGAAGTGGTCAGGCAGTTGGACTAGATGATCGCTATAGGTTCCTTCCAACTGGAACTATTCTATTCTATTCCAAATCAAACCAGCAAAGTAACTGTCCTTTGGAAACAAAGGAACAGGATATTAAGTGAAATGTATGATCCTCCTGCCCAGCACCCACACACGCGAAGATCATTTTGATCTGTAGCATCATGGGTGTCACTAGCCATGATGTGACTGCCTGGTGAGAAACACGAAGGGAAGATCTGTGCTTTCATGCAGTCAGGAGAACGTGCAAGGCACAGAGAGGTGCTAATGGAGGTACTCTACCCACAGCAATCACACCTTTGCATAATTTCATAGATAGGAATGGTAGTATCAGTCTATATTTCTACCGTTACTGTTACCTTGAGATCACTGAATTCTGCACCAACATTAACAGCTGCCTTAGCCCTACTCCTTACACAGGTATGTCCTCACATGACAGAAACCATTCCCAAATCAGGACAAGTAGAATTGTAGTTGATGCACTGACTGAAAGCCTGCTTCTTTTCCCCCATTTGTACCAATCAGTTGTGCCCCATTTCTCATTTTGAAGTTACCCCCCACAATCAGAAACAATAATACATCTGAAAGAGGTGTAATGGAAGATGCACTGCACCTCCAAAGGGCTGCTAATAGGTCTGCTGTCCCTGCTCCCAGGCTACTATGCCTCAGGTCCAGGCAGCTCCACGTTTCCCGAGTGCACCTGAGGTGTACAATAATCTGAAACATGGGAAGTCTCCAAATACAGAAAAGCACTTAAAGGACTCATAACTTCAAAGTGATTGAGCTCAGGCCTAAGTCTCTCATGCCTTTACAGTGTTATTTTCTGTTTCATAACACGAAGTTTAACTTCACAGTTTACAAGTTTGTCAGGGATAGCATTAAAACCTCCTTTTCCCAGATGATGCTTCAGAACAGTAAAGCTAGGCTATAAACTAAATATGTAAGCTAGAAGTAATGTATAGTATGAAAGGTGTCAAATAAAATTGGCATTTCAAATGGATCACTTCAGACACAACATGCAAGATATCCCACATGCTGAATAACACAAGTCTGACTGAGCATAAATTATGCCACTGCTCTTATCCAAATCAGAAGCACTACCATTTAAACCATTTATTGTCAGCCCATTAGCTTGTCTTTAATTAATATGGGTATGCTAATCATTTTACAAGTGATTATTTTACATTGATTATGCAATCAATAAAAGTTTTCTTGTGATTCAGATTAATAAAAAACCCGAGCATCTACAGTCTATACACCTAAGGAAAAGCCAGAAACTCAGAGGAGATTGATACACAGATAAAAGGACTACATTTAAGTAAAGACATATCTATACCTCAGTGTACGTGACGCACAAAAATACTAATCACAATCAGGTCTGATGAACAGAAATACTGAAACTGATTTTATGTGTAGAAGTAACAATTTAATAGGTCTTGAAATGCACATACCAAGTAAAATTAGCACTACTTATTATGGCACTCTAAAAGGCATTAGTAAACTACCCAAGGAATATTTGTATGTCATTACAATCACTGTATTTTAGGAAGAATATTGCTGCAGAAGAACGCAATTTAGATGGCTTCATTTTGTGGGTCTGAGCTGAGAAAGTTGATTATTCAGACATGGGATTTACAGGTCTGACAAACAGAAACCAGCAAAATGTTAGAGTCAAAACAGACTCTGAAAAGAAAGAAACAGATTGACACCAATAATCAATTTCAGATGGTACCTAATTTAATCATAAACCAAAATACAGTCAATATTTCTGAACTCCAAAAATAAATATACCTGTAAACTTCACCTGCTTTTGCCCAAGATCCCTTCTCTTCCCCATCACAAAAAATATTTCCTTCTTAATGAGGTTGCATGTTGTAAAACTAAATGACTAACAGATACAATGATAACAAAAAACCATAGGGATGATCTCAGCTTGGGGAGAAGCCAACAATGACTCTGCATATAGTTTCCTTGCTTCATCTTCTCAACTATTAACCATTTAACATTGCTAAGGCTTTCAATTTCAAATTCCCGCACCAGGAATTCAAACAGAAATCATTTTAGTATTGCAGCTTTGACAGTCCTGCAGCAACAGTGTGTTTAAACTTAAATTAAGTCTCAGTACCTCCATGACATGGGTACCACTGCACTTTCCCACAAAGAAAAGGAAATCAGAACAGAGTATACAGTCCAGCTAAAATGTCACGGCAAGTCAACAGCAGCCCCTGAAACAGATGTCTTGTGATTCACCTCTCAGTTCTCTGTCCTAGCCAGTAAAGAATGAATGTAATGCAATTTATTTTCAAATTTATTTTCAAAGTCACAAAAATGAGCAAGGCACCCGACTTCCACTGAAAGGCAGCTAGAATTGGCATGGGCAGGAGAGGGAAGCCAGATCTCACTGAGGTCTTTTAAAATCCCTCCCCCAAGCACCTCAGACAAAGTACCCCTTAAAGTACCTCAGTCAAAATAACACTTGACAAAAGCTCAGGCAAAAAGCACTTAAAGCTGAGAGAAATTTTGTAAGGAAGTGAAATTAAGCTGCTAGCTGTTGGGAGCTCAGTGAAAACCTTAATGGATAACAGATACCATATAAACCAACCATTAATTAATTTTATCAAATACATTAATGGTGGGATGCTCATTCCAGGTGAGGAGGGAGCCAGCAGGCCATTTCAAGCAGGCTTCTGCATGAACCCATCAGAGTGGGCACGTAGCTGGCACCAGAGCAGCAAAATGAGTGCACAACTGCAGGGGAGCAGGCTGCTGAGTTACACAAGATAATCCTGCTCATCTCATAGGACCTGAGGCAGTAAGCTTTATTAAAACTCAGAGGTTAAACTGGCGGATCACAATGAACTCTTCCAACATATCACTTGTTAAGTAATTACCATTTTTCAAAAAGAGACAAAAGTAAGAACATAGACATAAAACTAGCTTTTTAAGTAAGTAAGGAGAAAGACGGAAGATATGGCACTGTGCAGATTTCTGGGCAGTCTGCTCTCCCAAGAACGTGCACAACCTAAGTCTGTTTTTTTTCAATTTTACCGCATGCAATTCACACAATAAAATTACCCTGATTAACTATCCTAACACTAACTAACCTAATCTGCATGTTGCAAGTTTGGTGCACTCACAGTTAGCTGATCCTCCATTCCTCATTAAATTAGATGTTAAACTAACTCAGTAATTCCTTTCTCATCCTCTGCAGTGCTTAATGTCTCAGGCTAGTTGAATGAAAAAAGGAGGGCAGGAAGACAGAAGAAATGAAGAGTAAATGATGGACTTTTAAGCACAGAGATGGTGTCAGCACTGGCAAAAGACACTCCTGAGGAACAGATGGGTCTTTCAAGCCCTTGCCCACTGATGACAGTCCGAAGTACCCAAGAACATCAAAGAAGCTCGACAGCATCTTTCAAACAGAGTAAAACAAGAAGTTCCTGATGAGTTTCCTATTTAGACTTCTTTCACTTTTTTTTTAATAATAAAAATCATAATTAAAAAGCAGGAATCCTTTTGCTGATTCACTGGTCTTTCAATCATTCCCTTACAGCTGCCTGAAGTACAGTAGGAAGAAATGAAGCCACGTTCCATTCAGAACACCTGCATCCACAGACCGTGTTTTCACACAATTCTTATCTCGCTTTCAGGGTTTTTTTAATGTCCCTGCACAACTTGCCATTTTTAAGTGTTTACTATTTGTCACTCCTTATTCTCAGTTCAGAAGTTTTGCTGAGGCAATGTTTCAGTTGATAATTTAACAGTAAAACCTCTCTGGGTCAACAGCATGTCATTATTTACAGAGAAAGATGCCCATTCTCTTCAAAACGATCACTAATTTTCCATTGCGAATCAACCTCCCCTTCCTCCCACACCCATCAAAAGTGTCAATGACTTATTTCTAGACATGTTAACTCTATTAGAATTACCAATAAACTCTCCCTCCTTACTTTCCTTTCTCTCCGTTGAACTAACACAGGAGCACAAAACAGGGATTACGTCTTTGAAAGAAAAAGCTATCATTATTGACTGGCACACTTTGGATTCTGCTCTGTGTTTCCCTGCATAGTATTAGAGATGGGAAGCTGGAAGGCCAGGCAGAATGGTTTTTCTAGGTGAGATCCAACCCATGGGCTGTATGCTAGACTCTCCACAACTGGACAGGCAAGACAAAGAAAACAAAGGATAATAAAGTTTTCTCCATTTTGCAGAAAGGGAAGCAAGAAAAAATAAGACTCAAATGTCTCCCGTAACATTACCCTAAAGGTCTGCAGCAGAATCAAGAACTCAGTAAAGGCGTTTCCAAGCCCCATCGGAATTATTCTTGACCTCTTCCAACATAATTCAAACCTGAAATAAAATTCAGTACTAGAGAAAGAGATTGCACACAACTGTGAAGACCGTGTTGAAATTTCAGTTTATTTGGGCAACGAGAAGCAACTCACTCCATGACAGAAGTTGCATACTTAACAAATAAGTTGTTACTATTTTTCATCTCTACATTTGGGATGCTATTCAAGACTTCCCAAACTTCACGGCTTCTAGAAATCATGACATCCCAGGGAAAGGACTGAGATATCAGATGATGTCCTAGAAGCAAAAGCAATAGAACCTAGAACCAAAGCAATAAATGTATTTTCATGATATGGTTCACACAGTCAGAGGGGAACAAACTGCAGAGATACTGAGAATATATAACCAGCTAATGAAAAGCATTTTCTTTAAACAGGATGCTTTCCAAAATTTTCCTAAGAAACAGGTATCCTCAGCTGTTTAGGGTCACTGAGCAGGCTGTCACTGCAACAATGACATTAACAAGCATGTACAACATTACAAGAGAATGTCATCATTTATAGCATAAGAGCAATATTGCTACTGCTGATGTGGGATGCAAAGCCTGCTATAGCCTTCAATACCAACTTATCCAGCTCCATATCTAGAGAAATAAAGCAGCAATGGGTTTAGGACAGATTTAGCATTTTTAAATAATCCTATTCTTTCAATTTTACAGTCCCATTTGGCTGGCAGAATGCCACTAGAGTATGCAATTTAATACAGTCATAGCTGTCACAAGACATACTAGATTGCTCTATCCATGGACTGTCTTCTATATATAACTGATAAGAGCTTGCATAATTAAGGTTGCATTTAGAAGTCTCAGCTATGTAACTAACGGCTCTTTGCAGTGAGCATTCATTATATATGGAACACAAGCTTTCCTCACAACAGCCATTTCTCTTCCCCGAAAATGCCTCAAATGTTTTGATGTTGTATTTACAATAATCTTCAATGTTAACGAGGGCTCTAATTTTAAAACCTGGTGCAATTCCTTTGAACTTTTAATATTAAATTGCAGACTTTTTCTTCATACACAGAAACAGAATTTCATGTGAGTGTTAAACAAGGAAAAGTCTGTATATTATTATTACGCACAGGATTGTGAAACAACTGAACACTCCTCTTCCTGAGACTCATCAAGGAGTCCATCTCACTTCATACACAGCACAAAAAGCAGCTGTCAAAAGCAGGAATACGTGGAAAGCTGCCAGGAAAAAGTAGATTTTGTGCAGAGTTGTGGTACTTCTACTTCCAAAGGAAACTAAACACATTTAAATGTGAGACAAGACTTTCCCTTCCTAGCCAGTAAGCAAGATGTCACAAGAACAAAATTTGAATTGACAAATACAGGAGGCATGACATTTTGAAACAGTCCACAGGACTACTTATTACTGCATCTTTTGCTTATAATTCAGAGGGCTTTCTCCATCAAAGGAACTCCAGTTTGTGTGCATCAGTTATGCACTTGGGTACTAATCCACAGAATAAACAGAAAGCTGTTTCAAACCATGGAAGCTAAACAGACTAAATTAATTTGTAACAGTAACTTTAGAAGATTCCAATTTTTTTCTTGCTTGGCACAGGACAATGAAGATAAGTTAAACACTCAGTAGATCTTTTACAATCAGTGGAATCTCAGCACCTTTGCAGGAGAAATAGGCCACTTATTTGGTGGTCAAGTAATTCACCAAAGATATCTATTTTCTTAGAAATAGCAGTTGCAGGATCTGAGGTATGCCACAGCTTTACCATGATCCAAGACTCTCTTGAATTTCCTTTCAGAATTATTTGTTCCTGTGGCATTTCTAAGAAGTTGACAATAAGCATCCAAAATACCCTGAAAATAAGCGTTGCATCGTCTAACAAATTTTTACAGCTACTGGAACAGAATTCAGTTCACCAGTTCTGCTTTATGGAGCATTAATGTTATGCAAAGGCTTCACTTACTTTCAGAGGCTTTCAGGACAATCTTTGGACAGGCTCTATTTTGCATATTTTTTAAATAATGTTAGGAGTATATTAACTTCAGACAAGTGTGCACCATTTTGACCCTATACTTATTCAAAGCAGTTGGAAATCAAGTGAATTGAATTCTCCATTATGCAGCTCTATTTATTGTCCAAGAGCCAGTAACACTAAGAAAGAGAAAGTCTCACCTCCTCCTTTCGCTTCCTGCCCCTACCCCCAGGGGTAAATAATGCAGTTTGACTCTACAGTAATAATCCCTATATGAAAATTGTGACTGTTGTCCAAATCCCTTACTTTCACGTCCTATGGCATAGATCCCTAACACCACAGAAAATAAAATACTCAATGCTTAGAATAATACTAGGAATGCACACAACACACTGTATCTTATAGATCACTTACCACCAACACCTGTACATTCTGAGACTTCAAATAGATGTTACAGCAAGACATCTATTGTGAACACCCAGGTAACCTCATCTGTAGGTAGTATAACTTGCATTTATTTATCTATCTAGATACTTATATGGCTCCCTCACTGTATTACTAAGGCATTTCACAGGCAGTAATGAATTTCTCCAGGAAATACCCTTGCAAAATAAGTATGATTGATTATCTCCAGTTGAGAGGTGAAGGACAGATATACACAGAGTGCACTATTGAAGGTCACACTGAAAGTCTGTGAAACAACTATAATCAGACCAGAAGTCTCCCAAAATCACAGGTTGGCTGTGACTCCATCCATGTTGTCCTTCCTCCCATGCTGTCTTGGCTGAACAGAAAGTCAAAAAGAAGCAGTAACGTGACCTTTTGCTTCTCAAGTTTGAGACAAAATTATTACCTCTAACTGAAATAATCTTAAAATGTTAAGAATGCTAAGATTTCCTGTATCATGCCACCACAAATACCTCAGTATGCATTTATCCCCAATATTCTTAACGAAATGCTTACATAATAATTGTCCCAACAATCACTACTGCTGCTAGTGGTAGCTGTGTCAGAGCTGAGTAACAGTGGCTATTTTCATCAGGCAGAAATAATTCTGCAGCAGCTCACGTTGAGTTTATAGCATTTAGGAGCAAAGACGACATCAGTCTGCCATTCAGGCATTTTTTTAGAGTCCTTGTCCTGAATGATCAATTTTCATTAACTTTAAATCCAAGATGAGTGTATGTCAAACCTGGCTGCTTCCTAGTAAAATCTATGTGGAAGTGATTTAAAGAAACGTCGGGATAAGATGGATTCAAACCTAACAAAGAAGTTGTATGCCTGAAATTGTCCTTTTCGGCAGGGGTGGGGTGGGGTGTGTATAATAAAATCTAACCCTAACCCCTAACCCTTAGGGGGGTTAACCCCTAACCTTAGGGTTAACCTTAGGGTTAGGGTTTAGGGCTAGGGTTAGGGTTACAGATAAGGGTTAGGGTTACGGATAAGGGTTAGGGTTAGGGGTTAGGGGTTAGGGGTTAGGATTCGGGCTTGGGTTAGGTATAGGGTTAGGGTTAGTGTTGGTTTCAGGTTTGGGGTTAGGGGTTATAGGTAGGGGTTAGGTGTTAGGGTTAGGGGTTAGGGTTAGGGTTTAGATTTATGGTTTAGGGTTAGGGTATAATAAAATCTATGTGGAAGTGATTTAAAAAAAATGTAGGTATAAGTGGGGTTCAAACCTAAGAAAGAATTTGTATGCCTGGAATCATCGGGGGCGGGGGTGGGGGGTTAATAATAAAAGGAATCTGTTTTCCTACAAACTATTGCTTGCTTATAGCCTCTGACCTTCACAGTACCATAATGCTAATCTTTCTCGATATTCATCCTAGACTACTAGGAAAAAAAATCAGCGTTCATATTAGAAATTCCCCACGGGAAACAGCCTGATGACACTAGGAATGACACTGGTAAGCAAGAGTATTTATAGCTTGGTTTTGATGGGCATTCTGTTTCTTTTGGAACATAATACACAGACTTCATGGCTTTTTATTGCTCCTAGCACTGAGAAACTACCAGGAAGCTTACTGGTGTGAATTGACTATGAAAGCATGGTAAACAGAAGCACGGATTTAGGCTCAGAAAGGCGTTTCCCTGAAGCAGAAAATCTAGGATCCATAAGGGTAATTTGCTTATTCTGTAATACTGTCACTTGCAAGTATCACCTGGTCATTTCTGCCCACCAATGTACATACTACTGTACAGACCTAGATGTCTAGTACTTTCCTGAAGCTTGTGATAGCTTTTTGTTATTTTTCATCTTTTGTACGGAAGACATTTAGTTTGTTTCAATCCACCAGTGTTTTATGACTTACACATGTGGAGGGCATGTCTCTGGATGGGTGTTCAACAAGCCTTTCTGCACCATGCACATATCACATGTTGCCTGCCTGAACAAGTCTAATGGACTTTTTCTGTCCTGACTTCTTATCCTATCAAGCCTGAGAATGTGCCTGAAGTGGGCTCACCCTGTCTATACCAAACCTGTCATCAGGACTACAGAAACAGCACCAAACAAATGTCTAATATAACTTGAAGGATGAAGAAATCAGCACGTGATTTAAAAATCTGTGAGCTTGCAGCATCATACCCAAAGGCTAGCTGCAAGCAGTACTTCTCAGGTGCACCACTTCTCTTCAAGCAGCTTATTAATGATCAGAGACACACTTAATGAGCTTGAAACAGCATGGGAGGGGCATGATGTAGCTCAGGCTATCCCAAGGAAGACATGGATTCAACCAGTAGCTGAATGTCTCCCCGTTTCCCCATCAGATAGACCATCTTGCAAACAATGCTAATTCATAATGGCAGAAAATCATCAGGATACCCATTTCACACCAAACAGAAATCAGCTTATGTAGGAGCTACAACATAGCCCAGTCAACGTGCAGTCCTTTCACACCCTTGACAGTAATATAACCAGCCATCAAGTTGACCAGCCAACCCTTCCTAATACATCATAAATCAGCATCCCAATTCAAACATCTATTGTTGAGACAGCACGTGCAACAAATGGTAGAGCTGAGATTAGAAGCTGGTATTATTCTCTGGGTCTTTCCTGTGCCAGACAAGGTTTAAAGGCCAGGAACATAAACAAACTCCATGAATGAAAACTACACAGGTCAAAAAAGGACTTAATCTTACAGAGATGACAATATAACCTTAGCTTGAAAATATGGCAGCTCTAAGCAAAACCAACACATCATCCCAGCAAACTGCTCACCAGAAGCTTGTGCCTTACTGCAGTACAGCATATTTAATTATCTCTGAATGGCAACACAGAGCATCATCTGCTGATTCCCAACACCATATCCTGCAGCAAACAGCCTCCCTTTAGGATCACCCAGTCTAGTCTTCACCATGCCCAACTCCAGCATAGATGGCAAGATCAGCTCAGACCTCCATCGTGTGATAGAAGACTGTCAGATTCCACCATCTGGTGTGACAGGAAATAGTTTTTCACTAAAATTTTAGAAATGTATTGAGTGCATTTGCTTCAGTACATATGTTCCCACGAAAGGTCTCTGGATTGTTAAAGCACCCCAAGGGTCCCTGAATCATTCATTCCAAGCATCTACTTTCCCTAGCAACTCTTCACCCTCATCTTCCCCCTTGTTAAACATCTAGAACAGACACCAGCCATAAACGATCTTCTTTTATCTCCCTCTGACACTGTTCTACACAAAGCATTTCATCCACAGCATCCCTATATCCCTACAGTTAATGTCAATGTGTATGTCCGTATGCAATTCTTTATTTCATCTCGCAATCAATTCTATACAATGTCTAACCATGAAAGCTTTACAAGCCATCCCACCATGTTTCTAACAGTATCACAGTTAGGATAAGATGAGAGTTTTCATCAGTATTTATTAATTCAATGTCACCTTCAGCCTCTGCCTCTGCAACAGGTTAATCAATTACTGCATTCCTCAGGAGAACTGAGCATCCTGGACCCATTCCTTTCTTCCCATCATCAGCTGTGGAGAAACATTCACAAGCAGTAAACATTTCAGGTTTTTTAAATGTTCATGAATTTACTACATTTGGGGACAACAAGAGTGATGGCACCAGAGAGAGACCCCGTCTTTGCATCCCTTTTTTGCTTCCTTTCTCATACATGAACTCACCTAAAAGAGAAAAGTGCTTTCTTTCCCCTACGTGCATCCTTTCATTAAAAATGTGCATCATCCTTTAATTTTTTATGGCATTCCACACATCCTCTTGATGTACTAGTGGATCACTACTACCATTTTACTAATACTCCCCAGCAAACCTTAAAAGGCTGCAAAATAGGATGATGCCATACTTTTGATGTAGATAGAGTGTTACAGTTCCTTCCTTCACAAAGGTGGCTGCCTGCACGCTCTGCATACTCACATGAACTTGTTTATATTCTTCATCTTTCCCTTCCACAACGACGGGCTCATTGTGTTTCCTTATTAAAGCCCTTGGGTTTTTTCAAATGTAAAATACATTATATAAGACTTAGAGCAAGTTAGCCTCAAGTCAGTACTTCCATTCTCAGCTTCTTGCTTTAGTTCTTAAGCCTACCACTAAGTGTTAACACTTGCACCCAGCTCTGGTGTTGATATTCAACATCCAGCAACTTGCTGTGTGGCCCTGGCCAAATCATTTCAACTATGCTTCCCACCTTTTTTACTTGTAAAGGGCTCGTAATTCTCAAACAGAGGAAGCCACTCATTCCAAATGCCAAATATTCTTATAGTAAGCATGCTGAAATCCAATGATAAAAGGCTCTATAGAAGTATAAAGTGATAGTAAAATGTTGTTATTAATGTGTATATGAAGATATGGTCACTTGAACTTCCAAGCAGCTTTTCACCCCTGGAGAGGACATTGGAATGAAGAAACAGGGCTGCGAGAAAACTAGCAATTACATGAAGGGTACAATAGTGATAATGTAATTTTTTTTCTCAGATCGAGTTAGAATCCTTTTTTATCCTCAAGTGCTAACACACAACATTCATGACATTTTTACAGTTCCTGGCATCAATCAATATTAGGAGTAACAAGCAAGGTGTTTTTTCTCCAACTGAATGAGACCAAAGAGAGAAAGAAATTCTAGCAGTGGGAAAAAAAAAAAAAAAAGTAAAATGCTGACATCCTGACTTAGCTCTAAGTTTATACATTTGACATTCATATTCTTAACTTCCTACTCATCTACAGAGATAACTCCTTTATCTTTATAACAAAATAATTTGAGTTGCTGTGTAGCCTAACTTCAATCTAATATTAAAGTCATAATACACATACATGCACACATATCTGTACAGCCAAACTGAAAATTAACTCATAGAGCTGAGCTATGAAGTAACTTCAATTTTTAACATTTTTGCAAAGTGGAGCTGTGTAGATACATAGCTGGGCAAATTGATTTTGGAATCAGGCCAAACCTAAAATTAAATGCTTTGTGACAGCTGTCACTATTTGTCACGCATCAGAGGACATCAGGCCATACTATGACATCAGCTGAAGAACATACTTCCTTTTGTCTAAGCTACCATCTAGTTCAGTGCTTTCATGACAACTCTTGTGCACATTTCTTACACCTTTAATTGACACCTGGCAGGAGATTACAAGTGAAATTCTACTTGCACCACTCCCTTGCCTCTTTCCTATCAATCAGGAGTATAAATACTCGTAGGGACTCAGTCAACTTTAAGCCTTGCCGGGTAAAATGCAGCAGTACAATTCAGAAGCAATCTCCAATCACTCAGCACCTACTCCAGAGGCCTCCCACTACCTCTGTGGATTTGCAATTACCGTTGTTTATTACTCTTCTCTACCCACAGAAGCTCCACAAGCACCTTCAGAGAAAGTGAGACGTAACAGCACGTTCTCATTGCTTGTACCCTAAACCTTCTCCAATATGCAAACTAGGCAACTGAAAAAGAAACGCTTTAGTAGAAAATACTTCAAGTATATATATCAAATTAATTTACCAAATCACTGCTGACAGTCACAGAAATCAAACAACTGCACTTATTTACTCTGTTTATTACAGGAAGAGCAGACACTCTCCATTAGACTGAGCAACTTGCTTCTTGCTTTGTTAGTAGCCAATGTGCCAATTGCCAGCAGAGTTCAGGAATATGTTAATGTAGGTATACCAAACACAACTGATCATATTTGTCCACACTAGAGTTGCTAAAATGGTGAACGGGAGGAAGACAGGGCCAAACTGTAAAGTTACCACAGAATACAAAACATAACATCCTAAGAAGTCTCAACATGACCAAAGTTTTAATACTTTGAAACAAATGAGGCAGCAGATACTTGGAGACAGGCATCTGAAAAACTGCATCCAGAGGACAGATAAGCAGCATACCTGTTTAGAACAGAATGCTGTTGCAAGACTGTTAATCAAGATAGCTCAGCCTGATGTTTTTCATCCCTCTTTCCATAGTAACCAACTTCAAAAGTCTAAGAACCTATACTGTAAAAATTTGTTCAAATTAGCTTGGAAATGGACATGGAATTTAGCTGTAATTGCTTGTGTTTGTGCCAAGTATTGCTGCTATAGTACATTTCTCTTGTTAATGTCTTTAAACGATGAGCACACTGCAATTACTCTGCTTTGATTTTAAAAGCAGACTTAGCACAATAATGTCTCCAAATTTGTAAGCAAAACAGCAGCACTATAAATCAAACTGCTAAAGTCACTATTTGAGCCAAACATGAGCAAATTAATAGAGAACACATATGGAGATCTGCCTTTAGATTTCTATATATTAAAACTGTGGACTATAGCACCCATTACGTTGTGCTTTATGTTATTCACACGGCATAGGAAGAAAATTGCTGAATGACAGTAGGTTTATTGCCATGTCCCTCACTGTTAGTCAATATACACAGAACTGAAGATGCCTTGCAGGTTCTCCCTTCCGCAAGGTTAAGCAGCGCAGATACAGGAAAGCCATTTGCTTGACATTACAAGCCTTTCACATACGTCCTCACAGTGGAAATGGTATTAAAATCTCCAACCACTGTGCCATGAAAGTATGACAGAAGAGCAGGATGTTGAATGAGCAAGTGATACTTACTTGATATAAGATTTGATTAGATTAATCTCTCTATACAATGTAACAAAGGACTTTATAACACCACAGATCAAGCCTCCAGTGCACTGTCAGGCCAACGAAATTAGAGAAATACATTATATTTAGTAGTTTCTGACTCAGAAGACTAGAGATATTTTATGGTTAAACTTGTGATGCTTACAATAGCATATATCTGATAAACAGGCAGCAAAGTCAAAAAAAGAATCCCATTAAAATTAGGCTCTGACACCTTTTTGTACATACCTGAGCAAATGTGTCCAGCACACAAATGAAAGGCTTATTTTTAATCCTGCCAGCTTTCAAAATGACACCATGGCTCTAAGAGATGTGCTAGGCTTCCTGATTTTTGCCTTATCCATAACAGAGGTGTCAACAATTCCCTTGTCCGTGAGATAGACAGCTGAACACAACCCCAGCACTGCACTGGATCTGCCTGGACTCCACAGGCGCTGAAAAGTTGCAGAGGTGCTCTGGACAGCAAGGGCTGTGGCTAATGCACAGCCAGGGCTGGATGCAGGTGCATCCACTCAGCCAAACCCCTGCTCCGAGGGAAGAATACATAGACCTGCTTTCTGGTTCCCAAAAGGGGAGTCTTGAAGTGTATCAGGTATACTGGAGAGGGAGGGAATGTCTTCTTCAATGGTCCTAGCAGACGGACAGAGAAAGCTGTCCTCCAGAAATAGAGAAGCCAAGATCCCGCCAAAAAAAAAAGGGTGGGGTGGGGTGGGGTGGGGAGGGAGAGAGGGGGAGGGGAAGAAAGGAAGGACACATTTCCTCTGCTTGTCATTTTAGTACCAGAACAAGATGCTGCTGTTGGTGCGCTTTAACCAAGCAATGGCTGCAAGGCACTTAATTTTCCAATTAATTAGATCCTAACTCTAAATGTAGAAGTAATTGATGTGTCAACACAGGCAAATGAAACAACTCACAACATAAAAGCAAGAGATTTGCTTCTACCACTCAGTACTGGATGATGGATTCTATTATTTTGTAAAGAACTGCTTCTGTGAGAAGCAAAGCCACTGCAGCTCAGCAGCCATGCAGTGGCATATTTATTATATAAGGTACCTTCACATCATTCCACACTTTTACTGGCAACACATCCCTACAAAACTCACCACCTTTCTACTTTGGCTGTAAAAACTCCTTTATCATGTTTTGAACATGCATGGTTCACCATGGTTCATTCATGGTTCACTCATTCACTGACACGTTTATCTTCCAAACACAATTCGGTTTCTTCTTTGCCAAGCACACTGCATGGGATAAATTCAACACTTAAACTTGTAAAGATAGATGCCTGGTCTTCTTTTAAAAGCTCTCACAAAAACATCAGCCAACTGCCCCCAGTTAGACTGCCTGTCGCCAACCAATACTTAAAGCACTAAGAACCTAACACACAGCAGTGAACTTGCTACTTGCCATTAATTTCACTTTTTGCCTGGGCATCGACCTTTGCAGTCGTCCCCTCCCCTTGTCTTTAAGGAGCAAAGGCTGTCTCCTTTGCCTTCATTTGTAGTGAGCACTACAATGGTGGACTTACTGGGTTCTATCAAACCTTATTGAAGTAATAAACCTGGCAGAGAGTTACAGGAAAGCTAAAGCAGGCGTTGGTTGGGAAGCTTACATAACGTCACAGGAATTCTTCCCTGTCTTTTTTGTTCTGTAAACATACGCACCTGCACACACACACACAGAGTTAGCAAGCACTATCAAAAATTGTTGTAAGCCTTTATGTAATGCTAGCCTCTTTTTTTTTTTTTAATCTATCTAAATTATTAGCTCCGGGTAGGAAACTTTAACTAGTCTACTTCTAAAACGCTTGCTGGAAAGTTGCAAGCTCACTGGCAACTGAGGCATTACAAACAAAAATACTCACAAACGGTTCACTTCAGCCATGCAGGTATTACAGGACACTGTCAATGTGCTGTACAATACTTCAGTTTGGAATACCCGAGTTCCTACAATTCCACTACCTTGCTCATATATCACTCCTAATCTTCCTTTAGAAGAAAAATGTGTTAACAAGATACCAGAAATTCAGTCATAACTGGAGGAGACAGGTTTCATGTAAGTTTAAATGAGGTTCTTAAGAAAGTCACTTAATAAATGTTTTTTTGCTTTATCTGTTTAGCGCATGCAGCCATGAAACCAAGGCACCATCCAGTCTTTCAGCATTTAAACTATAAATACAAATGTGCAGGGATGGGAAGGAGCCAGATGGCTCCAGGGATGACAGGCTGGTCAAGCGATATTCCGTCTTTCACCTTATCTAGGTCAACAGTTTGAAACAGACTGAAAAAATTACCAGCTGACAGGAAAGGACCTGCCAGCCCATCCCAGTCCTCACGTTGCCCACAGTAACTGGCAGCTTTTCTAATGTCTAATCAGCAATATCAGGGGATGGACAAACACAGAGATGACCTCAACCAGTTCCCTCTGGAACACCATCAGGGTGCAGAGTCAGATGTACAAGTGTAGAAGGCTTGCTTGACAGAACCCAAACTCCTCTGTTCTGCAGCCAAAAACCTGCTTACACTAAGGCTAGCAGACAGTTAACTTTTCACTGACACTGAAGGCTTCAACACAGAACAGAAGGGAATTGCCGTTTCAAGAAGTTAGAAAAAATATCTCAGCCCCTTCCCCTGGCAACACCATCTTACTCAAATGTTTTCCAAACTCTAGCACACAGCACCCAAGACAGATGAAAGGCTGATTCAAGTCCCTTCTTATTTCAACTCTTTCTGAAATTGCCTAAAAGCTCATCCTCCTCTGAAGTTGTTTAAATACCAGGAAACATTACTTTAGCCCTTTGAAAAGCTGGCTGAAGGACCATCACACATCTGAATTCCAGCACACACATGGCTTTGACTCCTCTCTATGCATACATTGGATACAGGAGGGGTTACACGATGGTTCTGACAGAAACCCCTTCTCTGGGCATATATCACAGCAGTCATAACGGAGTATGAATGAAAGCAAATTCCACAAGAATACATTCCTACAACACCTGGGGAAAAGTTCATTCCTTCTCTGCTTCACTACCAGTTTTGAAACACCCCTTGCTGCAGAATAGCCAGTGACCAAGTTTCACAACCCTACAAGCAGCAAAATTGCAGCTTCTGACTTTATTGGAGCACTACAGACACACAGCACAGAGTTGGGCGGGGGGCAAAGGAGGAGGGGAAACAGGTAGAGGCTGGGACCCAGCTCAAAGGTGGGAAAGCAGAAGACAACAGAAGAGCAGCAGCTTTCCAGAGCCCACTACTCTAACACACAATGTGCTTGGCTTTGCATGTAGATGTACCCCGCAACTTCATACCTAGGAGAGCTCTGGGGAAGGGGGTTTCTATAAGTAAGAGTATACTGCTTTGTTGTCTCCTCCATAGCTAAAACTCACTCCTCACCATTACAAGCAGGAACAATTTTACTGTTCTCTAGAGTTCTTAATTCGCCTTTTAGTATTAACTCCCTCACTCTGCACACCCCTTTCAGCTCTCTTGAGAAATGGATCAATTTGAACGAAAGACGGCAAAGTACTGAGTCATCACTCAACTCCCACTGAAAACAGAAGGAGCTGAGCATGATCAGTCAATGGAAGGACTTATTCTTATAAGTCTTCTAGTTGTAAGTTACTATAAAAGAAGCCCTTTCACTTCCGACTTCATGCCAATTCCTGTTATTACAATGGCCCAACTACTTGCTTTCCAAATGCACACTTCCCCTTTTACTCTTTACTCCCTCTGTTTACAGTAAAAATTAACAGTAAGGTCCCTCTAAAATTCATGTTTAAGGTTTTTTTTGAAAAAAAACCAAAACAAACACAGTGAATTTTCATTAAGTAATATATTCTGGGTTCCTTTTCTGTCTTTATTTGTCCCTCTATACCTTTTGACTCATGTTTTCAAGCTTTCCTCCAAAACTGCCAGGGCTAATGATTTGACTAGTTTTTTGGTTTGGTTTCTTTTCAGCTAGTATTTTGAATAATCACATGACTCTGGGATTGAGGCCTCAAGATAACTCTTGAATGACTGGAGATTCAAAGTCACGATATTTGACAATAATGAAATCTTTCAAATTCTAACTGCTACATTGCTATCTTATCAGTTGCTGGGAAAGTCATCCCATTCATCTTACTGGTTTCAAATGGAGCTTTAATTCAGTCAAGGAAGGTATCCTCATTAGATGTCTTGTATCTACCCATACAGTGCTAGCACACACACTTCATAATGAAAATGAACTACTACACAAAGAGAAGAAATTTATTTATTTTGGATCAAGAAGGAAGAACAGCAAAACCAAATCAGGCTAATGCTGATGAAACAAATAGCTCTAAATGAGCATGCATTACTGCAAGGGCTTAATAGACCTTGACTTCCCCCCCCCCCCCCCCCCCCCCCAACTTTGAGAGGCTCTTCATTGCTTAGTCTACTCAGAACACTATGAGCAGGGTCAAAAGCCAACCAACCAATCCCCCTATTTATAAGAACCCATCTCTCCTCCTCTTTTTCCATTCTACGCATCTCTGCTCACTGAGCTGAGACACACTATAAGCATTACAACACAATATATCCTTCTAAAAGTTTAAACCTTAACATTTGCACAACATGAACAAGTGGAAAGTTGTTGAGTGGTCATGTTCACCTGTTCAGTAATGGGGTAACTAAGGAATCAGGACTGAGGACAAGAATCATTAAAAAAACAAAACCAGAGTTTGAGTAGCTGAAGCAGTGAAAATACGCTGGTTTGCCTCTCATCCAAAGGAAATAAACCCGTCATGTGCTAGGATGGCTCCTCTCTGAAAGGAGAACATGGTTAAATAAAACATAAAACTTACTTCCACTCAGCAGTCAAAAAATAAATGTAGACCCATGCATTTTGACAGGAGTTTGGTTTTTGACAATAAAAAGAGCACCAAGAAAGATATGCTGAGCTCTCCTAATTCAGCACAAGTACTGCAACGAGTAAAGAATTATTCTGTTCCTCAGGCAAGGCTATTTCAAATGTCACTTGTGCTTACATGGTATGGGGGCCATGAGAAGCCAGTGGGGAAGAGATCTTACACCTACCTCACTGTTGGGTCATGTGCAGGCCAGTTGCTGTAGTTTGCACAAAATGACTTGTCAAACCACTTTGCTTTTTATATTTGGTCCCTAAAAGACAAGCAACCAGCAAGTTCTGCAGGGAATGACTGAATGAAAAATCCACGTTTTCAGGGCTAATTTTTACATAAACTAGCATCATAAAAAGTACCAATACTCTAGGACACTAACATAAACAGCAGATGTGCTTATGGCAAGTGTTCCCCAATATAACAAACAAATAGTGAGATCTCCACAGTAGCTGGAAGAGAGCCATTGTGCAAGCAGGTGGTTTGGAGAACAATCCAGGGTTCTCTTCTCAGGACCTTTCCAGTTGGAGGATATTCCTCTCAAAGTAGCGACACTAATCTGAAGCTAAGAGCCCTTTTCTCCTTGCTTTCAAAGACACAGGACAAAGCGCAGAAAGCTGGCCCACCTAAGCTGCTTAAAAAGCTCTGTAACATTGTCATTAGTGGCAGAGTAGCTGCACTGACCACAACAATGACCAGTTACGTGAGATGCTCCATCCCAGCACCATTCCACCCCACATGCACACACAACATTGAGTGGAAAATGAATAAAGAGGCCAAGGTGGGACTATCTGTATTCCCCAAAGCATCTTAAATGTAAGCTCTGGAACAAAGTACTATTCCCTCTTTTGTCTCCATAGACACTTACGCAACAGTCTTCCACGCTCACCCCAAGCCATGCAGAACTGGGTACCAGGAACCTAGACCCAGAGGCCAAGCAAAGAGAATGAGTCCCAGCTCGTTCCATAGTAGGAAAAATAGGTACTGATGATCACACAGAGTTTCTCCTGGAGAGTTTCTTCCCTTGTTCTTATCAGCTGCTTGCTTGAACACCAGCTTTCACAACCTGCTAATCTCAGCTCTGCTCTACCCAGTTTCCCTTATCTTCTTTGGCCTAGAAGCTCACGCAGTCCCATCTCTTCTACATTTCTTCTCCCTTCCTACATCTTGTGAATTAACTTACCACCTCCAGAATGAATTCCACTCCTGTTTCACAGCGAAAGTTCTACCTGTCACCCCATCATTCACTCTGCTTGCACACTTTTATCCCTCTACCTGCCTCATCTTCTGAGTGTCTAAGCTCCCAAAACAGGCCCTGCCTATAACTCTGCATTTACACAACACCTTGTGCAACGAGGCCCAGGTCTCTAATAGTCTCTTGACATTGTTCTGACATGTATATTATTTTTCTCCAGGTATGTTATTTGGTCAAGTAAAGATATCATCTCTTCCTATAAACCTCAAGACAGTAATAAGAGGACAATAATAATGGTGGTAAAAGCAATAGCATTTACCACCGTGTAAGATCCACATAATCAGTACAAGGTACAACAGGGAAAATACCTAACTGTGATACTGCGTTTGAGACATGAATTGAAGAATAGTCTGCCCACTCGGACACCATGTGGAATTTAAGAAGGCAGCGCATAATTACCTGAGCTGGTCTTGGCTAGGACGCCAGGATTAGCACTCCAACACTTCTGAAAAGTGGCCAGGAAGGCTGTTTTGCCTCTCATCCAAAGGGAATAATCCCATCATCTGCTAGATGGCCCCCAAACACTATGTCAGGCATAATTTTTACATAGATTTGAGAAAAGTGCCTTTACTGATTCACCTGAGTGACTTTCAGCATCAATGCATCCCTTAGCAGTGCACTGGAGCAGTATCAACCCAGAAAACGAAGTACTCTTCCCTGGTTCATCAAAAACATATTCTTTGCTACCTCAGTTTTTCCATACATTTCTCAGCCAGTTACATGGAGACATTAAAGGAAACAGTGACCTAATTTCGACACTGTGGTTTCATAATGTAAAGATAATCTAATTCACTAGTCCCAAAACTCCTCTTCCTGATAAATGACCATCTCTCTAGAGTATTTAATATTACATTTGGCAATAAGAGGACTGAACAAAATACGCAAAATGGAAATTAAAAAGCCTTGCTTTTCCTCGAGATCAATTAGGATGAGGTGCACAAACACAGAAAAAAGAGTATGAAATATATTAATGTGCAGCTCTGTATCCTAAGATATAGGCAATCAAACCTCTTGCTTCAGTAAGTACTGAGGTCATGAAGGAAAGTCGGTTTCCTCCCATGGTACAACACTGCTTAATTGCTTAGATAGATACATAGAAGTTTTCTTTAATTTTCTTCAGCAACAACAGGTATTGGACCTAAATAGGGTCAAGAAAGGTTTTGGTACAACAGTTCCTATTAGAGTCAGCAAGTGAGTATAGCCAAAGACATTTGGCAAATAGGAATACAATAGATTCCTACCATATTATTAACCTGATCAAAAAGGGCTTACATAAATAAGTAAAAAAAATCTTGGCCACTAAGAAACAATTTTAACAGAAAACTGCATTGAAAAGCAAAAAATAAACAAATTGGCCAAGAAACAGATCAGCTCAGCATGACTTACGCATGGCTTGAAAGAGTGGAGGAGGGTAAGACAGGGAACGGTCGTGGACTTTTCAGGGAACAGGCTAACTGTATGTGCTTGTTAACTGCAGGTAGTGAAGTGGGGAAGAACTTCTATGCAGCATGACACTGGGCATGAAGTATCAGCATTCTCAGAGAAATGTCATTACTTCAGTAAGGAAATGCAACAGATGAAGGTAAGTTTTACCTTCCATCGCTCCTGCATTATTAGGAATGCAAGTAAAAAAGGGCTAACTTCTCTTAGAGCAATATCTTATAAGGATTACACCACTGTACACAGAATCTTCACACACACACACACACACACACACACACAACCATGTAGCTATTTGCAGCCATCATTAAAATAATTGGATTATTTAATTTCATTTCACAAAAACATTAACAATAATGCTAACAAATACTTTATTAAAACGATGGCTATCTACCTTTTCGGATTGCTTTCTAGCCAGAATGCTTCTCAGCATTCATTCTTCACTTCTGCAATCTTCCTCCCTTTAGAAGGCCACATGTGTGCATGACAGCCTCATGTTACTATATCTGTGAATTTCATGGCACAAAACTCAGTGCACTTTCTTTGAAAAGTACTTTTCATGACTTCCCAAAACTTCTTTCCAATGACATCAACAGCATACACTCCCATGGAGTGTAAAAACAGCAAGGTAAGTCCTCCACCCTGGCCTAAGAACCTCAACCAAAATGTTTTTTGAAGTGGCAGCACTGCATGTGCTAAACAAAATGCCAGGCGTCACCATGAAGACTTTGCTCAGCTCGGATAACCACCATTATTGGAAAGCAAGCAAATGGAAACTTCCTTTCATAAGGGCAACTCAGCTACTAAGAGCAATATGATGAAAATTCCAAAATCCTCCCACCTAACACCTATTACTGTTGTATCAGTGAGTAACATCCTCACTGAAAGGTACACACTATATCCTTTCTCCCTCCCTCACAACTACTCCCTCTAACAGCTGGTCAGTTTACACGTGGTAAAGACCCACTGTAATTAAAAACTCCGAGCCATCCTCCAAGAATACGACAGCTCTGGCTCACTTTTTTTGATGAGTATGTGCTTCATTTCATGGTAAATAGCAGCCAGGAAAAAAAAATACAGTCAATTTCTGCACTGGGGTTCTGTGGAGGGGCTGGATTGCAGATCCCCAGGAGACAGGCAGAGAAACCATTCACCACAGTTGGGAAGATGAGCCTGGGGGTCAAGACAAACACTAGTAATCAACATGTAAAGTTCATCTGTCTTCTGGAAGGATTCAGAGAGTGTGCTTCATATTCCCTTCACCTTTCAATTACTTTTCTCATTTCAAGAGTTCTCACCACATTTACAATCAACTGCTCTACAATTATTTTTGGAACACAACAATTACAAACTAGAAAGACGTTAGCAGGACTCTGGCTTTATAAAGGCACAGATTTACTGCTTCCCCCTTCCTGCAATTCCTCTCCTCCTCTCCAGTTGGAAAAGCCAGAGGGACAACACAGAGATGAACCACCTTTTTCAAGAGTCATCTACCTTCTGCACAGTCTACAGACCTTCTAGATTCGGTGTCACTTCAGAATGGAGACATTGTGGACTATTGGCAGTGTCTGCAGAATTACTGATTTCAAAAATTTCTAACACCCTAGAAAGATCATCATCATCTAGAGGTCCTAAGGGGAGGAAGAGCAGTACTGCGGTCAAGACCTTTAATCAAACTTCTGGAGACACGGGTTCAATTCTCAGCTCTTTCATAAATCACTCTCTAACTTTATATTCCAGCTCACCATCTGTAAATATATACGGAGAAGTATTTCCCATTTCAGATCACAAACTCTCAGCTGCTGGTAGCACCTCTTACTAGCTTTTCATTCAGAATCTCATCAAGCAGAACCTTAGTCTGTCGAGTGGTATCCTGAGATCATATTTTCTGCACATGGCAACACAGGCAGAGCCCCACTGTGCTCCACTCAGGAGCTGTTACCTGCAGGGTCCCAAGAGGAGGAGTAGACTCACATCAACAGATAGACTAATAGAAGTTAAAGCTTCATCCCAGGACAAACTTCGTGGCTGGCAGGTACACACTATGTATCAGGGTTTATGCTAGTTTTAGGCTTCTCTTTGGAGCTCACCTATCAATTTTTCACTTACTTCAAACTTCCCATGAGCCTAGCAAAAACCTGACTGCAACAACCTGTCTCAGATCATTCTGAAACGGAGTATTTGTGACCCATAAACAAGTCAGTAAAAAGCAGCTATTTTCTACTGCCAGGTCTGAGTCCTAGACAGAAAATTATAATTATCAAGACAAGATTATTTTATGTGGCAGTGATGACACACAATCCCCCTCACAAGGAGCTTTATTTTCCGTTTCAAGCAAATAGATTTTCTGTCCTGAGCATCAAAAATTTAAACCACTCATATTCTCCAGTGTTTTGCATTAAGCATAGCTCCCTTCCAAAAAGCAATGTCAAAAAGCAGTAGGGAGGTCCAGTGTTACATTACATCACATTTTTTTTGCATCAGTCATGTTTGGTTGGCAGTTATCAAATACAGTTTTGTGGGTTTGGGGGGTTTTTGCTGACTCTGAACCCTGAAATATCAGCCTTGGGTGTTAGAGACAAGTTGAGCTATTTTCTTTTGTCACACTTTCACTAATAGCAACACTTTCACAGGCAAGTTCTGTTCTTTGAGAAGTCGGTGCAGTTCTACTGTGCAGGGTCTCATTGACTCAACAAAGCCACTATTTCCGTGAAACATGCAGATCTGCTCCTGGGCTGGATCAGCACTAAAAGGATGAGAAGTGAAAAGCTCTCCAAGTTACCTCAGTCACCAAAGTCTTGGTGATTACGTACATCACAGGTGGCCAACTTACAGCATTTGAGCCATGTATGGCTTGAATGCTTTGAGTGCAGATGACACTCATGGGTCAGCCCTATTTACATACCCAGGTTAGTCTCATGCAGCAACAAAGCGAAGGGACCTACAAAAAGTTGTTGTCACCACACACTCCTGACTTACTTACAGAAACCCCTTTCCTCAGAGCTCTCTTAAGTATGAGGTATGTACCCTGTGGCATTCCACTGCAGAGAAGTTTAATTCAAGTCTTACAGGGTTGGAAGAGCTGGACACCAATAAGATACAAATGGGTGCATTAACTGTCGCTTCTATACAGCTCTCAGACCACAAAAAATATAGCTAATAAAATGTCATCTCATCTGCTTGCTAGTCCAGAGATCGTTACGGCTACAGCAAAAAATAAAAGAGGAAAAAAGCAAGAGAGATGATCTATAGCAGACAGGAGAACAGAGTAGAAGGGAAGAGAAGTACACAGTGCTGCTCTCAGGTTTGCCATGTTCTCCTGCATGAGCCTGGTTAAGACAGTCAAAGCCTCTGTATCTCAAGTGCCTACCTTGTATTCCTTAATAAAGGGCTTTGAAATTTGAAGAAGAAAGGTGTCTTAACCCTCCTTGTCCCTATCTTCATCTTGCATTTTTTGATAGTTGTCCTTTCAGGAGGGTTAGGACAGGAAAAGTATTAGGCTTCTCCCAAATCTTGACTTTCTTTCTTTTCTTTCTTTCTTTCTTTTACTTACACTCATGAAAGGCAGCAGTAGAAAGCAACTTGCACATAACCACAAAGCAAACCCAATATCTCCCAGGTCCTTGGGCTCTTCTCACTTTTGACCCCCAGTTTTTGCTTAGGAAATGAAAAAAAACTACAAGGTCCTTCATCTATAGCACAGATAACCACAATGTAAGACACTCTCATGCTTCCCTCTGCCAGCGTATCCCAAACCTATTTGGAAGGCATCATTTTTGTGAGCAAATCTGTTAAAGGAAACCTCTGTAAAGAAATTCCGTCAAGGCTACAGTTCAGTGGTAGCTGTGGCAGTGTTCCTGTGCTGTTGGCTTGCATTCACTGTGGAAAGTCCCCATGAAGTCATGAATAAATGGGCGTCTTTATGCTTGTGCCATGGGATCACATGGGCGTATCAGCCCAGAATGAGCAGGAATCTCTTTTACAAAACCACACTATTCTGAAGATGGAAGAATGGATTCATTTAAGCAGGTCTTCCCAATTCAGTACCCTTGAATAAGAACTGTTAAATAAAAGTTCATGTTATTTGTTAGCTGAAATGTATTTTCTATCCCTATTGCTATATTTGAATGACTAGGCTCTGAAAACAACTTTTAAAAGTCTCTTCCTAATTAATACCTTAAACAGAGATAACTTGGAGTCATGTGACTTAACAGTAAATCAAGGTGAGAGTTTTTGCTTAATGCCAAAGACATTTTAAATTAAGTCTCTCACTGAACAGACAGACAACTCTATTCACAGAAAAGAAAAACAACAACAAAAAACAGTAAAAAAGCTAGAACCAGTCCATGTGCCCTGGGAGTCTGCAAATGGAAACATCCTTGCCATTAATCACTCAGACACAGCACACTAAACTGAATATTCAAGCCAAGATCCATCTCACTTTGCTTTAGCCACCTACAAAGTAACAATTTAGAAGCTCTTGTAATCATGTTTACCTGTCTGATCTGAAGCATCTACATTAGAATAAGTTTAACCGTAGCCTCTCTGTCAACTACGAAGGGAGCTTTTAGGGAATCTCTTGGATACAGCATCCACAGCATAGATCTCCATAGCAGACATCTCTCTGCATAGATTAAGGCAAGATGACTCCTGTCCATGGAGCTGGAAAGACAACAGAGTTTTCAAGACACAAAGAACTCTATCACAAGCTGTTGAGAGCAAGCTTAACAAATCCTCAAGCACTAGCATCTGGTCAGTCACTGAATAGGGTACCAGGCATTTAGGAGTTTGAAAATGGGCCATCAACCCATTCTTCTTTCAGAGAGATGACTTCAGCAGCAGCAAAGCCCAGTCAGTGATGAAAGCTTCCAAAAAATCCTACTTTTGATTATGGATGTTCAAGTTCAGGACTTCCCTTGAAGTTGTTGGTTTGGTGCTTTTTTTGGTTGTTCATTTCATTGGGTTTTTTTGCAATCGATGGCTCAGCTATCATTTTCTAAAACTGGATCTCAGATAGGACTAGAGTACAAGGTTTGATTTTCCAAGTACTTGCACAAGTGTTATAAAATAACAACTTTACTGAAAACAATACAGTCTATTAAAAAGACATATTTTAATGGGCTCAACTGTTGTCAAGTACTCAAAAACAATTTAAATTAGGCATAATCATGACCAAGATTACTCAATCTTTCTCCAATGCCCACTGTTTCACCCTGGAGAACCAAAAATATTTGCTTCCTCTTCTTGCTCCTTCTTCCTGGAGTGCTAGGCAAAAGGCTGCCTCTGCTCAGTCTCAAAGAGCTGAGCTGTGCCTTTATCATTAGACCAATCTCAAACTTGGTCATGTGTAATGCCATGCTCTCTGTCTGTGTTTCTTAACCATTTTCAGATTAAAATAACGGGACACCTAACTTAAGCAAAACAAGCACCACATATACTACCTACTCTTTCAGAGGAAAAATAATTCAGGGTCCATCCAGCACAGTGATAACACTGTGGCAAGCTCTGTACTCCCACGGTTTTTCAAGTTCCTGGTTCTGTAACACTGCCTTTTGCTTCAGCACTGCTGTGCTCATTTCATCCCTAAGGTAGATCTTAAGTCTATATAGTCTACATAATCCTAAGCAGCCATAATTCAGTAAGCCTGTTTTTCCTCTTCATGCTATTGGGTTTGAATGCTTTCTTTCCTAAACCTGCCCACAACACATCCTATAACACAGATAACCTTGAGCTGATGACCCAGAAAATACATTGCATCAATGACCAGACATAAATCTGCACTGATACTGCAGCAAAAAGAGCCACTGCTGAAATGAATGTCACATCAGGTTGCAGTCTTGGAAGAACAGACAGAAGTAGGAGATGCTACAGGGCAGAACCAATGAAGGAAGAAGCCTCCCTCTCTCCCCCAGGCTGCAATGAAACAAAAAATTATGCCAGAGACTGTCATTAAAGTGGTATTGTAATTACAGCTTCTAAAACCTTTTACCAATAAGTTGAGGACAGAAAGAAGGTTCTTTAGAAGGTGCTGAGCTTCTTTCAACAGAAAACGGAAAAAAAATCTACTGATTATCCACTCAAAAATCTGAAGTCATGTCAGAGAACTGTGTGCATGCAGGCACAGTGCTACCAGATTTATAAAAGCGGTGCCTCACACAAGTGCAAATGAACCCTCTCAGCTTTCTCTGATGGAGGCTGGGAAAGTAAGCAAATAAGCCAGCAGCTGTTATTCCTCAGAAACCTGATCATAACCTCATCAGGATCTTTGCTTCCCCCACTCAGTTACTCAAATTTTGAATCACAAAAGGGCAGGTACGACATTAGTACCAGCAAGGCTGGGCGTGGAGAACAGATAGGTAGGTGCACAGCTAAACTTGGGGCAGCAACAAATTGTATGCTGTGGATTCTGACGAAAGGAGGAGGAAGAGATTAGCAGGGATAGAGGGGAAGAAATGAAGAATGCTTGGATTTATGGGAGACTTATATAATTCAGTGGATCTTCAGCACGTAACATACAGCAAGAACTTAAATTTTCCAAAAGCATGCCCCGTTCCAATCAGGATATGCCATGTGGAATAGGTTGTGGGGAACTCATTAAATAGCTTGTTTATTATTCACACTACAGGAATGTGAATTCTATTGGCAAAATGAATCAATCAGACAGCAAAGAGCCATTCTCTGGAGTCCACATTAATCATTAGCCCGACAAGCTGTCACTAAGGATTGGGTCAGGCTCATAACATAGCATCCAACTAGTGGGGAAAAAAATACCCGAGATTGCTGAAATAGGGAACAGTTCACCCATTTAAAGTTGCCCTCAGAGGCTTGCGTCAACCATTTATTACTGCTCACACACAGCTGCAGAAGCTTTTAAGTGAGAAACCTGCATTCTTGGACATACCAGAACTGTGTGTGCTGTGGAAATGTGCTTGATCCCAGCTATTTCTGTGAGAACAAGCAAGATGAAGTATCCTGAAAGAAATACTGCTGGGCTCTAATATAGACCTCTGAAGAACACACACTCAGGAACTTGAAAAAGGACTAAAACCAGGACACATGTCAGAACAGATACACTGTTGGGAAACACACAGAGTTGTCATGCAGTCTGCACTTCAATAAAACGTTTAAAAAAACCCACCACCTCTATTTCTACAGACTATTTTTCATACAGACACACTGTTTTCAAGGTTTAGCTGTTCCCCGACCTCCCCCAATGTAAGTCTGAAATATAAAGTATCATTTAAAAAAATGCCATTTATGAGAACACACAAAAATTTAGTTTTTTATTTTAAAAAAACCCAAAACAAAAACCCATAACCATTAACCCACCCCCAGCAAAAATCATGAACTCCTACAATCTCACGATTCTGAGATATACACCCTGTTAATGAGACTAAACATAACAGAGAAAACAAGCACTAGCTGGACTGCAGGCACCCTGATCAGACCAGAAAAGTACTGCGGAAGAAAAAAAGCAGTCAGCAGTTCCGATAAATACTGTGAAGCAGTGTAACACATAGAGCAATGCATAAAATCAATATACTGTACTAGAGAACACAATCATACACTGCGGCTGCTTGGATGGGGGAATGATAAGATCAATGTTTTTGTCCTTGTCAGCACTTGCGCCACCTGTACATTCAAGCAGGATGGAGTTTAAAACTAAGTATGACTTATAGTGACAAAGCTGCAGGATGGGCTACAAAAACTGCTGAATGGCCCAAAGAAGCAGAAGTGTTTTAGCTGAAGTGTACTTCAGGAGAGGCTACAAGGGAAGGCAGTCAGATCCACTCTCAGAAGGAAAAACAATACAAGGATGAAAGTGTTTAATTGAAGCAATGTATTATGAGTGTAAATGCTCAAGAGTGAGGAAGAAAATATTTCTGCCCTCACAATAAAGCTTCTTCATCTCACTGAACTATATATGGAGTGCTGTGCATGCTGCTGCTCTAAACTTGATGTTAAAAGCTATACCACAGTACACCAGGACAGCATAAATATTAGTGTAAGCATTTAAATCCTGCCCCAGGCTGCATTGGCTAGGCTAAAGCCAGCAGATCAAGGGATGTGATTATTCCACTCTACTCAGCGCTTGTTAGACCACACTTGGACTACTGTGTCCAGGTTCGGTCGTCCCAGCTCAAGAAATTGAAGACCATCCAGCAGAGTGCCACCAAGACAAACAATGGGCACAAGTTGCTTCAGGGAAAATTTTGGTGTGGCTATAAGAAAAACTGAGAACAAATTGAATGAACTGAGAACAATTAAACATTGGAACAGATTACCAAGAGAAATGGTGGAATCTCTGTTGCTGTAAGTACTCAAGGCTGAGCTTGACAGGGCCTTGGATAACATAATCTAAGGCCTTGCGTTCAACAGAAGGTTGGACCAGATGTTCTCCAGAGGTTCCTACCTACCTAGAATTTTTCTATAATCCACTGATCTAAACATATGCTATGCTAAGCACTGCTAAATACTACTTTTGCAGTAACCTCATTTTAAATTAGAATTTCTCTGATTTTTCTTCCCATTCAAGTAATAAAATAAAATAAATAAAACCAATAATGACAAGCAGAAAGGAGGACAGTTCACTGTTTTTCAGAATATCTGTCAACGTCTACTGAAATTATCAAGCAGTAGGCTTAAAAGGAAGTGCTCTTTCACAAAATACATAATTAAACAAGTGAACTTACTGCCAGAGAATTTAGGAAGGCCACAGGATAAATGACTCAAAGGAATTCTATGAATTTGTTCAATTCATTTAGTGTCTATTAAACATTCTTTACCATCTACTTTCAAAGACAGGATATGCAAACTTTTGGTCTGATCCAATATATCCAGTTTTACATTTGAGCCTCATGAATGGGAGATAAATCAAACCACTATAAGTCAAACATAGTAGTCTTAACTAGTAACCCCACTACAGTTTATCTGGATCATCAATTTAAATGCTCGCAGCAGAACGATAGAAACCTTACCACTAACATCTAATAAATCATAAAGCACAAGAATGATTTATTCCAATTAAGTTGTAAATGGAAGAACAGGCTAAGAAACAAAACAAGGAGAAAATCCTACAATAGTGCCAGCTTCCATTTCTACCTAAAGGCAGAAAGAAAGAGTTAAAATGCCCAAGAAAATGGGATTTCAACCTGCCAAAGTAACAGATAGCTCTATCACAACAAGGTCATACATCATAGCCACCTTCACAGGTCACTTCTATTAGCAGAGTAGATAACACCTAAAAAAAGCGTACACAAACACAAAAATAACAAAACAGGATCAAAGATAACACTAGCTATCTGCATTTTAAAGTACATCCCATAAGACACAAAACCAATGTTGCACTGAAAGACATAAATCCAACATCCTCCCAGATGCTGACAGTGGAAAAAAAGATCCCGCCAGAGAGTTCTTTTTGTGTTCCACATGCTGAAAAAGCCATTAGAGCAAACGTTGCTCTAATGAAGAAGACGGACATGTATGTAACAATAATAGAATGTAGAAGACAAACATATGGCTTGAGGGGCTATGCAAAGTAGGAAGAATTGCTACTGCCAGACATGCAACAGGAAACTTTTTCATCTTATCTCTACCTTCTGTAAGTGTTAAAGGCAATGTTGGTTTATTTGTCATTTATGGAATTATTTTATTAGCTGGTTTGGAGTCACTAAAAAAAAAAAAAATATTACAATGGACTACTGTGTCCTGGTTTCAGCTGGGATAGAGTTAGTTTTCCTCCCAGTAGCTGGTATAGTGCTGTGTTTTGGATTTAGTATGAGAATAATGTTGATTGATAACACACTGATGTTTTAGTTGTTGCTAAGTAGGGCCTACACTAGTCAAGGACTTTTCAGCTTCCCATGCTCTGCCAGGTGCACAAGAAGCTGGGAGGAGGCACAGCCAAGACAGCTGATCCAAACTGGCCAAAGGGATATTCCATACCACATGACATCATGCTCAGTATATAAACTGGGGGGGGGTGGGGTGGGGTGGGGGGGTGGCCGGGAGGGAGTGACGGCTGCTCAGGGACTCACTGGGCATCAGTCAATGGATGGTGAGCAATTGCATTGTGTATCATTTATTTTTGTATATTCTTTTACCATTATTACTATTATTATTATTTTCCCTTCCTTTTCTGTCCTATTAAACTGTCTTTATCTCAACCCACAAATTTTACTTTTTTTTTTTTCCTTTTTTTCTGATTCTTTCCCCCATCCCACTGGGGACAGGGAGGAGTGAGCGAACGGCTGTGTGGTGTTTAGCTGCCTGCCGGGTTAAACCATAACAATGGGACTGGTGCAGCAAGGGAACAGGTGCCCAAAGAGGCTGCGGGACCTCCATCCAGATGTTCAAAAATTCCCAGCCTTCCACTCTTCTAGGTACTTCTGGAAGTCAGTGACATGCTAGACCTCTGGAGTACACAGCCAAATAAAATGATGGTCTGTGGGTCCTAAATCATAAAGGAGTTTTGTGACTGCGGACCATGTTGCCCAAGCGTACGGAGTTCAGAGGTGGCTTGCCTGCATCAAGTCTCTCATAAGGCATGGCCTAACAGATGGCCTGTTGCTTAAGACACTTACCAAGGACTTTAGAGATCCAGATTCAATTTCAGTTTAACTTTGTGCAAGTCTCTTAGTAGGACACATCTACACCATGGATATAGACAGATTTAAGCTGTCTCTGCCCAAGCTAATCTGGAAATGAAAGTGCAGGGAAGACCACTGCAAAGACACCCAAGCTCGAGATAGGTGATCGCCAGGACTGCTGAGCTCACGGGCAATGCCGTGAACACACAGCCGAGCAGAACTCAACACAAGCCTACCCGTGCTGAACTGTGCTACATATGGACTTGCTAGTTCTGGTCTCCAATAGCTCTCAGCCCTCTACCCTGTGCTCCACTGCAGACGTTCTCTTTGTTTTGGTGTCTCAGCTTTCCATCTGTATCAGGAGGATAACACCACAGAGGATAAATATATTAAGTGGTCCTAAGGCACTCTGGGATTATGGCAACAGATGTAATGTCAGTTCCTTGAAGCAGTGAAAATGGAGATGACGGGGCAATCAAAACTAAGGAAAGAGCAACTGAGCAACTTCCCCCCCCCAATTTAACTGTGTTTTTGCATCCAGAGGACACTGCAGAAGAAAGGCACTCTTTGGGACACAGCAATAGCTAGGTGAAGCAGAAAAATAGGGGGGGCAGGGCACAGAAGCACAGGACAATAAGATTCTTAACCACCAATTTAGTTTATAACTACTATCAAATGAGACAAAATGAGATGTTTACATTTCTGAATTACAATCCATTGACAGACAGCTCTCTTACCTGCTTAAGATCATAACTGGTTGGAAACTCTCCAAGACAATACAGAGGAAGAAATGAGTCTTGTGACAAACACACACTACTCAACAGTGACACAGCTGAGCTACATTACAAAATGTAAGTATTCAGCAGCATCATTTAAAGAAAAGTGTGCTTAAAACATCAATCAATAAGCCTAAAAGAACAAACCTCTGGTTCAGAAGCAGCCTTTCTAGTAACTTTCAGTTCTCTAAGATACCAAATTAAGTGAGAAAATTTGATTGAATAGTACAGTGCCAATTCTTTTTCCCTCTGTTTCATTTTTGCATCATTTCAGACTCAGTGATTGTACGTTGAGGTATACAGAGATGATTATATATTACAGAATTATTCCAAGTTAACTGCTTCCACTCTTAACCATTACACACATTATTTGCAGAGTAAACTGCTTGGTTTAAGTTAACATGCTTTGCATCACATGTGCAGCATGGTAGAAACGTGTACACAAGCAACTAATTCATCTCTGCTAATGACTAGTAATTTGTTAAGCTGATGAACCCCTACAGCTTATAGTCATCTGTTCATAATCTTATCTTCATCCATAGCTCATGATTGTCTTGCTTCAGTCTCCTTCACCATAAGAAATTAAAACCCATTAGAACCCACATATTTTAGTAAAAAAAAAACTCAGTCACAACTCCTTACAGTGTTAAAAATTAATAATTCTGTAATTAGCATACCAGTGTCTGCTAGCTTTAATTCCTTGCAGCAACTCTCAATGCTTGTCATACACTTTTAAGAATCAACAGTAATGTGATCATTTCCTACTGCAGACCTACAATTTGTACCTACAGCAGTAGAAATTGTACCAGAATGCACATAAAACAGAAGTATGGGGAAATCCACAAAAGAAATAAAAAAGGTACAAATTCAATCCCTGATGCCTCATCACTTGCCATTGTTATATGGGAAGAAAGACATACAGACACTAGCTCAATGTATTTTCAAAACTATGTATCCCTGATGCATTGATTAGAAACAGCACAAGAGATTTTCATTCAGGAGCGTCAGAAGACAGGCAACAAGACAGGACTACCAAATGCAGCTTGCAATAAGGACCAAGTAGATTCAACAAGAATCCATGGGTACAGAATTCCTTTCCCAATACAAGAAAAGTAATATTTGCAAACATTATTAATTCTTTTGACTCTGAAAAGTTAATTCTCATTTACTGCATTTAACAACAAAAACATAGCAAACACAAGGAGGCAAAGAAAGAAATAAAAGAAACAGCAAAGTAGTCATTCTGTGCTTCAGCTTGCATCCCCTTCCACGGGATGCAAGGGCTAACCATCAGCTCTGTGTTCCCAGACAGCACAGAGGCTCTGGGTGAGAGAGGAGACAGGAGAGCCAGCATGTTAACTGTGACACTAAACACTTCAAGATGGGCTCACACTGGCTGCTAAGATTGCAGGGACTTGGCTATGCCTTGATTAAGGACAACCACAAACATTGCCTGGAGGTATTGTAACCCTGTGGAAAACCTAGCCCTACTTGCATTACCTGAGCAGTGATAAAGCTATTGGCCGTGGTGCCAAGTTTTGAGAGACGTTATTGAAGATGAGCTGCAGATGATTTTTAAAATTCAAACTGGCAGCAGGTCCCAAGAATATTCACAATCCCTGCTACACTGGATGGAGTAGTCAAACGAAAAAGGTTTGGACAGCCATGTGAACTTTGGCCCAGCTCAAGAAAAGCAGGAGGAAAGAAGAATGATCATCGCAGTCAAATTTCCAAACAGTTGGAAGTTCAATTATCTCTGCTGAATAAATTCAGCAATTTAAGTTGCTCCTAAGCAGCAAAGGACTGAGCTGAATGGAGATCTGAGTTGATTTATAAGCTAACTTGTTTCAGAAAGTTGTGAAATTGCTTTGAGTTCAGTGCCTGCAGTCATTTCTGTAAAGTGATATTAAAATGATTAAGTTTTATGTGACCACTCCAACAAGTTCAGCATACATTCACTGTTTAATAACATCTTCAGCCATATTAGGCTCCTTTACTTTGTTTGGAAGGTGTGGTTTATTTATTTCTGCAAGATATTTAAAGCAAAGCCCAAGATATCCAGCAGAATTCCTCCTTTGATTCAAAGTTTCCATGAATTGCTGAAAGGTTGGGTAACTTTACGAATTATACGGGATAAACACAGAGGAGCTACTAAGTATAGTATACCGCATGATCTGTGACGACTTGACTGCCCATTAGGAACATCCTAACTTACGTGCAGCAAAACCCCAACTAACTGAACTTTACTTTCCACACATTGGACTGCACCTCCCATCTTTTCTGCCCAGGTCTTGTTCTGTGTCAGCAGCATTTAAATAAGCAAAATTACGTGCCTCCTCAGACAGCCAGATAATGGAGTTACAAGCCTATCCTCTACTCACACAAGGACGATTATTCCCCTTTGGATCAGCCTCTGCAGGCTGGAAGGTAGCAGAACAGACAAAAAGGGAGCATGCTAACAAAGGCCCAATCAAGCAGCTTACTGAAATGTTCTGCATGGGTCTAGGAGTCCAGAGATAAGTAAGAAACATTACACTTATTAAGCTTATTCAAAGTTAACAATAATTGTAACCCATGATTATAACCATCTCTTTATAAAAGTTGATACCATCATTATTTTTAAAAGTTAGGGGAACTGAGACACAGAAGACTGAAGAAATTTGCTTACGGTCACACAGCCGGAGGATATGAGGAAGAGAGCCTGAGTCACATATTTAAAGAAATATTTAACTCTGGGAGCGGGGCAAGGAGGGCTGAAGGGGAATAATTTGTTTTCCAATTTGAAATTCTTATTCTGCTTATCACTTTCAATGCCTATAAACCTCCTCATATATAAATGATTAAACCATGTCCAGCAGGCTACATGATAACAGATGTATACAACAAATCTGCTTTTTGAGTCATGAATCAACTCATTGTTTATCCAAAATAACAGACACGAATGACTCTCACACCTAACTACAGCTAGAGTAAAAACACTTCCACACTCAAGGAAAACAAAAATAATTAAAAAAAAAAACCCACACACCAAAAAAATAAAACAACCTGAATAGAATATGGTATTAGCAAAGAGCAGTTAGTGAGAGAAACACTGTGAAAAATGCCATATCGGATGTCTTCCCTATCAAGTTGAAACGGCTTAGACCAGTTATGGGGCCCTCGCCACCTGGATTAACCAGTCTAACTCAGCTCTGAAGCGGACCTCGTTATTTTAAATTAAAACCAGTCTCAGGCGTCTAATAACGTTTGAATATTATTCTGTAACATCATTGTACAGGTTTTTAAATGGACTTAATTTACATCATATTCATTAGGACACCACACCATTCGAACTAAACATTACCTTTCCTTCTCCTCCCAGCCAAAACATTGCCACGCTAAAACATTAATCTCTTTGTTCTCCCCCACTGAGGTGCACATTTGCACAGGCACACCAACAGTGCTCTACCATTTGGAGCGGAAACTAAAACTTAAAGCTGGAATCTTTTCACAGCTTATTGAATCCCTACTACAAAATGAATTCTTCCTGCTAATGTGACTGAAAACATTAGCTTTTTCCAGATTTCATTGTCTTGCTTGTTTGGTTGGTTTGGTTTTTTGGTTTTGGCGGTTTTTTGGGGGGGAGGTGTTTGGTTTTTTTGTTTGTTTGCTTGTTTGTTTTTGAGTAGTCTTACTTTCATGGGATTGTACCACAATTGTCACCGCATTGCTGACTTATGTCATTAGAGTCAAAATATGACAGAAGTAAATATCGCTATTATGTCAAGAGACAAGCATCCCAGGGTCACTCGCTCTCTCTCCCTGTTATTATTCCCTGTGTCAGAAAATGGGGAATATCAGATAATGCAGCCAGGGGAAGACAAGAAAAAAGAGAAAACATGAATGTGTCTCCTGTTCTAAGCTGTCTGTAGTTAGTAATTTTGTTCTCATTTCAGGGACAAACTGCCTGTTCCTCTTAAACCTCAGAGATTAACTTTCAGTTATGCATAGGGACAAAGTCTCTTCACAAGATTTAACTGTCTGTCCAACAGGTTCAGTTAAGCATTACAGCTTTGTACTTTAAACAGTGCACTATAGTATAAGTTTGGTATAAATAAGTATGGATTACCTTATATAAACCATTCTAAAATTCTTAGCTGTTTTACAGTACCAATAGCTCTGACAGCAGCCAGACTCAGAGAATGGACACGCTCCCTTTCTTTTAGTCTGATTGGAGACTTCAGTAAAAGTGACCTGCATGGCTGCTGTACTACTGTCTTTATGCTCACTGATAAACACGCAACGTTGTTTTTAATTTACAGGAAAACATACTAATTGCTCCTGCTACAAGATTAAATAAGACAAATAATTAATTCAGAAAAATACTCTTCAGGAGCAACAGTCTTTATCCATTATTTTAATAACAGAGTATCAGTGAAAGATTTGCTGTATTTGACTTTTGCTGCTACTTCTGGACCAGCAAGCTTCCAGCCCATCTTTTTCTCTTCTAGTCTTATGTTTTAGTGAAAGGAAAATGCTCCCAAGCTATTATAAAATTTACTTTGAAACTGAATATTAAATATCTGAAATTGCAAATTTGACTACATTTAACTTAGATAAATAATAACTTCTGCTTATAATTACATCATTAATAAACAGGTATTATTCCTATCAGATTTTTTTTGTAGTAGTTTAAATATAAACAATTTAACAAATACACCACATTAAGGATCTTCTTGACTATACTTAGCTTTTCCTTAGCTCTTCCCGAAACACAGAAGATCAGAGATTTAATAATCTTGCCATATGTTCCCCTTAATAAAACGCATTTTATATTAAAATTAAGCAATGCTAAAATCTAACAAGATGTGTATTATGAATGCTTCACTGTATGTGGACTCATTAACCTTTTTAGTCAAATGAATAGAACAACCCAAAATTTAACCATGACCACTGTCTACTTGCAAAGTTCTGTAGTGAAGTTTTGATAACTTATTCCTGTCACTTCAAAATTTCCCTTTTAGGACCCTATGAAATTCTCATTTCACGAGTGAAATTTCTTTTTAAAATTTATGTTTTATAGAATTCGCATTTTATAGCCAGTAAGATTTTCTGATACATTTTGTGAAAATAATTATTGTAATCCTTTTCTCTAATAAAACAATGAAATCTACCCTAGAACGACATAGACCCTAATGTTTATATTTGGTGATTACCTTTCTTGACAATTAAGCTGTTATCTGTAGAATCAAAAGTCAATATTTTCTGTCTTCTGCAGAGCTATACTGGCTACTTTGCAATCTCCATATGTTTGCACATAGATATTCTTGAAGGCAAACCAGTCCCTTTGCAAAACATATTATGCACTTAGGATGAATTCAGTGTAAATCATCATCCTAGCCATACAATTAAATACTATAAGCTTCCTTAACCCTCAGCTCAGACTTTTCTAATCTCTGAAAGAAAGCAATGCCAGATGGCCAAGAACAACTGCTAAGAATCAGAGAGCCACAGAGAAATACCTGAAGCTCTTAGTGACACGGTGGAGAAACACCTTCTGTTTCAACTTACTGCTGGGCGCCACTTAGATCAATTTGCTTTGCAGAACTCATACGTGATCCTTCCACATTAACTAACACACATGCTACTCATTTTCAAAAACTATATTTTGTTGTCATGAATCTAATTCACAAACACTGAATTCTTGCTGGGCAGAAACAATGCACCACCTCTTTATCATAGTAATCACAGCAACAGTATGTTTGCTACATATGACAGAGAGAACCCACTCATCACTGCACTTCTCCATCACCTTCAAACGTATACATGTGTATACATATATATGTATATATATTAAAATATATAAAATATATTCTATATAAAAATGTGTATAATATGTAATATACATAAGTAATTGGTCTTCAAACATACATGAGCTAGCTGCCAGGCTGAAGTAGTACAGCTCACTGCCACATGAGGGACAGACGAGGTCCCAGCCTTTTTCTCTGTGTCAAGAAGCAAATAATGGAAAAAGATTCCTTTTTTTCTGTAGAATAACATCCTTATTTGGGCCAACACTGAGAATTGTTCAAGACAATAGTGGCCAGCATTCTGGGATGCCAAAGGATACTGCCAGTCTTCATTTTCAGGGGGAGCATCTCAGAAACAGCATTTTACTATGGCAGAACAACACTCCCCATGAGACGGGCTTTCTGCTACCGCGGGCTCAGAACAATGTAGCTTTGTGGCAAGCAAGCCGGTCAGCCAGATTGCCTATTGCAGCTGTACAGCTGCTAGACTGGCACCTGTTTAAAGACTCCCTGGAACACAGTTTTTCCACCTCTGTTTCCAGTTGCCTAAATCAGTTCCTGTATTAAAAAAAACCCAAAAACCCAAAACAAAACACTTCTTGCTTTTGTCAGAAGATAACAGTGTGGCAGTGGTCTCCTCACCTCTGAAGACCAGGACTCTCATTCTGCTTTGAATTACAGGTTCAGAAAATTTCATGCTTAAAAACGAGTCTTCTCTTTCTAAAAATAAATCACCTTGCATTACAAAAGATGATAGTCACTGCTCAAGAGCAGGCCACAACTTCATGTTTTTGGACTTGGGTTTCTTAACAGAAATTCAGAAGGAAGCAATGAGAACAGGCAAACCTGGGAATGGAAAAAATGGGTTAAGAAGAGAGACAGGACTGAAATAGCAGGGAGTGCTTCAGGACAGGGTAGGTGTGGAGGACACTGGCAGAGCTGCATGGGGAGCCCAAGGCTGGGCTAGTGGGAGAGTTCAGGGCAGGAGTGAGAGATACTGCAAGTGCACAGTGTCAGCAAGGAGCACATACAGAGCCAAACATCCAAAACCTGTCAGACAGTCGTAGTAGAACTAACGTAGATTCCAGGTACGAAGCCAGCAGCAGCAAACTACAGAACACCTGCCTGTAGTATGCTTCATTCTAGCTTGCACTTCCATGAGTAAAAAAGGATGATAATGTTAATGAAGACAATACAATAGCCTGGTTAAAAAAAATAAGAATCTAGCAAGACTGCAGTCCTCTGGAAGGACGCATGGGAACATCAAGACTGGCTTGCAAAATTGAGTATAAGCCACCTAAAGTGAAGAAAGGGGGACTTCTGAACAATTTAAACCAGGCTAGTGGATCAAATTTCTGCTGTAAACTACTTCGAAAAAAGCCTGACGTCTTGCATTTAGCATTTTTCTATAATCTCTCAGATTCACCATTCCAGAGTACCGTTTTCATTCCATACAGCCTGGTTCACACAAAAAGCATTTTTAGAATATTAGACAGAGATGTGGTGACAAATTTCAATAACAGAAAGAAAAGTGGTATAAGCCTCACAACAAAAGACATGGTAGGGAGGGTGTAAAGGGAATTAAGAGGTAAGAGTAAGAGTTGAAGAAGCACAGGGTACTAGAGAACTGTTCCAGATGGTAAGCTAGTTTTAACCTAAGCAGCAATGTGTTTGTATGGAAGTCCAGTGGGAGCTGAGCAGACAAAGATGGGCACGCAGATGAGGTCTGAAATATTTTTGCAAGATCAAGGAATGGAAAAATGGACTCTGAAGGTCCAATGCAGAGTCAAGAAAATTGCTGCTTGGGAAGGAGATAAAAACAAAGAAAGATATTGCATCTAAGGAAGTGAGGGGTAAGAGATACCTAATGACTGATCACAGAGGACACGAGTAACGATAACAGAAAAAAGCTGTTCCAAAACTAATCACAACATATAGCATATGAAAAAAATACTTCCAAGGTGTCGAAGTAATGCAGCATTGGGTCAAATAGCCAGCTTGATATAAATCTGGTGTGTTCAAAGTGATTTATTCCAGAAATAGTTAAGGCAACTTTCTCATGGGGTTTGTATACAGAAAAGAAAAAAAAAATTGAAAAAACACAAGTAAAATTTGATCAGATGTTCTTCAGTGACCAGTTCTACCTTTCTATTTAAGGAAGACTCCCAACAAGTTCAGTGATTGCAGCATTTCAGTCTATTACTGATAAAAGCTCACTGTTGCGTGAGTGGTTCAACACTGTACCAAATCTCCCATTAACTCTTGCTCTTAAAGGTTATTTCAGTAAGTGGGTCAAGATAAACAGAGAAGCTGCTAGTAAGACTCTTAATTTGAACAATGATATCTCTACACCAGAGGTAGCTATCTGAACTAGACTGTTAATACCCCTTTTTCCAAAATAAATCCAAGGATAGTGTTTTCATTTATTTATGAGGCATACTACATATATTTCTGGATCACAACCATGAATGGTTTTGTTCATGTGCCCAAGCTTTGCAACCATCAGGAAAGCAGTGACCTTTGATTTCAAACTAAGCAAACCATTTCATATTGGTCTATATTCATGCACACTCAGTATTTCAATTAGCCTGCGATTTCCTCAACAATACTGTTCACTCAAGGGTGCCTAGCTGCCAGATGACTTAACTTTTCTTCCCTCCTTTGTACGTGACAATACTTTGCTCAAAGTAGCCATTACGCTTTTAACTTGCTTGCTGAGGCATTGTTATAACTCCTCATGCCTCTTGGCTGATGGAGGAAAATCAATTTTGATCCCGCAGAAGGGATCAAAGTGCAAGTCTCCAACTTCACACGCCAATGTGGACAACTGCAGCTGAAACTGAATCCAGATTAATTCACCATTCCAGTCATTTCACATTTATGCTGATACCTTATGAGGTTAGAACATATGTGATTTATTGCTTTTAATTGCAGAAATGGGACAGAACTTCCTTCAAATGAAAAAGCAGTTTGTCAAATTAAGTGTACAAAAGGCAAATGAGATTTATGATGACAATGAGAATGTACTTCAAATTTAAATTAACCTGCAGCTTAATGCCACACGAGGTATTACAACAGCATGCAAAAATCCTGCCACTGCAGGATTTTAATGCTACGATAATTCTGCTTTTCCTTAAAGGGCAACAATTCTGACTTTTCTTAGATAACCCAGTTCAAAACACATTAGTAGCCAAATTAGTAGCCAAACTACAGTAACCAGGTGGTAATAAAGATATAGAAAGCATGTACATTTTCCCAACAGACACAAGTTTAACACTGAAAATATTCCAAGCAGGTATGAGAGAGAGGGAGGGGAGGGGGGAACTTACTGTACTGCTTCAAAGATGCACTGTACACATAATGCAGCAGTACAGGATACACTAACAAACGAAGGCAACTGAAAAGGCAGTACTCACCCAAAATATTAAATTGAAAAGGAACATCATGTATTTCAAACAACACAGGCAGCCTCTTGCCATGTTGCACTTCTTAAATTCTAAAAGGAAAACAAAGGATAGATCCAGGTAAAAGACCACGTATTTGCTGCCTTTGGGTGCACTGTATTTGTCACTTTTTACGCCAGTCCCAGTCCCAACGCCGGTCCCGGTTCCGACCCCGGTGTGGCTCTGTGTGCGTGATCCAGTTGTACCATAGAAAGCTCCAGCAGTAAAACCTCGACCAAATTGCCTCCCTGAGGTAGAAGGTTTAGCAAAATCTGAGTCTTTGCTATCCAAAGATGGACTCCGGTGAATTGAAGAATCCTCACTACTTGACTTCTCCATGATCTCTCTTTTCACAGTTGTCAGATTTAATGTATAGCATCTCTCAGCATTAAATGCAGTGCCTTGCAAATGCCACAGTGCGATAAGAGCTGTCTGTGGTTTTGCTTCTCTTTCTCTTCATATATAAATCAGATAATCACTGCAGAATCTATTCACTGCATTGTTGCTGGTTTTATTTTTTATAGCAATGTAGGCTGTACTCTGTCTATCTGTGGCATGGATTTATGCATTAATATCCCATGCAAGAGCATACTCATGATTTATCTTGATGAATCGGTTATGCAGAACTTCCGATTTTTATTCAAAAGAGCCATAAGCTCTTTCTCGCTGCTCCTAGTCTACAGCCCTCTAATCTATAGGCAGCAGATGGTCCTTGCATCCATTTCCAAAAAGCTTCTGCAGTACACCTGGGAGAATCTCCTCGAGCCGGAGCACTTTCCTTGCTCTCAGCTTCCCTCTCTGTGTCTCTCTGACTCTCTCTCACACGCTGTCTTTTTTCTTTCCACCCATTTGCAGTATCTCATTCAGTAACCAGCTATCAGAGCGCACTCTGTGTTTCACTGCTGTTGCCATGAAATCATCAGCAACTGCAACCACTGGGCATTTCCCACAGAAATCCCTGACCTAACTATCGAGTAATAAATCCACCCGCCTGCTTGCTCCTCCCCTCTGCTTTCCATCGGGCCAGTTAGCAGAAGCCTTCTCCCCCAGGGCACGCCTCCATGACATAATATCTTTAATAGGATTAGAATTACTCTTGACTATACAAGTGCACAACAGAAAATCTCTTTAAATGTCAAGTACTGTTTAGCTGTTTATGAGCTAGAACTGTGAGGTAGTGATACTCCTTTAATGCAATAAAAAACTGGAAAAGTATGGATTAGATAGACAGGTGCTAACCTCTCCCTGCTCGTTAAATTAACAGTGACTTACATTTTTTTTCTGGCTTAAACAAATGCCATGGGACAAGGAACTGGAATAGACTAGCACCCGGCATACACTGAATAGGCACATGTCTCAGTTATACATGCACATAATGTGACGCCATCACCTGTGATATAATTAACCATAACCAGAAAAGCAGAGCTGGCTGCCTCTTACGGGACCATCAATCAATTCTTAAAACTCTTGAAATGTAAGGATATCTGAACCTGCAGCTATTTACACTCTATTTAACTAGTATGTCAGAGATTGTTCCTGTGTATGGCAATAAGCCATCTTATATCGCAGGTAGTCTGTGAACTAGAAACACTGACCCAAATGCCACATTTCTTTTCCAGATAGTAGCGCAACATGCCTGCTAGGACTCTGAAACAGAGAGGGCACGACCGTGCATGTGTGTATGTGCGTATGTGTGCAAGGGCCTGGAGGGGAGGAAGAGAAATACTTTTGGGTAACGCCTGGTGTTTCCAAATTCATCATTTTGTCATAAGCGTAAAAGCAGCACACTGATGGTGCAAAGTGATACAGCAGATTTTAAATGCAGGTTATTCTTTTCTTTTTGTAAAGAAAGAAACCATATCAGGAGGCCACTATTGAAGAAACACAGCTACCAGGAAAAGCAAAAATTACACATCATTTTCAACTGACCCTTTCACATGCACATTCTAATGAACTGTTAATTATTTTATCAGGTATCTTTGAGAAAAGATAATATAATATTTATTCAGTCTCAGATATCTATGCCCAAAAGCCCCTTAAAATTCTGTAATTTTTGTGTAACAACATCAGAATCAATACCCTAAAGCAGTGCTGTACCTTTCTTGACAGGCTTTTTCTGAGAAAAGATCCCTCCACCATAAAGTACTTCATGCCATGAAACATCCCATGTTTGCATGTGTAATATCTTTCTCTCACCTCTTCTGCTCTAGAATAACATTTTAATAACAGGCAGGCCCAAGCCTATATCAACAGTATTTATTCACTTTGCTTTTCAAAAGTCATTTCAGAACTACCTGCATCAAATGGGTCCATCAGAAAGGCGACTGCAAGACAACCACTCGGCAGTGCATATGATAGCAGAAAAGGCCACACAAAAAACACCCAAGTAAAAAAAGATAAATTAGCAGTGACCAGAGTGGGGCATTTCTGTACATGTCTATGGTGCCCATACAAACTTCAACGTGAGCAGTCATCAAGAACCAACTTTCTCAGAAAAAAACATGGAAGAGACTTGTAGGCCACAGCCAGGTGGCTGTGACCTGCCTCAGACACTGGAGCCTGCAGGATAAGTCACATTCAAACACAAGGCAAATGTCTGAGCATGGTTTTAGAAGTCTGAAAAAAACTCTTCTGTTTGAAAATTCACTTACTGGCAGCATAAAGTTGTGCCACTGCAATCCTATGCTGCAGCTACATAATTTCAGTGGTCTTTACTTGTCACACAAAATTGAGCTCTCAGCCAAAAAATTATGAGAATGCACAAGTATTTTAAAGTATTTTATCCTGTTGTACCCATCGGTTTGCCATAAAATTTACACTGATGTAGACTAGCTTCAGAAGAAAAAAAATGCTGTGCATTTGTGAAAACTGATGCAATATAAATATTTGCCTTAGCTTCCCACATGAAGTTACATGACAATAATAATTAATCTGCTCTCCTCAAGGTTAAAAAACTGAAAGACTATTTTGTAATAAACAAAAAATCTCCACAAATCCAGTCAGAGTTTGTAAATAGTGGGAACGTTTCTATTGGTGGTTAAAAAAAAAAGGCAAGACAACTCTCCCTCCAAGCTTATTTTTTTCACGTTTTCATTATTAGACCTTATTGAAGCTTTCTAGTTTTCTATTTTTTACTTCAAATGCTACAGAAGATCAGTTTTCTTTACCATTACCTGGAATGCATCTTCCATTAAGAGTTCTTTATGACTGGTCTACATCACAGTTTATACTTCAGAATGAACAAGCAAAGACACACACATAGCCAACAGCCAACTTCAAAATCCAAGTGTGAGCAGCAAGCACTAGGGCAAACACGGTTCCAGATCAGGCCCCCTATGCTCTGTGTACAAAGGAAACACATGACCCTCTTATGGTTATGCTGTTGCCACGAGGGAGACTTTACAAGCTTCAGTAACCTTCTGCCACTTGAATTTGTGGCCACGGAGCAGCTTTACAGATTAGATGCCACTTCCTCCTGGAACTCTTAACTCAGTATTTATGTAGCTCAGTTAATAAATCACAAAGAACTGCTTATTTGCTGAAACAATAAGCAGCGAAAAAGCTGTAACCAGTTCATCCAGCTGTGTTTTGGCTAGCCAGTGCACTTAACTCTGCCTCTTATTGAGACTTCAGTGGTAAGTGTTGCTGCAAGGCCATTCAACAGCACCTTACGGTGGTCCCCCTTGACAGTGTAACCTCAGCATGGGAACAAACACATTTTGCTTCACTACAGAGCTCACCTCTGTTAAGTAATTAGGGCATGAAAAACATTCAAAAGCTCACTCTGTACTTCATTAATCTTTGATTACTAAATCACAGAATTTCATGGCTGAGATATGTCTCAACATCAAGAAAATAAAAATAAATAAATTTCAGTCCCACACACAAATGCCTGGGACAAGGCAACAAACATCAGTCCATCGCATCTAAATGGCTCAGCCAAGTATTAAGTGTAAGAATTTAGGCCACTTTCAGATACCAGGTATGAAAATGGATGTCACAATGGGTGTAGCAGAAAATGGGAAGGAAGGGTATTAGTAATAAGGCCCAAACAACATAGGCTGGTTCTCCTACTGAAACTAATTTACTTGGTTTCCTCCTGGGAACAGTCCACCATAATCCTCAAAATACAGATCCCAACAACTTCAGTTTTTACTGGAAGTCATAAAACATTTAATATTTTTTCTCAGCCCTTAGTTTTATCGCACCAGAACTTCAGTGCCAATTATGCCCAGCTACAGCGCTCCTGAACCCCTTTGTCTGTTTCTGCCCTCTTCAGCTGTTTTTGTATAACTGGCTTGTGAAACCATGCTGCAAAACAGAGCAAAAGCTGACCAAGTTTATACACATATTTATAACCATGTATTTATAAAGACATAATACAGATATAAAATGTATTTCAGCAATATATAAAAATTATGCTTATTTTCCCCTTGTAAGAGTTCCAAATCCATTTTACAAGACATAAATGATCTTGCTTAATGATCTTAATGATCTTAAATAATCTTGCTGGTGGAATGAGAAGGAGAGGCTCTACAATAGGCAAGAACAAGAACAAACACTGAAGGCTGAGCAAAAATATCTTCAGCTTTTGTTATGGTCCCTCATGATTCCTGACTTGAAAATATGAAACTCTAGGAGTTTTTAAAAAGGGGAAATAAAAACTCCAGTCACCACAATATATGAGCCATTTTACAACTTATTATATATTTTACCTTGCAATTTCTATTATGTAGGATAGTGCTACCATCACCACTTTAAATATGGGGAACCCGAGGACCAAGACATTTGCTGAGCATCAATAGCAAATGGCTGGCAGAGAAGCAAACTGAATCTGTGCCTCATATGGCCTCAGCTAGTACACTAACCATTGCACCATTCCCAAATTAATTATTTTTGGAAATCATGAGTTTTAGGAACCCCGCCACATGACTTCAGAACAATACTGAGCCCTGCAGAAAGACTCACAAATGCATACGCTATCAAGTGTTTGAGGGATATGGTTCTTAAATTCATTCTTTTCTTTTGAATTGATACCAACCAAGAACTCAATTATACACACCTTCCTCAGGGTACACTAGGTAGACAAAGAACCGAGATTGCCGAGTATGAACTCAGTGACTACATCTTTCCAGTCACTGCTCCAAATCCTGGAAGGCCATGAGAAGGAGATATGGAACAAGAGTTGGAAAGAACAGCTTAAGACTGGCATACAGTTGTATACAGATGAAACCTCAGATTAAAAAAAAACCACAATTGATTTTGGAATAAGCTTAAAGGGAAAAGAATGTCCAAAAAATCAAACTGAAATTAGTATCACACGAGACACAAAAACATGGAGTTCTCAGGAATTCCATGATCCTGGTTCCACAACTAAGAGCTTACAGACTCCAGCAAGTCAATATACCCGAGTTCCCAGCGCTCCCAAGGCTGCAGGATTTATAACCAAAAACCTGGATGCTCTGAGGGTTGTATCCCGCACCCTGGGGCCTTCCAAGCTCCCAGCTTGCATGCTGTAAATCCAAAGCATTCTGCCCATCATGGGATTGGACAGAAACAAGGTAGGTTTCAAGGACAACTTTGTATGGTAGACAAGTTTTGAAACCTGCCTGTGTTTTTCAGAATGAAATATCCCAAGCCACATTTCACCTTTTACACACTTTCATTTTCCAACAGGAAAAGTCTTCCATTAAAAACAGACAGAACTACTGTAACTTCAGTTTTGGAGTCTCCAATCACTAATCATAGCTTCCCACATTATTTAGAGGATATACAAACAGCTCATTTGTTATAAATGCTAAGAAGAATCACTACGAAATGTTTAGAGAAGAGTGAAATGCATACTTAGTTTCCCTACTAGCGTGAATAGCAGCTATTTCTAAAACCTTCAGAAAGCCACCACTTCCTTGTGTGCTTGATGGATGGACAGATGATGGAGGGGGAGACTGGATTCATTAAGAAACGGACTTATTCACAGCTGGTACCTGCGATCTGACCGCTAAATGATTCTCTACTTATGTTTTGTGAGTAAGGGCAGAGACAAGCTCATGCCCTTCTATCTTCACCCTGTAGCAGGACCAAGAGCATCCAAAAGGCATCATCTGACCCTCAGTTCCATCTGCAGAAAAAAGCCACCTCCAGAGGCTAGGTAAAAGGACCTGGGACAGGTAAATGTGTATACAGCATAAGTTGGAAGGAAAACACAGACACTCAGATGGGTTCCTAGAGGCTGGGCTACACGTTCTAGGACTCCACCTAGCAGTGGCATGGCTGAAAAAAAGGAGGCCTGGCAGAGAGACAGGAGTGGGACAGCACTCCAGGATGCAGGAACCATGTGAAGGAGCACCCCTGAGAACACACAGTGTTTGAGATCTGTGAGGAAAGGATCTGTTCTTACAGACACAGGAATTGAGTGTCTAGCCACTTCAATCCAACACCTGTCTTCATCAGTCCTGACTTCACCCAGAGAAATTATCCTTCTTGAAATTGTTACTGGAGAGGAAATGAATTATCTGTTTCCTCCGACACAAGGGCACTAGCATAATAGCTCATGGTTGCCTTATCAGCAACACAGTAACGCTCCTTGCCTCCCCAAAGCAAATAGGTAAAATCTCTTTGAATGGCCTAAACTAATACTTTCTAGTTGATAATTACATATACCAATAACAACAGTTTATCCTTCTGACATGGGGCCCTCACTGGAGGGATGATCAAGAAAATAAGACCCCATGGTAAGATTTTCCACTGTGCCAAACATTCTGTGTCATTTGGTCCCTGGATTTCCATTAAAAATAATTTACTGCCAACAGTGCATATGTGGCTGAGATTTCTCATTTAGGATTTCACACCAAAGACAGAATGAGATTCTGTCTCAAAACTGTACAAAGGAATTATCCATAAACCATCTCAGGGACCTTAACCCACTGTGATCAGATGCAGATGATGACTTGATATGCTAATGCACAGGAAACATGGGAGATGAGAGTCAAAGTGCCACATGGGGTCCTAAAGCTAAGAAATTGTGATTATGTCACACTGTCATACCAGCTGTCCCTCAGAGGCCCTCAGACTGAGCAGAAAGAATGCCTGAGTTTCCAAAGTGACAGAAAAACATAACTTTATAAAAAACAGAAGTCCTGCTACCTACATTTAAACTTTTAAATCAAAATATTTGCACTAGCACAAGGGTCTTTTGGGGGTTTGTTTTCACTTTACAAACAACATCACGAACTATGCTAAATTGGAAAAAAGCCCTCTAAAGATTACGTTAGAATGCAATTCATCATTGATATTTTCACCTTTAAGAACTAAAATCTAGAAAGTCTATTTATTGCTTGTTTCTGAGAAGCCCTGGAAGTCAGAGTATTCTTGAGCCTGGCACTGTACATATGGAGATCAAGTCAACCCATACAACAGACAGTCTACAATCCAGGCAGAAAACAAGACATTAATAGCTGTCTCTGAATATAATAACTATATTGGACATTTTTTTTAAAGTCCGAAAACTACCTTACCAATTCTCCCACTAGCAGGTGGGAGAAAATAGAAAATATGAGGGGCAAGAGAACAGCATGTGCCCAAGCAGATAGCCCTGTCTTGCTGGGCAGCACAGAGTAACAGATGCTTTGGACAGTCTGTTTATGCCTTTTAGCATAACAATCTGTATCCCTTTTAATTACAGGGTGTTTACCTCCTCTCCTATAGCAATGACTGCATTGTTCCATCTCATTCAACAGCTAATCCTTCTTAAATTCTGCTGAGAACTTAGCCTCAATATCTTACAGCAGCGAGTTCCATAGGTTCCATGTGTTAAAAAACACAGCATCTTCCTCTTATTCGCTGTCAATATTAAGCTTTCCAGCTCTGTCCTCTGTTCTGGCATTTATACTCATCCCATAATTCACTATTTTGTAATCCTCTATTACATCGCATGTCATTTGTCCTTCACTAACCTAATCACTTATCTTTTCAGTGTCTCCTGTTATTGAAAACTCTCTGACTCCCTAATAATTTCAGTTAACCACCTTAGGCCTTCTTTCTAATTGAGCTATGTTTATACCATAACCTTTTCCAATCTGCTGACTAAAAGATCTTCTTTTTAAAGGACAAGAGTTAATATTCAAATTCAAAATTAATTTAATAAATTCTGTTTCTATCAACACCTTACCTTTATGAAAGTGAAGTCGTTCAGATTCAACAGGTCTTTCTTCATCACTCCTATTCTGCTTTTCTATTTCAGATTCAAAATTTGGTCTCTGAAAAGCTCAACATTTCAGAGCCTAACAGGAAAATCTTTGTAGCTTAAGTTCTGTATCGTACCTGCAGTAGGAAAGGGGCTTTTCTCACTACAACAGCATTAGTTTAATACCAGTTACTTGTAAAATCATCGATAAGCTCATCTTCAACTCAGGGACTCCTTGTAAAGAAGCTAAGATAAACTAAACCAAGCCTTGGCCATCAATGGTGAAAATAACTGTGCAGTACCAACTGCTGTCCCCTCCCAGTACACAGAAAAGCATATGCAGAGAAGTGCTTTTTGCTGCACACAGAGAAAACAAGATCAAGGGAGTAGAAAGCTGTCAACCACGGGCAGGAAGGCAGCAACATCATATCCCTGATATCCCCATGGGATGAAACATCATAAATCAGATCTCCAAAACCATGCTTTAAAAATTAAAGACCAAAAAAAGAAAGCAGGGAGCGAGAAAGTGAGAAGGGTTCTTCTTATTTACCACCTATTTTTTTGCAGAGGCAAGGTACACGATCTGAGTGCTTCTCTTCCACTCTCACTTTAAATGACAGTTTAGATTTTTATGTCTTCCCAATTGACTACAGATTAAAGAAAGCTGGCAAATAGCAGAAGGTTTTCGCGTATCATGAGAGATGGCATCCCTTCTTCCTCTTGGACAGCATAGGAGGACTTCATTAATACAAGAAGTCTTCTAACCCTGTCCAGCGTGTACAAGTCACTTGAACAAAATCAGGTGGACATTCTTTAACCTCTGTTCTAACGAGGCTGTCTTTCACCAGCAGTCTGCTGTTCTCAATTAACTGACAGCTGGTGTCTATGCATTAGCAGAACTATTAAACTTTAAAACAAACAAATAAAAAAAAAACCCTCATACATATGGCTCCACCTGAAGAAAGAACAAGAATGATGTGAGCATTCATTTTTAAAAGGCAGCACACATCTCTGAAACCTCCTCAATTATGCCATGAAGGAACATTCCTTTCACAATTGAGTGAATTCCTTCATTGCTAAAGTATTCATTTTTTGGCACTTAAGCATAAACAGGTGTGATTCCATGAATGGAGACATTTAAAACCACTGTGTCAGGGCTAGAAGTGACCCAGATGTCTACAATGGGCAGCAAACTTACACCATTATTTTAGGCTCCCTTCCCCATGAACTCATCACCAGCCCCAGCCTCCAATTCAAGACATCGCTGAAAGTGACAGACTGATTGCCTTACTGGAGAGCGATCCCCTCAGAGATGTGTGTTATCAAAGGCTGTTTATCCATCAGCAGCATTTCCAAGCAAAACCTGATCTCAGGTTCCACCTTCAGGTCAAAGAGACACAGCTTTCATAAAGGAGTCAAACTGCCAAATGAATTAAGTACCTGCCCAGAGCCAGTAGCCTCACAGCTGAAAGTTGTCAGCAGAGTAGGCTGAGTTCAAGCCACAACATGCCGCCCCCCTCTACTGGGTCCCCAGTGTGACCCAGGGCAGAAATGTCTGGAAACAAGGGTGGGATCTAGCCTCTACAGTCATTCAGTCCCCAGCCTACTCCCCGCCCTCCCTGAGGTCTACCAACTGTGGTAACAAGCTCAAGTTCTCAAGTTCTGATCAAACCACTGCATAATAGCCACATTTCAGCCTGCTGGTTTGGGCTGGGCTCTTTTCTATGGCTTCTAACAAACTTCCACAACATCTAGCCAGAGCAAAGTCCACAGACTCGTTCTTGTCTTGAAGCTCTTTAGATTTAGATCCTATCTTTTAGATCCTATCTGAGCATCTGCACCTGCCCTTGCAATAAAGCTTATCTACCCTCACAATAAAGTTTCTTGCATCTTGTGTGGTAACACTGTAGGATGTGGTCAACTTCAACATTAAAAATAGGATGTGCCTGTAACGTGACAGTCATGCAATTAATGCTTTTCGCTTTGCCAACAACAACAAAGTCAGATTTAAATCTCAAGGGGAGGCAGATACTTTAGCCACCTTACTCATCTTGCAAGAATGAGGCTAAATGGTTCTCATCTATTCTGCATGAGATACAAGAAAGGGTGTAAAAATGAAACGAAGGTAGGTTTATATAACGGTGCTGCTATTCATGAGCTTTGTGATCAGTGTCAGCTCTTATTACAAGGGTGTGAGAGATTTAAAATGACAAAGGAGGAAAGGAAATGGAAAAAAATCAAGAGTAGTTTGATGTGACCTTGCCTGTCAAGCCACAAATAACCATGCAGCAGTTCAACTACCTGATTTACAGTAGGAACTACTTGACTTTACAGTATATTAATTTATGAGCTTCTGTAAAAGCAGAAGTATAATAGCAAAACATAGTTTTATGACCTTATCTGCATTAAGGAGGACTCATTTACGCCTGGTGAGAATGCTGTGTGTAGCTGCAATACCAGGCATTCAGAGCCTAATATGGGGTGTAAAAAATGGATGCAAGCATGTTTGACTCTTTCCCAAAAGCCAAGCCCACATTCACTTGAGTTTTGGAAAAGTTTACTCGTACCATCAGTGTCTCTCAGAGATCAGAAAACCCAGATACCCTTGATCAGCAGCCAGAAACTAAGAACCTTGCGAAAATTCCTCATAGTGGCATCTGAAAGGCAAAAAAGTGGGTTTTGGAGGGGAAAGCTACTTGTGTCACTCAATCCGCTCTGATCTACTTAAGTGCGTAACAAGTATGCTGTAGTTACAGTATGAAATATCAATTGGCCTTTAGAAGCAGCACTTTGTTAATTCATCACAGGGAGATATTTTCCATTTAGAAATTAATTGGGATGCTGGCATTTTGTTTCAGAAGCAACCAACACAATGCTTCATGCTACGCTCTGGTTCAGAGGCATCTATCAAACACATGGCCATAAATGCTTAGTAAATGATGTGTATCCAGACAGGTTTTTAAACAACATGAACTAAACTAAAGGCTTCCAAAATGCAATACCACATAAGGGTAGACAGTGCTAGTTTTGGCCCAAATATGCCTTGTAGGAGTCAAATCTGATGCCCATGGTGATGATATGTATATGATCTTTCTCTCTTCTCTCCTAAATGTCCAAGTCTAGACTAATTTCAAACTTAACCTACTGACAAGGCTTCCCAGACTTCTTCCCTTCAGAAGAACAAGTTAATAGTAAATCTGCAATAATATGATCCATGTGGTAACGTTTTGTTTGCTTTTGTTGTTTTTTTAACCCTATAATCTCAATGTCTATAAAGCAGATCTATACAGGTTTGGGCATCAGTGCCCCTAACATGAAAGATACTTTGCTCCCTGGATTTTATCCAGCCTATGAGTTCTCCTTCTGTGTTATCTCATACGCTCATTTCTTATGTTGCACTAATCCTTTTCCTGCCAAGCATCTGGCCAGAAGAATCATAAAATTCACTCAGGCCACCCAGACACTTTTTAGAAGACTTTTATGGACTCATCATCCTATCCCATATCTGAAACTCAGCTTTTCTAAATTGACCACATCTCAGTCTTCTCCTTCCCCACCTCTTCCTGTGCTGTTGGTTTTATTACAGGACACTCTTGTATAGTACTTAGTGTTTCTATTCCAATAGCATGGAAACTGTTACATTAAATATTTATCAGTAATGGGGTTACTCCCTTCTACTGCAAGCTGATGCAAGATAATTTGGCAGATACAATCATGAAAAGATTCTGCATCTTTGTCTCTTTTTGAAGAAAAACTATACTCAAATACACAGCTTTAAACATGATTCCAACCAAAACCTGACTGCATAAACTGTACTCTGAAATCCAATGTTTCTTGTATTCCAAGGACTGCTAAACCAAGCCAGCTCAGTTCCCTGTGTTTTCTTCTTTTAAATCAACTTGAATGCTTTCTGCCCCGTACACTGAAAACAAAAGGTTCAGAAATTGTAACTATGGTAAGTAATTTGGCCTGAGACTGAAAATAAAGAAGAAGAAAAAAACTCTTCTCACTCCCTGACAGCTGTACCACTGGAACTCTGTAGGTTTAATGAAACAAAAAGCAATAAAAGCTTAAGCAACAGAATCAGGAGTTATGGATCTCTGAACATACAAAGGGAACAGTGCTGATGAATTGGAAGGTGCAGTTTCTCTTTCTACACAGAATATATTTCCAAACAGAATGATGCTTTGCACCTGCCCTGTAATTTGATGCCAGGTTTATGCATTATGCTGCACAAAAGACTGAGAAAGTGTCTTGATCATTTCAAAGAAACCTTATGGCAGTTCAGCGACTCCCAGAGAGTGCCTATCACTATTATGTAGCACTTTTAGCTCCATTTATACAGATGTCTCAGTTTTGTCCCTACCTAATACATGTGCTATGTTTATATAGTCTCTCTCAAATATCGATGATCTCTGAGTCTGAAAGACTACATCAATATCAAGCTGTAGGTGGGGAGGAAGGAGGGGAAGTAATGAATTCTTCCCTATGAATTGTTCCCTAATGAATTGTTCCCAGGCACCAGAGCCTTCAAAATGTCTATCACAGAACTATCTTGATACATTTTAAACATCCTTCTTATTTAAGATCTAGTTATTTTTATTTTAATATAAAGAATACTTAACAAATACTTAAAAGCCAAAGAATCGAAAACAGATTTCTACACAGTGTCCTACATTCTCAAGCAGTGACAAAAAACCAACTCAGACCACTTAAGGCCTGGCATGGTACACTGCTATGTTATTGCTGCAAAGTTCTGTCAACCAGATTCCCTCTCAGATTTCACAGGCTGGTCGCCAGTAGCTCTTATGCACTGTAAACCATGTTTTTAAAGTAACCAGGGACCCTTTGAAATGAAAATCCAGATACACAATATTGATGTACATTTCTCAATACTGGGAAATCTTAAAGCATTGACTTCTGTTATAGAAGATAGAAGATGCATGCTTAGGTACAGAAATCCAAATGAAGATACCCTCAAGAGATGCTACATGCTATTTTGAAGTAAAACTTTCAGCTCATGAAATGTTAATATTAGGGCTTTAGGCAGACACTAAGGCCAAGACAGATGTGCTGACTAACACCTAAAAGACTCTCACTCTCCAGAAGGCTATTCAATGTCTTCCAATAACTAAAAGGCAGTTACAGAAGATGGTGGTACTTTGTTCACAAGGATGCATGTTGGCAGGACAAGAAATAAGTTGCTTAGGGGAAAATTTGGTCTGGATATAAGGGCAAGAAAAACCTTCAGTGGGAGAACAATTAAACATTGGAATAGATTGCTTAGAAAGATGGTAGAATTCTCCCTCACTGGAAACATTCAAGACAGCTTGACAGGGGTGTGGATAACCTAAACTGGGGCCCTGCTTTCAACAGAAGGTTGGATCACATGGTCTCCAGCATCTCCTTCCAACCTAGACTTTGCTGTGATTCTAACATTTTGTCCTATTATCCAAAACTTGAGTCAGTCACTGACCCCAAAGATGGGCTGTGCGATTCCCTATCACAGCATAACGCCTCCCTGGAGTGCAAAAGACTGACACTGAACTCCATGGTGCAGAAGTCTCTAAGGACGGAGTAGTAGTGACTTGCTTACAATATAAGTACAGTTGCAGGCACTGAAAAACAGGCAAATTGAAATTGCTATCACTCTGACAAGGAGGGGAAAAAAAGATGTGTTTCTTATCAGTAGCTAGATTTAACAAATTAGGAACATCCTCATCCTATCGAGTATCTACAGATCATAAAGCCTGTCTGATCTGTGTGAATTAATTTGGTAGTTATCCTTTTTAATCTGTTGACTACTGTCTTCTTGAAAAACATGTTTAACAGAAGAAATGACACAGCAAATTCCAGTCTTTCCCATCACCATGTTCTGCATTTTTTTTGCCCTACTGGAGTGTGAATCCCATACAGGGGTGTATTTGTCAGAATGCAGGACCTTCCCCAAGGAAAGGAATGTAATTTATTTGCAAAAACAGGGATTAGTAATTATTTAAAGCAATCCACCTGCCCCTAGAGATACACTGGCTGCACAGATGAACGGCTGTTTTAATCTCCTTAGGAGTAAATTTCTGAAAGATCCCAAATTAAAGTTGTTTATATGAGAGGAGAAACCTTGATTCCAGAGATGCTGAAATTTCTTTTGCCACTATATCATAACAGTGGAAAGCTATTTAAGAACTTTGATCTGACAAGCTGATACAGTTTTAGATGCGTCCATCTCCTTACCTGGGCATTATCAACACAAAATAATGTCAGTTTTTACAAACAGTCTAGAAAGTTGTTCCAGATACATCTTGTGTTGCAAGTCTCTCCCTACAGCTTTCAGAGGGGAGGGAGAATAAGGAAAGGGGTGGGAGAAGAAGGGAGAAGAATCCATTTGCTCACTCAAAACACCTTAGTTCAGGGCATCTTAGATGCTACTGAAATAAGAGTGAATAAAACTTTTTGGACAGGCATCTGACTTTAGTAGCCATTGTTCCTTTAAGTGCTAAAAGAGATATCAGATTGAGTATAGGAATAATGTATATTGGTCTGACCACTAAAACTTTTCATCAAAATACTGTGTAAAGGACTAGTCTTTCAAAGGAAAAAAGCAATTTACCAAGCAAATCGGTGCTACATCTGGCCACATCCCCAAATAATTGCTTTACTCTTAGAGCCTTTAACAGTTACAGACAGTCTTGTCATTGGGCTGAGCCCACCTGGATGTTTCATTCTGCAGCAGACATACATGGTGTGTTATTTTCCTTGGGATTTTGAAGGATCATTAGTCACATTGTCTCTAACCTCTTTGTCAAGAGCTCTTTTAATGGCAAGCATTAGCATATGGAAACACCTCCTCTGCCATGTTTCTCTGTGTCTTTTCTGTGCTATATTACAAGGAGCATAAAATATGAAGAAAACAAACAAACATGGGTTTGTTCCGTGGGTGTTAATAATGCTAAAGAGTTATTTTGAGGGAACTGCAGAAAGAACTGAAATCTTCTTAACTTCCCAACTTCCAGTACTCATGTGACTATAAAACACAATTAATTTTGATGATCGAGTTAGAGAACCTTATGCACATACCTTCAAAGTGCTGTACATTCCTTTCATTCTTACAGAATCAAATGGATTTTCATACCCTCACATGAATTATCTTTTCAAGGCTAATCTGGGTAGCCATGCAGGTTGACAACAGTTTCTTCCCATAGCAAGTGACCATATTCTATATTAAACTAGCATTGCCTGCTGTACCTCAGAGGAAAAACAACTTGCTACAGTCCAAGATAAAAACCCATGGCATAGTTCCTATAGATTTAAAAAACAATAAGCAATTCTTCTGTTCCTAACAGGATCAGGTCTCCCTGAGATTTTTAAGTCTCATTTCAGCATGTCAGTACAGATAAGTGTACACTTAAAGCTGTTAAAAGAGTCGAAGAAGGGGATGAACATGCAGAAAATTATCTGAACTTCCTTTTTAAGCTCTAAAAGAAATACAGCCAGTGATAAACCTAAGTCATTCAGTGGTCAATTCTAGTTTATCCTGGTGGCCTCTTTGCCTCCACACTTGCTAAACAAAACCAACCAAACAAAAAAATACCTCTTTGCTATAAACAAAGTTGCAACATGGCAAAGCGACAGATTCTATGTACTCTTCCTTCTCCAAATCACATGACTTATTTTCACTCGGGATTTCTAGAGAAGTAAGATTTATGCAACCGGACTGTCTATCAGCTTCAGTCAAACCTGAGGGAAGGGAGCAGGCATGGTGCCATACGAGTCCTGGAAACCCAACCCAGCACACAGCAGCATGTGTTTGGGGTATCAGTAGCAGCAAGGCAGAACAGTCTGCAAGGCTGACCCGGAGCCTGCGTGAGAAACGGGCACGCACATGACTCCAGGCTCGCATTCTGCATGCCAGGCTCTTACCCTGCACAGCCCTATCAGAGGGACGTAGGGGAGATCTTGGAGTCTGGGGGGGTGGAAGGTGGGGAAGGAAGGGAGAAGTCTTGTAATGAGGTCAACCATAAAAGTCCGAAAGAAAATCAGAACTCATTCATTCTGCTTTTGGCAGAATTTTAAATGGTGAAAGACGGAACTGGAGCAGCACGGTCACACCTTCACCTCTAACAGCGTGCGGAGGAGCCTCACGTACACATCACAACAGTAGCAGAAAGTGAATAATCACAAGTCAGGTCACGGTAGTTTGACAGCTGTACTCGTGAACCTTGGGTACGTGCAAAACGGCCCAGGTGCTCTCTTCCAGTGCAGGGCATTCTGCAAGGAATTTTATGGACTCCCACAACAACGGGGCCATGACTAGACTGAACGGCAGAACCTCCAGGTATTAACCGGAACATCATTTTTATTTCTATGCTTATCAGGATTAAGTAAATACTTTTTTCTTTTTTGCAAACAACTGAACCTGATTCTTATGACCAGGCACAGGTGTCCCTGGAATCTTAACAGCAAGCTAAAAGAAATTACATGCCTTATATGAGAGCCAGACCTCTCAAGCTGAGACAGTGTTTCACTAAAGACATTAGAGGGAGTTTGATTGAAGTTGTCAGCTGAGCAATAATCAAAGCAGCATGACTAGGAGGAGATGAGGCAGCAGCTCACTTTAAAGGCTGCCCTCATGTAATCATTGAAAAAAGGATCCCAAAATACTCAAATACTTTATTCATTCCACACACAGCTCTTGCACTTCTCAGGCAATGCTCAAATAGACCACTCCCAACAACTTCAGAGTAATTTTTTTTTTTTTTTTACCACAACTGTTATTTTCTACAATATGCGCAAAATCAGGTAAGAAAACAAAGCAATACACTCCACTCTAGCAGCACTGAGTCATCCAGAACACTGGATAAATGCTAAGATAAATACTAAGATGAAACTGAAGACAGAAAGTACTAGTGATAGTTCAAGCTATTAAGTTTATATACAAAAATAAAGTCATACTAATATCCAGCTGTGTATGCTTATTTCTCTGTTTCAACCAGCTAACAAGTCTTCAAGAGTCTAGCACAGACTTGTAACTGGGATCCAGTCCTCATTCAATACATTCCTCATATAAGCATCTCTCCATGGACTTATGTTCTGATTGAAACTTACCTCCCCAAAAGCCCTGTGACCCCTAATTTAACCAGCACATTAGCCCCAAAATTCCTCCTCCAAGTGCAAGAACCACCCTTACCTAAATATTAGTTGTGCTAATGCCCCTCTCAGTAGGCAGAGAAGTTAAAAAAAAAAACCAAACCAAACCAACCAACCTGTCTGTGGATTGTCCTGAACCTTAACTACCTCTAAATAAATAATTAAGCCAATTTGAGGTTAAAAATTCTTTTCAGATTAGGAAGGTGAGATTCATGCATTTTTTTTTTTTCTCCAAACCGTGGTCTTTTATGCAATGAGATTACATGTACATACTACATCATTTCATGTAAATGAGAATAATTCATGTAGCTCAACATCAGTTCTCAACTTGCACCTAGCATGGTAGAACTGAACAACTCTGCGTGCTAGAAGGCCAAGGGAGGTTGTGAACAGTCATAAAGAATTGGAGGGGTACCACAACAGTTACAATAAACTCTGAGCCAAGGATCATTTTCTGCTTTGTGTTTTACAGCTCTTAAGTCTAGTCCCTCACTGCAGTTTCTAAGACAAGGCTGCAATACAAAAAACAATCAGTTAAGCTTTGGCATTGTACAGACCTGCTTTTAGCAGGTGCACACAATTCATACTGAAGAAAGTGAGCCCCTGCTAGTGTGGTGGAGTCACATAGGTTGCACAGTGCTTTCTGGAAATGGCAGGCAGAATGCATCATACAAAAGACATGTGCCGACAACACCAGTTAGTAAGTGGAGTTCAGAAGACCAACCACCAAAACACACTTTCAGCTGTGTATGCTTTTCCTTGCACACCTTCCATCATAAGCTGTGACATTAAGCCCCATATTCCCATAACTGGGTAGAAAAGTTCATTCAGTTCGTTATTTGAACAGTTCTGGGTGCAATCATTTCCCATCAGTCATTTTCAAGCCAATCTCATTCTATCAAGACAGGCACTTCCAGACAACAAAGTTTACCAACAGGTCATCCCAGTGCCTGCAAATTGCTCTTAGAGGGTGTACTGACTCATGCAGATAGGACAAAGTTTATTCTAAGCAATTTCTGCTAACAATGTACTCTGTTGTTTGAGCACGATGGCATGGGCAAGGGGTTTAAGGCGGCTCTGTACAGTGACAGGGGCAAGATCAAATCCCCTGCTCAGAAGCGAGTCTAGGACCCTAGCTGCCATCTTCAGCACCACAAATTGGCATGTCTCTTTTGAACACCTCTCTCCTCACTTCTGTTTAGGGTATATGCTCCAGACAGCATACATGTTCCTGATTTAACAGTTCTCCAAGTTAAATCTCATTTTCTTTTCTCTTTATGGATCTAAACCCACCATCCCCTTATGTTTCTGCTCTGAAGCTCACATTCCCAGTTTATTTTCAAAGCTCATTAAGAGTATTTTCTTTCTCCTTCTGCCATACTACTAACAGAAATGTTACACACCACCAGTCTAACTCCCAACCTATATAAACATTGCATTGCTGTTGATAATCAGCTTTTGTTTACTATTTTTCATCCAACTTTCAATCCACCTGATGCTCTTCCTACCCAAACCAATTTCAATTAATCTTCATGTTAGAAAGTAAACATATACCTACTTCCCTCTTCATTCCCTAAAATCATTAATTTTGCAATTCTATCAAAAAAAGCAATTACATTGTCTGGCAAGATTTATTTTTATGAACTCATGTTATTATTGCTTACAAATCTGTCACGCTGCAGACTCTTTAGTTTTGCATCCTCTTTTAATATCAGGCCCATTATTCTACCAGCAGTTACACTTTCAGGACAGTAATTGCTAAGAACACCTTGCTTTTCTTTTGAAGGTCAACACTATAGTTGCCACTCTTCATTCACACTGACACTTCATTTTAGCTACCATCTCGCAAAAACAATAATCACACAATAGTGGCACTGCAAAAAGGCTTGCTAAACACGAACTATTTAAACTCGGGGTAAGGAAGAGGAAAAAAAAATCAACCTCTTTTTCACACACTCCCTTAATCACTCTTTAACATCAGAAGAAATTTTAACAATCAGCCTTCTGCTACAAGAAAGCACTCAGTAATACTGTTTGGACTCACAGAATAATTCAGGTTGGAAGGGACCTCTTGAGATCACCTAGTCCAACCCCATGGTCAAAGCAGGACTAACTTCAAAGCTATATCACATTACTTAAGACCTTGTCCAGCTGAATTTGGAAAACTTCCAAGGTTGGTGATTCCACAGCTTCTTAGAGTAACCTCTTCCCACAGCAGCACTCCCAGGGAAGAATTTTTTCCTCACCTCCATTTGGGACTTAGCCACCAACCATGACCAATGCCTGTTGTCCTTCCTCTGCATCTCTGAGAAGAATCTGACTACGTCTTCTCTACCACCCCCTCTAGGTAAAGTAAGACTATGTAAATCAGCCTGCTCTTCAAGCTAAATGAATCCAGCTATCTAGGCCTTGTAAATAGCATGGGCTCCTGACCCTTAAAAATCTCCTTGTGGCACTTCACTGGATTTGCTTGCCAGCATCTCCCTTGTACTGGGAGACCCAGCCCCGGGCACAGCATTCCCAATGTGGCCTCACAAGTACTGAGCAGCAGGAAACAGAAATAATCACTTCCCCATTGCTATTATAAAGCATCTCACTGCAGTTTCTCAATCTCACTTTTCCAGGTTTTCTCATAGTGCTAAATTTTAATATTGACTGTCCTTGCACCCTATGCAAAGGATTTCTAATCACACTGAAAATTCAATCTTTGAACTGATACATTCAGCAAAGCTGGTGTTTAATAAACCAAATTATAAAATTTGCACTTGAGCTATATAAGCCTCCGTATGCTTTTAACCAGTTTTGCTCAGTCAATCAAGCAACAACTGAGCAGAGCAAAAAGCAGTTTACTGAAGTGGCTAACACACGGAGGAGGATACATTTGACCAAAGTCTCCTATTTGTACCCTAGTGTTAGAGAAACAGAAGATGGGGAAGTTGCAGACAGGATCATCAGCCTGCAGTGAGGAAAAGCTGATGTAAAAGTCTGAAAGGTGGAAACAGATGCCAATCAGAGTGACAGAGAGAAGAGCTGCAACAAACAGGCCAGGTAAGAGAAGATAGATGGGAATTCAGACCTAGAATTTCCTAGAAATGCAAAACATACAACGGAAGAAAAAGCAAAGGTGTAGGGTACAAACACTATTGTCATGCCTGAAGGAAAGCAGCACAAAAGGGAGCAAAGGGCAGGGCAGACAGGAGCAAGCAGCTGTACCAGTTCAGTCAGTTAAGAAGTTTTAGATTTTAGTAAGCCAGGAAGGGGCAAATACATGCAAAAAGGAAGACCTTCTCATATGTATGCTTAAAGCCCAGCAAGATAAAGCTCTACCTTGGCTGAGCTTTTAAACATTTTCTGTGTTGCTGTTTATATTAGAGTGGGAAAGAGACTTCTCAGTACTGGACGTGTTGCAGGGAACACAGAAGGTGGAGAAGAGAAATGAGTGAAAACGGTCCGTTTTTTCACATGCACACTCTGTCACAAACCAATAAAAAACAAGGTTAATGCTCTCGTGGTACATGGTACAGACCAATGGCTCCAGCAGCAACAGAAAATAATAAATAAAGGGGTGATGCTGGCCAGTTCATAAAGGGACATATGCATTGTACAGTTTCTTTGGTTTTGAATTTCAGTTCATTAATTTGTGTTAGGATGTATACATCAGCCACTGCTTTCCATTCTGCATTAATAGTGATGGCCTGATCAATACAGAACAGTTCTATTACAGTTTAGGAGTAACACAGACTAATTTTACTCTCAGGATATTTATTGCATTCATATAGTGGCTTAACAGAGAAGATGAAAAACCAAAACAAACAGTAAGAAAATAGAATGGCTTAAAAAAAAGTTTCTTTGCAAACATCTGAGGGCTATTATGAGACAAAGGCCTATATGCTACACAAATCACAAGTTAAAGAAGTTCCCTCTTCCACAAGAGGCGAGCTGTTTGGGGTAGTTGTTTGGGGAGTCAGGCAGAATGCTGGGTTCCAGCTCTAGGAGAAACAGAAATGCACATGCACGCATACATAAAATATATACATGGCCAGTCACATAAATACAGACAGTAGGAATGGCCTGGTCCTGTGCCTCTCACTAGCTGATCAGGAAGAAAGCTCATTAGAGTGAAAACTATACTATTTGCATACATACACAATACGGATCCCTCCAACAGAACAGAATAGTTCCAGTTGGAAGGAACCTACAACAATCCAACAACAAGGAACCAAATCCAAATCCAACAAGGAACCTACAACAGTCCAACTGCCTGACCATTTCAGGGCTCACCAAAAGTTAAAGCATGTTATTAAGGGCATAGTCCAAATGCCTCTTCAACACTGACAGGCTTGGGGCATTGACCACCACTCTAGGAAGCCTGTCCCAGTGTTGGACCACCCTCTTGGTAAAGAAGTGTTTCCTAATGTCAAGTCTGAACCTCCTCTTACACAGCTTTGAACCATTCCCACACGTCCTGGCACTGGATCCCAGGGAGAAGAGGTCAGCACCTCCCTCTTCATTTCCCCTCCTCAGGAAGCTGTAGAGAGCACTGAGGTTGCCCCTCAGCCTCCTTTTCTCCAAACTAGACAAACCCAGAGTCCTTGGCTGCTCCTCACAGGACATGCCTTCCAGCCCTTCCACTGGCTTTGTTGCCCTCCTCTGGACACATTCAAGTGCCTTAACATCCTTCTTAAATGGTGGGGCCCAGAACTGCACACAGTAGTCAGGGTGAGGCTGCACCATTGCTAAATACAGGAGGATAATCACCTCTTTTGACCGGCTGGTTATGCTGTGTTTGATGCACCCCGGGATGCGGTTTGCCCTCTTGGCTGCCAGGGCACGCTGGTGGCTCCTGTTGTGCCTGCTGTAGACCAGCACCCCCAGGCCCCTTTCTGCAGGGCTGCTCTCCAGCCACTCCTCTCCCAATCTATACTTGTGTCTCATGTTACTCCGTCCCAGGTGAAGAACCCAGCATTTGTTCTTGTTAAATATCATGCCATTAATGATTGCAAATGTACTGACCAGCCTCTCATGTTGACTTATCTTGATGGGTTTCACACCCAGACCATAGGCTGATCCATCTCCTGTGATAGCCTGGGGAGCAGTCAGATCAGGGTGTTCCCTTTGCACTACTTTAGGGTAGTGGGGTTCCCTCCCCTTCTGCTCCTTTGTGTTTACGAGCCTTTTAGCACATAACCTAGCAGAATCCTCTGAAATTTGGTGTGAATGAGATCATGAGTGCATTGTGCTTAACTGTTACACTTACTCCTCCCGCAGAATCAATCAAGGGAAGCAGGAGCAGGGGGAACATGAACATGCTGCAAGTTTATAAAAACAGCCCAAGTCCTGTCTGCCCATCAAATCCATATCCTTCCAATTTAGAGAGAAGGATATAGTGGGGGATCGTGTCAAAGGCCTTACAGAAGTCCAGATAGACAACACCCATAGCTCTTCCCTTGTCCACTGATGCAGTCACTCCATCGTAAAAAGCCACTCCACATAGAAGGTCAGGCAGGACTTGCCCTTGATGAAGCTGTGCTGGCTGTCTCGAATCACCTCCCTGTCCTCCATGTGCCTTAGCATAGCTCCATGATCTTCCCAGGCACAGAGGTGAGGCTGACGGGTTGGTAGTTCCCAGGGTCCTCCTTTTTAGGCTTTTTAAAAATGGGTGCAATATTTCCCTTTTTCCAGTCCCCAGGGACTTCACCTGACTGCCATGACTTTTCAAATATCATGGCGAGTGGCTTGGCAACTACATCAGCCAATTCCCTCAGGACTCTGGGATGCATCTGCAATCTCATCAGGACCCATAGATTTGTGTATGTTCAAGTTCCTCACGTGGTCATGAACCTGATCTTCACTTACAGTGAGGCGACCTTTGCCCCCCTGATCCCCGTCAAATGGTCCATTGACTCAGGAGGAGAGAGGTTGCCAGTGAAGACGGAGGCAAAAATGTTGTTGAGTACCTCAGCCTTGTCCTCGTCTGTTGTTACCAGCTTGCCAGTTTTGCTCATCAGAGGGGGTACGCTTTCTTTAACCTTCCTTTTCTGGTTGACGTACCTGTAGGAGCCCTCCTTATTCTTCTTTGCATCCCTCGCCAGGTTCAGCTCCAGCCAAGCCTTGGCCTTCCTGATCCCATCCTTACACAACCGGGCAGTGTCCCTGTACTCTTCCCAAGATACCAGTCCCTTCTTTCACTGCCCGTGCATTCTCTTCTTGCCCTTTAGTTTGACCCACAGGTCATGGCTCAGCCATGGCGGCCTCATCCCTTCCTTGCCTAATTTCTTACACCTGTGGAGCAAGAGCTCTTGTGCTCTATGGAAAACGTCCTTAAAGTCCTGCCAGCTCTGTTCTGCTCCCTTGTCCCTGAGGGCCATTTCCCAGGGGGTCCTGTTGATTAACTCCTTAAAGAGCTGGAAGTTTGCTTTCCTAAAATTCAGGGTCCTGACTATACTCTTCACCTGACCCTTATCTCTCAGGACTGTGAACTCCACCAGTGCATGATCACTGCAGCTGAGGCTGCCTCCAATCCTGACATCACCAATGAGCTCACTTACATTGGTGACCCCCAGGTCCAGTACTGCATCCCCTCTGGTAGGGCTGTCTATTACCTGGCTTAAGAAGTTGTCCTCCATGCACTCCAGGAGTCTCCTAGATTGCCTACCACCTGCTGTGTTACTTTCCCAGCAGATGTCAGATGTCTATATCTAATAAGAAAAAGGCAGGTTCTCTCCTTTACCTTGAATAAAATAATAGTACAGTGAAAGTATCTCACAACAAACAGATGCTCTGAACTTCCACGTCTTATAACTTTGCAAGCTTTTACATTCTCCCTGTCACCTTTCTCACCTTTTGATGATTTCCATGCTGCTCCATCTATGGTAGTGGAGACAGTGCTCTACCAGAGGCTTTAGATGCTAAAGGGTATAAGGAAGCAGGTTATGCAGAAAGCATCTATTTCCAGCACAGGAATGCAGCCTGCAACTATCCCATGACAGGGAGCTCAGCTCAAATAGAAAGTGTAAGCCCAAGCGTATCAAAGCACCAGGAGCACTGCATCCTGAGACACCAGAGGGAAATCGGGGGCAGGGGGAAATGGACAAGCACTTAAGTCTAAAAGAGGAAAGGAAACAGTAAGGAAGATCCTGGAGTTTTATAAGGGAGGCTGGAAAGCACCTCACAGCCTTAGACTGAAAGACTTGGCATATAAAATACCAGGAAAAAAGTCACAGATGAAATTAAAAAAAAAAAAAAAGCTATAGCCATTCTTCAAGATGGAAGGGACATTAGCATTAAAGCTCCTGTTTTAGCCTCAGATTCTTGAGGGAGCTCAGAGCCCAACAGCCTTCCTTTCAGTATCCGAAGACACTCAGCACTCTACAGCTCTTTCACATGGAGGACTTAGTGGCTCAACAGACATGGACAGGAATCATGGATTTTGAGGTGACCACGTGAGAATTAACACATTTTACAAAATCTATTCCTATGTGTATCCCTCCCCCTAAAACTAAAATGAAGTAAAACAAACCTTGCATACTCAGTGCCAAACTCAAGTATTGCAGAACTGTTTTGAAGGTCACATCTTGAATGAGTTATGAACATTTAGGCTATGCACACAGTTTAGGAATACTGATATTTCTTCATTCCAGCTCTCCCACCCTAGTGACAATAGAATTTCAGCTTTCCATTTACATACAGAAAATGGGAATCATGCTGCCTCACAGACAGTTCAAGACCTGTTGTTCTCATCAGCCGAAACAACCTTTTACAGTTGAAGCCTATAGAGCTCAACGCTGATCACAAGAGTGTGTTGGATCATTAATGAGTAATTTTCACCTTCTCAATATACTCTTGCTTATGCGTATGCTAGAACACAAGTCCAGGTGAACACCACCACTAAAAATGGTAAGTATTTAAGGAAATAATTCACAATTATAGGTTGCTTCCTTTATGGAACAAGCAAGTAAGTATTATTAAATTACTCTGAGACAGCAGAAGCACTCAATAGATTGGTCTTAGATTCTAAAAGAAAGTAGGGAGGAACACATAACATTAGGGAGTTAAATGAATCAATCTTATGAACAAGGAAGGGACATTCAAAACAACATAGTTTTATCCTCCTGCACATGACATTTTGGGCAAAATGTTCTCCAGGGGAAAAAAAAAAGAGGTATTTACAGTCAGATTTAATAAGAAAACATGACAAGTGAAGAAAAGCCAAGCATTTAATAATTACCAGAATCAATCCCAACAGCAGGGCATATTTGCAGTTACGAAAATAGCAATACATTTATTTGTAAATATATTTATAAAATGTGTCTTGTCTTCAAAGGGGGCTAAATACCAGGGACATGTTCCTACATGTCTACTTTCCACATAAGATGGTGGTTTGTCAAATACTGTACAGCAGTTCTAAAGCTCACCAGAATGGTGTGGAAAACCCAGCTGCTTACACTGAAAGCCCTCAGAAATACCAGTGGCACAGATCAGCAACAAACAAGAACACAAATATGAAAAATCTGTGGAGCATAGAAACCTGAAAAGGCCAGAGGAGAAGAAGGTGACTAAAATAAAACCACAGATACACAAGTCACCACTGAAACTTGATAGTGGAGACAAACTTATCTTTGAGGGAAGGGGAATTTCCTCCAAGAAAGAACTTGCTCCTTACTGGAGTGTGGGGTGAGACCCAGCTGCCTTTTTAAATATCCCACTGCACAGCTAATAGCTGCAAAGCCCAAAGGCAAAGCAACCAGCGCAGAGGACAACTGCTCAGCAAACACTGATGGAATAGACATTATCAGAAAAAGGGGAAGAGATGAGTGCTGTGAATCTAAATTGCCTGCCTGCAATCCATGACAGCAGCACAACACATATGGAAGAGTTGAGGGGGATTTATGTTTGCTTTTTTAAAACCTGGGAAATAATATGCTGAGATCCACATTAAAAGGACATTACGATTGCAAATGTACCCACTAAACAGTGGGAACCATCATTACCAGCCCACTGCGGGTCCATTCATGTGATCACAGGTTTATTTTCTCTACGAAAATAAAGTGGCTTCCACACTCCACGAGGACGACCAGCTTGCTCTAGGGAGAAAGCAGTATCGTGTACAACCTAATCATGTAACACATGAGGGTACAGGTCTTGCGATGGAGAAGGCCAGGACTGCACAAACAGGAACAATGCTCTGACAGTCAAGGCAGTCAACTCCTGTTCTTGAAATCCAATGCGATCCTTGCATTTACCACAGAGTTTTTTTGCAAAGCATAGCAAATTCCCCACATAGTCATGTTCCTACTAATCACGTTCCTTGCTTCTTAGTTGTGTTACTTGAGACCAAGGTTGCTCTGCAGGCAGAATGGCCAAGCACTTACAGTGGGACCTGCACTGTGAACACGGGCTGTTATTTAACACCAAGTGCCCTAAAAAAATACATAGCCTAAAACTGGGCAGCCAGAAAAGAAAAACTTCCTGAATTTTGCTGTGTCCAACTCCCATGCATTACAATGGAGAAAAGGCACCTCTCCACTTTCCCTCAAACAAGTGCTCTGAAAAATTAAGTCTTAAAATTTTATGATGCACTCCAATATCATCACAATAAGGTCATTGCAGGCTGTCTTCAGAGGAGGGTTTAAACAGCACACACTAACTACAGCTGAACAATGAGTAAAAAGCAAAACAGGTGCTCCTTGGCTGTATGGTACAGCACACTCCCCTTGAAGAGAATGAGATGGCACCTCAGGAAACTGAAAAGTGGCACTGCGCTGAATCCACATAAGGCAACTGAACAGAAGTCATGCAGAGTACCTTAAGCCCGTTGTTCCCCTAACTTTCACAGCATCAGGCTCACAGCCAAGTAGGGCTCAACAATTCATTTAGTATTCCCTTCTCCCGAAAAGCAATATCAACAGATACAGCCATCTGCTCAGCAGGACGCTGTGTCCCAGTTCCAGCTCTGCCAGATGCCGCATGCCACACTCACAGCTGGGAAACAGTAGAGATGTCCTGTTAACTGCTCCCCAAGAGACCAGTGGAAGAAGAAAAACACTACCTCTCACAGCTCTGTGGGAAATATTTCATGTCTGCCAGACCTCACAAAAGTTGCAGAAAAATCTACTCACTGTCCAGGGCTGTGCTCTCCATCTGAATACCTTGTGCAATACATGTTCCTAAAAGCCTCCAAGGATGGAGGCTCTGCACCTTCTTCAGTCAATCAGCGCCAAGGTTGTCTTTTCCCAGGTGTTCAAACAGCCACCGTGAGCTCCCTTTGTTTTTTACTTGTTGTCAGTGCTTAACTTCTGCAGCCTCAGCAATGTTCTTTCAGTTTCCTCCTTAGTATGTAAAACCAGTATAGTTTATTCCTATTAGAAACCTCTACTCACTAAGGCCTGGATGGTATCTCATTTCTCACAGCCCACCAAAAAGCTATCAGTTGGCCATGGCTTTCAGATCTTACCACGTGGGCTGGATGCAAATCAATGATACAGATGTGGAGAGAGTATTACAGGTCATTACATACATGTCATCCGTCCTCCTGGAATTTCTTCCCTTAAACACAATGGAAGGATCAGTTGGCTAGCAAGAAAAGGCAAGCTGCACCGAAGCAGATTTAGGAAGGTTTAAGAGCAATTCAGGGAACTATCTTCAAGTTTCTGTGTGTAGAATCTCATCTTGGGCAGGGGTGACCCAGAGAGGCTCTTTCAACCATCAAGATTTATGATTACTTACAATTGGTATTACTTCCACATCTATTTTACCACAGCACTTTCTTACTTCAGTACATGGCCACCAAGATCACATGGGAAACAGATGAAGCAAGCTTTAAACACAACTATCTTACCACAATGTACATTAAAATGGAAAGTTGTCTTATCCCTTAGGACCTCATCTAAATGCTCACCAGCCTCCCCACATCAGCAAGGCTTTTATTAAGAGAGAGAGAGAGTGATTCCCTGATGGGGAGACCACCCATCAGGTACTCCCTCTCACAGCTGCTCTTGTGCAGAGGTCCCTAAGGTTTATTTCATGACGACAAAGGTTTTGTTTTTCTTTCAATTTTTCCAGAAGACAGATAAATGGTATTTATGTTTTTAGCTACAGCTTCTCACAAAATGAGGTAATAAAAATCTCCCCAACCATCATTTATAACATGTAACAATGAAAATTAAGTTCCACATTCAGAAACTATACCAACTGTTGCTGAAAAAACTCCACATTGACTCCAAGGATGGGATATCATGGCAATTGTAACTGAGACTGGCCAAAGCTGCTTATCGTTTATGGTCTTCATTTGCAAAGGACCGAATATAACTAGATTACCGGTAATACAGTAGAGCTCAGAATAAAAGGACATTAATTTTCTTTGCCTGGAAAAGGCTCTTAGCTGGTAATTACACCAAAGTGCAAGGGAGCAACCGTGAGGAGAAAAACAGGAACAAACCTTCAGTGAGACTTGAACTTGGGAAAATAATCCTGGCATGTTCAGAATGAGCAACAGCACTTTGACCTCCTCTGATGAAAGTTCACGCTGCTCAGCTCTACGAAAGCATTTGAAACAGGAGGGAGGAAGGGAATCACAGCAGGATTGAGAGGGAATGTGTATTGCCGCTGATGAATGGCACAATGCCTACGCAGCTGCTGCGCAAATGCCAAAAGTAGGATCTTCGTTGCTTCAGCTGGATCCCTCTTGAAGTTTTGAATTACAGATGGATACCTCACTTTATGGGATTCTGCTGCAACATGGCAATGCAGAGACTGCTTGCTACATGTGTCTTTTTCATTCTGAAATTGAAACCCTGATGGGAAACTAGACTCTCCAACACTCTCGCACAGCAGCTAAACAATATATTTCAGCACTTTTACACCAGACCTTGCAGGAATTAACAGTATCCCAGATCTCTGTTCATCTTTCAACTGCAAAAAGCTACGTCAATATCATAATTGACTTTAGACAGCCATTTTTAAAAAACAAAAACTGAAAAAGCGAAGGTGTGTGGAGTAACTGAAAGAAAATGAATTCTTTAAAATACTGTGAACAACTTGGAGGGCGGTGTCTGCATTTTGAATGAGAGACGTCATTTTCCACACGGTAAACACTGTAGGTGAAAGAATGAATCACAGAATACCTCGAGGTGGAAGGGACCCATAAGGATCATCGAGTCCAACTCCCTGCTCCTCACAGGACTACCTAAAACTAAACCACGTGACTAAGAGCATCGTCCAGATGCTCCTTGAACTCTGACAGGCTTGGTGCCGTGACCACTTCCCGGGGGAGTCTGCTCCAGTGACAGACCTCCCTCTCAGCCAAGAACGTTTTCCTAATGTCCAAGCTGAACTTCCCCTGACGCAGCTTCATTCCATTTCTTCATGTCCTATCGCTGGTCACCAGAGAGAGGAGACCAGCACCCTGTCCCAGGTGGAGAATCTGGCAGTTGCTCTTGTTAAATTTCATATGGTTCGTGATTGCCCAGCTCTCAAGTCTATCCCAATCTCTCTGTAAGGCCTTTCTACCCTTCAGGGAGTCCACAGCTCCTCCTAGTTTAGTACCGCTGGCAAACTTACTTAATGTACATTCGATTCCTGTGTCCAGATCATTTATAAAAACATTAAAGAGCACTGGCCCTAAAAATTCAGCCCTGGGGAACCCCACTGGTAACTTGCTGCCAGCCTGATGTAACCCCATTTACTTTGAGCCCGACCCATCAGCCAGTTCCTCATCCAACGTATTACGGACTTGTCCAGCTGTGTGCTGGACATTTTGTCCAGAAGGATACTGTGAGAGACAGTATGAAAAGCTTTGCTAAAATAAAAAAAAAACCCAAACCTGGCTTCCCTTGGCCAGCTGGCTTTGCTTGGTCAACTAAATGAATGACCTTGTCATAAATGGATATTGAGCTGGTTAAGCAGGACTTCCCCCTTGTTAACCCATGCTGACTATGACCAATGACTGCACCATCTCTCAATGCTTTAATTAAATCAGATATACCTGCAAGTCCAAGGCATATTTTCATCTAAAATGAAATTACTAAAAATTCCAAGTTATGACAACTTCTAAGATCTAAAAATTGCCAAGCTATTAAAATATTTTTAATTAGATAAACATACTTAAGTATTCCAGGTTTGCTCTTAAATGAAGTGTAGAGTAGAACTGGGGGACATCACCTTTGACAGCAGCAATATTTTCTGAGAAGCTACTGTTGTCGTTCCAGCCTAATCAACTAGTTCTGTTTCATCACCACCTCACATGAAGTTGCAAACTAACAAAAAACGGGAAAAATAAGCTTGGTTTCTTCCCATCTAAAAAAACCCCTTGATACACAGGGATAAGTTCCATATTTATACTTTAACACAATGACTAACAAATACAGTTCAACATACTATAGATACTTTGCCCTAATACTAATTTTAAATGCAAAGCATGTGTTTAAAAAGAGTTTTCTTTAAGCCTCCAGCACAATTAATGTAGCCTTATGTAACCATATAACAAATTTTTATAGTTTTAACTCACTTCCAGATTTCAAGCCCCATCCAATTTTATATAATCCTAAATTAAATATTATACCAGCAAATAAGTAATTTTTGAGTTTTTAACATAACGCAAAACACATGGAAATTAAAATTCTCAATCAATGGACCAGTCATTATATGATGAGAAGTAGTAAAACCCATTTCCTGTTTCACCCTCTCCCAGCCAAAACTAACACCAAAGTTAACACCAACTCTGTTTTTCCCCAGAGGATAACAACTAAATTAATAATGCAAAACAAGATTAAACCATATCAGTTCCATTTTATTTAGATTATCATAAAATTGGCAATTTAAAAATGCACTGCAAAAAAAAAAAAAAAGGATTTTGCTTAACATGTTTTGGACTTTTGGATCTCTCTAATATAGCAGAATGATAAAGTTTGTTTTTTACTTTTTTCTGAAAATGGACAATTCTGCTGTGGACCTGTGGTTCTTCCATCCTTAAATTTCTCACAGAATTCAGAAGGTGTTGGAATTACATTAAAAAAGAAAAAAAAAAAGATAGGGATCTTTAAGTAATAATTTATTTCCAAATTAAAGTAGTTTGAAAGATGTGATGCTACTACTCTGCAGTTACTGAAAAGGTCTTTTGATCTTTATCCACATCTGAGTTTCTATTGTTATGGGAGGGGAAAACATGGAAATAATCTTCCAAGCTTTCTTTAAGTAGCACAGATGAGAGTAAAAAACCTGAAGCAGCTCATTTTTCCTTCTTTATATGTCACTCTACTATAGGTCACTCTGTTGCAATTGTCAAGCTTTTTACAGTTCTTTCACTTGTTTTAAGGAAGTTGGAATTAAATTTATCTTTGAAGAATCCAGCACAGTTCCACAAAAGCCTTTAAGTTCACACACCTCACTTAAATCACCTGAAGACAAGTAAATTCGTATCTTTCACTGTAGCTATTCCAGTTTTCTGGAAGGCTGGGACAACACAGCACCAGTGTATCTGTTTATATCAACACCCCTCTGTTCTGGCAACTGCTAGAGGTAAATAGTTTAGGTTTATTTTTAAAAAGATGTTTAGAATGCTCAGAATTAGAAACACAAGAAATAAAACTGGAGGTCTGACGTGAAGCAAAAAAAAAAAATATAAAAATTATTAAGATACACCTATCACAACTTAAACTAGAAAGGCCACCTCAAATATTAAGTGTCTGAGCTGTTATTGAAAATTTCTAGAATGATTGGGACTTGGTTTACCAGTGTCATGCTGACCTGGAAAGAGCTGCTAGTAAATAGCATCAGCTATTTATCTATTACTTCTCCCCCATTTCACCTTTTTCCATTTCTCTTTCAGTGTTGATTGTGAGTGAGAAACAGCTGAAGGGACAACTACTTGTGATGCATTGTAGACTTCTCTTGTTAACGCTGTATTTGCACTCAGGGTCCTTACGTAAGGGGGTTGCGCAAGGAATCAAGGAGTAGTAGCACAAAATGTCTATCTCACCAAGCGACCATCTATCCTTTCCTCCACTTTCCCCTCTCCTCTCCAGCTCCATTGCTTCTGCTTGGGACAACACCAAACCCAGCCTTATATAAGTGCCACCCAGCTACAGGCTACTAATAGGTAACCAGTGTGGCTTTTGACCTAACAAGACACAGCACTGCACAAGGAAGGAAGGACTCCTGAGTGACAGGTGCTACTTCTCAATTTGACACAGGCTTGACATGGGCCATCTGTCAGCATCATCTTTTTGTCCTGTCGACTGACTGTCCAAGCTCTTTGGTTCAAGGTTACCTCTTCAGGCTGTTCTTCACAGCAGATGTAACTTGGTGGGGGATTTTGTTGGTTAGTTCTTTTTTTTTTCTCTCAAGTCTTTTTCATAGTTCACTAATATTTTTTATCTGGACTGTCAAGTAAAGCCGAGCACTTTGCTGGTAAACCCAACCTGTTTGCAAGGGTGAGGGCAACAGAACTGACTGCTTCTGTGCCAATAGCCTATCAATGGTTCCCCAAGTTCTTCTTTCCCCTGCAGGCCTCACAAACCCCATGCCTAAGCGGACAGACAAGCTCTCCTACAGTCAACCAGAAAACAGTCTGGATTCCTACAGCACAAACATGCCCCCACAGAGGTCCCATAGACACCAATACAAGAAGCTGGTTTCCAGAAAGGACGCAGTCAAGCAGACAGTCTTCGGTTCAACTTCAAGGTGTAGGTACTCACACCCAAGTCCTAACCATCAGGTGTACCATTATAGTACTGTGTGTATACACAAGGCCTAGTAATTTTGTACTTCTGAGTATCACTGTACCAGAAATAATTATTTCCCCCCACCCCTAATCATTGACAATGATTATAAATAATTAAAGCAGGTTAAGCAGTGAGCCAGTTCCGATCAGAGTACTGCCCATACTCTTAGATAGTCAATATGAAAAGTTAACAGCAACAGAGATCTCACCAAATTTCAACATTTGTATGGACTGTTTCATCATGTAAGGATGGTTTAAAAAAAAGAGATAAAACCGATACAATTTCTCCACAGAGAGCAACTCCCAATTCCAGTGTTATGATCTATGACTTGACAGCATTTCATCTTCTTGTGCAAGGTTCTTCTTTTCTTTTTTTTAATACAGTAGAATAGTTTTATCTTAAACAATAGACTTAAGTAAAATTCAGTCATTCATTTTCTTAAATGGTGGCGCATCGTCAGCACCCTATAATTATTTTAGTGTATGAATGCCGTAGTTCAGAATAAAAGTCTTAAATTTATGCAATCTTACAGCACCTTTGGCATAAATCATATGCTCCTAGATATTTTGCATGATAATTCAGCCTGTACAAAACCTGCCAGCTCTTGAAAATGCCTTGTATTATAGACTACGCAGTGGAAGATTTGTTACATTTTTAATATTCCTATCCACCAGTACTATGCAATTAAATTCAATATAAATTATCACAATAAAAAAATAAGATCCAATTAAGTCCAAACTGCCAGCCAACCAGAGCAAAAAGATCTTACCTTAAAACAGCTAGTACTTGTAGTTCTTATTATTTTGTCATATTTCTTGCATATACTTGCCTACCTGTTGTAGTCTCACTTCCAAAAAGTATACAGTTACAACACATTCCTCTTTACATATAGGCATCTAACCCTCAGGGTTTAATATTGAGACTAGAAAACCTAAAAATCCTGAAATACCCAAGGTGCTGTTTGTAAGAAGACCATGACTTTCCATGCTCAGGACTTCCACCAGTTACAGGTATCCCGCCCTGTCAATGAATAAAGTTCCCCTCTCAACAGCTGAGGCATGCGATAAGACTTTCATCCAACTCAGGCACTCAACTATGGAGAAAGAGAAGAACCCTCATAGACTCAGAGTACAGATAATGCACAACTTTCTACACCCATGCTCCAGCTACACTCCTGAGACAAGCCAGCACACTGCTACACGGCAGCTAAAAGCTGGTGCATCAACAGAACTTTCTGAAACCAAGCCATAACCGATTTTGTTCTTTCTCCAGCACAGTGCTGTAGAAGATCCTGACTAGCTTGCTGACTGACTCATGTAGCAATCCTTAAGAGGACTGAAAAGTCACAAAAAGACATCAGAGATTCAAGATAATATCCATGATGAATGTGAACTACCTAGCGCTTCTCAGATGTTCTATCAAGTTTTTGAAACTGGATAACAAATAGATGATTTGGGGGTTTTGAGAGAAATTGGCCAGTAAAAACGTTCAAACAGAACCTCTTCAGATAAACACAGAAACCTCACATCCCAAGCGTAATGAGGATCGGTAGTGGTCCAAACTAAGAATACTGACTAACTTTTGAAATTTGTTTGCTTAAAGTTCTGAAATTACTATTTAAGGTCAATTTGTAAAACTGTCAATTACCCACAATCTTGTTAAAAAAATCTTTTAACATAAAAAAATGGAAATATATTCAAGTCTGTATTTTTTAAGTGCAAAAGTTTGAAAATGTTGGCCTAAACATAGCTCTGCTGACAGAGTTCATTATCTCATCTATTTTGAATCAAAAGAAACTATGAGAAGTAACTTTGGGAATGAGGCAAAAAAAGTAGAAGTGAGACTAAACAGATTTGTCCAATTGTCTTGAAGGGGAAGAAAGTTTTAAATTCAATCTTAAGCTTACAACTAGCTTATATACTTAGTAACAGATTTGCATTTTTTTTCTCATTAAACTGGACTCTCTTTTCTTGATACACTAAATGTAACAGAATTTTTGACACCGACTTTCATGGATGAAAACTCTAGAATGGGAAAAAAAAAAAGCTTTCGGGTGAGATTCAAACACTAAACCTTAATAGAACCAATGACGCTTGCAGGAAACAAAGAAAGAAACTAGTGCTGCAATAATCCTATTTTAAGATTAAAACCTAGAAATAAAAATTTCTTTTAACGCATGTAAGTATAAAGTGACACTATGTACCTTTAAAACAAGGCAGGAAAGACATATTTCAATATATGCTCCTTTACCCAGATGGCACTGATCCATCATCATACCCTGAGTTGGTTATTCTTAGAGGTATACTAACATTCAAAATAAAGAAGGCACTAAAGTTCCTGAGGGTGACAGGAAACCCAGCAGAGTAAGAAATTTTAGACAGAGTTATTTACAGATATTTTCCTGTGAGAAAAGAATGGTAAGAATGTAGCTTGAACATTAACAAATCCTCTAGAATATCAGTCTGCCTGGTATAGTCAGCAGGTTTGGAGAGGGATTCAGTGTGGCTGGAAATTCAAACTTTAGCTTGTAATCAGAAAAATCCTACTTTAGAAATTTGAACCAGCAGCTAGAAACATGTAATATAATACAGAACTCTCATAAAAAGGTACCCAGCTAGAGGGATCTTATACTGTGTATGTGAAGTCTATGACTATTGGGGGGGGGGGGGGGAGGGGAAAGCTAATGACACTGAAGCTCTTTATTATTCTGCAGGGACCTATTCATAAGTGAGTGACATGGACAAAATCTGCATTTCCTTCCTTTTCTTTCCTTGGGAATGGTGCTGCAGATGGGGTGTGCAATTCCTCCATCAGGATGTTGACAGAGAAGAAGTTAGACTGAAATAAATTTCCAACTGAAATAGTCTATTGTATTCTGAAGACACACTCATGGAAAATAAATTAGAACAACTGAATTTTGAAAGAAGATTATTCAAAATGTTTACTCAGATTGTTTATGAAACAATTATTCAGAATGTTTAGGCAACAGTTTAAATGAACTTGTTACTAGTTACTAATGTTTTACTGTCAAGGAGGAAGGCACATGCAGTGGGGTTCTACAGGAGATCCAGTTCATATCCTGCAAATAGCCCAGAATTTCATTGTCGGCTTTAGAAATGAGAAGTTCAGTACAACGCAGGAAGCCCAGAATTAACTACTTCCCTGTTGCTTTAGCATAGCAGAGACATGAAAGAGCTATTTCATATTATTCTCCCAAGACACCTCCACACCCCTCAGGAACATCACGATGTAGTGCTGATTTTCTAGAGTACCAGTGGTTCTTCAAAGAACATTGACAAATACACCACACTAGCTGCTATGTGGTTCAGCCAAGGAGCAACTCACATGTAAGTCAGTTTAGGCTTCTTGGAGAAAAAAAAGATTGTTTATTTATTAAACAAGCAAATAAGTCATGAAAATGAAGGATCAGGTTTGGAGATTATTAGGGAATATTTATTTGGCAGGAGAAAGCAGACAGGACTTGATGAGACTTGTAGGAGATAAGTCCAGAAAAAACATGGTTAACAAAACGAACCAGTTAAGTCCACATCCCCAAAGCAAGCTGTCAATCAGTTTCAACACCTGTTTTCAGATCAGCGCTGGCAGAGTTTAAATGCATTGTTTAAAGTGATCTCCCCACAACCTCTAGGTCAAGAAACACAAGGTAAAAATGTACTTTCAGGATTGCTTACTGTGAACATTAGCCATACCAGATGCAATTTTCAACCGACAGCATTCAACACCAGGTGGTGAAGGGCTGAGCATTCTGTTCTGAATGGAGCATATCAAAATCACGTAGCCAACAAGTCGCAGACTGCTGAAGAAAGGAGGTCCCTCCCAACTAGTAAAAGTAAGAAACAGAAAGGTCTATCCAAGATGGTCACAAAGGCGTATTTATTTACAAAAAATGGCATTTCCCTTAACTCAAAATGTGCTGAGCATTACTCATGTACTGTGAGACAACACCTGCAGCCCTCAGGGCTTCTTAGTCTCATAACAATTTCCACCTAGGATCTCTTTGACTTACAGGATCAAAGGTAAGCATCAAAAGTAGTCATTTGAAGTGTTCATTTCAGCCTTTATATCAGCAAACACTCTGTAGTGTAGGACATCCTTCCTGAATAATTAAAACACAGAAAGGACACATACAGACCTCATCAGTCGGGAACTCCAAGAGCCCTGAAGTGGAGGAACACCCTCTTAAGCTTTATGCAGTGGAGCCATACTGCATCCAGCAGGCCACCTGGCAAGATCCTGCTTTCACTCTGAGCTCACTCTGAGCTACCAAAGTAAATGATAATTTTATGAAGCTGTATTTGCCACTATCACTTTCTCCCCTTGACTAGTTTGCAGATGATACAAAATCAAGAAAGGTGGCTGACACACCAGATGGTTGTGCCACCATTTACAGGGCTGGAGAAATGGGCTGGCACTAACCTCATGAAAACTGACAAAGGGAAATGCGAAGCCTTGCACCTGAAGAGGAATAACCCCAGGGACCAGTATATGCTGGGGGGCAGACCGACTGGAAAGCAGTTTTGCAGAAACAAACCTGAAGGTCCCAATGGACAATGGGTTGAACGTGTCCAAGCAACGTGCCCTTGAGGCAAAGAAGGCCAACAGCATCCAGGGCTGTATTAAGAGCAACATCACCAGCAGGACAAGGAAGGTGACCATTCCCCTCTACTCAGCACTGATGAGGCTGCACCTGGAGTACCAGGCCATGTGCTGGTCTCCCCGGTACAAGAAAGACATGGACATACTGAAGCAACTCCAGTGAAGGGCCACAAAAGATGATTAAGGGACTGGAACATCTTCCATATCAGGAGATGCTGAGAGATTCTGATTAAATGTAAGAAAAAACTTTTTTTTATTCTAAGGGTGATCAAACACTGGCACAGATTGCCCAGAAAGCTTGTGGAATGTCCATCCTTGCAGATATTAAAAACCTGACTGGACACAGACCTGGGCAACCTGCTGTAGCTGACTGCTTTAAGCAAGGGGATTGGACTAAAGGATCTCCAGAGGTCCTTTCCAACCTTACTGATTCTGTGATGAATGCCAGACCAACACCAATGTCCAACACTGCACTCTGGCAAACCTTCAGCTTTGCAACTCCTACGCTCAGGTAAGTGTCCTAAGCCCACGTATTATACAGAGAACTAACATTGCAAAAGGAGCTGCATCCTCTGTCTCTTTGCAAAGGATTTAATGAAACAAGCATGTCAGAAGAGAGAAAAATGCCTGGAATTGTCAAAGTATTATGCAACTACCCTTGTCACTTTTTGAGAGGGAAGAATAGAAGACAAGAAGTCCAGTCAGAAGTATTTTGGTTTAAACTGTCTTAGATTGCACAAAGTAAAGTCGTATTTGCACAACAGAATCCACAACATGCATCCAATGTAGAAATGAGCCAATATACAATGGCATTTAACACTGAACATAGATGCTTTCAATGCTGAAGTGCACAAAGAGCGTAGAAGCTCTGCATCAGTGATCATAGATGTCCCATGGCTTCATTTCATACATCCAAGGTCACATAGTTTCTTTTGGCACATAGATACACACATGTAGGGTACACATGCAGATATATACCAGTGTGCCTCCTACCAATTGACTGAAAGGCCTATTCTGTCCCCTGGAATGAGGTTCTCCTCCCTGGTCGTCTAGTAATTTAAATCTACAGGCATTTTCCTAGGACTTTCGATTTATGTTCCAGATACTCTCTCCACCCAGGTATTATACACTTTAAAAAAATCTAAACGCAATGTCTGAGGTAATAAGACCTCTGTTAAAGAGAACCAGAGGGAACTAGTCATGTGGATCACAAATGTGGCAAAGGAACACTACAATTTAGGCCATTTTATGGGACCTGCAATTCCTACTGCACATGTGAAAAACGTAATGGCTTGCTCAAGGTCTCTTCTACCCATAAATGATTCAGTAAGAATTGTGTAGATACGAAGAACAAGACAGCAAGACAGAACCAAGGTGCAAGTAAGTTAGAACTCCAAACTGACCCTTTGGTCCAAATTTAAGATGCACTGCCAGGCTTGCAGACGGAGTCCAGCGGAGACTCTGTAATCGCAGGAGGCTGTAAGGAAAGAGCAAGGGCATTGCCAGAGTTTTGTTGGGAAGCCAAGATAAACGCAAAATGGATATGGGCAGAAATGAAGACAGTGGGCAGAAAAAACTTCACAAAAGTAGTTGATTCAAAACACACATTTACACAAACGTAAAAATCAGCTGAAAAAAATCCCACCAGATAGACAGATAGCTAGATAGAAAGAACATTAAAATGGGCAGTGGTTTCATACCTGTAAATCCTTTTTTAGGATAAGCCATCTAATATATGATACAACTGTGACAGTCAATGAGTGACATGGCACTAAAACTGCCAAAAGGAATAAATATGCTGGCATCCAGTGTTAAATCAAATACTGATAAGGCTAACTGAAGTGCAAAGGCAATTGAAAAGCAGCGCATAGGAAAAAAAAAAGGCTTAACCATTTTCTGCCACCAAGTCTGCAAATCTCATCCTTCGATATTTCTGCATCTTATGTGTGCCTCTTACCAAGCAGTCAAAGGTGTAAGTACTGCTTTGGCTGCCTAACAACAATACACATGCAAAGCACACAAACGACATTCCCCTTAGCACAGAAGGGGCTGTGGTGCTAATGGGAAATGTGATATTTCATCAATGATGAAACTCTAACAGCTGTGGCAGATCGGAGGGTGGAGAGAAAAAAAAGGAGAGAGAGAGAAAGGGGATAGGGAGGGGGGATACTGGAGGACTGGAGCCAAACTAACAGCTGGATCAAAACAGCTTAAGACGAGAGATATCTTTGGAGTTCCCACACCCTTTTCATCAGTCTTATATTTTACCAGTTACAGCAAAATAAGTAATAGCGCATAAATAAATTACCTAGAATTGTTCTCGTCAACCCTGTCAGGTCATCATTCATCACATCATGAATCTTCTTTATATAAGCACGTAAACACACTGATGATGAGCACTACAGAAAACCCCTTAACAGAAAAATAAATGCAAAGATGACCAGAAAGCCAATCATCAATCACTATCACGTCCTACACAAAAAGGTTCTGCAGCTACCCAATAGTTAAGAATTCTTGATTAAGAGTCATACAAAAAGAGAAATGAGGAAAAAAAATTAAATTTCTTCTGCTCCGTATGGGAATGATTGGTACACAAAGGCTGGTGCCTACTTATTCACCTTCCTGTAGATGGTGACAGTTTGGTTATGTGATAACCAAACGCGCACACAGGAGCACAGAGGTAGGTAGGGGAACCCCAGTAACACCTTGTGCAGCTATTCCCAGGACCATCACAGGAGAGTGATGATCCCCTCAAAGGCTTTTACGTACGCATACACACACATGAGCACATAGGCGTGGGGACTCCCAAAAACTCAGTCAGGAAAACAGAGCCCTCATCCCCTGCTAGGGATGTCCCAGGAGAGCCATCAGCCCTGTTGCCCAGATGTGATGCCTACCAGATGAGTCAACTGGAGAGGCTCTCAGAGTCACTTTACAGACTAAGGGGGGTGACTGCCCAGGACTATGGGACACATTACAGGATGCAGAGGGAAGATCATTTTGGGATTGCACAAGAATTATTACAGGATGTTCAGGGTAGGAACTTTGTGCAGGGGAAGGGAGAGATCAAGGTGATTTAGGGGCGAACAAGCATGGAAAATAGAGGGATAAGAGGATAAAATGGGCCAGTCATCTGTAAATAGGTTTGCTGCTTGGAGTGGGACTATAGGTCATAGAGCCCGTGTGTCTGTGGTGCCAGCAACTGCAGTGAGTGTGTAATTGCTAGTAACTATCAAGCCACACTAGCAAGTAACTATCAAGCAACTACTAAGCAAGTAGTTAAGCTAAGCAGCTTGGCACACAGGTATGTTTATGTCTCTTGGAGTGAGGCAACTGGCAGAATTGGCTTCCGGAGAGATCAGGGTGGTCCTAGCCAACTTCCGGAGAGACACAGGTCTGGAGGACAACTGGAAGACCTGCTACTGGATGGACTCTATGTCCAAGGCTAACTACTGGGGGATCCACAATGCGGGGGGTGCAGGAATGGGGGGCTGTTTGTGTGTGCCTGTGAGCGACGGGGTCTATACCAACCACAGGAGTGGGGCTGCAGCCTTGAGGACTCATGTTCAGGTGCCAGCAACTCGGTAGACTGGGATCCGGGGGCCAGCTACTGAGTAGACAGTGTCTAAATCCAGGTACTGGAGGGATCCACACTGCAAGTATGTATGTATTTTCCACTAACAAACCCATCCTGCTCAGCCAGGGAGAGGGGAACAGGATGATGCCATTGGTGCTGTTTGCATTTGTGCAAGTGCTAAGTGTTTCTATGTTGATCTGTGTGACCAACCATGTATCATACATGCCTGCTTGTGTGTGCCCCTACTGGGAATACATGTCCAGCCTTGCTAGTGGTTGCACCTGGAGACACAGAGCTGCAGCAGCCACATCTCTATCAGGTTATGAGATCTGTCAGTCCCCTAATAACGACCAGGCTTCCTAGATTTCCATACAGAAAGCAATAGAAAGAAGTCCAAATACATGCGTTGCACAGAAAGCAGTGACCATTGTGGGCTTACACACTTCCTGCGGTTCTGACAGGGTCATCAAGAAATCACAGGCAAATGGCAAGCTTCTCTTTTTCTGCCTTGTCAAAACAAAAGCCCAAACCCAGCACTTACCTTGACAAGGAGACAATTCAAATGCTCATGTCACCTGCCAATTCCAGTGTGTTTCCAGTATGCCAATTTGACAACATATTGAAGTAGGAACAGAGGAAACCATCGTCCGCTGGTGGGAGGGTAGGAACGGGCAGAAGATGAAAGAGTCAACTCTATGGCTACTTACATAAGATCAAGGGTGCAATACTAGGTAGCGTCAGTGAATGACCACAAGTCCTTAGATGCACCGGTACATGTGTCCAGTGTTACTCCCCGTTGGTAACTTTACAGTTGTACTGTACGTTTTGAAATTGCAGATATTTCTCTAAATTCTAGTTTATACTAGCAAAGGTAGGGGGAGTGGGAAGGGAGTGGAGATTCTGTTTCTGTTTTCCAGGGCTATGAAAAATAAGCTTGAAAGAGTGAACTGTAATGGCAAATAAAACAGATGCAAAATAGCTTTAAAATAAACAAGGATGAGTGGCAGAGAGAAGGGACAAAGCTTTAACGTGTCCTCTACCCCCTTATTTCCCAGCTCTGTTTCCCTCTCTCCGTACTAACACCAGTCTTGCTTCCACCATACTGCTATTCTGAATTTCTAGTGTAGAGGGACAAACAGTAAGTAAACAAAATATATAAAAGAAACTAAGCCCTTTAAAGGCATTCTTCACATGGCACAAAAGCAAAAAAGAGACTGGTTTGGGTTTTTTCCTCTATCCCTTATTTTCACATTATACTTATATGAGCTTTAGAGTGGACCAAGAAACAGCAAAGAAAGCAGGCTTACAGGAGGCCATCCTTAAACACATTAGTGGTAATTATTTTGTCATTTTACATTTACTTTCTATTGAATCGATTCTTCTCATGCATGCTTACAGACTAAGAAAAACAGGCTGCAACTGGAGTAGCAGCAGCCACATTTGTTCTTTGTTCTGAAAGGATCAGGATTAGAGTAATGCCTGCATGTTTTTCGTCGCCACTCCTTTTTTTCATTATTATATTTAATTACATTTTCAGACTATGCTGTCCTGTCCTATATATATACTTATGCTACATGAACAGACACAACATTCCTTTGTGTTGCTCTGCATCTCGGACACTTGCATGCTCCTGATCAAACAATGAGCTGGCGGGAAAGGGAGCTGATCTTAACTCACTGAAGAAAGAGTTCAGTGAGACATGAAGATGCACAGTGGCATTTTTTTTCCAATCTAAGGTTGTCAAAATAAGGCTCCAAATGAGCCACTGTCTCACACAATACAGTTTTGTTCCGTGCTTGTTTGGTTTTCTGTGGGGCAATTTTTGCTTTCTTCTTATTAATGCAAACTGTACACCAAAATGCTTTATGTCATTAGATAACTAGAGACAAAAGCAAGAGGCACAGGCAGAGGGTACGTCTCAGCTCAGTCTGGATATGTGAGGGGAATTCAGTGAAACGGACAGGCACAGAGATTTCAATAGTGCAGAGGCAGCAGCTGTTGCACTGACAGTAATTAGACTGGGCTGAGGACCTGAGGAAGGGAAACGATAAAGCAGTGAAAGAACACAAGGCAAAGGGAGACAGAGCCCTTTCTGAATCAGCAGGTTATTAAAAGTTTTAGAGGTGGGGGAAATAAAGCAGAGTAATTCTCGCAAGAATGTCACCATCTTATTTGTAGAGGAACAAAGCTTGTTCAAAAGCTGTTAAACAAGTAGTGGTGATGATGCATTACATGAGACAAAAGCAGAAAATGCTGAAGTTACTATCTTTTACTCCTTCGTTTCATGTGGACACCCTTTTTCTACATACTGGCTACACGAAGTTATAATAGAAAAATACAATCCCTAGTAACTGACTGCATGAGAGTGAATTTCATTTCACCATGTTCACTACATCTTACAAGCAGTATCCCATCTAGCAGATGGGAATACTGAAGCAGAGGCTGATAAAACTACTGTACCAACATCACCAAGTGGTTTAAAGAACCAGGAACAGAATTCCCCCCACTTCCCCTGATTATATCCTTTTGCACTGGGTCACAGCTGCCTTATACAGCCAACGCACTCCTCATCAGCCCAGGCTCCTAGTAAAATGCTGTCTGAAGGCTGCTGACCATTCTTCTCCCCCTTCCTTCACTGCTGGTTCCTGGAGTTTTCTGATGTAACAGGCGCTTTCAAGACACTCAAGTCAGAGTCAGTTGGCCACCATCTGGAAGGCAATCAGAAGCTCACTCTAGCACATGAATATGAATCAGAACATGAACCCCACTCCTGTTCTGCAGCGGGATAGGAATGCACAGCTGTTGCCACATCTCATTTCAGAGAGGCACCAGAAACTTGACATTCATGACCACCACAAGCACATTCTGAAACTCTGCCTTGCTCAGGTCCTGACTGGCAATCAGCCAGGCCCTTGGTGGCTGGGACCACTGTGTATAAAATGTATCAGATGGCATATTGCCTTTTGTCATTTCTGGGAACTGGATTAAGTATGAGGACTGTTGCAACACTTCATCCTGATCCCACTGCCCTCCTACCTCAAATGGAGATGGAGCATTAGTCTGTAGTCTTACAGAGTTGTAGCCAACAGATAAAACACATCCCAGCCTGCACTGCATCCCTCTGATTCTAGTGACTCTGAGTTACAGAATACAGGATGACACTCCATAGCATACAAATAAACGTAGTGCAGCATGCTCACTAAAAAGAAATGCCCCTAAACAATAATTCCTTGCTGCCTCAACTTTCAAATCAAGGAGGTGCTGCTTAGGACTTGCGTCTTAGCAAAATTATTGGTAGAAGCTGTGATAGCCTAGGACTTGCACATATTTTATTATTAAAAACAAGACTATATAAAAAAACAGGAAGACAAGCAGTAGCTGGGTGAATAGCAAATAAGCTGTTATTTACAAGTTATGCCTTCAGATGAAGGCATGTGGTTTAACAGTTCAAGTAAGAAACCACAGCATACTGGCTGCAGGAGATTTTCAGCTTCTCCACTCAGTTGCAACAGGGACTTCACAGGTAGCTACGACAGGTCACTTAGTGCTACCAATGCTTTAGGATCCCACATCCAGAAGGGGAATGGTAATAAACACCCTTCCTTATAACATACTTTGGGATCTTCAGTTCTACACATCAGCAAAGCTTCTGTTCTTCCACTGCCTAGGAATTCAAGCTCAGTTAGTCTACAGGGGAGAGTGAGGAAACAAGAGGAGAAAATGGGAGGAAAAAATGAAAGGTTTAAGGGCTTTTTCCCTATCAGCTGTTTGACCACCATATTTGCATTGCCTTTTTTTTTTTTTTTTCTTTGAAGAATGTTTTGGCAGTTGCCTGTTCCAGCTGTAGTGAGCAAGAAGCTGATGCAGCGTCTTTGCTGCTGACAAACAGTTGGAAGTTTTGAGCCAATGAAAACAGCAACGTACAGGTCCACTCTAAGTTGGAGAACCAGCCACATAGTGATTATGGAAATGAGCCCTTTGGCCAGAGGGCAGGATTTACATAAGGAAGAGAAACACTACAATGTAAATCAAGACCTCAACAGTATCCCCAGTTGATTGCTGGAGACTATTTTCACTACAGACTTGCTCTACTTCTGCAGCTTCATTCTGCAACTACCCCTTAAGTTATTTCATCTCCACTGAGCCCGAGTTCAGTTCTGGTTTCAGTTCAATAGAAAATTCATTTACAAAGCATATCTTGGACCCCTTGGTGTCAACAATTTAATTCTTATTCTTATTCTTCCTTTTTTTTTTTTTTCAATGCTGAAGCTCTGTGCATTTTGACACAGGATTGAGATGCTGGACAGTAGCTGACACACAGGGTTGAGATGTGCCCTGTAGCTGACACACATCAAAGTAACTATGACTGCACCAAGCCGCATCACATCACATAGCCTGAACAGCTAAAGTCTCTTATTATTACCTCAAGGATCTCCACTTAGAGCTGTATTCTGCAGAGCAGATCCCCCCTCCCACATACCAACAGCCTTCAAGCCACAGCCTTTGCCCACAATATCCTTTAACAATGCTTACAGAAACAAGGAAATGCAAGAAGCTGAAAGCAAGGCTAGAGCTCTAATGAGCACTACTGACTGAATGGGCAGAGTACACTGACCACAAAGCACTACTTTGGCAAGTACTGCCACCAATAGGCCAATGAAGGCTTGGGGTCCTTTGTCTACACTTCTGTTTTGCCAGCATAGACATGCTGTCTGCCTCAATCCCATCCTTAAATTGGCATAGATTGGAAATTTATACTGTGTCTTCACATCAGCAAAATTCAATTTGCCACCGCATATCTTTCCATTTAAAGAACTGATTTAAACTGCAAGTCCAACATGAAGCTTACTGATATACCTCTACAAAGAAGAAGACTCACTGTATACTAAATAAGATGCAATACCTACCTCCCATATGGCTATTACCGCATATCCACAGTTCATTTACAGCATTATGCTTTTTTTTTTCCCCAACTCTTAGCATTCCAATTTGTTTTCCATGATACTGAATGGCTACCATTCACAAATTTGAAAGCTCCCACTTCTTGCACACCAGTTTCTGAAACATAATTCACTTGGTTGGCACAGTTACACTGAAGTAACTTAGAGACGTTTCACCAAATTACGTATTTTGCAGTCTGCACAAACCTCCTGTTTTTCCTGTTTACCTGTAGAAACCTCAAGTTCTTCTACCACAAAGAGTTCCCTTTCTTTCCAATCTCATATCTTCTGAGAAGTTCTGATTTTGAATTCTCTTTCAGGCTGCCTTACACAGTTGAATAATTAGCACCTCCATCTTCTTTTATCATCCACGCAACCTTCAGTGTTACTTATCTGTTTTAGAGTTACTTTATCTACCATGTGAACTTTAAAAATGTGAACTTTAAACGTTCGAGAGAGCAAACGATGAAGAATGGCAAGACTGCAATCTAATTGTGAAGAAAATCCGAAGAAAGTAGTACAAGCAACATGTAACATCTGTAATATGATCTGGGCCATCCACAGAAAATCTTGCAAACACTCAGCCACCTCTTTTGCCCGACCCAGACATGACAGCATTGGGAAGAAGCTTATTTAATGATTTACAATTTGTTACTAAGAAAGTTGATGCCCAGTCAGTGCAGAACCACTCTAAATAAAACCGTTGGCAAAAATACGCCAGCACTAGGTACAATAGCTGGCAATCAGCAGATCCAGTGAGCAAAAAATGCACCTTTCCAGCAAAAGTGAGGCCTTTTCAGGCCACTGTTAAAAGGGTTAAACACATCCTCAGACATTCTGCTTTCCCCAGATATCTGATGGAGCTCAGAAGTATCAGCTGCAGCTCACTGGTCCATCTTCAAACCCATCTGGTTCTTCATGGGATAACTTTAGTTACTATTTGTTTTATATTACTAAAGGTAATTGCCATTAATACTGTATAGGCAGAAGTAAGGTAGCAACTATCACACTATTCTGGAAAGGTTTCTTGTTCGTGAATTATTGCAGCAAATTATCCAAATTCAAAACCTGATAAATAACTGAGTTTTTAAAAGTCTGATAGTTTAAAAAAAACCCACAACTAACTTAACAGAAAACTATCTCTGTCTTCTCCTGTGCAACTCTTTTATGGTCCTGTTCTCCTTCCCTCCAGCTACACAGACTATTGAATGAAAGAAGGCAGTACCTGCCATTTTAACCAAAACCAGCACTCCTGCTAATTTCTAACCTTCCCTTCTCAATCTAGTCTTTTGAAGGTCTGTGCATCTTTCCACGCAATACCAGAAACAGCTACAATAAAGTTGCCCATCTGGATCATCTATTAAGGAAAGTATTGTTTTGCTGTTACTTACCAGAAGGGTATGCTCTAATGGATGTGCAAGATTTAAAAAAATTAAGAGCAACTTGAAACTGGAATTAATCATACAAACCGCATGATAACTATGTTCTGATAGACAGAACTCTAAATCCATACTAAATTATCAATAAGATCAAATTGATAAATGTTCTTCACAATGGAAAAAGTATTATCAAGCAAGAAAAACTTGCCTCCCAAGCTAAGAATTGTTCTCAACAAGTACTTAGGTTTGATAAAATATACCTAAGGTGGGGCAAGCATTCCCATTACAGGGGAATTTCTATGCAGTTGATTAGAAACAAAACTCACAGATACATAGTGAGTTTTTACAAAAATGTACTACAGAAAGTAAACATTCTAAATGTTTTTTAGAAAGACTGACTGTGCAAAATGCCCAATTAAATATTGCTGGTGATTTTGTAGCAATTATCAAGATTTGACAAATTTCAAGGAAAGTTTCAAGATACTGGGTATATAGAGTAAGTAAAACAATTTAATTAGTTTTATAAAAGGCTGATTTAATTAACTTCTCCTGAGGCCTCTTCTTCCCACACACTGGTCCTGGTGCTTGTATTTGCTCTCTAATTCAACTGAGCTTGTATTCTGTGACTCAGTAGTGCTTTTTTTAATCTGCTTAGCACTTCCCTCACTTCTTCATTACACCTGAAGTGGAAACGCCTGCAAGTGTTCACAGTCTTCCTGTCTTACTTAGACAAGCTACTACAGCCCTAACTATAGACAACAAACCCATTTTCTTGCATATTGTATTATGATGCAAAGTAAAGGCTACTTGCTAGGAAGTTCTGCATTACCTTTGGAATAAATTCTAAAGGAAAGTACAGAAACCTTGTTTTAGCACCTTATGCTATGCTAATTGTGAGCTGAGACAACCTCCAGCTCCAAGGTGCTCCTTCCTGAAAGTATGGCAATTAGAAAGGGTCCTGATAGAGCAACTGATAGGAAATAAAAGGATGAGAATTCATTCATGGGCTCACTCCAGGAAATGGGAAGACACTGATCAAATATAAGTAGTAAAGGTGGGTATCTTCTTATCGCTGGGGAAGCTTACAGAACAATGGCTGCAGGTTTAACATTTCTCATGCAGATGTCTGTTACTGCTGGTCGTGAAAAGCACATTAGCAGCAGTCGCTAAATGCAGGGCTTTAAAATAGGGAACACATCCATCTTAAATCTCTAATAAAGGAACACCAATAACAGAATTTTCCCTAATCTGCTTTCCCCAACTTTCCACCCACAATAAACAGAAAGTCAAGACTTGACTGAAATTGTTGTTTCAAAGCCCTCTCTGTAAGCTCAAACACCAACAGAAAATAACCCTCATTGATCTCACCATGGGAACAAAATTTTAAGCTGTTCCATCACATCACAGAGGGTTAACTCATACTTTAAAAAATAAGTAGCACAGCATACTAAAAAACCTTCCATCTTCAAAGCAAAGACATATTTGACATGAGAAAATCTATTCTCTAGAATATATGTTGAAAAGTAATATAAAGCACGTCTAAACTATTGTCCAGACAAAACCTATTTCCTGACCAATGCTTCCAACCTGTATCTCAAATAAATGCAGCCTCATACTGTGGTCAGGTGACAGACTGAGGAAACTGTATGTCCCAGGTCATAAGAATTACTGTGGCTAGAAGCTGCACTGGATTTCTTGATGAGCTGAAATCAGACTGTTAAAGAATTATAGCTGAAGCCACAGATGCTCTACTATGCTCTGACAGCCGGTACTTTCTCTCTTTCAAAAATGTTGGAACTCGGTGGAAAATTTTTCTATTAGCTTCAGTATCTCTGATCTGTACCTCCCTGCAAATATGCTATGAAGCTGCAACCTATACAAATTATATATAGCACCACTTACTGCTACTTGTCTTGTCCCATTAAAAAGCCAGATGGAGGACTAAGCAAAAACCAAACAAAAGATAAGAACAGCTGAGAGTGAGATTATTCCCAGCAATCTGCAATTTAGGTGAAGCTTTCGGGTTCCTGGCAAACTGCCCATGAGAATGTTGCTTGAGCCAACTTGAATACTTCTGATGTATGGATGTTTACAGAAAGACACCAGTTGTGGACTACTGCAGGGTCAAATTAATGGGACTAAACAATTTAAACACGAGAAGAAAAAGCCAGCACTGGACTTAAAATTTTACAAATACTGTGAGTTTTCCTAGCTACAGCTGAGCTATCCATGACCCTGAAAATACTTTGAACTCTTAAGTATTTTCTGATTCCTGAGTCAACCATTCATTCATTCAACTAATTCTTGGTTAAAATAAATAAATAAATCAGAAATTTTAAAATTCTGGAAATGAAGCAGTTTTGATTTCTTTTTATAGTCTCAGACATATAGACTAATAACAGATTACATAGATTCGCCGAAATGCCCATTAACCTTAGATGTTCCACATCTTAACTCTAAAGTAGATAGTCAGTTCTACAGAAAGGGGGGGAAAACCCAGACAAAAGAGCATCTGTTGTACCTGTAAAAGTTAATTGACATTTTCTTCTTTGTTCTCTCTCTCTTCCCCCCCCCCCCCTTTCTTTTTTCCCCCCTTCCTCTCCAATGGCCACTTTGCTGAAAGGCTCAGAGAACATGCAATCTGTATTCAAAGACACAAAGAAAAAAAAGTATACACAGCTTGTGACAGACTGCCTACATCTGAGCACAGTTCAGTTTCAATAGTTTCTACAGGAACACTGCAGTGTGTTAATCCCATCTTTCGTATGTTAAGTTTTTCTGGATGTTAGTAAGGCTTTTGATACTGTTCCTCACAGCATCCGTCTGGATAAGCTGTCCAGCTGTGAGATGAGCAGGTTCACAGTGCGCCGAGTGAAGAACTGGCTGAAGGGCAGGGCTCAAAGGGTTGTAGTGAATGGGGCTACATCTCGCTGGCAACCGGTCACCAGCGGTGCTCCTCAGGGCTCAATTCTAGGGCCAGTTCTATTCAATATTTTTATCAACGATCTGGATGCAGGAGTTGAATGCACCATTAGCAAGTTTGCTATTGATACCAAACTGGGAGGTGCTGTTGACTCTCTGGAGGGACAAGAGGCCTTGCAGAGGGAGCTGGATAGATCGAAGCATTGGGCAGTCATCCATGGCACGAAATTTAACAAGAACAAATGCTGGATTCTGCACCTGGGACAGAGTAACATGAGACACAAGTATAGATTGGGAGAGGAGTGGCTGGAGAGCAGCCCTGCAGAAAGGGGCCTGGGGGTGCTGGTCAACATGAGCCAGCAGCATGCCCTGGCAGCCAAGAGGGCAAACCACATCCCGGGGTGCATCAAACACAGCATAAGCAGCCGGTCAAAAGGGGTGATTATCCTCCTGTATTTAGCAATGGTGCAGCCTCACCTTGACTACTGTGTGCAGTTCTGGGCCCCACCATTTAAGAAGGATGTTAAGGTACTCAAATGTGTCCAGAGGAGGGCAACAAAGCCAGTGGAAGGGCTGGAAGGCATGTCCTATGTATGAGGAGCAGCCAAGGACTCTGGGTTTGTCTAGTTTGGAGAAAAGGAGGCTGAGGGGCAACCTCAGTGCTCTCTACAGCTTCCTGAGGAGGGGAAATGAAGCTGACCCTCTTCTCCCTGGGATCCAGTGCCAGGACGTGTGGGAATGGTTCAAAGCTGTGTAAGAGGAGGTTCAGACTTGACATTAGGAAACACTTCTTTACCAAGAGGGTGGTCCAACACTGGGACAGGCTTCCTAGAGTGGTGGTCAATGCCCCAAGCCTGTCGGTGTTGAAGAGGCATTTGGACTATGCCCTTAATAACATGCTTTAACTTTTGGTGAGCCCTGAAGTGGTCAGGCAGTTGGACTAGATGATCGTTGTAGGTCCCTTCCAACTGCAACTATTCTATTCTATTCCATTCTGTTCTGTTCTGTTCTATTCTATTGTATTCTATGCTTCTTTTTTAACTTTTGTCTGTTAAGTTTCTTCCAAAACTTCTGAAATCCTAAGTCCCTGGTCAGTTATAATTTATATAGTATAAAGCTGTACTATCCCCCTTTTTAGATCCTTACCATACCATTAGCTAGAACTCCTTATAAGCTGTTAGCTCCAGAGTAATTTTCAAATCAACCAGTCCTGTAACAACACTATTAGAACAATATATCGGGTACTTAAGCAAAACCAAAGTAAGAATTTGCCAGGAACAGGTGCCAACTAGAGGCTATAGCCAACAGAACTATTTTTCACTTGCATCTCATTGTATTGCATTGGTCATCATTGCTGGCCCCAATCACATCTTGCCACAGTATTGCATGAACTTGTCACCTCAAAATTAGACTGTTGTGACCTACATGGTGTGATGCCGCCCAGGCCCTGCAGCTGGCAAGGAATGCTGAGGCTCATTTATGAGGTGGCATGGTGCCACTTGAGCACATTGGGCTCATGTTTCAAGGATCTGTCCTTGTAAGTTTAAAAATTCAAGGTTCTGATTTTAATCATTACAGCCAAATTCCTTGAGAGAGAATTATCCAAGAGGCTGAGCCCTGCTGACAAGTGCTGATGTAACAACCTGGCCTTGGAGATTAATGAAAAGAAGTTACCAAACGGGGTTCTCCAAGACAGGTTCTTGATTTGTTTTTTTCATGTCCACCGAGAGTTCAGCAGAGTCTAAATTCATTTGGACACACAAGGACATTTTTTCTCACTCCTCCCAACCTGTCCCAAACTCTAGCAAAAGGATGGGTTGCAGATTAGGGCTGACTAACTTATAAACAGTCCTTTTATTTGCATTTCATTGTCAATAAAGGACCTATACCACAAAATATGGCCTTACAGACTTTCAATAAACACAACCTTGCTGTTAAAAAAAACCCAACCAAACAAAAACCAAACAAAATCTTTTTAACAAAAACCCTTTACCCATGCAGGTATTCCAACCATCTCACCTGACCACTGAAGCAACTGAGAGCATAGGATTTCACTTAGTAGTTTCTCTCTGATAATCATCACTTCTAGTTCAGTTTCTTGGAAAAGTGTTTTGGAAAGACTTGTCAATTTTGCTTTAGTTACTTCCAGTTAAGGATGTTTAAATCCATTTTGAACCAATACTATCACCAGAAATGCATTAAATCACTAAAGGAATCATTAGCACATAAATCACACACTACCCATCCCTATAATCACACAACTCTCTACGTATCTCTTGGTTTATACGTAAGAACATGATGGCCCCTTTCAACATAAAATACAGTTTACATCTGCAGTTAAAACAGAGATGCCACTGCCAATCCTGTTCTGTTCCTCTAACAACATGTAATTTAAGTGTATTATCAAAATGCAATAACCTACCTCTTGAAATATCTTCAAATGCTTCTACACTCAAAGCTTCTAATACCATCTTTTTAGAAACCACTGAAAACAACTTTCATTATTAAAAAAACGGAATTATTTTCTTCTCATTCAAAACATTCCCACCATCTCCCTTCGTTTTTATAACATACAGTTAAAAAAATATCCCAGATATTTCTTAAAGTCTAAGCTATTTCGTACAACTAAGAAGACATGCAGGTCAGATTTTAAGCAACTGAATAGATACATTACAAGCAGATTTAGGTTTGTACAGAAGAAAGTAGCTATAGGATTACTTTAGGAACAGAGTCAAATAATACAGATGTGCTGATCCACAACATCCTATCTCACTGAGAAGCAGATAATATCTGAGTGGTTTAGATACCAGCATTGTTACTACTGTTTTCCCACATTGTTACATACGGGAAATACACTAAGCAACCATAACAGAGTTCATCTGTGAGAAGTTCATACACTGTATGACTTGTGTCAAAAAGAAGTTTTCTTGCAAACACATTTCTTTTGTGGTTTTGTTTGTTTGTTTGTTTGTTTGTTTGTTTGTTTTGTTTTGTTTTTTAGTATGGTTTACAATCATTGTATATGACCCAGAATAAAAATCACTATGACAGGGTTAGCTGTGGGAAGCTGTAACTAATCACAAGTCAAAGCTGATCGAAAATAAAATGCTTGTAGTTTTGCCTCATTCTTAGAGAATGACTTTATCATGCAACAAATAAACCTATTATGCACTGCTCCCTTTTCCCCAAAAAATCCTCTACAAAAATGAAATGTAATATTATGTCACTTAGCAATGTGTCAGGATTTATTGCTTGTAAAAGGACAGCTAAAGGCTGTACCAGATGCTTCCTTATCAGAAAACTAAGAGAAACTGGAGCAACACAGAGGAGGCTTTTGTTATTGCTAATGCTTCCACGTTTGCTCTCAGGAGCTTGACACCCTTAGGAAGGAAGAGACTATTACATTCCTTCCTCACAGACTTAACTAACTTATGAGGGGAATTTAAGCTATTTGGATCACCAGCCAAATCAATGCAGTGGTGCTATTACAGAGAGCAGTCCAATTAATTTTAGACTGAAAGAAGCACAGGGGCAAACAAGTAGTACCTCGTTGCTGCTGCAAAACTCTTCCACTGGGAGAGTGTTTCTCAACACCTGATCTTCCAGAGATAGTGGGATTATGGAGGAAAGTTAACATATTTCACTCCTGTGACTTCCTCATACACAACCACACAACACTGTACAACAGAGGAAAAATGGCTATCGCTCCGCTGTCCCCATTCCACCCAGACAGACTGCACTGGAGTACAGGAAGATATCCAACGTCTTCCTCACACTGCACAGAGAAGAGGCACGAGGTCGAAGAGAACAAGGCTCATGGCCTACCACAGGACTTCTTCACCAGCTTGATTTGTTTCATTCCTCCTGACTGCCCAGGTCTAGCCTGCTTTATGCCATGTGGCACAGTCGTGTGCTGGTAAGAAAAGCTCAAACCAGATCAAAATAAAAGCCGATAGTGTAGGAGAGGTAAATGGTAACGAATGGTAGCACAATTTTCTATGTCAAAACCATCAAAGCTTTATATTTTTGGAAAAGGACTGTTTCCTTTAAATTCTCACACACTAGAGGAAGCTGTAATGGACTATCAAAATCTAAACTTCTGCAAGAACTTTTCTCCCGAGAGCACAAAGTAACTGCTGCCAGGACACTGGGAAAAAATGAAGCAAGCTACTAGAAGAGGCTAGTCTACCAATCACTCATAATTTAAATAGGAAGGGAGCAAAGTGAAAATACTGAAGTAAAGCTTATTTATCTACCAGGACCTTTTAATATGAAACCTTAATATTAAAATATAAAAAGTGCCCACTACGAAGTGATTTCTTTTACAAGAGCCACATCCGAAGAAGGATGGCCTATTAAGCAGTCAAGCTCAAATGCAATCTACTCTCAAATGTCATCAGAACAGCAGTGTCTTTCCACCAGTCTATTCCCTACATACAGCCGCAGTTTCATCTATTAAATATAATGATAAAAATAGCCAATGAAGGTTTATTGCTCCGTTTTGTCCTATGAAGGCAATGCAGTTCAGAGAGAGGGAACAGAAGTTTACCCTGGACTGTAAGTCATCAGAATAACTTACAGCTGATTTAATTTCTGCACATCTACAAACAATGAGATTGCATAGTGACAATTTGGGGCATAATCACAACCCAACAATCAAGCCTCACAGGAAGAAAACTTGGCCCTCAGCAGCTTCTCTTCTAGTGGTTATAAATAAAGCCTACTATAATCTCTCAGTCTGCAAGGCTGGCAATTAGGAACAAAATAAAAATGCTATGGTTTTGCTCATTTTAGTTGGTTCCTTCTTGTGATCCAGAACCCATAAGAGAAAGAAAAGTGCTCTACTACTGCATTTTTTTAGAATCACTTCTACGAAAATCCAGCTCTTACTAAAGTAGTACTATGGCACTGTCCAAAAGCCAAGCAGCCCTGCATTTTGCAGAACCCCATATGAAAAAATTAAGCAAGCATCAACCGTTTTCAAAATCTGTCCTATCAATCAGCACAGGCTGTTATGTTATGTCCAAAACTGCCAAGGAAGTGTCAGAGATAATAGATATTCTCTGCAACATAAAAAGGAAATGATGGGAAAAACCAAGCAAAGGCACAAAAACTGCAGCACTTTCATGATATCACAACAAAAAGAGATAAAGCCTTTCCATTCTCAGTGACTCCAGCTCAGGCCTTTCTCTCCTCGAGCCTGGAAAAACTATAATCCATAGTTTTGCATCAGTGTCAGCATCACAAGCCAAACCACGCAGTCCACTGTCTGAAACTAGTTTGGCTTTTTTATTATTTTTTTCCAAAATAATAAATTATACATTTTTTTCTCTTATTGCCTGTGCCTATAGCTTAGGCATTTTCACTCGTCTTTCCACCTCTGAAAGCTAAAGAAAAGGCTTTGATAAAAACAGACAAGATTTTTTTTATAACTACACAATTCCAGAAGCTTAGCCTGAAAGAGAAAATACTATGTCCTTATCATCACTACAAAATCGCTAGGGTGCAATATGTCCCTAAGAGAGGCATGGGTTACTTTTCAGATCACATAATTTGTAGAGAGGGAAACAAATCATCTGACACCAAGTCAAGGAAAAATCAGACTAATCTCTTACACTAATCACGAGACAAAGAGTTCCTTTTTTAAAGACTTACTGATACTATTTTGTTACTGTTCCAAACACCATTCAAAGTTCAAGTGCAAATAAATATTTGATCACTCAGCTGCTGTTCAACACTTGCAGTAAGTGCAATGGATTCACAACAGGAAAAGAGGAAAAAAAAAAAACAAACCAAAAAGATACATAAGCAACCAACTCACAAGACAGAATACATTCTTACTTCACAGCTGGAACAGATGAATATCACATCTCTGACAATACACCCTTGAAGCAACTTGCAAAGAGTACCATGTTTCACTATGTATTTCACCACACTTTCTTAATAAAAAATGAAATGTTTCCAATTTTAGGTTTAAGCCAAGAAGAATTCCTGTGGCAATTTTCACGTGAGCTCTGAAAATAATCAATTTTAACTGGTTTGACCTTTCATTTCTTCATACTGGATTACGTTTGCTGATTCCAGAGAAGGTAGAATAACCTCTGGAAGGACAGGAGTTGCCATTTTGAAGCTCTGCTAGGGAAAAAAGATGACTTTGCAGCAAAGCATAGAATAAAGAAAGATCGACTAAAGTGTTTTGGAATTTAATTGAAAATTATATAACAACAAAAACTACAAAATTAATCAGAAGTGCTGTAAAATAAACTTTTACTTTCTGGAGAAAAATTAACAGTAGAGATCTTTAATACATTCCCGTCTCTGGCACCTCTCTCCTTGTTTCTGAAACAAGGTAGTTCAAAACAGCCATCTAATCATACAGGAAGTACAAGCAGTATGTCTTCATAGCTAAAATGTGAAACTATTCTCCCTCCTTGACTGTTGATCAGTCTACCTGCATGATAAGAGCTATAAAAGCACATAGAAAGCTAGAAAGTTAAAAGCCAGATTTTTAGGTTTTAAAAGGACTGAAAGAAATAAAGCAAATTAATTGCTAAAAATAAACATCGTATAATAGGTGGTTAACAAAACTCCTTTCTTCTGGTAATGAAAAATGAAAGCTGTTCTCCTCCAGTTAGTTTTCTGAAAGAACTGAAGTGTTTCAAACGCCCTCTAGTGTTAAAATTAATGCAAAGGCCAGCCAAGAGGAAGACTGAAAAGATAACTTCAGTTAAGAAATAAATTATTATGGTGTCTTGTTACCATTGTAAAGCTAAAAATTAAAAAGTATATTTTTAAAAGAGCAGTGGACCAATTTTGTCTTTAAAATGAAGGTTTTCAAACTTCCTTTGTAAGATGCAATTCTGCCCCACAGCAGCTGGCTACGTGAAATTATGGGAGTTTTTTAACTCAACTTCAGTCCTCTATTTCTATGAAAACTGAAAACAGTGCCCAAGGAAAAGTTCTGCAATGCTAAAGAAGGAAATGATTAGAATTTTAAAAGAGAAAAAGATCAATCATCTATTTCCATAGCCCAAGTTGTAAGACAAGCAAACATTAAAACTAAAGGAGAACTACTGGCTTTTATAATTCACTTTATTTCAAATAAGCTGTTTATGTATAAGCACAGCTAAAAAATTCTCCTTTTTCTTCTCAGGCCCCACATATGAATTTTAACTTGAGTTTAACTAGCATGCAGAACAAGGAAAGCTCAGAGAGAAACCTTCTCTGAAGGGCATAAAGTACTTTACCAGCAAATTAAGTGAAATCCTGAGCACCAATAACAAAATAAAGAATAAAGTAAATATGCTCCCAAAGGTGAGACTTTTAGGTGAGAATATTAGGTACTGATAAAAGAAAGAGAAATGTTCTAACAGATAAGCTCTCAAGATAAGCTATCTAACGGATTTAAAAAGGAAAATACAGATCAAGGATTTAATGACTAGGAAAAAAATCACCGCAACATCTGGATTGCTACACCAAATTCAGCCAGGGTTACTACTGAAGGAGTTAGGGCCCAGTCTAAAGCTGGATATAATGCACATAGTTCAATGGAAATCAGCAAATCCATTATTCATGAGTGGGCTTGTTGTATGAAATACAGAGCTTTTACTCTGAGCTAGTACTGACCAAGTTTGCTGCAGAACCGGTGAGAGTGTAATTGCACCAGGACAGTGCTGTTCCTGATCTAATTAATCCTGCTGAGAGATAATGGTGATTAGCTCAGTTGTAACACTGTAATAACACATCTACTCCACTTTTAGGACTTAGGTAATATCTCCATGTGATACCACAGGTGTACTACTTCAGTCATCAATAGCTGAGGATTTTCTGAACACAGTGTCTGATATTACATGTGTACTACTGTCTTTGCAAGATCAGGGATTGTATTTACTATAGCCTACCAGCACGCCTGTCACATCACTAAAACCTACATTACACCTAGTCCAGGCCTGCAGTCTCAGGAAAGTCAGTAGACTGGTTTAGAATGAGTGACCTTCTAGCTCCTAAACCAGGGAAGGAGAGGGTGGCAGGTCTTTGACAGCAACCTCCTCAAAGGACTAGAACAGTCTGTTCTACTACTCAGGAAAATAAGTGTATGTATATATATATATATAGGAGATGGGCTTGGCTAAACAAGGAACATGCTTGTTGCTCTAATGCAAACGGGACATTCATAAAAGGTAGAAATGACGGCAGATTACAGAGGAAATGAGATTAAATGAGGAGATTACAGAAGCCCTGCCTGTGTAGAGTGCTGCTAGGAAAGCCAAAGCTCACCTAAATTTGAAACTGGCAAGGGACATCAAGGGCAACAAGAAAAGCTACGTTAGCAGCAAAAGAGTAGATAAGGAAAACAAAGGCCTGCTGGGGGGCAGATGATATAGTGTCAGCAGATACAGATAAGGCTGAGGTTCTTAATGTCTTTACCTCAGCCTTCACGAGGAAGGTCTCAGGCCCCTACATCTAGAGACAGGGTTGCTTAAGGAGGATAAGGACTATCAGTAGCAGAAGAGAATCGAGTTAAGGATCTCTTAAAAAATCTCAACCCATAGATGTCCCTGAGACAAGATAGGATGCATTCTAGGGTGCTGAAAGAATCGGTCCATGTAATAGCGAGACTGCTCACTATCATGTCTGAAAGCTTGTAGAGATCATGGTAGGTCTCCCACAAGTGGAGAAAGGAAAACATTTAACCTGTCCTCAAAAAGGGAAAAAGGACAATCCAGGCAACGACAAGCTGGTCAACCTCACTTTGGTACCTGGGAAAATCACAGAATCACAGAGGTTGGAAGGGGCTCTTGAGATCATCTAGTCCAGCCCCCTGCTCACACAGGGCCAGCTACAGCAGGTTGCCCAGGATTGTGTCCAGTTGGGTTTTGAGCACCTCCCAAGATGGAGACTCCACAACCTCTGTGGGCAACCCGCTCCAGCATTTGACCATGCTCACAGTAAAAAAAAAAAAATTTTTCTTGTGTTCAGATGGAATTTCATGTTTTAATTTGTGTCCATTGTTTCTTGTCCTGTCAGTGGGCAGTACTGAGAAGAGTCTGGCTCCCTCTTCTTCATTTTCCCCTCATCAGGTATTTATACACACTGGTAAGATTTTTTTCCCCCTTGAGCCTTCTCTTCTCCAGGCTGAACAGACCCAGCTCTCAAAGCCTCTTCTCATATGAAAGATGTTCCAGTCCCTTAATCATTCTTGTGGAGTTTTGCTGGACTAGCTCCAATATGTCCATACCTTTTCTTTGCTGAGGAGCCCACAGTACTCCAGATGTGGTTTACCAGTGCTGAGCAGAGAGGATGGATCACCTTCCTCAACCTGCTGAAAATGCTCTTCCTAATGCAGTCCTGAATGCCGTTGGCTGTCTTTGCCACGAGGGTGCATTGCTGGCTTATGGTCGCTTGTCATCAACCAGGACCTCAAGGTCCTCCTCTACAGAGCTGCTTTCTAGATGGTCAGCCCCCAGAGTGTACTGGTGCATGAAGCAGGTATGCTTGGAACACATTTCCGAGCATATGAAGATGTTGTTGGTAAGTGGCAACAGTCAACACAGATTTACCAGAGATAAATCATGTCTGACCAACTTGATTGCCTTATATGCTAAAACAACTGGATTTGCAGACAATGGGAGAGGACTGGATGTAATTTACCTCAGCAAGTGTTTTAACAGTCTCTCACAGTACTCTTGTGATCCAAATTATGAATTACAGTCTGGATGGGCGGACAACTAGATAGGTAAAAATCTGGTTGGAAGGTTGGGCTCAAACAATAGCAGTTGAAGTGTCATGCTCTATGCTGGAGGCCAGTAGAGTACTGCATGGGTCTATCTTGAGGCTTGTCCTGTTTAACATCTTTATCAATGACCTGCAGAAGGTGACACAGTACCCTCTCATCAAGTTTGTAGATGACGGCAAACTAGGGGACCCAGTCAATAAGCTCCAGGGCAAGGCTACCATTTTGAGGCACCTAGACAGGCCAGAGGAACAGGCCATCAGGAAAGGACTTCTGCTGAAAAGGATTTGTGGGTCCTGGTGGATACTAGGCTAAACAGGAGTCAGAACTACGCTGTGACAACAATGAAGGCTAAAAGCTTACTGGACTGTATTCACAGGAGCATATACAGTAGATAACGGAAGTGATTATTCTCCTTTACTCAACACTGTACTAAATCTGGTTTTGGGCCCTCCAGTACAAGAAAGATGTTGATCAACTTGAGTGAGTCCTGCCAAAGGCCACCAAGATGCTCAGGGAGCTAGAGCCGTGGACCTGTGAGGAAAGATTGAGGAAACTGGGCTTGTTAAGCCTGTGATGGCTTTGGGGGAACAGAATAGCAGACTTTCAATTCCTAAGAGAAGGTTACCAAGAACACAGGGCCAGGCTCTTTACCAAGGTATACAGCTGGAGAATAAGAGACAATAAATTGAAGTTCCCACAGGACATAAAAAAAATCACTGCTATGAAGTACTGGAACAGGTGTCTGAGAGGTTGTGGAACCTACATCCATATAGATTTTCACAACCCACCTGGACAAAGTCTGAGCAACCTAGCCTGAAGTCAGCACTGACCTTGCTTTGAGGAGGAGCTGGGCTAGATAATCCCTGGAGGTCCCTTCCAACCTGAATGATTCTGCAAGTAACCTCACCTTATAACCCTAACCACAAGGGAGTCAGGGGTATCAGAGATTCAATACCCTTTCTGATAGTGATATCATAAACATCAATATTTATTTATTTTTGGGTGCTCATCTCTCTGAAGCAACTGCATTTATAAATGCTTTTAAAATGGTATTTGAAATGGCGTTAACACGTGGCAAATGCCTATACCAGGGTTCCCTGTTCTGCATTCACAAGGAGTGCTGGCATATGTTTGTAGGATTGAGGAATGTTTGGGCTGCTCACCCACAGCTTACATACTTAGTTAGCAGCATTTGTTTCAAGAAAACTTAAATTGGTGTCCCCACTCCCTCTGTATGCTTCCTTCGGTAGAAACATATTTAAATGGGTACCAAGATGCATAAGGTCATATAGACTTGAAGCTTTTAGTCAGACTGGAAGCAAGTCTTTGGAAAGTTTCCATGACATAGATGGTTGCCCTTGGCCTGTGTATCACCTCTATAGTGCCGTTATCCTTATCGCATCTGCTCCATAAGAACTGTCCTGGTTTCAGCTGGGATAGAGTTAATTTTCTTCTTGGTAGCCGGTATGGGGCTGTGTTTTGGGTTTAGGATGAGAATAATATTGATGATACACTGATGTTTTGGTTCTTGCTAAGTAGTGCTAAGTAGCTGCTACTAGTCGCCACTGCGCTCACACTGGTCAAGGACTTTTCAGCTTCCCATGCTCTGCTGGGTGCACAAGAAGATGGGAGGGGGCACAGCCAGGACAGCTGACCCAGACTGGCCAAGGGGCTATTCCATACCACATGACGTCATGCTCAGTATATGAGCGGGGGGAGTTGGCCAGGGGAGGGGCAATGACCACTGCTTGGGGGGCAGGCTGGGCATCGGTCGGCGGGTGGCGAGCAATTGTATAGTGGTACCGCTTGCTTTGTATTACTATTGTACTATTATTACTTGTTTTCATTGTTATTGTTATTATTACTATTACTACTGTTCTATTTTTATTTTACTTTAGTTATTAACCTGTTCTTATCTCAACCCACGAGTTTCCCCCTTTTGCCCTTCCAATTCTCTCCCCCATCCCACCGGTGGGGGAGTAAGTGAGAGGCTGCGTGGTGCTTAGTTGCTAGCTGGAGTTAAACCACGACAGACCATCATTAACATGAAGGCTGCCAGTTGTAGAATAGTGTCAAGTATCTGACGACAATAGTCAATGATGGGACCCACATTTAATGTCATTAATCTAGATTAAAACTTCATGTCAATCATGAGTAGACTTGCTGACATAAACTCTGAGAGCAGCAATAACTCAGCAGGACCAAACCAAGTCACTGCCTGGTATGCAGAGTCTGATGTAATACTTGGCTTCGAGTTGCTCCCATGACTCTCAGTTACACATACAGAAACAGTCATGCACATTACACAGCTACTTTTGTTCAGCAGTTTTGTGAAATCTGTCAAAAAATTCTATGCTGTTCACACCAGTATCAGCAGTAAGCATTACATCACAGTAAGCACCCTGGATCTCTGAAACACAGTTAAATATTTAGGAGGACAAAAGATAAATACAGTTTTAAAACACAGAATGATGTTTATAAATATTTCACAGGAAAGTTGAAGTCTCTGAAGTAGAGGAGACCAGAGTTCATCAAGTACAGAAGTTTCAAAATCACTTTGCTCAGCTACATACTTTCATGGCAGTGCTGCTGTTTCATGCGCATTCTCAGCATGACAATAAAATTCTGCTGCATGGGCATGCTCAGATACCACAACCAGCACATGTACCATCCTTTGGAAATCTCTGAATTAGTACAGCATCTAGTCTGGCATCCATCCACTTTTACAAAACAACTCATCTAATCCAAAGGCTATTTCCCATCATCTTTATTGACTGTCCCACAGCTGTGGGCAGACTAATTCCCCAGGGGCCTGCAGCCTGTTTCCTTTCTCTGTTTTTCCTGACACTCCCATAATGCACTCCCACTGCATGACAGAAGTTACTGAAACAGGAGGAAAATGCCTCCATTTTTGCTGAATAATAAACATGCATCCAATCTCATGCAACAACCTTCCCATCACATGGTGACGCACTCATTGTGCCATGTTCTTACAGTACCAGAAGTTCACTGGTCCCTTGACAGGAACTTTGTGGGCACTGTGGTCAGATGAGAGCAGACACACCATGATGCAGAGCCTGCCGGTGCTTTACTTAAGAAAATATTAGATCATGTGCAGTCTTGAAATGCCGAGTGCTATACTCTCACAGGAACGAACAAGAATCTCCTAACTGTCAGTAAAGTGAGAAATTGTTCCCACCTGAAAATCCCTAACTGAACTTAATAGTTGGAGAACACTTAAGAGCTGAAACCAAACATTTAATATCCCTCTCCAAGTAAGATTTCTTGAGTATTATATTTAGGTATTCATTACCTAACTGTACCCCCAAACTGTTTTAAATGCACTAAACTCACAGCCCCACCATCAACTTTGATGATGACTTCTACAGTCTATAATAATGATATGCTGTATGAAAAGAAGTACACAATTTTCTTTCATTGGTTTTCCCATCTTTGAGTTTCAGTGAACCTCCTCTTCTTGTCCATGACAGAAAGCAATCAAAAGCTTTCTTTTAAGAATCTTGAAAAACTACTAAATGAAAAGATAGGATGGCATGTATAATAATACTATATATTTTCAATTTTAAGTACTTACTTCACATGTTTGTTCTGAGCGGGTATCCAGGGAATTATGATAATGCAAATAAAAGTGCATAAGGTGAATTAACAGGTGTTATTTTGAAACAAGGGTACACAAATATATCTACTGCTTTCTGTAAATTGAATGCAGAGAACAAAAAGTGGACAAAGTCACTAAACAGTTTCAGTATTTAAACCTATAAAAATGTTGAAGATTAGTCTCTTTCTCTCTCTTTACACACCCTCCCTTAAAAGAGAAAATTTCCATGCCCATACTACTTTATTTCTTTCTACATACTGCTACTATCTTCTCATTCATCTAAGGTTCATCAGCCTCATTTGATACATTTCTAATTGGGTAGCTGTGGATGCTTTAACAAACAGGAATTTGTCTGAGCTTGGCTGGATTCCCTCAACTGCACCCTCATCCACCAGTTGCAGATGACTGGTACTAGCCAACTGTAAACCACTGTTCCTGAACAAGTAACAATTGTTAAAAAAAAAACAACAACAAAAAAAAGAAGAGTTTAATCTGTGTATTGTTCTGTGCTGCTATCAAAGGAAGCACTCGCATGAAAATACAAAAGCAGGAAACATCTAAAAAGTACGTTCCTTGGCACCAGCTCTTTGCCGGTTTAAGTCTTCATTGCATAGTGCATCATACCAATAAAAAAAAAGATGGACTGTGGGAAGCTTTAAAGCAAAACCAAACAAACCAAAACAAAAACCAAACCAACCAACCAACCACCACCCCCCAAAAAAACCAAACCAAACAACAAGCAGACTGAAGACTAAAGCAGCAAACACTTGTGACCTGTAAAAAATCTTAACAAAGGTCATTGTTGCCCGTGAGATTTTTACTTCAGCCATTAGCTTTGAAAGCCAGACATATACAAATGTCAGTAAATGCCAAAGGCAATAAATAGTACTGCTATACAGCCATACTCACTGCCTTTCCACAAATTCTCTCATTTTTTTAATTAACAAGGTTATAATAATAAATTGCAAGGAAGGATATCGGTTTTGCTAGCGTACTGATTTTGTTATTCAAAACTGCAAAATATCAATATTCAATTCACTCCTGGAGTCCTCTTCTCATCTTGCATGTCTCTGGAATGATCCAAACAGCACCAAGTATCACAGGTGTGGCTGGACAAAGAGCACACTTGACAGTTTTTCTGTGTGAGGTCTCCCATACAAAAATCAGGTCTTAGCACATCTTCACTTTCTAGTAGGTGAACAGAACTTAGAATCACAAGCCGTAAGAAAAAAAGCAGGTTTAATAATGCATATTTTAAGCAACACTGCTCATAGTGCTTTAAGTTTAAATTGTATAGCAACCATTAAAAAATTAACATCAAAATAGTGAACAAAACGTACACGTCACAGCATGCAGCCTTCACTGACTTCTTCCTGACTGTTTCTGTATTCTTTTTAATATGTACAAGGCATGTAAGAAAAAAGTAGGAAATGCTGTCAGAGAAGCATATAACACTTAAACATAAATTGGATACATAAACACTACTTAGGCTAAAAATAAATCCCTGGAGACAATATAAACTAATTGTTAGACATTATCTTTTTAAAAGTATGCTTATAAAAAAGCAAATACATTTTTAAATCAAAACCACTTTAACAAAATGACATCTGAAACCACCTAGTTTTCTGTTTTCACCTTAAATTGCACAAACACTTTAAAAAGATTACAAAAATTAATATGACAAAAAGATGCTTGTCATGATATGAGTTTTGCCCAGTAACTGGTATTAACATACTTATTATTTTCAGCAGTGTTGTGTGACAAGTCCATCACTCTTCAGCTTGTTTAGGCTGAGAACAATCCAAAATAACTACCGTGTCAACACTCTGTGCGTGAATGCTCATGTCGGAGACAGAGCCCCTGCAAAGTCTGATTGTGCTTTAAGCTTACGTTCCACACAAATTCAAACTAACTTTTCTGTAAAGATGAGTTCATGCTTTTGCAACTGCTCCCCACAAATCTGTGTCATCTGTCCTGCTCAAAGCCACAGGCACTGAATTCCGTTTCTGTTCTTAGCCACGCACGGTTCATTCTCTATGCCCACAGCATCTCCCGTCATTCTTACCACTGCTAGCAATGTACAGTCAAGCCTGACTTAATGCTTGTCCCTGGAACAGAAGGTAAAAATAAACACTCAAAGGTAAACCTAATGCTAGCAACCTTGGGTTCAAATTTTATCCATCTTGCATAGCATCAAATAGGCTACCTCAAAACGTTTGCTGCTTAACCTCCTCTGGTCCATGTGACAGGCTTTTGTCAGTTGTTATGTCTTTCAGTTTCCATCTGACTTTATTGCCTGGCTTTGTACTGAATATCTTATAAAAATTCAAATAGGTTTTATCAACTCTCAATTCTATCAAATAATTGAGTCAGATAAGGGTCTGGGATTTGCTTGATGCAGCCCACTTAGGAAAAGAAGTTTCCTGGTGAGTTACTTTGGGGAATCTCTCCATGAACCTCTGAAACCCACTACTGAGGGCAAATTAGAGGAAATACAATAGGCTTTCCATCTCTCCCATCCTGAGCTCTATATAGCACTACTGCATTTATGCCATACTTTTCGCATTAATAGTACTGGTTTGTGTTCTCTGTCCTCAGATGTTGCATACCAAATCCTAGCTAACTGACCATTTGCTTCCTAATTCTCCCATTTTTCTTCTTAAACGTTCCTGGAGTGAGGATTTCAAAACAGGAAAAATTCTGTGATACTAGGTCAATTAATCTCCATGTCAGCCTGAGGGCAATATAGAGGCAGGCAGCGAAGGAACTGGCAGAACGGAAAAGATGAAACAGCTGAGTAGCATAGTCAAGAACAGCACAGGGCTGAGTACAAGCTAACAGCCTCCCAATACTGCAATGGTAGGAACACAAAGGGGAAGAGTGATTAATTACCTTGATAGAAGGGAAAGAACCAGGATTAAAAAGGTAACAAATTCTTGTTACCTACATATATCCCCAACTTTTTTTCAAAAGCGCTGAACTGTCAGCCCAAGCAATGGGCTTGGCAAAAGCCTTAGCAGTGACTTCTACAACCCATAATGATACACTATACAAAAAGTATAGAGTATATCAGGAAAAGACTTCTGTGCTTCCACTTGGGGGAAACCTAGCTGCTTGAGGGGCACTCAGCTGCCTGAAAATCTGCAGCAGCTGAACTAAAGTGCCAGGAAACACGTTAAAATGGAGCAATTTGATATTGGCTCTACAGAGGGCTGGGAAGTTTAACGTTTTCCCCTCACCGCCATCTCTAACCTCTGTGATACTACAAATGCTTCTGCTGAGTGACAGAGGTATCCCTTTGAAAATGACCAGGAGGAGATCAGGGCTACTAGCAAGGAAAGTAGTGCAGCTCCTGAAATCCCACCTAAGTCCACATGGAGCTACAGATACATGACCTAATTTCTCTCCTACACTGAAGGAAATTGTTCAGGGAGTATAAGGGCAATAATTTTATGCGAAAGAATAAAAAGAAAGAAAGAAAGAATCCACTGATAATGAAAGTTTTAGTACCCTAATAAGTTCATATTTTTTGGTTCCTGAAGACAAATACACCTAACCATACATAGCCCCTCTGGAGCTGAGCAGGAGGAGTATGATGTGCAGAGCAGACATGAACAGCTGGGTCAAGAATGTAAATACAGCAGCTGAAAAATCAGAGTTCAAAGTGGGTTTGAATTGACTGTAGCCTCCAGTAAAAAATGCTTAAGGTCCGAGAATAGAAAGACTGAAAACTACTGCTTTAAGAAACTGAATTCAGTTCACAGCTGTCCAATAGGCTAGCATATGAACATATATGCATCACTATTAAAAATAAGGCCTTTCCATTTTATCACAGAGATGCAGACAATATGCTGCATGCAACAAAACACATACCATGGACCAGCTCAGACCAGAGAGAAGCAACCCCCAGGTGCTTTCAGAGACAGCCACGCTCAAGAACTGCTGTATGGAAGGCAGCCGGGGACCACAGCTCTGCGGGAGCTCAGTGACAAGCAATAGGGACAAAAGGCTAAGGAAGAGCAAAAAATGGTGCTCCATCAGTGATCACATTCCTCCATGCCTTCTCTCACATCACAAATGAGTAAGAAACAGCCTCACTTTATCATTCATAAGGAGATTCGGTTATACATGTCACTAAAGACTCAAGTGAAAATTTTTCTCCTTATTAAAAAAATTAAATAAAAATCTACCTGTGGGACAGCGCCACAAATCTGATATTCCAAGGGAGCAGAAGTAATAAGAAAACATGTTTTCTTGGTGACAGTGGTAGCACCGAAGAGAACCTCTTAAGTTAATTAATGATGGGGGCATATATTCCAGGTTCAAGCAACCTGAGAAGAGCCACCGATTAACTTTTAACAATATCTCTGGGACAAATAATTTTCCTTTCCCCACAACTAATTTATCTTTTGCCAGTGGGGTGCTCTCATACATGGAAATTTAAGTTTGTGGCACATTAAAGCTTAGCTATATCATATTACTTAGTAACTTGCTGGACAGGATCATTTACAATTCTGCCTCGAGGCCTCAGAATCCAGTTTAAAACAGAGACCCTTGTAAATGAAATTACCCTGACCTGCGCAAAGACCAACCCCAAGGTCACTGCGCAGAGGAACTTTCTTCTCCTCATGCTACCTCAGCAGGACTTCTAATAATGTTCCTGAAGCCCTAATCTAACATTATCCATTTAATTGGACAAGCTCTTCATGTGACAAAGAACAGAGACCGATGCCAAGAAGTCACTCAAATCAGACAGGAACGAGGTGCTGGCCCAACGGTGGAACACCCCAGCACATTACACACATTTTATAAACATGCGCCTTTGACAAAGCAGGTCATCAAGTTATTTCTGTAAGACAGCCAAATAAGTTAACTAAATCTGTTCTCATACTTCTCTTTCTCACCTTGCTTGTCTGATCTCATTTTGGATTAAACTTTACAGCCTATATTTGTACAGTACTTCCCAGGATCTCCTCTCTGTATCTCACTGCTGGGCGCAGTACAAAGAATTTGGGAGCAATAACCCTGCTCGCAGTCCAAAACAAACTAGAGAAGTGAAAAACAGACCTGCCCCAATGCAAAATCCAGGGTCACCCTAGAAGATCTCACAGTTCACCACATGGGTAAGGCATAGTGCCAACTTGCCCCCATACAACAGCACCTCAAACATTTAAAACCCATTATTCAATACATCCTATATGTTACAATGTCCACCTTATTTAAAATGGCTGCCTGCCAAAAACATACCATCACAAAGCATCTCACACGCTCTTTTTGTTTCCATTACACAACAGTGAGAACAATTAGTGCTTTACGGACATCTAAAAAAAAAAATCACAGTAAGTGGTGGTTTTAAGATACAACTGAAGACGATCTCCACTAATCGTCTAGGTCTGACTTCTCTACTGAGCAGTTTCCTACAACTTTTGCAATACACTGCATTTAATTCTGAGTGAAGAGTAGGAGTATTTCACTCAACTTCAACACCACATGCCAGCAAAGCATTCAATCATTTTATTTTAACAACAAATTTATTGTTCAGATACTAGAAATTCAGGTCTGGCAAGCTTTTTAATACGCATGTTTCATAGAAAGTAAAAAGCACATTTCCCGTTCCGCTTAGCATGACGAAGTCCTATCTTCTTAGCAGAAATGGACACCTTTGAAAAGAAAATCCTTGAATTACAGTAAAGGGTATCTGAAATCCCATAGCTAACACTGATCAGCAAGGTAAAGAAAGTGAGGTAATTTCTAGACCTCCATTAGAGATGGGATACTAATTTTTCAATCTGCTGTGAAACTGATTTCAGTAACATAATGGAAAGGGAAGGAAATTGCATATTACCATGTATTCAAGAAAAATGTTTGAAATATCCTATTTATCTTCTCTCTCAGAGGGATGTGGATTCTTTTGTACTCCTTGATGATGTGATTCACAGATCAGCATTCTGGGAATCAAACCTATGCCCATTTACCAGTGTAATATGATCATTTAGCATAATTAGCATATGATATTTCAACACTGCCATGAACTTGGACCAGATTTGAAATGTAAATATTTGCCAAACAGTACATCCTAGTGCCCAGTGCTACATAATGGTGTAACTTAAGACACTCACTTAATGTGCTTTCTCTTCTGGGGGCAGAGTTAAGGCTGCTGTGGGAATTCTCACTTTCATAACATAATGCAGTTTAAACATTGTAGATGTTACATTAATTTCTGCAGTATCAAATTTTAAAGAGGTGGAAACAAGATGAAAGAGCTCACAATACAGCAATCATTTCAAGTGGCACAAGGATGAACAGAAAGAAAACTGGAACAAATAACAACCATTTCAAGCTTCCCCAACTATCTTTTCCCTGGTGTACTCCGTCACCCAAGAGCAGAGCCCAGCTTTCCTAGGACACAGGAATCAACAGAGCACCATTCGGTATGATTCAGAGCATGGCACACATGCAAAAAGTAATCAAAAAAATCATTGCAAGATGTAAACACACAGCAGCTTTATAGGAGAGACATTTTATGCCTAAGCCGAGGCTTTTTATAACTGTCTTAAATTCTACAGCATGACATTTCATAGGTTCTTTATCTTACATACTGTAACATTTTGTCTCATCTACTACAAAAACAGATGTTACCTATATCAATGCCTATCACTCCCCAACTATCTCTTCATTCTTTTTCTTGCAACAGAGATATCCAGAAGCTGTTCATGTCCGATAGCAAATGTACAGATTTTAAGCTAGTTGTACATCTCTTATTAATACATCTTATTACTAATTTTTTCTCTCAGAAACATACAGGTCCTACAAGTGAAATTCTCCACAGCAGTTAGACAACAGAACTACTGCCTTGACATTGAAAAATCTCTCTCAGTGTATTTCTCAGTTCTCCCTTATATAAACAGTATCCCAAGGTCAATGCATCTTTGCCATATTCCCAAGACATTGTGTGGCATCACCTGTAATGACGATTTACACAAAAGTAAAGGAAAGCTTCAGCATTTCTTTTTTTTAGCCTTACCTAACATGCTCTTTGTCTTTTCCAATTGCAGGGAGATTTTTTTCCTTCACAGACCATAATCTCTTGTCATACATCCCAAAATGTACAACAGTAGATGTTCTTTGCCTTCAGTTGTCTTTACAAGTTTTATACAAGCAGCACAGAAGTATGCAACAGTCCTTGGCAAGCCAAGTGCATGAGTGGACTATTATCTCTCTGCTGCTCCCATTGCTAGGGCCTACCAATGCACACTCCTTGCAGCCTTTGGCAGAACACGTGGCATTCAGGAGAAAGGTAGCTGTCACCTTTTCTTTTGCTGAAGTTGCTTTCTCTACTATGTCAGAAATGCAATGAAAGGTAGGCAGTGCCACATTTTCCACTCACTTCTTAAGGCTAAATCCCTGAAGAACGCAGGGAGTGTAAAAACACAAAGCAATAGGTCCGCAGCTGCACTAGGACACCAAATGCGAGGGTAACAGTGGGTCCCTCCAGGTAAGTCTATTTTTCTAAGCCTGTTTATAACACTACGCTTGCACAAAAGGACAAAACCTATATGGACTAATGAAAGGGCTATCAGTAGGAACGCTGTTTGGTTCTTCCCTGCTTCCTTTCCCTTCAAATGTCAGAGACAGGTAAGAAAACAGAGGAAGAAGAATATTTGCATATAATTAAGAGAATTACTGTCCTCCTCTGTTACATTTCCTTGGCTACCTACAGCAGCACTTGGAGACAACCCCAACAACAACCACGTTACTCTGGACTCTCTTGGCATTTGTGGCAAGAAAATAACAGATCACAAGAAGGTTTCATAAGGGCTCGGTGTTGGTCCAGCTCATCTCCCCTTAATGTCAATGCAAGCAGCATTAAAGATCAGATTGACTGACTCCAAGTATGCTTCACAGAGGTCTTACTTACTTGAGGTAATTGGATGTACACCAATGGAAAAGTCGCAGACCAAACCTGGAGAGATGAAGAAGGCCAAAGTGAACTTTGTTGCCTTTTGGACCCACCTCCCTTCACAAACATAATTACCTCAACAGGACAGAAAGGAGGGATTGAGGGGGGAAAAAAAAGAAAAACGGGAAAAGTTATGTCAAATCCCACCTCCTTCTGAACAAAAGCAGTAAGTCTAAACACTGATCTCTAGGGCATAATATACTGATTTCATCTGGACTTGAATTTAAATAATTACAATAGGCAAAATATTAAAACAGAATCACAGAAACTGAAGAGAAAACAGAGATTAAAAGGAAAAGCAAAACTTGTGTGTCAGTTAAATCAGAAATACTAGTCAGAAAGATCCAATGCGTCTTCCCCTTTGCATTTAGGTCCCCTATCATCACCAAGACACCTGGTGACCTGTTTACAGCAGCAAGAACAGAAATTAAGCAAGACCTTTCCTGCTGAACTCTCCTGCACTAGTCCCACTTTCTGACTGGTCTCATCTTTGTTTCTAGTACTACAAACAACTGCTGGAGTGAAAATCACACAAACCCAAACAACATAAAGCACCCCACTTTCTCCAATTCATACTGGTACTTTCAGGGCTGTAACAGCACCACCCCAATGTTAGAAGGGTGCTGCAAAAATAGCAAACTGACAAGAGTGAGACCAGGACTTCCTCCAACCACCTGGAAGAGAGACACAGAATAGTACCACCTCCAATGTCTAAAACTCTATAAAAATTATTGCAGGTGCATACAAAAAGTACAGACTGATTATTAAAAAAAAAGTGATTATTCACCAAACTTGGTCAACAGAAATGTTTCCATTATTCCATTGTGGGTGGTGGTTTTTAAATGAACGCTTTCCCTCAGTCTGCCTCACTGTATCATGTAAGATTCTGAAACACTGCTTTCAGAGTCTAGAAGTCACAAAAAGAACTCAAGCATATCTGTGAGAAATAATTAATTTCTAAATGTTTTCAGATTTCCAATATAGAGCATTTTTTTAAAGGTGGATAAGATAACCCAATTTCAAGAATAGTGTTTTCAAAACTAACTACTGCCCCTTTCAGAACAGTAAACATGGAGCTAATTAGTTGCCTTCACCTCGCCAATTTTCATATTCAGTTTTAAGAATTAATTTACCTCAGATGAACCATTGCCTTTGTTGCCAAGAGAAGCTCTTGTTCACACAGTCTATTTACCATACCTGCTGGAGCACATGGACACCTCAACATAACACACACATCAGTTCTATACATCTTCCATAAAGTGAACTAATACTATATGAACACTAGGCTAATCGCTGATGTCAGGCTCTATGTAAAGCACATGCAGGCAACCAACCAACCAAACCAGCTCCCTAGAGACACAAGAGACAACTTTATTTCAGCAACTGACTTAATCATATTGAAGTCAAATGTGGCTTAGCAAAAAATAAAAAATATTTTAAAACATTCAAGAATTAAATAATCCAAGTTTCCTACAGTTCCACTGCATAGATGTTGGCTAATTAGTCAAACATGCCACAGACAGTATGCTGTCAACTACATTTAAAGATTAACTTCATTCACCACTGATGTAAGCTTGTTATGACTACAGCATGATCTGTAGCAAAGGCAGAAATGGTCTGAGAGGAGCCCTTCAAGTCACGTAATCCAGTGCCAGGTAGCGTTCCTCGACACATCGCAGGTATGCTGCTTGGCTTGACATAAGCCAGGTCTACACAGTAAAATTAAGAAAGAAAAATCAAACGCTTGCAAGAAAACTGTTAGAGGAAAGACATCTTGCTGTTGACCACGGCAAATGCTGATAACAAACTCTATGAAGCAGGAATCAGACCAGAACTGGTGAGACAAAAATTCACAGGCAGATGCAACTGAAGAGCTCAGTTCATGCCCTCCAAGATTCACTACAGGGCTCAGGCAGGTACAAGGCTGTTGCAACAAACGATGACACAAGGAACAGGCATTCTGCAAACCCTTCAGAAACTTGCCTCTTTCACCATGTTGTCTATATGAGTGCGGAACTGTACTCAAAAGCCAGGCAATCTGTCCAATCCGCTGTTCACAGCAGAATGAGGTCAGGAGACAGGGCTGCCTTCCAAACCAGAAGTCCTATAACATGAGGGCTAGCAAAACCTAGAAAAAAAATGTAATCTTTTCTCTTCTAGAAAGCTCAGTGATTGGTAGGCACTTATCTCCTGATAACCGTTAGGTACATCACCACACTTGGTCCTCTAAAATAAAGCATACTTGTCTTTCAGTTCCTCAAATCATGTCCCAAGGGCAAGCACAGTCTGTTTGCTTTGGTAAATGGATGCCTTGGACTAATGCCATCAGCACCAGGTAAATACCTACTTTGGCTGTCACCAACAGATTCAAGTTTGCTGTGGGGATATTTTGCACCTGAAGCATGGGATGAGTGTATTTTATTAATAAGATTAAAACCTACATCTCTAACCACTTTCCAGTCTTTGAAACAGTAACAGGGCTGTCTACTGATCCAAGCAGAAACAGCCTGATGGCTATCTTCTTCTACTGACCTCAGAGGAACATGGAGCAAAGAACATAACCTCTCAGTGCCTCTTAAGAGTAAAGGAGAGGGATGCCTTAGCAGCTCCAAAAAAGACAAGTGCCTTAAGAAGATTTTGAGAAGTGACTTTCACGTTTAAAAACCAGAGGAATTAAATACTATTTACTAAAGCAGGAAGAAAGGTGGAGATTGCTGCACAAAGCAAGATTTCTCTTTAAAGCTCCTTAAAAAGCAGTTCAGAAAAAACAGCTGCATATCTAAATGACTTGAACCAGTTTTGTTTCCCCTGTTGTGGTTTAATATAAAAACAGCAAGGAAGAAATGGACTACAGACAGCAAAACAGAACGTGTGGTTCTCTTTCCACAGAATGAACTTCCTCAGCTCTTCAAAGAGGAATTGATGGAGAATAGAATGAGAAGGAGGAGTTGAAGATGGAGACTACATAGCTGGGAAAACCAAGCTATGATGAGACACAAGCAGGACTTTTTGATTTCATAAAAGAAAGGAAGACATAATAGAGATTGCTTAGGGGTCTCTGGAGAGTAGGAAACTTCAACTGGTGGAGTAAGAAAAGAAAAGCCTAAGAGCAAAAAAGAGAAAGAACCTAATGAAGGTAAATTTCTCAGGGAAAACCAACTGCTTTAAAAAAGACGCTTTGAGAAATTCTTTAAAGAAAAATAGAATGAAAAGGGAAGAGTTTCTTCTATAACTCTTGGTAGATATTTTGTGGTGACCATCCAAACAGGAAAAGGTGGGACAATATGGAACTTGGAAAACTGAAAGCCATGCAGATGAATTTACATTGCTGTGGAAACTTAAGACTCGCTGTCTGTCCTCATTTCCTCCTCCTGGTTCTCCGTACAAGACCCCTTCTCTGCTTCACAGTCCTTTGCACTTTGCCTTCTATATTTGGAATAGAGAACACTTCCAAAAAGCTCCTGTGCACCATGAAGTCTCTTCCTCTCTTTCATATCCCTCTATGGATCACTGGTCCCAGCAATTACTTTTACCATGGCTTTCTTATCCTAATCTACAACCGCATTCACCTGAAATACTGTCCTGGGTCTTCCCTATTACCCACCTGAAACAGGAGAAGCTTCACAGTGTAGGATCCAGCCCCTCTTCCACCCCGGCTGGCCGTGAGGGGAGTAAGTTGGAAATTTTTCTAGAATTGCAGTTCTTCCTCCTTGCTCTTCATCTTTTATGGCACCAAATAGCTCAGCAACAGGTGCCTGCACAATTTATATGTTCCTCATAGCTGCCTCTGCTGCTATCAATAGTGTCCCAGGTGCTATGAAATGCAAAAGTCTTGCCTGTCCTGCCACTTTCTCCATTGCTGGGAAACAGAGCAGTAAGAGCCTTTTTAACACTCAGAGCCACTGTTACTTGGCAAAACTTTGTGAGATAGCACAGGAGCACTGGAGAGATCCAAATGCTCCACTATACAAAAGAGAATCGCTTTATTTATATTTGGAAGGTTTCCTTTACAGGAAGCCAGCCATTTAGGTTTTTATTTTACAAGTAGACATGCTCCTGACTGCTTGTTAGTACACATCTCTTCTATTGCCAGAGCCATTTATCCCATTCCCCTGATGGTATTTTGTCCACATGTATATAAACACATATAAACAATACTCTGCACACTGTCCTCACGTGGAAACAACATGCTAGACATTCTTAGAATGACTTCAGCTGCACTTTCTTCAAACAAAGCAAAGCCAACAACCTTCATTTGCATAAGGTTACAGTCTTAACATAAAATGCAATGGAAAGCTGATTTTGGGATAAGTACACATTTGAGAAATCAAAGAACTGTTCAAAATAAAGCTAGTTGAACATCCTGGGCAGAACCACCTTACACTGAACTGTATGCAGAGTTATGGGTAAAAAACAGCAATAGACACAGATAAAGGAAAATATGCTTCCAAAAGCATTCTTGAATTATTCAACCTTCAAAAGTGAACAAATCTCAATAGAAAGTGTCCTTGCCTGTGCTAAACATGAGTTTTGAGTATGGCTGCAATCACCATAAAAAGTATTGCCAACATACTGCCATAAGGCACTTGAGGAGACAGCATTCACTCCCAAATTGCAAAAGACTAGGAACTTGGGTTAGTAACACTGAGTATGCAATACTGTCTCTCAGGCTTTGCCCCTCTATAGCCATATTCATTTGGAAATTAGTAACGATTACCCAGAGGTTATAGAGAACAGTGCAACCCCTGAATACAGATAAAACTACCAATCAGAAAGTACGCCTGGTTTTGTCACAACATTTTCTTTCCTACAAGTCCTTCCCACCACTGTCCTAAACTCAGGACTCCTTCAGCTTCAAGGCTTGCCTCCCTCAATCCTTCAGGTCGAATGACTTTAGTTAGTGAACTTGAAGGACACCAAATACAGGAGAGCTCACAAGAGCCCTCTGCTCTCTAGGATTTGAGCTGATCCCTGTTCCCTAGGACAGAGTCACAAGATTTTGAGCTAAGTCTCCTTCAAACCTGCTGGGTGTGACATTTCAGCCCTCTGTTCAGTGTACCACCTCATCCTTCCTTTTCAGACCTTCCTCCCCGGGGAGGGCTGCAAACTTCCTCTCCCTTAGCCTACTGCCTTCTCAAGACTCCTGCATTTTCACTTACTCCCTCCTGAGCTCCTTCTCCGGTCTAGCCCTGCCTCCTCCCCAGACATGCCACATAAGGATAATACAGCCCTTGTGGTTCTATGCCTGCATGAGGTTGATATACTCCATCATGTCCTTATTATGAGTAGACACAGACCGGTCCAAGCAATTGTAAACCAGTGAAGACTGCCCACGGCAAAGGCAGCTCTACGTTAACAATACCAGTGTAGAAACTAAAGCTCAGGTCACACAGTTCAGCTGATTCTAGAGACACGCAGTGACTTGGCCTCAGAAATATAATTGGCTTTTCACTAGTTAATGCAGTTTGTTTCCTTTTTTGCATTTTTAACAGGGATCATGGAAATAAACACCCTAGCTATTAGTCACTTCCAGCTTCAGAAATATCGGGCATTAGAACAGCATGACAGAGTTTGCATTAGAAAGGAGAACTCTGACAGCAAGAAGAAAAAGTGCTTTCAAAAGAACTTATATAAGAAATTTTTTCCTGTTTTGCCTTTTGAAACAAAGATTAATGCAAACTTCAAATCTTTTAAACTAATGTTATTACTTCGATGTTATCATAATATCACAACATATTGACATAGCTGCAAAGAAATGCTAAGCTTAATTAATACTTTTGTCCACTTAAAGGCTTATTGGAGTATATGTTTATGATTTAGTCTGCCTCATCTTCCTGGAGCTATCCCCAGAACATGCCTATCTGTCTTATACTCTTGATTTTAAAAGCTTTTCAACAATAGGATTTTTTCACCCCTCCTCAACAGGCAGTTTAACAGCCTAATACATCTCACTGCCATCAAAATGCAGTTCATTACCTAGGGGGGATCCCACGTTTCCTATCTGTTCTTTCTTCTGCGTGAAGCACAGAGGTCAGATGCCTCCTGTTTTACTGTGCTTGCAGTCAAGGCAAAAGCAGCAGGGCTCTGCCCAAAGATCATGCTTTATTCTACAAACTCTAGCCCCTCAAGGTTTATTTTTAACAGCAATGAAGGCAAGTGCTTGGAATATCAGTAAAAAACAGTTTAATAGAGCCTGAAGAGGAAGCACTTTCAAAAGCAGGCCAAGAAGGAAAGGTGAGGTAGGGGTTGAAAGACAGGTGAAGCATAGTGCTGTCTAACTGTGGCAATAGGCAACGCGCAGAGACATGACTTTCCCAGAAAGACCTGTGCAATGAGGAAAGCATCCAGCATCTTTCACTGGAGAACAACATCCTGCCTCATTACAAACACACCACAGAAAGTATGTCACTGAACCAGAGCAAGTGACCCACAAGACAGATCTGATGTTTTTTTCCCAGCAAACATAGCACTGACATTCAGCAATGCAAGTTTCATCTGAGAGAGGCTACAAGGAGCAGCAGAAACATTCTCTGGATGTCAGCTTTAGGAGACCAGGAGAGATGGAGAGGAAGGACAGAGTGCACTAGTGACAGCTCTTTTGTCTCCAATAGAGCATCTTGTTACACATGAGCAAAATATACAAAAGTTTGTATCTTCCCAGCGAGCACTTCTCCTCAAAATTAAATTCTAGCATGCGTTGTACTGACTGAAGAGAAGGCAGCTCCTCAGCACATCCCTACTTTACCACAATTTCACTGCCACATAGAGAGGAAAAGACAAAGACCTATTTCTGATCCACTCACATTCTCTGGGTATTGCTAAGCTGGCCCCAGCAGGATTGACTCAGCCCTAACCTCCATTAACAACCATGCCACAAATAGGGAAGTGCTCTGCTGATCCTGACATGTTTATTCTATTTTGTAGAGTCAAAGAAGTTCTTACCCTCAGGTAAGAACTCTTCCCTGATCATACACTGTCTTTTCCCAAGCTCAGCACCACGTTGTGTTGTCATCACACCTCCTACATGAATTTTGAAAGAACATGGCTTGACCTATTCCAGAAAGCATCTTCAAGTGATGTTACACTAAAAAGGCCCTTTGTATATTGAGAATCACTGTTTCCAAGTAATTTTTCAAATAGAAAGTATCTTCAGCCCCCCCTGCCCACACATACATCCCTTTCCAGCATAAGCCCTTAGCATTGTGAGGAAAATTTTTAATTTAATTTGTAAAAATTCTTCTACTAAGTATCTTAGCAACACATCAGAATCTTAAAACCTTTCTCCATTTCTTCATCTGTGGTGCTTACAAGTATTGGCATAGTTTTACACACCTCCTTCCTTCTCAGGCCAAATGGCTGCTTGATCTTAGGACCAGAAAATTCGTGTTGGAGCAGGCCTGAGGTGGTGATCTAGTTTCACGCCTGCTCTACTCTATATAGGGTCAGCTATGGGGTAAGAACAGCACTTTATCCACTTTAGTCTTGAAAACCTGTGAGGACAGACATTGCACAACCCCTCTGGGCAACCTGTTCCAATACTTTACTGTCCTCATAGCAGAAAAGGTTTTCATTATATCTGGCTTCAACCTTGTGTTGCAACTTATATTTGTTGTCCCTCATCCAGCCACCGCATTCCAACGTGAAGAACCTAGCTCTGTCTTCTTGATAACCTTCTCTTAAGTACTGGAAGGTTACCATGGGTCCCATCAAAGCCTTCTCTTCCCAGGCTGAACAAGCCCAGTTCCTTTAGCATACGATCCTCATACTGTATCAGGGTCCTGAGTGCACTGAAAGGCCTTTAAAGGCCCTGATCAGGGGCCTCACTCGCTGCCTCCACCCCCCACTCTCTGCCCATGGCCCCAGGGGCTCCATTTAAGCTCTGCCTTTGGCCTTCAGTCCCTGCCCAAGCTGTGTTGTAGGTATGCCTGTCTCCAGTCATGCCTGTGTAGGGTCATAGACCCTGTTGATCCAGACCGTGACCCATGGTGTGACTTCCTCACTTGACCTCAGACCTGCCGCATCACTATGGACCTGCTCAGCAATAACTAGACTGTGTCTGACCCTAATTACCATCACTGGGCCTGATCCTGACCTGCTGATTCACATCTCAACTTGATCTTGGACCTGCCTTATCACCACAAACCTGCCTGGCAATCTAGACTCTTGCTTGGCACTGGCTGCCGCACTTGGTACCATGGGACTGGACCCTGGCTGGTGGGGCACCTGCCTTGCCAGACGAGTTACTGTAATCGGCTCCCAGCTCCCTACCGAGGGCCAGCTGTTCCACAACACGTGCTCCAGCCCCCAATGGTCCTGACGGCCCTCCACTGGACTGGCTCCAGTTTATCCATACCTTTCTTGTCTCTGAGGGCAGAAAACTGGATGCAGCATTCTAGACTCCGTCTAACAAATGCTAAGTACAGGGAGATAATCACTTCCTTTGTTATACTGGCTGCAGTCTTATAAATATATCCCTGCTTACTGTCGGCCGCCTTTGCTTCCAGGGCATGCTGCTGGCTCATGCCCAGCTTCTTTAAAGTGTTCTCATCTCTTTTTATGCATCAATAAATGTAGTGACATTCTTGCAATGCAGAAAACTAATGGGGCATCAGTCACTTGCAAATAGCACAGTACTGAAACATGACAGAAGTGAAAAACTGAGATGGGTTTTCAACTGTCAAACCCAAGTGCAACAGGAATGTTAATGTCCTGCTTCTAAAACAAGCAGTCTTTTCTGATCAAGGCTCAACCAACAGCATACCAGCTCTCACACCGTAATACTGAGACAAAGTCTTGGATTCTCTAGTGCAAACTTGCTAGTTTCACATGTGCCACAAACGTGAAAGTAACTCCTCCACCAGTGCTGCAGCCCCAAGTGGTGTTTTGCTGTTCCCATGTTTCCCTTTTTTATTGCAATGTTTTAGTTTGTGGGGAGGGAGGGGTTAAACACTAAAAATACACAGTTGTGTTGGAAATACCCTCATGGACAGGCTGAGGTTTGGCATGCTTTGGAAGAAAATAACAAAATAGCAAGGAAAGCAAATACTGTGGGATATGTATCTCTGATGGCTATGTTCTGTTAAAATAACCACATTAACTAAGATAACACTGACATTCCCAGTTAACCCTCTACCCTCCTCAAGAGAGATGAGCAGGATCATCCTGACCTCAGAGCTTTGTCTAAATAATGCAAATGATGCTGCATTAGTTATATTCCGGCCCCAGGGGCTTCTCATGCAGCTTTATTCATGAGAATTAGTTTTAAAGAAAGTGTAGATGCCCAAAACCAAATTTGCCATAAGTTCTACAGCTCCATTATAGAAAAGGCCTTGTCTGTAGGATCTGCAATTTGAACAGCACAGGTCTAAAAATATGAAAGGCAAAGATCTAGACGCTACATTAGCTCCATCAGTTTTCATTCTTGGAGCTGAGAAAAAAATGCAAAATGGAAGCTAAGGGCATAGAACTGATTTTTTTCCCTTGGTGTTATCAACCGCATGCACATCACATTGATACTTTATCTTCTGATATTTTTTAATTTATTGAGCGCTAACTATGGCCTCATATTCTATGTCGATACAATTCATATGAATGCATTTCTTCAGTGGTTATTATGCTTTGCCATTATATGCCCTGGCTATAAAGAACTTCATCTATCAACAAACAAACCATTAAAACTACCTGTGGCACCTGTTACTAAGAACTTTGCTACAGTAATATGTTAAGTTTTGGCATCCACAGGTAAAGTTTAGGTGCGTCTAGGAGTAACAGCACAAACAAGCCACACGATTTGACTCCCATGGCCGTTCTGGAGACTATCCAACTTTTTCCCAGTCAAACCCCAGATGACTTACCCCAAAGCCTTAAAATAAGTTCAGTGCAGTCATGTAGGAAGATCAGCTGTGTCTCCCCACTCCTAGCCCTGTGCTTCAAACCACAAAACCGTACAGAGTAAAAGCACAGAAAAAAAGAGTTGATAAAAGGACTAAGTAAAGAAATGCAGCTTTATTCACCCTTGTAGTCTAGATTTCCCCCAGCACAGCATCCCCATACCACAGGTCCTCCCCTCTGCCCATCTGAAAGCTCCGCAGCTGAAGGCCTTTTTGAGAAAGGCAGAGCTCACAGAGCTCCCACCTCCCATCAGGAACACGGTGACAGGCGGATATCCAAGATTCAGCAAAAAAAGTTTCCAAGAGCTTGAACAGGAAAAGGCAAAGCTGGAGTCAAGTTTTACATAAGAAGGGGGAAGGCAGGAACTGCTGGCACCACCTCTGCGGCCGGCTGCGAGGAGAGCTGTCAGCCCACCGGCCAGCCCTGGGCTGGCTCCCCGCTCGCCCCCGGCCCGCAGCCTCCCTCCGGCCACCCGGGCTTCCCTCCCGCAGTCTCACGCGTGCTCTGCGCCCCGCGGGGGCTTCTCCCCGCTCCTCCCCATCCAAGGCTGGGCTCGGCTCCGCGCCCTCACACCCTGCTACAGCCTCGGGGGGCGCGCAAGGGGAGAAGAAAGGAACCCCCCCGCCTGCAAGCAGCGCTGTTGCAGGCGTATTTTCGCCGGTGGCGGGGAGAAATCGCCAGCCGAAGCCATCTGCTCCCGTGAGGGGATGAGCAACGCGGGCTCTCCGGCGGAGAGCAGGACCGCGTACGCAGACGCCGCTGGGCTCGTCCTGTCCCCCTGAACTAACTTTCCTGTTTCCGCAAAAATTATACAGGCAGCGGGGGGGTGGGAGGTTACTGTTTTCACCACACGCTCCTTACCCCTACGAGTCTCCCGCTCCCTACCCCGCTCCGCCCGCCGGGACCCCGCCGCTCCCCAGCGCCTCCAACCGCCAGGCTGGCGGCCCCCGGCCCCTGCGACCGGCACCCCCCGGCAGCCCCGCCACCGCCTGCCCCCCGCCGCCCCGCTCCTGCCATCTCCCACGGCCGGGAAGCGCCCGCAACTTTCCGCCGCCTCCCGCTCCCCGCGGCGCCGGGTCTCACCCGCGCGTCCCTGGGCCGGGCCGGGCCGGGCCGAGCGGTGGGGGAGCTGCGGCGGCACGGCAGGACACGGCTCCGGCTCCGGCTCCAGCCAGCGGAAACGGGAGGAGGGGCTCGGACCGGCGCTACCGAGCGGGGAGGAGCTGGGGGCGCTGCCCAGGGGAGGCTCCAGCCTCGCGGAGGAGGGGCGGGAGCGCCGCCGGCCCGGTCCTGCGAGGCGCCTCACAGCACCCGGAGCCGGCCCGGCTGAGTCCCGAGCAAGAGGCCGCGCCGGATCCCCTGTCGGAGAGCTCTGCCTGCAGCCGGCTCGCCCGGGGCCCGCCCCGCTCCCTGTGCCGCCCAGGCACCCCACGGCCGGCCCCCGGAACGCCCTCGGGTGGCCGCCAGGGGCATCCCTCGCCTGCGCCTTCCCGGAGCTGGGGGTCACCTACCGCCTCCCCCCTCAGCTGCCTGCCCAGCCCTGAGGGGCCTGCGGCTGAACGTCTCCTCTGGGTTCACGCAGGCAGGGGCAGTAGCCGCGCCAAGCTGCGAGCCAGCAGGCTGCGAGGAATGTAACCCACTGGCACCTAGACCCCTGCTGCAAATGGCAAACCCATGGCTAAGCTGCTGGTTGGTCCCAAGCCCACGACTGCCATTATATTGCTGTGGCTTCTAACACAGGGCGTAAGCTTGTCTGGGCGCTCGTCTGAGCTCTCTGCTCTGGCAGCAGGAGACTGCAGTCTGCACAGCATATTATCTACGATGCTATGTGAGAGAAGGCCATGAGGGAGGTCGTCTGAGATCCTACAGAAAGTGCCCACCTGCCTTCCGCGGGGGTGTCGGTGGAAGCGCAACAAAAAGTGAATGGAGCCAACTTCAAACGCTATCTCCAGCAGAGAGTCCTAACACAGCTGGGGAAGGTCCTGGCATGGACCACGAAGCGAAGTCTTGTGTGAGGTGGAAGTGGCCTAGAACTGGGGCAGAGATACCGACAGAAATAGACCAGTGCAGTTATGGACATGGGCCTGCTGGGGGGAACTGTATTTTACAGTGTGTGAAGAGCAACGCAAGGCTCTTCCGTAAATATTTCTGCAGAAGGAAGATCCGTTTCACATTCCTAGGTCCGCTGTGTATTCTCATTTCCTTCTCTGGTGCTGCTGTTGTTGTCACACTTCTCAATTTAAGGGCATGTTCACATCAAATATATTTTCTCATACCTTCCATTCTGTCCTATGTGGATTTTTATAAACTGCCTAGTTCAACAGACTAAGCATCCTGGTGGTAGTGCTGCCAACAACACAACTGTCACCTGCCGCATGTTTGTTCCTCTCTCCACCGGAAGAAAAGCATGTGCAGCAGCATTCTGTTCTTCATTTATTTATGTACAAAAATATACAAATGTTGCTGTGTTTTTACCTTAAAGCAAGCAATGAAGGAAATCTGCCTTGCAATGCAGCAGGAGATCTGTGGAGAGAATTTCATTTGGTTCTTTGCTTCTAGGCTCTGAAAAAGGTCCATCTCCTGGATGCTGTAACTCTAATGCAGTAACTCCCATTGTACCTGAGGACTGAAGGATCTTCATTCCAGAATTGTTGTCAATCTTTAAATAACTCAAGCTCAAACTTAGGAGATAAAGAACCGCTTCCTCAAAGATGAGCACTGCAGAAAGCCAGTAGACCATGAGGACAACTTTGATAGTTTTGGTGGTGGTATTATTGTTGGTTGTTTGTTTGTTTGTTTGTTTGTTTGAACAGAGACAGCATGATGTTGTGTTCTTTACCTGCTGGCATAAGCACAAGCAGCTTTATACCCAGGCATATGGGCTTTCTGTAGTTCAAATCAAAGTGAAAGATGAATGGATGAAACCAAGTCATCATTTGGAGTCTACCTTGTAAAGAAGATAAAAAATGCTTGGAAAGAAGATAAAAAATATATGGGAGCTTTGTATGAACTTGACGATCACTTAGGGAAGAATTCGAGGATCACTCTGAAACTGGGGACTGGAGTGGCTGATACTGCAGACACACTTTCTACCAAGGAGACTGCACTAGGCTGCAGATCTCTTCTCAATATACTAGTAAGCTTAGGAAAGTAACCTCATTAGATTTTTGTTTCAGCTTCAACTAGCTGTCTTCCACATGTGACCAAATCTAACATGGAAGCACTCCGATGTTGTGCATACAATGAGGAACAGAAAGAGTTGCACCTCATCAGCAGTATACTTGAATCTACGGCATCTGACAAGCAAACCTAAAGGCTACATACAGCTTTTGAAAACAGCTTTGAGTAGCTGTGTTTGAGGCATCTAGAAATGGACACATAGCTTTCCAGTGTGATTCACTGGGTATACCCCCTCTGCTGTAACAGACAGACTGCTTTGGGTCCCAGCCACGAATTTCAGTTGAAATAATAGCATGGCAACAGTACTGAGTAGTGTGAGGAAATTAGGGAGGTTGAAAATGAAAGTCAGTGCTTCTCTTTTTGGCAGAAAGAGATCATGCATCTAGACTCTCTGGCTTTGCTATATCCAGGTTCTTCCCATTATTATTGCTATATTGCCCATTTGAAGGAGGTGAGGGGGGTGCTTTTCTTTAATGATGCAACGCTTATTTCCTCAGAATGAGCACAAGTACTTTGTGGCTCGTTTAAGAGGCAAAAAATGCTATGGATCACAGACCTGGAGTCTTGACTAGTTGCTGAATCAGCATGTTAAATTACCCAAATGCAAGCAAAACATGACTACCAGCATAGTAGATCTGGATCTGATGTCCAAGAGGAGGATTGCCCAAAAAAGCAGACCTTTGCAAGGTGTGGGACACACCATGATGGGAGGGGAAGCTGCTCTTGGGGCCTTGAATGTACTAATAGGCCTCAGGTGCCCTGACGAGCTTAATCTGGGGTTTCCACCTGTGCACCCACTGCTCATTAGCCCAAAAGCTTTATCTATGTTCAGGTCTGGGCCCTCTAGTCATTGCCTGAACTATGTTGTAGGTCTGTCTGTGTCTGGTCCTGGCTTGACTTCAGCCCTGACTCATTACCTTTGTCTGACAGTGACTGGACTGTCAGTGAAACCTTTTGCAATCCTTGCTCTGCTTGCCTGCTTAGATGCTATAGATGGCACTGCTTAGATGGACTACGCTCCGGTCTGTGCGATTACTGACAGAGCTGTGACCAACGTAAGCTTCTGGCTAGCCTTCTCTTGCAGAGGAGGCCTGCTCTTGCTGTTCCGTTACAAGCGTGCCAGTTGTCTCCTGCCTTGCTACTTAGTTTTGATGTAGACTGTGCTTGTAGGATTGATGAAGGAGCATGACTCCCTGGCAGCTTCTTGGAGGCTCAGCACATGATCTCTCTGCCTTTGCTACAGCTTTAGAGCAAGTTTGAGGGTGTTCTCACCTGTCTGAATCAGTTCTTATTCTTTACTGTCACCACTCAAGTTCTTCAGCTCCTTCATCTGGTACAAGATGTCAAAGAACCAAGGAAAAATGAACTGGATAACGGGGAAGAAAAAGTCACTGGGAAACCATTGCACCAAAGGCTAAAGCACATATGTAATATTCTCGAAAATAATGATCCTTGGGTCTAGATATTGAAGTAGAAAGTGATTTAAATTCAATCCCTACCTCTGCCTCTAGGTCTACCTACATGTTTTCTTTGTTGGCAATGTCAGCTTAAGAAGTTCCCACCCCCTCATCACAAATAAATGAATGAATTCAAATGAACCTGTTTTACCTGAAGTGTTTCTTTTGGCTTTGAAGTGAAGATAAAGGGAGGGCTCCTATCTTACCTACTTCTGTATTGCTCAGACCCATGGTCTGTTGTGTCTTATTTCAGAAGACTATCTTTATGTGGAATCATTTCAGTAATTGAGTTTTTGATGTGATTTCACAAGCAGATGTAGCTGCACAGTTGAGGGCTGATAAACTGAAGTGTGTGGGTTAGAAATGAAAAGATCCACAGTCAAATGGAAACTTTTGAGCTGCTTTCTTCTAAAGAAAGCATGGATATCTATATCCCTGTTTTGTCACTTTATCTTCTAACGCCTTAGTGTTGTGGCTGTAAAGTGATCAGGGGAATCAGCTTTTGCTGTTTTGTCCTTTGATTTTACAGCAAGTTCTTATAGGCTAAGGTCAATAGTTCTAGTATTTCTGCCCCAACAGAAATTACACTTGCAAGACACTCTGGTATCCTCATTTATTGTTGGTTGTTTAGAGTTCAATTTTGCCTTTAGTCTTGAAACTAGGCTAGCTCTTTTTTAACGTACGCTGCTTTTTGGTGTTTGTTTTCCTTTATTTTCAGCAAAATTGCAGCTGGCTCTTAGTTCTGATGTACTGACTGGTTTCTTCTGGTGAAATTCCAAGAAAGGAAGCCTTGGGAACAGAGATCTACAGTCCTTTCAGTCTTTGAAGTATTTATGCATGGATCTCACCCAGTCTGCAAGGGGAGAGAAGCCTTTTAGTCCACATGAAAATTCCCAGTATTCCTTTTGACTGACAGCTTTATTAAATCTTCTTCATCTGGTAGCCTCCATAAAAGTGACCTCTCCCAGACACATTAATTTTCTGTTGGTTTCTCTACTGAGTTTGAAAGGTAGGTAGATGTCTCTTGCTGACCCTGGTTATTGACACCAAGGAGCTGTGTATTCCAAGAGCAAGAGTAGAAAGAAACAGTGCCAGAGAAGAGGTTTTCATTGCTACTAAGTGACAAAAAGGCCTGCATGAGTAACCCTAAATCAACTGTCCTAGGATTTTCATCTGTTCTTCAGCCTGTTGGCTTGTATTCATTGCTTTGATAAAATCTTAAAACTGTGCTAATGTGGTTTTATTCATGATCAGCTGATGGACTAACTAGACTTCTAGAGTTTATATCCTTTAGGGACTACTCCATGGGGTCTGCTGTAACGGTGTAAACCTGCAGTGGATGCATGCAAGGTGCCAGGCTCATGTTTGTAGAAGAGTACTAATACACATCACAAGCGGGACTGCACTTGCATTGATTTTTCATGTGTAGCACAGAACAGCAGGTGTTTTGAGATGCTCTGGTTTTTAGGTGTTTAAAGTACTTGGCTTGCCTTTCTTCAAGCATGACTGATTCTGGTTACGAGCCATACAGATCTTATGGAAAGATGTTGGCATCGGTGTTCTGTGTTGCTTTTTGGAAGTCAGTTCTTGAAGGCATTTTTTTGTCTTGGAGAGAGTAACCACAGCAGGAACTTTGTGCACATGAAGAAGGTGTAGATTTTGATTAATAGGTGCAAAAAGTGCTTCTGTCCTTTACTAGCCACTTTTGGCTCCTGCGCAGAGAAGGTTAACAGCACTAACCCCACACAGTCCTTAAAAGCAGCCTCTGAGAGTGCAGGGTCTGCAAGATTGGGGGGAAAAATACTTTATTATATATAAAAAATAAATGGAGTCCTTTTCCCATAACATCTTTTCCAGCTCTGACTTCATGGCATCATCTTATCCTCCTTACCCGCAGAGATGGGTGCTAGGTGGTAACTCCACAACGCTATCACACCTTCGTTAAAATGCAGTGACATTTTATACATTCTGAGTAGGTGTTATCAGTATTTTCACAACTCCACTACCCATCTCTGCACAGTCATGAAATAAACAAATATCTCGACTCTGTGCGTTATTCGGCTTTTTTGCACACCAGTTAAAAGAACCCTGCTTTTTCAGACAACACTGGTGCAGCTTGTGCTTACCTGAGCACAAAAATTAGAGGTCCCCACTGACTGGAAGCTAGCCAAAGTTATTCCAGTTAACAGGAAGGGCATGAGGGAAGACCCAGGAAACTACAGACCTGTAAGTCTAACCTCAGAACCTGGAAAAACTATGGAGAAGATCATACTGGGTGCTACTGAGAGGCATTTAAGGAACAATGCAATCATCAGGCACACTCAACATGGGTTCACAAAGGGAAAGTCCTGTCTAACTAATCTGATATCCTTCTATGATAAAGTCATCCGCCTAGTGGGTGAAGGGAAGGTGGTGGATGTAGTTTTTCTGTGTTTTAATAAGGCTGTGAGATGAGCAGGTTCACAGTGTGCCGAGTGAAGAACTGGCTGAAGGGCAGGGCTCAAAGGGTTGTAGTGAATGGGGCTACATCTCGCTGGCAACCGGTCACCAGCGGTGCTCCTCAGGGCTCAATTCTAGGGCCAGTTCTATTCAATATTTTTATCAACGATCTGGATGCAGGAGTTGAATGCACCATTAGCAAGTTTGCTATTGATACCAAACTGGGAGGTGCTGTTGACTCTCTGGAGGGACAAGAGGCCTTGCAGAGGGAGCTGGATAGATCGAAGCATTGGGCAGTCATCCATGGCACGAAATTTAACAAGAACAAATGCTGGATTCTGCACCTGGGACAGAGTAACATGAGACACAAGTATAGATTGGGAGAGGAGTGGCTGGAGAGCAGCCCTGCAGAAAGGGGCCTGGGGGTGCTGGTCAACATGAGCCAGCAGCGTGCCCTGGCAGCCAAGAGGGCAAACCACATCCCGGGGTGCATCAAACACAGCATAACCAGCCGGTCAAAAGGGGTGATTATCCTCCTGTATTTAGCAATGGTGCAGCCTCACCCTGACTACTGTGTGCAGTTCTGGGCCCCACCATTTAAGAAGGATGTTAAGGCACTTGAATGTGTCCAGAGGAGGGCAACAAAGCCAGTGGAAGGGCTGGAAGGCATGTCCTATGTATGAGGAGCAGCCAAGGACTCTGGGTTTGTCTAGTTTGGAGAAAAGGAGGCTGAGGGGCAACCTCAGTGCTCTCTACAGCTTCCTGAGGAGGGGAAATGAAGAGAAATGCTGACCCTCTTCTCCCTGGGATCCAGTGCCAGGACGTGTGGGAATGGTTCAAAGCTGTGTAAGAGGAGGTTCAGACTTGACATTAGGAAACACTTCTTTACCAAGAGGGTGGTCCAGCACTGGGACAGGCTTCCTAGAGTGGTGGTCAATGCCCCAAGCCTGTCGGTGTTGAAGAGGCATTTGGACTATGCCCTTAATAACATGCTTTAACTTTTGGTGAGCCCTGAAGTGGTCAGGCAGTTGGACTAGATGATGGTTGTAGGTCCCTTCCAACTGCAACTATTCTATTCTATTCTAAAATTGTACCTATGTATGAAGTACATTCAGCAGGGCTTTGCAAGTAGCCTGTATTCTGGTCTTCTCTTTGAAAAATCTCTGTTGAAATGGAAATCCTCAGGTTTCCTCACATGCTAGGCCAAATAAAACAGCCTTTGTAGGGCTGGCATCACCTCTTCCACGGAGAGTGAAATCTTCATCCTCCAGTGTATGTCTCCATTTCATTGAGTGGGTAGCACCGTAAGACTTTCATCTGCCTCTCATGTTCATTTCTGTCATTGAAGTTTTGTATTTGTGCATCTGTCCTTTGACAATTAGTTCCAACATGCTGTCCAATTTTGGATCATGTTCTGACTAGGTACCTCTCAGGCACTGATTATCTTTCTGATAATTTACCTTTCATTTTCCATCTTTCACTTGTTCTTTTAAGGACATTTTAAATTATATTTCAAATCATTCTTAGTATTTATTCTCCCACTTCAAGCCTAGAGCTTCAATGGTGTTCAAGTCGCTCAAGTTCTCTATAGATACTCAGCTTGCAAAAATCTCCTTTAGTGCTATCTGCAGATTAATTTACCCTGCTACTTTATTCCTCCAGGAGACCACTGATGATGTTAAAAGAGAATGGATCTATACTCATCTTTTTCAGTACACACCTTCCCCTCAGTTAAGACAGTCATCTGTCATCTTTGTTAAAGTTCTTTCTAGTCATTTGCTTTTCATCTAACTGCTGACAGCCACACCAATGTGAACTCATGCTTCAGATAAAAATTTTTAGGGTTGTCCCATATAAAAATTTTACCATAATAAACTTGTCTAACTCACTTGATTTATAAGTTAAATTTTAATAGTTCATTCTTTACTGTTTCTTGAATATTAATTCCTTGTGAGGAATCAACTCACCCAGCAGCAACACAGAGTTAGAAAAGACTGTATTGAATCCTAAGGTCATAAACTAAGTATTACAAACCTAGAGGCAGCATTACAGGCTTGAATAAGTTTTACACAGGCTTTGGAAAACAGTTCAGAGAAACTCCATACTATCAGCCAGCAATGAGCCAGAGGAATACTAAAGATTTAAGTAATTGAGGAAAACACTGCATGTTTCTCTACACTTACAAGCTAGCAAAGAACAACTGCTCTCAATACCAGCTTCAAAATAAAACCCTGATGATTCCAAGGCATCATCAGATTCCTCCTCAGAAGTATTGCACGGAGTGGTCGAAGCTACCATTAGCTAAGTTCAGTGTTTACCAGAACTTGTTTAGACCTGGGTAAGAGAAAGCATAGCTAGTGAAACACACAAGGAAGCTTGTGAACACCATCAAGAAGAAGAGCTAGTGAAAAATTACGTTGTTGAAACAAGCACCTAAAGCAGCAGATTGCCCATAGCATCTTGTGGGGAAAAGCTGAAGAGAACCCCTGGGAAGTGAAGGAACTAAGAGTTGATGTGAAGGATGCCGGTGCTTTCTTTGAGCATAATGAAGAGTTTGGAGGACAAAAATTGAGTACAATACCAGGTTATGTTTTAAAAAGAATGTGTTCCAGTAAGGGAATCTTCCTTCCTTTCCTCCCTCCCCCACCGCCCCCAATCTAATATGCCAAGTAGAATTGTTGCTGATGGTACACTGGAAGGTGGCTGGCTGAGCATTTTTCATGAATTTCAATGAGAGGATGGGGAATATTCAACAATACTTGTGAAAAAAAAAAAAAAAACCAAAACAGTGGAGACTTAGATATTCAAGTATTCAAAGGATTAATCTGAGTCCATAAAACATGGGAAGAACATTCTCTAGGAGTGAAAGATTCAAACTTTGAAGGGAGTTGAGATTTAAATGTGCAGGAAACACAATCGTCATTCTGTGAGAAGACCCCTGGAGTACCTTGTAAATGAGTACAACTTACAACTTCAAATACAGAAACAAAACATTTTAAAGGACAGGAAGATGGTTAAGAAGCTGGAGGACATATGCAAGTCTGCAGGCCTCTACATATGCTGTGGGAAGAGTTGTACAGTATCTTCACGGAATCCACAGAGCCCTTTAATCAGCAGACTGAAAGCTGTAAAAGGGAGTATCAACAAGCTCATGAGTTCTTGAAAGAAGTCAGATTTCATCTGTGTGTGGCTGAAGCCCTTACCTTCTGGCATTCTAATAAACCATTGATTTCTGACAGTATCTATCTCAGATTCCTTAGGTATCCATGAGTACTTTTCTCTATGCCAAAAATGCAAGGACGGAAACGTCCGAAGTGTGAGAGTTGTTTCCTAAGGTGTTGTGATGCATTGTGGAAAGAAGAGACGTAACACCATATATCCAAATCTGTGCCATGGGACTGTGCCTGGCTGCCCAATAAATTGCCTGTTCAGTGGCTGCTGAGGAGCATCATGCTACCCACCTCTTTCCTCAGAGTAACATGAACAGCTAGATCTTCCCCCACATCAGCAGCGTTGTGGGGACCAAGATTATTGCCTCTCAGTGACTCCTGAGTAAACAACTTCAGTTTACAAGTAAAGCAGAGAGACTGTGTTTGATTGCCTTGGAAACATGGAAAGCCAACCTCTTTTCACTATTCTCTCTCATCCTTTTCCTGCGATTTGCTGGCCAAATGGCATTCTTTGCAATACTTGTGAGGCTCACTTTCTGCAACTAACGGGTGATCTTGGCAAACAATTATTTTGCTGGTGTGCAAGAAAAGAGCAGAGTCTAGCTCCCTGAGCAGTGCTAACTGTGCAGAGAACAGAAGCAAAAGCAGCAAGAATTATTTTAGTAAAGTCATCAGACCCGATACATGGAGGAAATTTGCTGGGCAAGACAACATGATTTAACATTCCCAGTTTTCTAAGCATAACTTAATTTAAAAGGCAAAAGAAAGGTTGGTCTCTCACTATCATGTACAGAAGAGAGGGAAACAGTATTCAGCCTCCAACAGGAGGAAGGCTGAAGGAGCCTGTGACTGCACACCTGCTAAAGTGGACAGCTAGACAGGCACATATGCGATCTCTCTACACATGCATGTGCCCACACATGTCTAACTGACATCTATAGAAATGTATGGTAAGCATGTCCGTGTGTGTGTTGACCTACAAATGAATGTGTATGAGTGCACACACTCAGACCAGATGGAGCATGAACATTTTCAACCTGTTCATATGTGGTCAAACTTGTGGAAGCTGCTGCCATTGCCCTACCTGTATGCTCAGGTGCATCCCACTCCTTTTATGTGTATGATCACACCCTTTGTGTGCTCTGTGGGAAATACATTCCAGAGGATGCTGTTTGTGGTGAAACCCTTAAGCAGTTATTTGCCCGTTTCTTTGACTCCAAGTCTTTTCCCCATTTGCACAAACCTGGAGATACAAACTTATTTGACCCTGTCAACCACAAAACAGCTCAGAGGTGCTTTTCTGAAAATACACAATATCTGCAGTTTATTTTTCAGTTTGATATGAGGGGGCAGGGGTTGTTCAAGCACAGGCTTTTTTCTTAGACATGCATCCCATGGACGACTCAGGGCAGAGAGTCTCTAGTCCTTCACCAGCCGGTAGATGTGATGCTGAGCACCGTGGTCACTAGTTGACACCTCAAAAACATATGCTATGCACAGCAAGGTCTCCTGTGTGTCCCTGTTTGTCACAACCTAGACAGAAAAGGAGAAGAAGCTGAGATGGCAACTGCTGTTTCTCTGCTTACATATTCCAACACATTCAACATAGAGCAAAAAGTCAGTAATAGGCAAAGAGTGGAGAAGCACAGGAATGATACACAGCTCAGCCACTACAACCCCCAATCTATGTGCCCACACACGCAAACAAAGCACTTTTGCATCATCAGGACTACAATACAGTGAAGAGACAGGGAGGTGAGCACAGTCCACTGTGGAGAAAAGAAAGCTGTGACCAAGCAGCGACCACATAAGTGGAAGCAGTTCCACTAGGTCTTCTACTCCCCACCTCCTGGTGTTGCAGATTTCAGCAGAGAGAAGGTGTTTCACAGAAAATCTCTTTTTGCTCTGTTTGTTGGGTATAGAGAGGCCACCTCCTGTGGCACTCCTGCTCACGTATGTGTTGATATATCACAGCCATGAACAGTTCCTTCCCTCCATCTGCTCCTGCTTGTCAGTGGTAGACACAGACCATGAGGATTATACGGTATAACTCATTTTACAGGAGCCTTATAGGTTTGACTCCATTACACGTCCCATTCCATACACTGCAGATGTCAGGAGAAGGATGGCTGCTACACTCATGCATTCTTAGAGGAGCTCCTTTTTTTCTGTTTCTTTTTCTATGGTCCCTCAGGAACCTTAGCTTCTCTGCAATGTGACTCAGTGTCAGCAGCATGGTGATGGAACAGTGTTGTCCTAGCATGCACTGCCTACGCTACATGGCAGGGACAAGTGAAATGTTGCACCCAGAGCTCCTAGCTCAGCTTCCCTCTCTCTGTCACTGCAAAACTTTGCACATTCTTGTCATCTGAGTTTGTGCCATAGCTAAAGCTTCAAGCAGTTCTCTCCTGCTGGAGGAGATACGTTTTTATCAGCAGTAGCACCAACTCAACTGCAGAAGAAAAACCTACCAGCTGGAGACTTGAACTGTACCAAAGCCTAACTGTTCTTGTGAAAACAGAAAGAAAATAGCTGTTTTCGAACTTGCTTATTAATTTTAGCAGCCTGATTTCCGTCTGTTCTGTTTTCTTTTCTTACTTCATGATTGGCTTTGCAGCTGAACTAACATTTCTCCTTTCTTCTGCGGGCCGTTTTGAGTTATACACATCCAGGTGTGGTAAGGCACCAGAGCCTTTTCTGAAAAATGGGCTCTGAAATCTTGGAGGGCTAGATCCAGAGCAATGTGCAAAGCAAGATAAATCATGCTTGTGACATTAGGGGTATCTAAGCTAATGAAAGTGTCTAGAAAAAATATAATCAGACTTGCCTCAGAAGTTGGTAGTGGGGACTGAGGACTAGCAGCATGCCTTGCATTAAACATGACTAATTTTTCAGCTCTATGGTGGAGAGTGGGGGGTGGAAAATGCTCAGCCTGCTCCTCAGGGAGCAGGACTGCAAGGCAATATATGAAAGGCTAGGCCAGCACCCACATGAGATGCCTCTCTGTGACAGGAGGTAAGGAAAGGACGTGAGATTACTCAAAACATAAAAGCACCAGAGGACGTATAACTGTATGACAACTTTGTTCATAAAATTTATAGCAAGCGCTGGCCTGACTGAGGAATGAAACATACAGAAAGCAGTTACAGTGTTCCTCGGTATGGACCACAGCACACAGGCCTTCCATCTCTCTGTCCCTGCCCCCTTCATGCTTTTGCTTGTCTAAAAAAACTCTTAACATTTATACTCCTCTTTTCTTCCAGATGCTAAAGATCTTAGTACAAACATGAAAGGGTAGAATCATAGAATAGTTTGGGTTGGAAGGAACCTTTAAAGGTCATCTAGTCCAACCCCTGCTGCAATGAGCAGGGACATCTACAACTAGATCAGGGTGCTCAGAGCCCCGTCCAACCTGACCTTGAATGTTTCCAAGGATGGGGCATCTACCACCTCTCTGGGCAACCTGCCAGTGTTTCACCACCCTCATCGTAAAAAATTTCTTCCCTTAATCCAGTCTGAATCTACCTGCTTTTAGTTTAAAACCATTACCCCTTGTCCTATTGCAACAGACCTTACTAAAAAGTCTGCCCCTCTCTTTCTTATAAGCCCCCGTTAAGTACTGAAAGGCTGCAATAAGGTCTCCCCGCAGCCTTCTCTTCTCCAGGCTGAACAACCCCAGCTCCCTCAGCCTTTCCTCATAGCAGAGGTGTCCCATCCCTCTGATCATTTTTGTGGCCCTCCTCTGCACCCGCTCCAACAGGTCCATGTCCTTCCTGTGCTGAAGACCCCAGAGCTGGACGCAGTACTCCAGGTGGGGTCTCACCAGAGCAGAGTAGAGGGGCAGAATCACCTCCCTCGACCTGCTGGCCACGCTTCTTTTGATGCAGCCCAGGATATGGTTGGTTTTCTGGGCTGTGAGTGCACATTGCCAGCTCATGTCCAGCTGTTCATCCACCAGTACCCCCAAGTCCTTGTCCACAGGGCTGCTCTCAAGCCCCATTCCCCAGGGTAAAGCCTCCTAAAGCCCCGTGAGGTATATTATTAACCTTGTATTAGTAGCTGAGGTACCTGAGCCACAGAACAGTGAAATGAGTTGCCTGAAGTCCCACAAGGTCTCCAGAGGATGAAATGAAGACCACTTGATTTCCATTCTTTCATACAGCCTCTAGCATCTCTTCTACTTACCCAGCCTCAGGTTCTCTGGGCGAAGATCTGTGACACCTCTTGTAGAGGTGAGTACAGAACTCAGTCCATTAGGAAAATCCACCTTTTAAACTGTCTCTGCCCTCTTCCCAAATTTAGGCTGCATCTGAGCCTGGAAAGGCTCCTAGCATAACATAGACACTAATGTAAATCTAGTTGCTGTAGCCCTGTAGTACTGCCCTACCTAGAGGTTGCAGTGATTCATGAAGGTGTCACAGAGCTTCCCCCAACATGCCCCTTCCTTTACATGTCTCCATATTCTTTCCAGGTTCAGGATGGTCCTGAGGAAGCAACTTTTTTTTTTTTCCTACCTGGTCAGTGAAAAACTCTTCCCATGACAAAATTATATAGCCACTTAACAGTACTTTAACAGTACTCTTGTTTTTTTTTTACCTTGCAAAAAGGGCCAGGGCACAGAAAGGACCTCAACGTTCATCCAACAGTGGAATGAGCATTTCCTTCACTGACTTTTTAATCTTTCTCCTTCCTTTATCTCTGTGCCTCATGAGTTGTCCCTCTATCTTTCTTTTTTTTTCCTCTCTTACTTGGGTCTCTCAAATTCTTCTGCTGCTTCTCTGCATGAGTTACTATCTCTAGAGCTCCATAAATGGTCTTGAGGTGCAATACATGTGAGAGATACTAAGTTCAATTAGATACTGAGCTGTAAAAGGGAATCTGCTTTGACTCAGAACAGTGAACTCCTGCACAGGGCTTACATGTTTCCAAACTCCAACAAAAAGAGTTGAAAGTCCCACCTGTAAGATAGTAAAGTTCTCCAGCACACTGTTCATCATATACTTCTCAGGAAGGTGCTTGAGTTTATGAATGAAGTTTATCATGTATTCGCAGAGAGGGGAACGGTGAATGCGATAGGAATAGTGTCCATTTTCATAGCGTGCATACTCTGTCTGCAATGTAAAACACAAAAGGGGCATACGGGGCTAACATTAGTAGCATTAATCACATAAAGGGACTCAGAAAAGAAAAATTACAATGGCATTTTCAAGTCATTTTACTAACAGTAATGAGCTGATTAATCATTCCTCTATAGTACTTTGCACCAAGGTCAGTCCCTTTGAGCCCTCTAATTTCTTTGGATTGATTTCTTTTTTCTTTAGAACAGTGGGTTCCAGTTTATGAGCAGCAAACTGCCAAGGAGCTGTGAAAGGTAACTAAGAGGAGTAGACCAATTGTCAGCTATACTATGGTCTGGAAAAATATTAGGTGTGGATAAACTGAAGAAGTCAAAACCTAGTGCTTTAGCAAGACCAGGAAGCTCCTAGTAATGATGGTAATCATATGCTCAGGATGCTTCACAGCTTGAAAGGATTAAAGCCTTCTGGTACCTGTGAGAGGGAACATAGTATCTCTGCTTCCCCTTAGGAGAGGGTCTCGCCAATGTTAGAGATATTTTTGTTCACATTCACATCTTAGCTCCTGTATATTTCATCTTCCTTTGAACAGAAGCTGAGCTTGCATTTTGTCATTTCACAGCAGACCGTTAAATGCCCATTACCTCCTTTCACCCCAAAAGCTTGGTCTCCTTTCCTGTGCACCATGACACCTTTCTTTGGCCTATCTATCCCATCACGCAAATACATAACCAGACTTCAGCCATGTCTATCATATGACTGGAGACAGGTCTTGGGGAACGATGTTGCTGGAACTGACTGCTGACACGAGAACACCTGGTGTTCTGCACACAGCCGCTCCTCTTGCATCTAAAGGTCCCTTGAGAAAGCGAGCAGCAGGAAGCAGGTCAGAGCAGCTCTCTTAGCAGCTGAATGTGGCATCAGAAGGAATTTCTTCAAGGCCAGATATGTGCATAATTATGCAGCTCCACTGTTGCTCAAGCTGTAAGCGTACAAACACTAAGCCTCATAAAATCATAAGACTATGGTCTGTAAATTATTACAGTTGATTAATTAATGGCTATAGTCTATAAATGATCTGTTTAAAAACACTGATGAGAGTGAGGTGTTGCCTGTTTGTTTTCACCTTTCTGGACTACAAAACAAGGGTCCAGGTTTCTTAGCTTTTCTTTGCTCCCCAGAAAAACCCCAGAGAATCACCAGAGCTGAGAGTCTTACATATTCACGTGTCTTCAGAAACTGAGATTTAAGGAAAAAATAGCAAACACTGCCAGACCTTCAATGAAGTCCTGAGACAAGGCCATGTTGCAGGCTGGAGCAATCTTACACCTGCGTGTCTCAGAAATAATAATCTATGGCATTCATCTCCCTGACAACAAGCATGGGATATATTTTGCCTAGAGATATATGCAGGATGCAAATACTTGAAGTGGCAAAACAGCAGCCAGAGAGAACCTTGCACCCAGGTGTCTGCTCCCTACCTCCACTTTCTCCACCACCTGCTTTCCAAAGGAACACACTTTGGTGGAACAGGTAATGACCATGTTTTCTGGGCTCTCATATTGGCTGGAAACGCCATAGAAAGATCTGGATTCATCTTCAATGTTGGTGTTCAAATCAGCCTGCCAAAAAAAAAAGGGGGAAGAAAAATAGATGGTTATCAATAGATGGTTGTGGTGGTTTTTCACCATTGCCTAAAAGGGTCTTGCGTAGCCAAGATTGTAAGGTATTGGAGTGTCCAAAGCTCCTTAAGGAGATCAACGTGCATGAAGCAAGCAGGCGAAATCTGAAGAGTATACACTACAATCCAGTTCCCACTTCAGAAAATAGTGGTGGGGATTTGCATATAGACTGGGGAAACCTGGTGGGATATCCTCTTAACATTAAAAACATGACGCAGCCCCTTGCCTGTGCTGATATTTACTGTAACTGAACAGTGCTAGGACAGCATGGAGCTACTCACAAAGCATGTAGAGAGCAGACAGGAGGGCACTGTAGAGACAGAGCAATGCAACAGACAGGCTAGACTGGGATGCCTCACTAAGGAGGAAAAATAGGGGTACAGCAACTGTAATGAAGCTTTTCCACCCTGGATAAGCAAGTAAGGGGAAAGAGACAGAGCAGAGAGAAGGAATGTGTGCATACACACACACATTAGGCTCAGGTACTATGATAAGATGAATGTAAGTAGACAGGACGCAACATACAAAATTAGGTTGCTGATGGATCCAGCCCAGTTCCACTGAATACAAACCCATCTCCATTAGCAGCCACAGTTTTCAAATGTGGGTGCCTAAGGCTGGCCAACTGAAGCCTCCTGTTGGGACCTAACTCCTAAAAATCCTGGTTGTCTGAAGCTTCCACCAGGGGTCATGCAAACCACACTTATGAAAAGAAGAGGCAGTTCCCTTCAGGTCTGCAAACACAAAGGTGGGTGGGAATGCCCAGTTCTGCTTCCTCCCTTTCAAAACTAAAAGGGTAGAGCTTCTCTGTACTCCACAAGCCCAGGTGGTAGCTTATAGTAGCAGAAAAGCAATGATCATTTCCCATAGGCTACTTCAGACTATTCTGTTCTTCCTGCTGATCTGAGGGAAACAGGAAAATGAAGAAAGTGTATTCCTGCTACAGGGGATACAGTGTGAATAGGACTGCATTAGATGCCGTTCTAGCATGGTTTTCTTAGCCGATGTTTTTTTATTCGAGATCTAGAGCAGCGCTTAGGACAAGAATGCTAGCCTTGGAACTGGACCACCTCAATAATGAATCCCCCTTTTCTTTGCCACACAAAATACCCATCTCTTCTCTGCCATGAGATAATACTGTTAGCTTATTTCTCTTAAGTAGCAATTTCACAAGAGCTTTAAGTCAACCTAGAAAGTGCCAGTCCAGCCTTCTCCCCATCTATAGACACACGAGCTGGCTGCTGCCTTTGTGTCACCATTAGCAATTGTATGACTCTGTGGTTAGCCAGATGAGAAAGCTGATCCCAGCCAAAACAAATTTTGTTGTGGTTTTGGTGGGTTAGTTTTCAGTCAACCAAGAAAGTTCACTTGGATTCCCACAAAGCTGCAGGGGCTGGAAGAGGTGAGAACACACACAAAAGCTGAGGGCACAAAGACTTCTTTTGTTTTGATAGCAACACATACTCAGGTTGGCTTGAGCCTGTTGGGAAACTGCACCTCAGAGTTGTAGTTTGATAACACCAGGCTGGTCCGGACACCAAGAGAGAGCAGTCTCACTGTCCCAGAGCAGTTTGTGCCTCCCCATTCCTCCTGTACTGACACAAATGCTTCTGTAGCTGTATTACAAGACTCACTGAGGAATTGCTCAGCTAGTTCTCAGTGGGATCAGTTCCCTGACCTGATTCAGAAGCACTGGTGTGTGTTCAGACAAAGAACATGTGTTGGGAGGATGGGCAGCAATAGGGAAAGCAGAAGGCAGGACTTGCTGCTTCTAGTGAATGCTGGGTTTGAGTAACTACAGCAGTAAATAGTAACCTGCTAGAAGCCACTCTTTGTTGTCATTCCTTTCAAGTTAAAAGTTTTGCCCCTAGACAGTCGAGCTGGGCCATCTCTGTACCACAACGCCCAGCAGCAGCTCCCATCACACAGAGTTATTGTCGCAGAAGAATTGATCATTTTGCGAACAGTGATGCCAAAAGCACTAGCAGGAAAAGCAGCCACGTAATAATGTGCAGTATTGCCATTCAATCCAATTACCATGGCTGTTAACTTGCCACTTCAGGTGTGTGAAGGAGGAGGTAGTAAAAGGAATAAAATAAACCATCTCCCCATTTATTTCAGAAAATGCAGTTCCATTTTCCACTTAGCACAACACTGGGGCATTGTTGCCACTGTGCCATTGTACACACATATTTCCACCTAGAGGAAAACTACCATCTGCTTTAGATAAATGATGCCACAGAAGATCCAAGCAAACAGACGAATAAAATCCAATTACCATGATTTTTTTTTAAAAGTACAAACTCAGAAACAAGTGAAAGACAGATTTAGGATAGGTTTTTCATGAAGTACAGTGGGCAGTGCATCTCCTGGGGTATCTCCTAGACTAGCAGTTGTAGCATTCAGATAATTCTAGTGGGACGCAGATTCAGTCCAGGCAACATGACAGAATGCTCCAATGTTCACATCAACACTGGCAACATTGGGGATGGGCACAGAGCTTTCACTCTGCTCACTCTGCTTTTAATGCAGAACATAACAGCATAGTATTTAAATACATGATCACAAATCACTCTTCAAAATGACTGTTGTTTCCCACAGTTTCTACAAAAATCCTCAACAGTTGTACCATCTTCACCACAGATTATGGATGAAAGAAAGTCTATTTGTCAGAATGGCTTGCTGCCTTCTCTATGACTCCTCCTTTTAAGTAGAATCCCTCCCTCCGAAGTAGTGACAGATCTTCAACCCTTGTGAATATGCTTGACCCTACATGCGTAATACATTCATACCAGTTTACACCAGCTTTGCACTCATCCCTTTATGTTTTCCTAAATTTGTCATCTCCTGCATACTATATATTCAAGAGCATCCTCTGATTTATCAGAAGATAGTCATACAAAGCTGGCAATTATTTTATTCTCATGTTTGCTTCCCCTCAGAAGATAGCTTCACAAAACAATTTATCGAGCTGAATAGGTTCCTGACTTCTCTTAACAACTCATCCCTTTTTGCCCCCAGTTTTCTGCCTCCTCACTGAGCTGAAAACAGATTTGGGCACATGTGTTAAAATATATCAGTAAAACAATTTGGGTTTAAAACTTTTTTTAAAATCATTTTACGCCATTCACATCTGCACCACTGAGGTAGTGATAACTTTTGCACAAGACTTGGAAACAACAGCTGGAGGAAGACGGGAAGCTTTTGCATTGTCATGATCACCTAAACGAGTGTAATGTAGTGTTATGCTCCGATGGTTTGTCTACACTGGAGTAGCGTATGTGGGCAAATCCAGGCTAGCTTTAACCTGGTAGCACAGGTATTAATAGGAACAAGGCACAGGCATTACAGATGTAATCATAATTCAGGTCGCCAAGTGAATTATTATGGTCATGCTGAAGTCCTTGCTATCAAATTTTCCCCACTATAGTTATGCAGCTACTTTGTTTGCACCACAAATGTACATGTATTACAGAGCAGCAGTGCTACTCTATTCGGGTTTAGGTTTCTATTGAGCTACTGTAATACTTATTTACATGTCAATGCAACTAACCATATTGTTTATTTGACCCATACTCCAGCTGTCTGAATAAAGATTAATTCCTTCCCTTCTCCAAAGAGGAACTAGACCAGGAGTCCTTCACAATATTGTTCAGCTATTTCCCTTGGGGGTGATAAACACAATGTATGGACCCAGTTCTGCTTTTCCAAAGAAATTGTCCCACTGAGTCAAAAGAACAAAGGGTCAAGGCTACAGAAGCTTGGTCGGACCACTGCTACATAAACATAGCGGAGGCCCTCACTGCAGAACCAGACAAACATTTTCAGGGTTGCACTAGTAAAGTTAAGGTTACATTCCCTTAAACTCTTAAGGGCAAATTAAAAGAGAAGTTCAGTCAATATGAGGCAAAGCAGAAAGGTGCTAGTTCCACTTCATGAGAAAAGCTTCACTAGCCCTAAGAAGCCACTTTACGTGCCTCCACAATTTGGCAAGTCTCCCATCAAAAGACCAGACTGTAGAATTTCACAGCTAGTTAACATCTAATTAATCAACATTAAACTATTTGGCAGTAGGCAAAATTATGGTAATACTGTCTGAATTAAGCAGTCATTGCCATTTGCTAACATTATGTACAATCAGGTTCCTGGAAGCCCTGTTTCAGGGAAGTAATGGAGTCATGTTAGAACTCCCTGACATTTACACTGCACCTTTTATTCTAAAGCATGTCCCCTATTATAGGCTAGGACTGTCAGACATGTCTTAGGGCAGTCAGTCAACAAGAGCTGTGCACCCACCTCCTTCTGTCACCTCTGAAAATCTCAGCCCATACACATGGAATTTCAGCAGCTCCAGGGAATGACAGCAGCAGCTAGCTGAGGGCTCCAGTTCACGTATGCAGGAGAATGGAGCTGCAGCACCTCAGACAGATACTGCTGGCCTTACAGTTACGGCTTATTTACTTACTTATAGCTGCTGGTTCCCATCCTTTCATGGAGGTTACTGCCCCTGGACCAGAGATTATTTAGCACACACTTATCTGCTCTTGAATTATTTGCAACTTGGTTTATTCATGTAAACTCAAAATGGCAATGATGTACATGAATACGAGACCAAAGAACCCCTCAGGAGTAGAACTCCAATCTGTTAGCTTTCCCTGCTATGGAGATGATTAGCTCCTGAAGGGAGACAAGGCAGAAAATTGAGGAAAAACACTGTTATCTGCCATAGCCAAATTAACTTCTAAATGTCAACTGGACACTGAGGTAAATCACTAATGGATGCAGTTAAACTTCCCAGGATTGCACCAGGACAAAATCATACTGCACATCATGGGGTCTCTAATGGCCAAAAGAGACACTGCTTTTAACTTAACATCTAAAAATGCTATGGCCTCCATGCCTAGATTCCTGTGAGCTCCTCACAACACCTAGGCCATCAGGACTAGAAACCCCATTGCTGCTTTGGGGAAAAAGACTCTTCCTTTCTCTTCACTTTCAGAGCTTCATTCTCTAAAGAAAACCTTGTGTCAAAGCACGCCCAATCCTGGGGTGAGCACCCAAGGCGAGCAGAGAAAGGTCTGCTTTACTCTGTTCAGTACATTCCATCCCATCCCTCAAAGATGCAAGGGAATAATAGTGACTATGACTTAAAGGAAATTCATCTTCCCAGCACTTCATCAAGTAGGAAGGCTAATCTTCACTTTATAGTCTGGGAATGCATGGACTTGTTGAATACATAACTGTGATTCAGACCTGGAGACTAGAACATAGGTGCCTCAGCTCCTCACTGGCAAATGCACTAGTAAGTCCAACAACAAGTGAGACAACTCTTGAATATGTTCCTTACCCCAGCCTAGGCAGCCAAAGGAGACATAGTCAGGATTTAGGAAAGTCCACAGCCAATGGGCTGAGTTGCCTTGCCCCCCAGGCTCCTACTTGCCACTGCTAGCAACAGGGTGGGACTGCAGCAGGGGCAGCAGCAGCATTCAGCTGGTTGGGTGGTGTTCAGCACTCAGACAGCTGTGCTCCATCTCTTCAAGGGCAAAGGTAGAAGGTCGAATAGATGAGGCATATTACAAGCTAAATCTGAGTCATGAGCCACCAACTGGACCATACTACTTTATCTGACAAAGTCAGGTTCTGGCTTTCTGTGCAAGAAGTTCTAGATGCAGAAAGCTGTGCGCGCTCTAGCATAACAGCAATCTATCTGATGTGTCTGAGGTGCATTCAACTTACTGTGCAAGCTCAGCACACATGACGTACTTGTCTGTAGCTTGCCTGATGACTTCCAAACATACTCAAACTACAATCAGTGAGGTATCTGTGATCTAGCACATCTCAGAGATCTACATATTGCATGCAAGAGACCTAATCTGCCTGTTTTGGGGGAAACATCTGAGATTTCCTCCTTTCCAGAGAAGTAAGCGGAATTTTTAAAAACCTACAAGATAAGATTTCTAGATGGAAGAGAAGGGATTTGTTCAGGGAAGGGCATAGTAACCCTCAACAAGCTAGTATTACTTGGTTTGGTTTGGTTTGGTTTTTTTAAATCATATCGGTGGTATGAGTCTCTTAGCAGCTCTGCTGAAAACAGCTCTGATAAGCTTGAGTGTATCACTCAACTTCTGCAACCCCAAGGAAGGAAGAAAGACTTACAGAAAAGTTGGCATTGTGCACTGTCCTAACCATGTACTAAGCCAAGATTTTTGTCTGATCTTTGGAGGGAGTGAGTTTCACAACTGATTACCGAGAAAGGCCTCATTCCCACTAGGATGAGGCTGTGAATCAAAATTTCTCTGAAACTCTTTACAGAGCGAAATGTGACCTTTGAGAATCAGCCTTCAGCTTATCTGAGGCTTTGAAAAGCAATGATTGGACAAGAGTCCAAATGGCATTACATGCTGTGAGAAACCATAGTTTGACGAGATCTTGCACACAGGTCCCACGTGGTCAATGGAAAGGCATATGCTGAACAATTCTTTAAGAACAGTCCAAAACTTGAGCCACTGCAGCTTCAGCCTCCAAGAAGGAGGAAAGGGGAGAGTTTCTGAGCTAGCCAAAGATAGCAGAAGGCCTTGCCAACAGTATGGGTAGCCGAGACTTAGCTAGTCCGCCAGGATTGTGTTATTTTCACACCCAGCAGACCAATTCCCTCAGCAATTCAGTCTTTCAGTCTGCTTTTTGCTGCCAACAATCTTTATACTGTTGAACACTGTGGGGAATAACTTTGGTGAAAGTAATGCCATTGACAGAGTCCCCTTATATAAGACAGCAGGAGGTGATGCTGGTGCCTGCAGGTGAAATTAATGGGCTGTCATATCCATTCTCAGAAAAAATGTGCAAAGATCATAAAAATCTCTGTTGCTAGCTGCTGTCTTGTTTGCTGCCTCAGAAGAAGTGCCAAGGACAGAATGGACGTGGAGACTAAACTACCATCTCCTTGCTCTCCAGGCAGTTTCTGCCAGGTCAGGATTGAAGGCATACAGTGGGCAGGGCAGGGTGCTGAGGGGAATTTACACTGCTGCTGTTTTGACTGGATTTGCTTGGTACAGGGGATAAGCCAAGTGCAGGACAGCAGTCTTCAGCTCACCCCTTCAGCCCCTTCCACAAAAGTATAATTCATTTACTGGACAGAAAACACTCAGTGATTTGACTGGTCCAGCTTGCCTATCACTGAGGAGAAGAAATTACTACATATATTCATCACTGGCAGGAAAGGTCTCCCAAGCAATTCCCCTGATTCACTCCTATGCAGATGGCTGCTCTGGACAAAGTACTGCCTGTCCTGAATTCCTGGTTTGTCATTTTCTTTCTGTCTTCCACCCAGAGTCTCACAACTTCTGAAAGCTTTAAGATGCAGGCGCACCATTCTACTAATCTGCAAAGCTCTGGAAACGCCTCTTCCCCAAACTATTAATAACGATGCATATAGGAGGAGTTCATGGGGAGAACCAAGTTAACAGGTGCTAGAGATAATATTACACTGGAAAAGAGCAGAGCTGCCACTGCCCATGTGTTGGGAGGCTAATGTCTCACATTCATTGTCGTGTGCTAGAATGCACTTGGAGCACAGAGAAATGTCACACAGATGTCATACACAACCTGTCAATCCAAGTCAAAGAGTTAGTTCATTGTACCAAACTCCCAATGCCAAAATCAAGGAAGAATTGCAAACACTGCTTATGTTTCAAACTAATCAACTTTTAACTCTTAGCTGTTGTATAAATAATTTAAAGCACCATTGAACAAACATGAACATCTCTTTCTTAGTCACACTACATCCTAAGTGCTATCAGTGATGTCAAGAAACCCCAGCCCTGGTGTTTAGAGGTAGGCTTCTGGTGCACAACAGACCAGCTGGTATATTGAATGCTTAGTGCAGTAATGGCAGGTTCCTGCCTCAGGTTCTTCAAGCCTAAAACTACATATATACAAAACCAACTTATTCGGTGCCTTGATTTTTTAAGTCTTCGTCACTGGCAACCACCACTTCAATTCAGAACCTTTGAAAAATCAATCATATCCTCATGTCTCAAAACACCCCTTCAAGTATTTAACTCTACTCGCCAAGTTTAAGGTTATTGGTAATTTGCTTTTGGATAATACTTTTATCCTAAAATGATGCTATAAATTCAACAGTGTAGTAATTGCTTTATCCAACATATCTCTGGACATCAACAGTATATCTGTATAGCTGTCCAGAGCAATCAGGCAGCAAAATGAAAAAGCACCCTAGCATACACTGTTACAGAGGTATAAAAATGCAGAGGGGTATAAAAATCTCAGCTGAAATCTAGTTTTCTTCCTTTAAACTGTTTCTTTAAATGACATTGCCTTATCTGTGAAAAGTGTTTACTGGGAAGGGATTGCACTACACACACCTATCGCAATACACCAAACCTGGGAAGTCCCATGACACATGTAGCATGGTGCATTTCAGGCATGGCTCACATGAATTGTTTAAGACTGCATTACCACAATATTTCAGGCATGTTGAATACAAAGTTTTGCAATAAAAAGTTTGGAGTTTTCCTCAAAAAAGTCCAAATTTTCTGGAGCAAAAGTTTTTTTGAACTGCTTTAGTTATATTGCCTTAGAGATCCTATCTGAAAGCTTACAACAGGATTAATGTAAGTACTCCTGTGAAACACAGAGCAAATCATAAAAGTGTCCCAATCCTTTCTCACCCAGAATATGGCATCAGGGATGGTGTTTTCATCCCTTACTACTGTCTACACTGAGAAACAAACACAAGACCAAATGATTTACTTCTTAAAAGCCTTAGCAGCTTCCATTCAATCAATGACTTCACTAGTGAAGTTAGCTTATTTGTAAGTGACAGCCTGTAGCGTCTCCACCAATAAAACCTGATGTTAACACCAGATGGGATTCAACAATGCAAGGGTACCAAAAAAAGAATCAGAAAGTCAAAATATTAAACCAAGCCCAGAAATATCACTGTCATTATAAGTGTACAGATGCAGAGTCCCAGGGCATCATGTATACACTGGAGTAAAGGTGTTTCAAATCCTATGTCACATCTCTTTTTGCAAGCCAAATTTCAGTGAGTTGATACCCTCTGAACACCAGACACCTCACGTGGGCCCAGAAAGAGTCCAACTTAATGACATTCCACCAAGTAAATCCTTCAAAAGCCTAACTTAGGTTGCTCTGACAGGATGCATAGGCCACATTTATCCTTCTAATATTAAAAACCACACAGACACAATCCCCAAACCCAACCCCGGAAGCACAAAAGCACACTAACAGTTTTGATAAATAAAATCACAGTTGCACTAGATCACAATTTCATTATGATTTCTCTCCTCTTAATTCAAGGAATTCAAAGTGATTTATTCTGTCTATGTAACGTCTTCCTTTAAGCTCTTCCTTTTGGTTCTTGAAACTTCCAAAGCACTTCAGAGTGATACCACACAGGAGCCAGTGCTCTTTACCTTGACACGAAGGCTTTATTGGGATCCCTAAACCGCAGCAGGAAGCAGCTGTCACAGCTCCTACTTTTCCAAGGACCGTTTCTTAGAAGCTATCCCCTCTTACTCTCTTGCCTTTCTTTTGTTACATCAGACTTCTGTTTCCCTTTCCGGACAGTTCTTAGTAGGGCACTCACTACCCAGATTTTATCAAAGGATACCCTTTTCAGCAAGATGCTGCTGTCTCTCCCAAGTATGTCTCTTCCACCCGGAACAGGGCTGGTCTTTTACTTTTTGTTTTGACCTTCCCAAGCAGACTTTGTTGTATGCCAACAGAGGCTGACATGAGGGACCCAGTTCAGCAGCACACCGTCTACAGGTAGTAAAATTATGTGTCTCCAAGAATCACCAATAACTAACGCTCTAAGCACCAGACACTTGAACAGCAGGCTCCCAGCCAACATTCTCCAACTTAGTTCTGGAAAGGCTAGGCTTGGGGCAGCTGGGAAGTTGCATCTCAAGGTACTTAAGTTAACTCTTCCTTCTCCTGAAAGCACCAGTTAAGAAGCTTTCTAGTGCCAGTTTTTATGAAGAGTATGAGAAATGAAAGCTCATTTCTCATCATCTCACTCCTGACCTCGGGCTGAATTACAAATGGTAAACTCAAGGTGAAAAGCTCCAAGTCCCATTGCGCATTCCCTCAGCCATCTAGTGTGCAACTTCCCCAAGCTGCTATTATTTTTAATCTTGTAATACCTATGATAATATCGATCATCAAAACTATTTTGTTTGTACCCTGAAGCACAATGGCACAGTTTTCTCAAATTTCAGCTAACTCACAAAAATCCAAATTGAGTGAGTAGGCTTTTGCCAGGCTGATTTCTGCCAACTTACCAGAAGTCATTTCAGTAATATATTATCAGCATAATCCAATTCCATTATATGTCTCTCTTATCTTTTGTCTGTCCTTGTGCCTGCAGTAAATATGCATCTATAAATTATTAGTACTTGGATAACACAAAATGCAGCTAATGAGATAGGAGAAGAGATAGAAAAATGTTGCCTCTGACTGAGAAGTTACTCAACACTGAGAGAAGTGAACACATAAGGGTACACAGAGAATAATTTCATCTGAATTCTCCTGTACATAAATAAGGTAAGTCACCATTAGCAAATAAAATCTCCAGACACTAGTCAAGAACAACTCTACAGATGACATTGTGAAAGATACATCCTGCTTCAGGCCAGAATAAGGGCCTTGTGCAGCCAAGAAAAGATCTCCAGTGACATTTGTGACTGTATTAAGTTGCCTGCACAGGCGGCAGTCTTCTAACAGCTAGCAAGGCCACCGCTTTTAAAGTGAGAACTTCATAGCAAATAGGTACCCTGCAAAGGGTCCTTCCCTTACCCAGAATTTGACAAGGAAGAAGGCATTAGCTGGCCCCCTTTCAAAGAGCTCCTTCAGGCCCCCTTTTTTCTCAGGGAACTTGTCATAGATCTGCCGGATATCCACTGCCTCGAGGTAGGGGTCATTGTAGCTGGGGCTTGACTGTCCAATGTGCACAAACAGGTGTTTGTTATACTGCAAGAAGAGGAAAAACATGGAGTTAGGAAATCATTCAGTACTGTTCAGTACATACTGAACATTCATGATTCTTCACAGAAGTGAAGTCACTGAAGATTTGATAGCACTTTCTAAAAGAGCAGAAGTATTAGCAGAAATATCTCTGCTAATAGGAGCTCATATTGTTATTTTTTTCCTATCAATACATCCATGCTTCTTGCTTCTTCTGAAACATTATTGTTGGGTTTTTTTCCTATATTCATTCCTAAACCACTGCCTCATGCTGCTGCTATATAGTCTGAATTAACCTGAGATACAGAGTGTTACCTGTCACAGGTCACTCAGTCAAACACCAATGCTCCTGTCCTATGAAGAGCTACCTGAAATCCCACAGCAAGGTACCAGCCAATATATCATCTTTTCTGAACTTTCCTACCTCAGACAGAGGAAATGTAACTGGACCATCACCAATATATGTCTCAAGATGGAGTATCACACCCATTTAGTGAGACAGGCAAATCTTACTACTTGCATTTTATAGGTGGCACCGTGGAAATACATTGATGCAAATTCATCCCAATTGCCCCCGCATTTAAGTTCCCAGCACACCAGAGAAATACGTGGCTTCATGTGATCTTACCATCATCTGATTCTGGGTCTATCCTCCAAGGCTGAACGGGACAGCTAGAATAGCCCAGCAGGGGCTGTACCATTGTCTTATGACCTCAGTCCCTTGAGCTCTGGTATGTGAACATCCACAACCCTGGAAAGGGAGGCCAGAAGCACACGGCACAGAGCTGGCTATATTGCTACAGGTAATTCTATCCTCTAAGAGAAGGATATCTTGTGTTTCCCAAAGATGGCTTTCTATTCTCAGCAGAGCAACGAAGCAAGTATTTCCATACACGTATAGTAGTATAACATATCCATGATGAAGAGGAACTACCTGAAGACCAAAAATTAATGAGGAGTAGAAGTCAGGTGTGTATCTTACTGTGTCTTGGTCTTGTTGTTGTTCCAAGAATGCAGAGAATTCTAACATCCAAAGTTTGGAGCTAGCAACCCTTCGTCCTTGCCAAGCTGGTGCTGATGGGGAAGGCGAGAGGCCAGTAGGAGACTCAAACCCTAAGCACACAGGATTTATACAACAAGAAAGAGAAAAGTTGGTAATAGCTTTCCAGTAGAGCACCTGTTGTCAAAACTGACTAATTACATTTTCTTATGACTTCAGTCATCATGCAAAAAATATCATTCAGAAGGTCCTCGCTCTACCTGTGCTCTAAATGGCTTGTCAGTTACTCTCTGCTAAGACAGCACTGTCAGGGTTGGTAATGATGTAAAAGACAATCTACCTGTTTTTGATGCCAGAGAAAACATGTTCAGCAACTTTAAGAGGACCTAGACTGAGCCCTAAATGAGCAGTGAAATACACTGCTTTAGTATCAGAATGAAGCATCACCGTTAACATGACCATTAACCCATCAAAATGGAGAAACTGAAAAGGAAAAGACATTTGTTGTTCCACTTAATGAGAAATTGTAAAGGTAATCATGCTATGATGGAAAACAGTGTTCTAGTACATGTAGCATGGTGGAAGAACAGTAGAGATACGTAAACTTTTATTTTCTGCTGAGCCAGGATGAAAAGAAACCCCAAAACAACCAACCTAAATCAGGAAAAAATGTTTTTTATAATAAAACAAAATTAAAAAGCTTCAGCTCTCTCAGTAAAAGGATAGGAACTGGTGATAAGGGGAAATGATATTAAAATTAATTTTGGGCTCACCAAAATATTTCAATAGGTAAAAATTTAAAAAAAAAATTTTAAATTTTTTGAAGTGTTGGCTATTTTTGAAGTTGGAATATAATTTCAACACAAGGAACTACATTTCCTTACCTACCTGGTAATGGCAGCGGAGGCTGTACAGCATAAGGTTGTTGAGAAAAAGGTTTCACGCTACAGAAGTACACAAAGAGAGATGGTTAACAAAAAACCCAACCCAAATCAAAAAGACTCTTGACCAACTGTTTGCGCAGATTAGATCAAGTATTTTTCCTGAGAGGGAAAGTGGCATAAGTGTCTTTGGGAAGTTATCTTTCTGCGTGGGCAAGAGAGATAACTTCCATGGAGAAAGATTAAAAAAAAAATAAAGATAACTTTCATGGAGAAAAAGTTAAAAAAAAAAAGTTAAAAAATAAAAAAAAAATTAAAAGTAAAATTTTAATTAAAAATTTAAAAAAATAGAGATAACTTTCATGGAGAAAGATTAAAAAAAAAACAGTAAGGAGCCAGGACTGGACAGATTATGATTTCCCTGCAGGTGTTCAGGAAGCTCTCCCTGCAGCCTTCTTATTCAGAGATCCTTATCAGCCTGTTAACACACTGGTGCCCATTCAGTTATCCTTTTCTTTCAACCACAGATAGATTTAAATTTATGTAAGTGGATATACATCTGGGCTGGATGCCTCTCAGACTTTTAGGCCCAGATTCAGAGATGTTCAACACCCACAACTGAACCTAGCTTTCAATACAGCTCTGCTCCAGTTTAATACCACTGTAAGAAAAAACAGGATCTGGAGACATCATCTGACATCGGGGTGGCAGATACTTCAAGCTTCTAAAAGAACCTCTCACACTGATGCTTCCTTGTTCACTTTCAAGCTAAAGGCATAAAATCTACTTTTTATTTCTCCTAGGATGGCTTCCATTCTTTTACTAGCCATTTTTCCCCACAAGGTATTTTAATATTATCTGTTCCCTGATCTGCTCCACAAACATTAGCAATAGCACCACAGGACAGCAGGAACACATGGCTTGCGTGAAGAACATACTCCCTTCCAGTTGCTTGTCCTTAAGTTGACTTAGATTGCTCTTGTTAGGTTACATGATAAAAAGTGTGCCCCCATACAAACAAAGGAGCACAGAGGAACAATGGCAGGCAAATAATACTCTGACACAACTACACCCAGGGCCTTCACTGGTGAAGGATCAGCCCATCAAAGGCTCATCTCCACACTGGGGCAGGGGAGCCCCAGTAACCCTGTTAGAGAAACAGAGCCCCTGCCAGGGCTGTCACAGGAGAGCCATCAGCCCCATTGTCCAGGTGTGAAACCAACCCAGTGAGCCAGCTGGGGAGGCTTACAAACCAGTCACCTTGCAAACTGAGGGGGTTACTGCCTAGATGGTATGGGACACATTATGGAATGCAAGCGAAGAGCATTTGGGGATCGCACAAGATTTATTATGGGGATGTTTAGGGAGAATACAGTGATAAAAGGTGCCAGTCGCATGTAAGAAGGTCAGTACAGTACTCTGTCCATGCCCTGGCACCTTGTCAGTGCAGTCTGTCCTATCTTCTCACTAAATTCTATTTCTAATTCTAATTGTCTTCCTGCATGAGGAGCTCTCAGTTCTGTGTGCTTGTTTGTTTGTTTCTGGAGTGCCAGCAGCAAGTGAGGGTGTGATCACTAGCTATTATCAAGCCAGACTAGCCAGCAAGTAGGTGGTTTGGAAGCCAGCTGTGTGTCTCTCCAGGGGTAAGGATGCTTTCAGACGGACCAAGAGGTTCAGGCCAAATGACAGAAAGACTGTGGGTGGAGTCTGGAGGTCGACTGAATGATGAGTTTGTGTGTGTGTGTGTTTATCTCTGTGGGGGGCAAACCGGGGAGGGTGAAGATCCAGCTACTGGGTGGACTGTGTATCTAAGCCCAGTTATGGGAGAGATTCACAGTGTGTGTGTATGTTTGTGCACATACATGTGTGTTTGTGTGTGTGTGTGAGTGAGAGGCCTGCACCAGCAACTGGAATGGGGCTGTGGCCTCGGGGGCTCACCTGCCTGGGTGCCAGCACGCAGGGAGACAAGGGATCCCAGGGCAGCTAGTGGATGGACCCACAATGCATGTGTATTTCCCACTAACACATCTTCACCCTCATCAGCCAGAGAGGGGTACAGGATGAGGCTGTTGGTGCTGTTTGTATTTGTGTGAGTGCTGAGCGTTGTCTGTCTGTGCTGTTCTGTGTGGCCAGCCATGTGTATATGTGTGTATGTGCAATGCATATGCATATGCATGTGCATATGTATGTGCCTACCAGGAATACATGCTCAGCCTTGCTACTGATTGAACTTGGGAGCATGGAGCTGCAGCAGCCTCACCTCTCTCAGATTCAGCAGCTCCCTAAAATAACTCAGATTAGGCTGCTTGAGTCATGGGACACATTAAAGGCGTGTAATCCATGTTGTAGGTACCATATGAAGACATAGGGGTTTATCTATTTAAGATTCTCTCATGACTTTCAGTCTGTCTTCAACCATGGGCCTTAAGTCTCAGATCCACGATCAGAGAATCTGTCTGAGAGCAAAGACTACATTATCATAGCATTTTATAACTCTTGTAATAGCTAATAGTGTTCCTCAGGCAGCATAGAGGAAGAGGCAGAAGCACCTGCTTTGGATGCTCACGTGAAGGAATACTCACTCTTGGGAAGATCCAGCTTGGCCTGGCAAAGCTCCTTGCCAAAACTGCAAGAGAAAAACATACAGGCAAAAGTCACCACTTTTAGGACAGAGATGAAAAGCAAGGCTTGCTCCTTTCTGAGGAAAGAAATGGCAAGCTCACAGACTTTTAAAGATGTGACTGAGCTATATCTCTTCCTTCTACCTTCCTAGTTTCATCCTTGTGGAGGCGCTGACTGGTCTTTATTTTCTTTCAACACTACTAGTGACATGTAACCGACTGACCCAATAGTGCTTTTTAATGTTAGATGTATGCACCTTCTGCCTCCATCTCCAAAGCTTTAATGATGCTTACTCTCTTGGAGGGACCATTTTCCCCAGGAGAGCTCCACAGCAGTGTTTTGGCAGAAATCAATGCTCAGCAAAAGCTCACCAGGCCCAACTCAAATGTTAGGGGATGCTGACAGGCCTTCTCTATTAAGGATTTTATATAAGTGCCATCAATTTGTGACCTAAGCACTCAAGATGAGCTTGAGAATGATAAGCTTGAGAAAGGGTCAGGAGGGCGCAAACAGTTTTAATCCAACAAGATCCTGGACTAAGAAAGTGATACAGACACGTAATATTTCAGGCAGCTGAAAACCCAAAGGATCCGATTGTTCTGTCACTTGTATCATTTTAAAAAAAGCATATAGTGAAACACTATTGCTTTACATAAGTGTGAGCAAAGAATTAGACCCAAACTGTTGAAGCCATACGACAGATTTGCTCTACAAAGACGATCCCTTTTGGCTCACCCTTTCTGATGTCCCAACACCCGTTCAAATACTCAAGTGTCTTCAGCCCAACTCCTCCAAGACACGGATTCACTCACCCCAGAAACAGCAGGGTAGGCTGGTCGTGGGAGACCAGGCAAGGCCATTTTACTATGGAAGGCAGTTGCAGAGATAATCTGGGCAGATGACATCGTGGCCATACTCTGCATGGCTTTATCTTTAGCTGCCTGATCCTATCAGCAAGAGTAGAAACAGGAAAAACAGAATTACTATAATGATAAACAAGTTGCCTGGTCTAATGCTACATAACCAGGATTCTCATCAGCTTCTTTGTAGGGAACAAGCATCTCTGAAAACCTGGGCAGCAGACTCACCAATAACTGCCCTAAGAACCCTTCAAAGCATGTAAGTCTTTCACCCATTACTATAGCTTCACATGTGATTAATCATCCATTCTGAAATGCTGGAATCACTGGTTTAGAGACTGCTAAGCATTTATCCTTTCTGTCTGAAGGCTTTCAGCCACACCACTTAAATGTTTTGTTATGGAAAGTACAATCCTAATTGGTAGGAATATTCAATGGGAAAGAGTCTTGCTTATAAAAAAAAAAACCTCTAAAAACAAGCTCACAAAAGGAGTTTGTCATCATCACTGCAAAACAACTACCTCAATTTGGGACTGCCTCAGTCTCAGGTAAAGTTGATCATTTTATTCCTAGCCCTGGGGAAACAGGAAATCTTAATAACCTCCCAGGGCACACATGCAAGGACATTCCTTTTTGTATTTTAACACGGCTGTGGAATTGTACACATTTTTACAGGCAGTGACAATGATGGTGCAACAACTAGGGGGTCTGATGTATCTTTAAAACAAATAGAATTCTTCATTTCTTCTTCTAAGGAATAAACAGACAAACAGAAGCACTTCCCCACATTCTGCCTTTCCTCCTACATCCCCTACAATTAATCTTCATCCTTCAAACACTCCACATTTATCTGTGACATCATAATTATAATGGCAATGCCGTAGATGAATTCATGGCTTGGAGAGACTGCTGAAAGAGGTAAGCTCTCTCTGTCTTCTTCAGGAATTCTCACTTCCCACTTGCATTCATTGAACTGCAGTAAGTTCTCACCCTTGGGTCTCCGTTCTCTGTAACCCCTCCACTTTCTCTAAGGTTTTCTAAAGTTCAAGGCCCAGGATTCTGATGTGTCTAACACAAAAACATTTGGAGGAGGCACAACAAAAGCTCAAGAATAAATGATAACGTTTAAGTGGAATGATCAGTAGGAATGGGCAATACTTATATATCTTCTTTTTTACAGTATCTGTGACTGGTATTAGTACCATTCAAGTGAATGGAAGGGAAACATCTTAATTGCTGAGAAAGTTCCTAAGATCCTCCAAAGCTATGGCAAAGTTTTTCAGAATCCAGTTTAAATTATGCTTTAGGGAATACTCAGTTTACAGGATTACCCACAACATTTGTTAAGGGTAAGGATTCTTTTGTTTTATCATGACATACATATGGACCATTTCCCAGTTGCCACTGCAGAAAAGGATTTTTATCCTCCACTTGCTTTCTCACTGGAAAAATCATATTTGTCTACCTGAGTTTATACATGAGTTTATGGGGAAGAGGCATTTACTTATGGAAGGATTAAAGTGAAAAAAAAAAAAAAAAAAAAAAAAAAAGAACAATTAAAAAGGGAAAAGATTTTATCTATTAACCCCTGTTGTGCTTTTCAGTTTTGTTTAAATGCCTGACAGACTGCTGGAAAAAGCATGTTTTTGTAAAAGACACCTCCTTTCTCCTTCAGCTAACAGTTCTGTATTCATTTGTATTGTGTTTCCAGTACAAAAAAAAAGAAAATGAAGGAACAAAACTTTTACCAAACATTTGCAAAGTTTGTATTTTCTTTTATTATTCTCAAAATGCATAATAATAATAATAATAATAATAATACCACCACAGTTTCCCTCTTTTTCCTTAGTACAGGTGATATCTAGGACATGGAAAACTACTGACTTCTGGGAACAATTTTTCTCCAAGCTTTACCCTACTTTCCCACTTCTCTCTGTTACAAGCACAGTGCACACTTAGAGAAGACATTCCACTTTGTGTGGACATGGTAGTATTGTAGTAATTGCTCTGAAAAGTCAGTGTGTAGCTGCTCTGATCTCTAGGATATAAATATGAAAACGTATACTCGCTATGGAAAATGAACAGTGATAGAAGAACACATAGCTATCAGCAGGAACTTGGAAGAAGGGTAGCAGCTTTTGTGATTTCATTTCCTTGCTCTATGAAAATGACTAGTGAAAGAAAAGAAGTAAATGAGTTGAATCAGTGCTACAGACTTGCCTCTGCAGGCAGAAAGGAACAGTCTGGTACTGGGGAATGGTTCACTGCAGGCAGCTGGGCAGAGCTCACAGCATGGCCTGGGGTGGTGTGAAAGGAGAACAACCAATGGTTCCATGGAGCTCCCTGAGACACCTTCGTTCCCGGAGAACAAAAACGGCCAGCTCCTGTGTGCTAAGTGGGAACAGGCTCGGCTGACTGGCTTTTCAATCACGTCAAATCCCAGAGCTGTGACATGCAAGGAACGGAATCAAGGTTACAGATATAAGCAGCAGTAAATCTTTTAACACCCCGGGCAGTTGTTGTTTCCTACTCGCTCTAACTTGCCTCTCAAGCAGGCCTCCGCCTGAATTGACCATTTAACAGCACCACAGGTTTCAAGCTTAGGCAGCCCTACCTAGAAGCACTGAATTAGATAGTTGTAATTTGTGGCTCCTTCTCTTTCTCGGAGCAGCTGGAAACACAACAGGCTAATGACAGACACAACACCGTTTTCTAAAATGGACCTGGGGATATGATGCGGGGGGTACAGTCATGACTTCATCCTGCTCAGCCGGTCCTTTCTGGATGGCTCACATTCTAAGAGGGGACACCCTCTTGGGCAACTGTCACCCATAAACTTGACCTTCTTGACATTTCTGACAATTCAGTCTGAGCACATAAACCATCTCCCTGCTCCAAATCTGGGTGGAAATAAATGTCAAGAGGTATCAGTTCATTAGACTGATCTCAGAGCTCTTCCTATAGAAAGGAAAATACAGATTTGCTCAAACAAATAGTCAACCATTTTGTTTCTTGTTAGCCCAGGCCTCTTCAAATTAGGTCTGTATTAATCAAGGGGCAAAGTCTATTCAGCTGGCACCATTTTACCTGAGAAGATGCCAGCTGGCTTTATTGCTTCCTCTCTGTGGTTATGCCAACTCAGAACACTTTCTCACAGACAACTCCAGATCACTACCACTAGTATGAGGTGGAACTAGCACTGCAGTAACTGTAAGGCTACCCTTTCCCAACGCCACCACAACACCAGAGACTGATTACTTGTCAGCATTTGTGACTGTAAACCCCTCCTTCTCAGGTAAACACTCTTTGCATACTCCCAAGTATAAGGGTCTTTCAGACTTCGATGACAGCAGCATAAACCGGAGGTAGAAGTCAGACACATGAAAATTAAAGTTATTGTTTCTTTATTCTTTAAATAGAATTGCTCCAGACGTCACAGAGCTACAACAATACAAGTGTTTGCACAACACTTCCTGGGAAGTACCTTTTCCTCCCCAGCTTACTACAGTTCAGTGGCTAATCTCACCCTTTTCTAAGGCCATTCAAAGAGGGAATGGATGAGGGAATGGCTGACTCAGGGGGCTTGTGTGATATGTTAAAGGATACCCATCATACCTTGAGCTTGGCTTGGATCTCTCTAGCTTTCCGCCTTGCCAGGACCTGGATGTGACTAGATACCTGCATTGAAAGACAAAATCCATCTTCATTCCAGAGGAGTACTTGGTAGCTACTCGCAGAAGTAAACATACTTGAAGCACCTTGTGCAATAGGGAGTTATTTAGGGTTAGGGGGAGGGTGGGTTGCAATGAGATGCTTTTCTGAACATAACTTAAGTATCATGAAATGAGGTGGGGGACCAGCAAAGATGGTCCATTTAATGCCTTTTCCAATTCAAATGGATTTATTAAGCCAGAGACCTCCTCTAAAACTAAAGAACCCATCCTTAAATCCCCTTAAAAAGGGATTGAGAGTTCTGATCTCTTTGCTCCCCATCTTGGCCTCCTCTTGGGAGAAGGGAAATCCATATTCCATATCTATATAATGAGAACACAGAACTCTCAAAACTTCCCCATATCTAATGTGGGCTGAAACGCATCATAGAATGGTTTAGGTTGGAAGGAACTTCTGGATGCCATCCACCAACCCCCCTACCCAAAGCAGGTCTAGGTTGCTCAGTGCTTTGTCCAGCATAGCCTAGACTGTCATTCCCAAATTACAAAGATTCCTTTTTCATCCCATGTCCCAGGTATTTTCAAAATCCTAATTGCTGTCCATCTGTCTGGGCTGAACAAAGAATCTTCATATAGAGGACACTGATGTTCACTGAAAAGCACATTAGTAGACCAACCAAATAAAATCACACACTGCTTAACAGTAGAAAAATTTGTGTGTCACAATGTGGTTGGGAGACATGAGCATTACAGTCCTACTATAAAATGCCTGAGCTGATTCTTCCCACCATTCTTATTAACCAGCTCAGCGCAACAATCTCTTTCCAGCAAAGCCAGAAACTAATAGCAAGTGAAGAGCAAGGAATTTGTTCTCATAAGCCCTCATCATGTCTTGTGGTCCAAATAAGCTAATGTTTACAGAGAAAACTTTACACTTACCTGTTTCCTTGTGCGTGTTTTCCCTGTTCTCAGCTTAATATAGCGGGCAATCAGCTCATTTCGGCCTGGAACAGAGAAATAATGCAAATAGAAGTTTAGAAAGCTATGATCCCAGGGAAAATATGTACAATGGAATTATCTATCTATAGAGATCAGCAGTGGGGTGATACTCTGTCACACTATTTTCTCTCTTAGAAAGGTGCTCATTAGTTCACATGGTAGAGGTCTGAGTTTTAGGAGCAGAACTTTGGGCTGCAAATTCTATTTCCCAGTTTGCATCTGTATAGCTTAAAATTACCAATAAAAAGGAGAATCATATGCTTTGCTTAATAATTACATTACCACAGCGCATAGAAGCTGTAAATATGTATCAAGATCACCAGTACAAACAAAGAAGAAAAAGGAAAGCCACTTGCCCTAAAACATTCAGAAAGGCAAGAAGGAAGATCCAGGAAACAACAGGCCAGCCAGCCTCACCTCAGTCCCTGGAAGGTGATGGAGCATGTAATCCTGGAAACCATTTCCAGATACATGAAGGACAAGAAGGTGATTGGAAGTAGTCCACGTGGATTTACAAATGGGAAATCATACTCTGTGGTACAACAACTGCCTTGTAGGCATGGCAAGGTGGTTTTGAGTAGCACAACCAGAGAGAACTTTGTGGTACCTAGGAGAAGCTTTTAAAGGTAGGTTGGATACGTGCAGAAGGATCTTTCTGGTTCAGTTAAAGGTAGATTTTTTTTTTTTTTTCCCCCAAATGTAACTTGGATTTACAAATGGGAAATCATACTTAACTAACCTGATAGTTTCTACAGCGAGGTCTGTCTTGCTGGATGAGTACAGAGCTGTATATATGGTGACTCTAGTAAGGCTTTGACACCGTCTCCCATAACATCCTCATAGGCAATCTGACAAAGTATGGGTTAGATAAGCAGACAAGGAGGTGGATTGAAAACTAGCTGAATAGACGCGCCTAGAAGGCTTTAATCAGTGGCAAAGAGTCCAGTTAGAGGCAAATCTCTAGTGGTGTACTGGGGCAAATACTGTTCAACATCTTCATTAATGACCTGGACATAGCGCACCCCCAGCAAGTTCACAGAAAATACAAAACTCTGAAGAGGCTGGTACACCGGATAGCTGTGCTGCCATTCAGAAAGATCCTGGCTGGAGAAATGGGTCGACAGGCATCTCATGAAGTTCAACAAAGGAAAATGCAAAGTCCTGCACCTAGGGAAAAGTAACCCCAAGCACCAGTATATGCGGGGGGGGCTGACGATCTGGAAAGCAGCTTTGCAGAAAAGGACTTGGGGGTCCTGGTTGACAACAAGCTAGCAATGCAGCCTCATGCCAAAGAAGGCCAACAGCATCCCAGGCTGCATTAGGAGAATTGTTGCCAACAGGTCAAGGGAGGGGATCCTTCATCTCTACTCAGCACTGCTGAGGCAACATCTGGAGTACTGCATCCTCCTCGGCATGAGGAATATGTGGACATACTGGAGTGAGTCCAGCAAAAGGTCCACAAAAATCATAGAATCACAGAATGTCCTGAGTTGGAAGCGACCCTCCTTGGATCATCGAGTCCAACTTCTGTTCCTACATAGGACAACTCCAAAAGTCACACCATACGTCTGAGGGCGTTGTCCAAATGCTTCTTGAATATTGTCAGGCTTTGTGCCATGACTGCCTCCCGGAGGAGCCTGTTCCAGTGCTCCACCACCCTTTGGGTGAAGAACCTTTTCCTAATGTCCAACCTAAACCGGGAGAAGAGATCAGCACCCTCCTTCCCTTGTGAGGAAGCTGTAGACTGCAATGAGGTCTCCCCTCACTCTCCTCTTCTCCAGGCTGAACAGACCAAGTGACTTCAGCCGCTCCTCGTACAGCTTCCCCTCTAAACCCTTCACCATCTTTGTGGCTCTCCTCTGGACACTCTGTAGTAGCTTTGTATCCTTTTTGTACTGTGGCACCCAAAACCGCACACAGTACTCAAGATGAGGCCACACCAGTGCCGAGTAGAGCAGGACAATCACCTCCCTCGACCGGCTGGCACTACAGTGCTTGATGCACCCCAGGACTCGGTTGGCCCTCTTAGCCACCAGGGCACACTGCTGGCTCATGTTCAACTTGCTGTCAACCAGAACCCCCAGATCCCTCTCCGCGGGGCTGCTCTCTAGCCTCTCGTTCCCCAGTCTCTATGTACGTGCAGGGTTGCCATGTCCCAGGTGCAAAATCCAGCACTTGCCCTTGTTAAACTTCATACAGTTGGTGATTGCCCAGCTCCCTAATTTGTCCAGATCTCTCTGCAGGGCCTCTCTGCCCTTGAGAGTGTCAACAGCTCCTCCCAGTTTTGTGTCAATGATTAAGGGACTGAAGAATCTTTCATATGGGGAGAGGCTGAGAGAGCTGGGACTGTTCAGCCTGGAGAAAACTTGGGGGAGAGTTTTATCAATGCATATAAATACCTGACAGGAGGCAATGAAGAAGAGGAAGCCAGCCTCCTCTCAATAGTGCCCAGTAAGAGGACAAGAAACAATGGGCACAAACAAAAACACACAAAATTCCATCTGAAAACAAGAAAAATAAAAACCACAAAACTTTTTTACTGCAAGGGTGGTTAAACACTGGCCCAGGCTGCCCAGAGATGTTGCAGAGTCTCCATCCTTGGAGATACTCAAAACCTGCCTAAATACTATCCTGGGCAATCTGCTGCAGCTGACCCTGCTTGAGCAGTAGGGCCAGACTAGACAATCTGAAGAGATCCCTTCCAGCCTAAATGAGTCTGTCATTCTGTGACTCTTAAGTACAAGAAAATAAACAATGGGGAAGTACATGGAAATAGTTACACAGAATTTATCAGTGTGACATGATACAGTGAACTAAAAAAGTGCTTTCAGGCTCTTGCAGGCATCCCGAAAAAGGAGCATTCTTCAGAAGAGATATGGAGAAGGAAGCTTAGCTTTGTGGAAGGTTTGGGGAGCTCCCATAAACAGGAAGGTGGGGCACTGGCTGGGAGAGGTGAAGGAATCCTTGTCCAGTTATGGAACAAGCATATATTGCAGACTGAAGACGGTTAGGTTTTACACCTTGATTTTTAAGAGATGACACAGTGAAATTAGGCCCTTCAGGGCCAAGGGAAATGAAGACAAGTAGCTTTATGTTAAATGTGAGAGGAGAGGCCAATGCAGAGATGCAAAGAAAAGACGGTCATGGTGACAGATGAGGGAAATGGTATTAACAGGAACATGAATGAAATGGCTAATGAAACGTGAAGCTACAGGGTCACTGGTACGGAATTTGAAATTGCTTGGAATGAGAGCAGGAAACGACAGACAACTCAGGTCCAGGATTTAAAAATCAGGAGGAGAGGCAGAGAAGGCTGAGCTACTGACAACTTCATAGTGATCAGGGGAAGCACGCTTAGACCCAATTTACAGCTAGCACCACAGAACTGTTTGAGTGGACACCAAGACAGGAGGCAGACTATGTAGGTTCTGTACGCTGGCTCTCACGTATCAAATCTAAGTAGACACACAGGTTTTATTCTCTTCCCGGAGATGGAGGAATAAAGAGCAGAAACAGAAAAGCAGCAACTACACATTTGAATTCTAGGCTGATTCAAAGCAGAAAACATGACAGAAAGAGCAGGATCTGCAAAATACTACATTTGTAGTGACCATACTAGTAGCAAAACAGTACCTCAATAAAAAGTTGGGAGTGGAAAGTGCAAGGCTGTGAGACGTCTTATAGGGCTGCAAGTGTTTGAGGAACGAAGCAGGAATAAACTGGGAAGCAAAGCCACCGCTCTTGTGAAGTTTATTTATAACAAAATTACAAAAACCCAGTATTTTCTATGGAAAGTTTATGGGCTGAATGGAGAACTTGTACATTAGGTCATCACAGACATCAAAAAAGCAAGCAGTGAAAATAGATGCAATATTTATTCCAGCAGTTTTAAATTACATGAAAAAGCTGTCACTTGTTTTTATTTAAAACCCTTGTTTGACACAACCATGAAAGAAATGAATGCAAGGAAGGACTCTATGCTAGAGACTGACCACACAGCCCTTTAGGGAAGGGCTGGCAAAGCTCCTAATTCCATCTGTTTCTGAAACAGAAGAATGTAAATGTCCATGACTGCATTTAGGCCATGTTCATGAAACAGAACTAAAGCACGCATAGGGATGGGAAAGCATTTTACATTTACAGATCTTAATCTTTTCCTATTGGTGTCATTACAGAAGCTTTCCTTATTCCCCTGGGAGAAGAATCAGGTCTGTAGCTGAGAAAAGAAAACAGCTCCAGCTCCTCTATGCACAAATTAGGAACTATTTCTGTGCCAGAAACACAATGCCCAGCATGTAACCACTGACCTCTTCAGTTCCCACGGTTTCAGCATTAGCATGGTGACATGCCCAGGAGAGTTTGATGGGAGCAGATGCTGTTATGCTACCTTCCACCTGGCTGCTTTTCCAACCAACGTAACCATTTTTACAAAGCTGAGACCAATTACTAGCAACACACACCCACACTACCTTTTTCTAGTGCCAAGAATAATATTTACGGCTTTTCAAAGCCTCCATCTGTTGGACATGGATCCAAGTGGAAAGGTAAGAAACAGCAGAAGTGATTCTGATGCTGGCATATACGAAATTTCAGGACAGTCTGACATGCAGCAGAACTGGGAAACGTGGAGAACAAAACAAGGTGCTCAAAACCCATTATCTATAAAGAAACAAGAAGGAAAATTTATATACAGCAAGAGGACCCTTTGAGGAGCAAGGGGAATGAGTTAATGGAAGAGAGAGGAAAAACTAGCCTTAGAAGAAGTGGATATGGAGAATTTCAGGCAAACTTTTAAAGGTTACATACTGGGCTATACTGACAATTTAAACACATGGAAACTCTCCAGAAACTGGCTCATATATGGGTTATCCTTGCAAAACTAATTTCAATGGATTCTCAACCAGATATAATAAATGTTATGGCGCAAATTTAGCTTTGTTGTGTTTCCATGAAAGTCAAGAAATTATACAGACTGAGCAGTCTGACAAAACACTACTCTGCTTCAGCAGTAGAGGGCTCAGGGGTAATCTGCATGAGAGGATGCCATGAACAGCCTGGTACCAGTCACGGTCGATTCCATCCATCTCCAAAATGGTGAAAATAACAATCCATCAACCAGTCAGAGGAGCACAAGCTACCTTTGCTCAAACATATTTTGGAAAGGCCAATAGCCATTAGGGGCAGGAGACATATGAGACGACACACAAAAGGAACCACAAAAAGGAGACGTGTGAGGATGAACAGAACAAGAAATGCAAGACATGCAAAAAGACACATTTGGAGAAAAGGAAGGAGAAAAGGAGGCATGTGGTAGGGAACATCGTTGGGGACATGGCTGGAAAAGTACTCTTGGAAAGAGGTGCTCCATGGCAGAAGGAGTACACTTTGAGGCAACTGCAGCCCATGGAGGACCCATGCCAGAGCAGGGACAACCCTGAAAGGACTACAGCCCATCAAGAAGCTATGTAGGAGCAGAGGACCAAGAAGCAAGGAGCACCAGAGGAAAAAAACCTAAAAAGCAAAGATGGCAGAAAGAAACCTTTCCACAGTGACCCCAACCTCCTGTGCCACCCAGCACCTCATTAAGGGTATTAAGAGGGACTGAGTGTTATATAAGAAAAAAACAAAGGAAGCGGGGAGGAGAGGCAATAAACTGTAGTCGGCCTGGGAAAGTGAGAGGTGTTTCCCTAAGTATGGGTTTAACTGTTTGTCTTTGACAAAATCAGCAAAAATTGCAAAACTCTCTCAGGCCATGTACTTCACTGGGGAAGAGTAGAGGGAGGGGAAACTGTTGTACAAACTGCACATATTAAAAGCTGGTAGAGAAATTCTCTAGAGAGACATTTTCTAGAGAGAGCATTCAAATGTGGATCCTCAAAATTTCCAGTTTTAGAATTCACTTTCCACTTGCCACCATCTCTCATACAGCCTTCCTCTCATAGAGCCTTCCTCTTCCACAAGCGTGTCCCCACAGAGCTAGGGAAAAACAGAAAGGTGGCACGGTATACTAAGCTAATAAAGATACTGGTAGCAAAAAAACCACATCACTCTACAAAGACATTAGCATCACAGGGGTTACTAAATATAGAATGATGCAAATTGCCAAGCCTAGTAAACTCTGCAGCAAGAATGTATTAAATTGCCATGAATCAAAACTGCAAGAGAAGAAAAACGAAAGACATTTAGGACTTGCTTATCAGAAGTTAGATGTAAGTAGGTATTAGGCTGCTGGAAGCCTGTAGGTTCGCAGCCTCTGGAAAGCACTTTCTTTGTTTTACAACCCTGTCTGCAGGGTCAGCAAAGACTAGCACTGCTCACTTGGCTGGAACAGGCAGAGCTGTCATAAACCATCAGATGGTTCATTTTTTAGAGCCATGTAAAGTGTCCCTCAGTAATCTGATCATATGTTGTGTTCTTAGAATAACTCTCACTGAGGCCTGCCACGGTCACCAGAACCTGCCAACAGTTGTGCCTCCTCTGTCGAAACTGGGCATTGGGTTTCATGAAGCTCTAGCCAACATACCAACTGCACTGCAGCACCCAAAACCTCTTTATCTTCCCTGTAGCCTTTCCGTTGGAAGCATGGCATGAAAAAAGGAGTAAAGAGATACTCTCATGTTCTTTACCTCTCACTCCTAACAGATAAATTTCCAAGGGCATCAATTTAGCTCTCACTCCGTCTTACACTAAATTGCAAAATTTTGCATTCAGTAGTTATCCAGGAAGGTGTTGCTAAGAGAAGTGAACAAAGAGGCTTTTTGATTCTTCATTCTACACCTGTGCTCCTTTCAATACAAGAGAAGTGTCTGCCTCTAAGGAAGGAGGAAAATCAAGGAAATTCCCACAGCCATAGAAAGCATTTCCCAGTCCTACTTCAAAGCTTTGTGCTGGCTTTCTGCTAGTAATGGTATATTACTGCTTGTACAAGAGGCAGATAAAGCATTTCTTTAAGCCTTATACTTCCTTGCACACCTGTTGCGAAAGAAAGTAGAAGAGCCAAAAGTCTCTATTCTGTGAGAGCAAAGAACTCAATGATTTCTGCAAAATCCTTCCAGCGGGGAAACTACATGAAAGTCGCAGAGCTTCTTGGTAGCGCTATATTTTCTGCATGCAAAGCAAACATATGCACCTACCTGTGAAGTGCAGCAAAGATAAGAGAACTACAGAAGCAACTATCCAGCTGTATCCAGCGAAAAGTTAATCAAAGGAAGGTCAAAGAAGCCATCTCAACTATAATTTCAATCTCTTTGTGTCATTTAATGATAGCTACTGGGACATGGCTGTCTCCTGAACTTGCTAAGCATTTAGTTAACTGTTGATTACAATCAACATAAACATAATGAACTGTGTGCATCAGACAGCATGACAAATAAATCTAGACACAAGAGGGAATTTAAGGACACCTCAGCTGCCCACCAAACATCAATGTTTCTCTGTGCATATGAAGCAAAACTAACTGCCGAGCAAGTCTTACCAGAATGACACTTAAGGCAAATGCAGTGTGTTATGTTCACATGTGCATGTACAATATGGGACTAACTGCCACTGGGGTCTGCCCCGATCCATACCTCCCCGCACAGCTTTACTTTCCATTGCTCATTCCACTGCTTCCTCCTCCCAGCTACACTAAATGCCTTCCTGGGCATCACCTTTTCCAGAAACAGGACTGCATGTGTCAAAACCCACATTTTTGTCTTTCTGGCAGCTAATCCCATCTTCTGATCAAGATGCACAGACACTCAACTCTTACTGATATAACCCTTTACATTAGTTTTAATGCTATCTTTATTAGACTTTCCCTTCATCACAAACAATATTTTCTTACCAAAGCCTTGGTGAGAAGATTCTGCTAGCTTCCCAATTTCCCAGCCCAGCTTTTTCAAGACAAGTGAAAATGCAGTACATGACCTTTCCTTCTCTGGCCTGGATTCCCTTCATCCTTTTCTGTCTTCCTTGATTTTTGGCAATCATTAACGCCACATCCTTTTTGATTACTTAGCATGCTTGCTTTCAACCTTAGAATTCCTTTTTCAGGAAACTTGTCTATGAAGTTTTAGACTTTGGCCTCTCTCTCTCCTATAGGTCCTTCTCCCCCTCTTTCTGAGCTTTGTCTTGATATACAGCTTATATAATACAGTGATGATGTTCATCACCCAAACTCTTTCAAAAGCTCAATCCTTCCCTTCCTCTCTGTTTCAGCTCTTACTTTTACTATTAATTCCACTACAAGAGCAGAGAATATCCCCAAAGTCAATAAAAATTATGCAATAACCATCTCCTTATTCATCCCTATCTTTTAATCTCTCCTTGGGAACCTCCATCCTCACTCCCCCACCATTAATCTCTAAACTCTTGTTTGCTCTTCACTGGTCTTCAGTCTTTCTTGGTACCTATAAACTAAACATACTGAGCAAGTAATGCAGCATGGTGTCTTGTTTTTCCCATTTATCTGGCCTGCAACTGTGGCAAATCCCTGTAGGAAGTAGCCCCAACAGCAGTGGACAATCTCAAGAGCAGCATATTTATTTTCAGTTAGGAGACAACTCTTTAAATGATGTATTAATAATGACAAAGTTCACTCTGATCAAGCTCCTTTCGAGGCTTTTTTTAAATACCTGTAGTTTTATTCCTAACTTCTACACTGAATCCAGAGAACTGTATTCAGAAGGCAATAAAAGAACTTAGTACACTGCTATGACCACCATACTGTGATCACTTCCCATGAAAGAGACCATGGAAAACCATACTGCATTTTACTGCACTGGCCTATCCTGTGAAGACATCTCTCCCCCCCCCACCAATGCAGAACTTCAGTGCTTAATAGTCAGGTTCAAGTTCCTGTAGCACAGTTAAACATACCAGAGAATTTTATATTCAGCTGTGACAAGAAAGTTGCCTCACTCCGATCATTCATTCCATGCTTGAATTTGCTCAGTATTAACCTCCCACAAGAAGATTGCCTAAGCTTATGCAGTCCCTACAATATGGGGATTCTGGGATGAAGACTCGAAGAAAGCTGAGCCAGTACTTCCGAAAAATATCAAAACATTCAGATCCCTGAAAACACAATATTGAAGTGATTAGCACCACCACATCGTCACCTCTTCCCCGACATACCTGTTTTCATCATTTGACTGTGCAAGTGCTGAGCTCCTTCCTCTTCTGAAATGACAAAGAAGTTGAAGCTTTATTTGCTGGGTAGAATGTGCCAGTCAGGCACCTCATGTGGGGAAATGGCAGTCGGGTGATCCATCTGTCTGAGGTCATAAAACTCAGTCGTCTCATTTACTAACTGGTCTAAACACTTGCCCATCTTGCATAAAAGGCCTTTTGCTGGGAAGGTTAGTGTTTACTCCTCTCCTTTTCCACTGTATAACCTAAGTACACACCTATAAACACAAGAAATGCTATCCCTATTTAGAAACTGCTGTTTCTTGATGGCCAGTTTAAGAGGCTTCATGCAAGGTGCGTGACTGAGGGATAATAATTACAGACCCTGCAGGTTTTGGGAAGCTTCTTACTGGTTCCAAACAAGGAGTGGAGATAAATGAAAAGTCAGTCACCACAGGTGTAGTTACAGCAACAAATTCTTCATCAACAGAACAACCTAAAGAAGTTCCTCTCTCCTCAGCTGGCCATTCCTCCTCCTGCCATATTCCATTAACTCCTGTGTGCAGTGTACCAATTAAATTGCTGGAAGAAGGGGAGGGGGGGAAGGGAGAAGGACTGACATGCACCACTCTGAACTAATTAGCAAAAATTCAAAAATAAGACACACACACACCCCCATCTTGTTGTTTGTTTTGTTTTGTTTTTCCCAATCAGCCTATTTTCAATTGGATTGGTGAACTAGTTCATTTTGTGGCCACACTAACCACAGCGTTGGCACAGCAGAGAGAACAGAGAAAGAATCAGGGAACCAGTTTGGCCACCAGAGAAACTGTAGCCTGGAACTGTACTCCACCTAACCCTCACACACATACAGACTGGTAAGAAAACGGGCAAGGCTCTTCCTGTATCATTTCCTTGCATCATTTGTCTAAAGGCTAGACAGAGTTAAAGTGCCTCCAAATTACTGCCCCAAAGGCATGTGGAGTTATTCCTTGTAAAGATGAGTTTTTACTAAGGTACAACAATGTATGCATGCAGCAATCCCTTGCCATCAGCCTAATGGGAAGCTGCAGGCTACACAGCTCTTCACCACCCCTCAGCCTTTAATACAGTTTTTCTGTGCATAAATTGAATGTCCTCATCAGCTGTGTTTTCCCACATTATCACCTCAGGCCACAGAAACGTAAGATAATCCATCCAATAAGTACTCCTCCATATACACATTAAGGGCTGCAACAGGAACAGAGCTGGGACTTGTTCTGGTGCTTCCCAGAGTAAGACTGATGAGAATCTTATAGAAATTGTTTAGATTCAGTTTGGCTGGGAAATCCCACAATCACACGAAAGCAGCTGCATATAGTAATACGAGTCCTTCATATGCCAGAGAGTGTATCAGATAACACTCAAAACAGCCAGTAACAATCCTACATGGAAAGGCACGTCAAACTAACAGCTTTCAGTCTCTTAGGACACCTAAGAATGACAACATTATACAGGCACAAACATACTTCACTCACTAAGGCCCAGGTTCAGAAAAACACGAGCATTGAGGGTAGCACTGAAACTAATGCTTAACTATAACAACATCCTCCAGTTCCCATGAGTCCAAGTTCTACATTACAGACCCAGACTTCTGCTAAAGTCTTCCTTAGGTCAATAAATGTCTTGTCTGCGTGTTTCAATAACTTCCAATAGCTGCAGGGTATCTGAAAGCAACTCTCAATAGCGCTTCAATGATATTGCCTCAAAGAATAGCAAAAAACTTCAGCACCTCTCCTCATTTTGCAGTCAGCTGCCTCTGCTGGCACCAATAGTACACTATTTCTTGCAGATTTCTGCCCAAGTGCTGATCTTGTGCACATGCCCAGATGACAGGCTGACCAAGTACTCAAAGCTGCAGCTATCACAGAAACCAGAACTAAAACAGGTCTGTGAGATCCATGCAGCCACTTGCTGCGTGACCAGCACAGAACCATGCAGTTCTCAAGGCATATGGCCTGCTCTGGCTTAGTCCTGTGAGGAGTTGTGACTGCTTCATTTGACACGTAAGACTACACCAGGACCCAGTCCTGGCCAACTGACCGAAAATTATGCAGCAGCTTCAAGGAGAGCAAAAGAACCCAGAGACTGTTCTTGTATTATACAAATAAATGAATACTGATTTTGTAAGTGGAATGGCTGCCACTTCACCCATCTTCAGTTTTTGCCATCATAATTTAGAGTGCAGTCATTGTCCATGACTACTTTAAACCATCAAGTTATAGCTTCAGCTTAAACGGATGGCTGGCTCCTGCTGAAAAAGTGTTTGCCTTTTTCCCCTAACTCCCTCTCACCAGATCGTTCCACAGGTCAGTTCAACTCTCTAATCTGGCAGAAATTTGTCCAGCTCATTTTGCCAGAGTAGTCTTCTATCAGTTTAGCAAGCTAAAATGGATCAGCAAGGAGTCTACAGTTAGCCTAAAGAGTGGGAGCACAAAATCGGGAGCAGAGCAGGGGAGCAAGGAAATAGGAGTGGCAACTCCCTCTTTTCTTCTGCAGGTCATCTCACTGTTTCTGAAGGAAATACCCTCTTGGCCTCAACACAGAACAGTTTTACACCATCCCAGCAGTAGCAAAAATAGTTGTTAAAGATGTCATATTCTGTAACAGGTAAAAAGAGAATGTGGACAGAAAAGCCTAGCAGAAACGCAGGCTTCAGTAGCTACCCAGGAACTGGTCTGGATAATAGCTGAATTCTGCCAAGTTCATAAAATTTCCTTACGGCTTGTAGTATTTTCCCCCCTCTCTCTTTCTGCTCCTAACACTGGAGCAATTCTGTTCTACATTCTTTAAACACCTGTTCCCTGACTGAGTTTACAGCAGAAGTCTGATAGATAGCTGGGCAACCATGATTCAGGCAGTGACAGGAGAGCAGGAACAAGAAGATGACAAAACTATTTAAGCTGCAGGGATACCTGAAAATGCAGGGATCCAGAAGGAAATTTGCAAATAGGTACTTCAACTACCTTCTAGATGAAAGCTGCTGTATCTAGAACTGTCAAATCACTTTCCTCCAACCTTAGCCATAAAGGATCAGACTAGGCATGAACAGTTTAAGTAGAGGTGGTTTTGCCTCCAGGCACAGGAACAGATGAGATGACCTTTGAAGGTCCCTCCCAGCACCATTTTCTATGATTCTACAACTACAGATGATGATACAGAGTTCATATGCAGGAATGTTTATAATCCCCAGTCAAGGTTGAAAGCAACATTATGCTAAATACCACACATGCACGTGTGTTTCCCTGTAATACCGTCACACTTAGAAATAGGCCTATCTCTACACCACTTCCAGTCAACAACTTGGGTCATTTCTATTGGATTATCTCATCAAGCACTGGTTACACTCCTGCCACTCCAGTCCACAGACTCCAATCTAAGCTCCTGAAAAGGGATTTGTAATTACTGTACAAATCATGTAAAATTTCATTTTACATGAAAAAGTCTCAATGAAAACAATGTCATTTCCTGTTCAAGAAGCTAGAGACAGACAAAGACCATGCCTGTGTATGTGCATGCAGTGAGGCTCAGAGAATTTGAAGGAGTACCCAGAAGATGGGTCACAAGTTCAAGGTGACTGCGATGAAGAACAGCTGCTGGCTATGCACCCTTCAGCAGCAGGTGTACCCAGGCCCCAGAGGTCTAAGTCAGCTCTGCCAGTGACCAACAGACTTACAAGACCATCTGTCTGGGCACAAACTGCACACAGCCTTCCCAGTTTTGCTGCCCAGATCTTCACCATACACAGACAATACAGAGCTTGTTATGGATTAACTAATGAACAACTGTTTAAACCAACAGACAGTCTTAGTTCTCCTGTGTTCATTATCTGGATCCTACATGAATGAGAATACTGCCTCTTCTTTTAGCTGTAATATTGTCTTTTTCTGATCAAGCACCTTTCCTTCACTTCGGGGCACTCCTTAAGGCACTAGAACCTTGAGAGGTTATATTGCCTTGTACTGTTCTTGCTTAACAGATGTATAGGGTTACTTTATCAAAGTTTTGTTAAGTTATATTTCATACATGCCCTCCATCAATAAGGCATGCCTTTGAAAGATCCTTTAGAAGAGAGTTCATGTAATAGGTTTTGCTTACTCACACTGTAGAAATAAGAAAGCTCCTTTTTTTCCTATGCCAGGTCTCCAAAGAATCTCCATACAGACACTTATCAGCTCCCTCCATGTACGTGCAGCCCCTTGCTTGAGAAATGCTATTACCCTTCTCTACCCGATGTCTGACTAATCAACAGAATTAAGACAAATTCTGAGAAAGCACTCCTTGTATTTGTCTTGAAGTTTTCTCTTCCCGTTTCAGACCTGAGAAAGGGCCTCTGTGTCTATCAGTCTAATAAACCTATTCATGTCACAAACACACACATAGTATAAATCATAATACCAACAATTTTGAAAAAACTGCAGATATTCACAGTGGAAAGCAATATTTGGTCACCACCTAATGCCCACTGTTCTCCGTTTCCTGTGTAAAATCATAGTACATGTAATCTAGAACCCACCACTCATTCATACAAAACAGACATACGCACGCACACAGAGCGTTCCTTCGGACTAGTTTTACAAATACATTCCTTATAGTTTTGCCTGATAGAATTTTAAAAGTCCCCAACAACAGCATTTCCATTCTAACTCCTTACAGAAGGGAGATCCCTCAGCACTGAGCACCACGCTGTCATGAAGCTTCTAGTGATATCCATCCTATATTCCTTCTTTCTCTCCCATTAATCCTAGTCATGCTCACATGTTCCACATAAAATCCCTCTCCCTCCTAAATGTTAACACCCTTCAAATATTTTTAGACTGTTATTATGTGTCCCCCCACCCTCCACCTTTCAGTCATCGCTTAGCCAAGCTATGTATATTTAGCTACTTTAATCTTTCCTCCTAAATCAGTCCCTTCAACTCCCAGAGCTCAATATTAAGTCTGGTATGCTTGTTGCTCTTCTCAGAACTCAGTCCATGTTTTTGAGATATTTCTGGTAATGTGTTTGCAAAAACCTGTCCAGAAGAGAGTTTTACATGTGCTTGTTTTAAGGAAAAAAAGAAACCCAAGCCAGTGGACGTTATTAATTTTCATTTTCCATGTCTGATTCTTTTCCCAGGTTTTGAATTTAATCTGAAATTTTAAATGTAAATGAACGTTTTGTATATTTAAGAGCAGATTAGCAACTGGAAATACTTGGATCCAATTGTGAAAGTACGCAGTGTTTTTAAAAATGTAAAAAAACACTAAGGCTTTTTTACTAAACTTTTCAGAAAACAACTGGAAATGTGTAAAGTTATCCAGAAGCACAGCAGAAGCAAAACAATGACTTGCAACAGGGGAAAAGGGTGGCAAATGAAATTGAGACAGTCTCTCAGGTACAAGGCAGACGAGTGGATACAGCTACAAAGCATAAAGCTGGCTTACTAAACTAGAAATCAATTAAACTGCCTGTGTTATTTACAGTGCAAAAAAATCAGACCAAGTGCCTTGCTGACAATATACCACTACAGATCAACTCTATCTTGGAGAACTACTAAATGTTTGAAATTCAGAAATGAAAAAGACAGAGGAAGAGCTAAAAGGGTAATATAATGTTGCTAATGAAGGAAGTACTTGAACATGATGAAAGCTCTGTGGCTGCAGACATATACAGCGAGAAAAACATAATCCTACACAACACACTTGGTTGTAAGCCTGACAGATAAAAATGGGACTACAAAGCTGCTAAAAATTGAAAGGGACAGGAAAAAGCATGTGCCCTTTGTTGAAACAACAGAATAAAGCCCACCAAAAAGCAGTCACAATAATTTTGATAACATGTAATACACAATAAAACTGCTAATATATTTCTGTTCAGTACTAAGTATGTTAAGGAAAGATGCCACAGCGAGTACTACTAACTCTGTCAACTGCAACAGCAAGCAGTTTCCTGGTTGGTTGGCATTTCAAAAGCAGTAAATTTCTGAATATTCAGGAAACGCTTGGAACTCATGGAAAAATATTTCTTTTTATGCTTGCATGGAGAAAACACCAGTTAAACTGACATACAGTTTAACATGAAGAACCCTAAACTCAGCTTACAAAGGAGATGGAAGGAAAAACTTGACAAACTCCAGCAAAAGATTAACCTGTTGCAAAGGTGTCCAGAAATAGGGCTTCATCTAGTCAACAACAAAGAACTAGAACGACATAAAAGCAAAGTCGAAAGCTGACTCAGTGAAACAAAACCTTGTTATTGAGCAAGTCCAAAAACAGCACACCTACCACCAGGAAAAGGAGGGAAAAGTCTGCATCCTGACCAACTGTCTACAAATCTAAGTTGCACCTGTCTTCTGGTGTTTAAAACGGGAGATTCAATTTTGTTACCAAAACTGTGGGATAAAGGGCTGTTCTGCGGTTCACTAGGTCACAATAATGGAAGGGATAGGAACTGTGATATCTCTGAGGGATATCACAGCTGAAATCCAAGTTTTGCAATTACCTGGGCCAGCCAGTTCAGTGTAAACTGAGCACATTCTCAGCACGTTCCAATTGTTTTGACTGAAACATCACCAGTTGAGATGCTAAACTAGATATAGAAGAAAGCATTTGAAGACTGACACCTTGAAGGTTTTCATATTTGTAATAGCTGCCATGCTTCTCCCTCCCCTCGAGGAGAAGTAGTGTTTATGAACTGAGACAGGCAGTGCATGTTTTGTGCTTCTTTGGGTTTATTTGTTTACTTTTCAGTTTTACTTTTAGTGACTTTTTGAGGTCGGGGAAAAGATTAACTGATAACATATCTCTGAGATGAAGGCAATATCCTTCAAATTTAGCTAGTCACTTCAGGGGCGGGAGGGACCACCTGTGACATGGTAGTTTTTGGCATCAGACTGACCTTTTATGCCAGCTTAATTCATGTCGCAGGCTCCAGTTTTTGCAGTTCACTGCCTGCTCCAGGTTTTAACTAGTAACATGGTTAACCATCCTTCTATCATTCAGCCTCTGAGCTGTGGGCATCTTTAAGTATCTCCTATCATCCATATCAGGGCTTTGACTCACAAACAGGTGGTACCAGCCTGGGAGATAGATGACTGCCCCCAGCTGTCTGCCCTACCCTGCTCAGCACAGAAATGGCTGAGCGGTTTGTAAACCAGCTGCTAAACTACTGCCTCCTACAGAACAGCAATCTAACAAACAGCTGCCAGTTCTAGCTCCTCTTACAAAAAAGCGCTCCAAGCCAGATGTTTGTGCAGTGGAAGGGAACACTGGACAGCTAAGGCAGTAGCTCAGTTCTTCCAAGCTGTTACTTCGTCACTTGTAAATCAAGGCCCCAGCAGTGTTTTGTCAAAATAAGTATCACTTTGCTAGTTACTATTTTTTATTTCTCTGTCCTCAGTAATGTTGGGAGACTTGCTCTATTTAGCACTTCCATGCAAATCACACAAAGGTACTAAGCTTTTTTCCCCTCTCCTTTCTCTAGACTAGTACTGAAGATGTGAGGAAACAGTTGACTAACACTGAATTCTACAATTGCTTATTTGGTACAAATGCTACAGATATTATTTCTCCTGCGGAAAAACATAGTTGGAAAATGTAACAGCCAGATTTCTAACATGGTACCCCCATAGTATTCTAGCAGGCAACACTTATAAAAATTATCCTGCAGAACCTTAGTGGTACCAGAAGGCATCACATCAGGAAGTTAATGGTGCCCTGGACTTGCTACCTGTAACATCAACACAGTGATTAGGAGAAAAGATAGCATCCCATATCAGACAAGACAGCTTTTCATGCCTTAAGCAGAGACTGCTGGAGAGGACAGTGAGGGCTTGTACCCGGAGCAGTGCTGTGGTATGAGCTTATTCAGTCAGGATGCTGCCTCCAGTAATGGAACACGTCTAGAGGGGAAAAAGATAATGAAAGAAAAGAAGGCAGCAAAGGCATCAAGACACAGATCATCAATGTACAGAGAAGAGCTTGGCTGACTTCCAGATGAAGTAGGAATCATGTCCGCTCAGCAATCAGCAGTCATGTAAAGAGCTGTAAGCAGCAAGCAGACTCAGAAAAGGCTAGGGAATGTGAGCGTGAGGCCTGAGTATAGGCTGAAACACACCTTTCTGTGCAATTTTAAATGTATTCAAACAAAATAGTGCAAGTTCTTCATATTGGCTTGGTGCGCTTCAGCTTGTTCAACATGTTTGCTGGTAAAAGCTGCTAACTTTAAACTGATAACAGGTTGCCTCACAACAGGTGAGAAGCATATAAATTGCACATAGAAGAGATCCCAGGACTTGGAACATCATGCCCAAAAAAGTAGTACCACATGAGCCACTCCTCAGTTGGAACCAGTGAACTGGTTCCCCTTTTGTCAGGGGAAGGGGCATATACAGTTCTCCATAACACTCGCCCCTTGGTTCAATGAGTTCTGTGCAAGTCGGTCACGGGACAGCTAAACTACCGTCCCTTGGAGGCAGGGCCGCCTCCACATACAGCTTATCCTGTTCTGTGAGCTGGCTCTTAAGTGGTGAAGATGAAATCAGGGACTATATTTATTCTCCCTGCCCGGTCATATCTTTCTATAGATCCCAGGCTGGGCCCCGCTTAGTTGGCATGGATCCTGGAGATTAGTAAGCAAAGGAGGGCATAAATCAGTGCCTCAGGTTCTGTCAGGAGCACATCGAACCAACCGTCCACGCTGGGAACAGGTGCACGGAAGGCAAGCAGGGACACTGTCCCATTTGGAGTAGTGGGGGAGGGCTTGCAGAAAAGCTGTTCATTTCTTCTCCCAGAGCTTAGCCTAAACTTTTCACCCTGCAAGTGGGTTATTTACCTTCTGCAGCTCACCGGTGTAGTTAACTAAAGACTCTCCACTAAACACCAGTCCATGCTAGGTCAAGCCCCAGCTAAATCTTGTTGGTTTCTGTAGTCCATTCTATTTCATTTTTACTTTTGCTCTCACTCTAATTTCTTTTCTGGTCCATTTCGCTCTCTGCTCTGACACATCCACTCCAAAGCTGAAGTATTTCAGGGACTATGCAAAATGATTAGAAATGAAGACAGTCTTAAAACACAACTGTAATTTTTCACCAGTAATTTTACAAGTCACCTGTCATGAAAACTAGTGCAGACTTACAGCAGCAAGGAACATGTCACTAATCTATGCTTAATAACCATGGGGTGGATTTTCAAGTAATATTTTAGTTTGAATAACATTTGAAGCAAGCATTGCTCCTGGAAGAAGCAGTCCTACCCTCATTTCAACCATGGCTGCTCATTCCCACTTTCATCATCCCTTCTCTAAGTACCAGCACAAGCAGCTGTGCAGTGAAACAAATCAGGGGGCATATCCAAATTAAAGTTAACTTTTTTCCCCTTTCTGGCTGTGGTAGTTTTCAAGCTGGATCAGTTCCCTGGTCAGTTCCATAGCACAACCACAAAAATGTTTATGCCAGCATAGAGCAGGAATTGATGTCTGCATCAGAACATTGACTCTTGCTGAGCCTCAGGGTGATCAGCCTTACTCAACATATATTGCTCTGTACAGATACAATGATGTATGTACCCAGTAAAACCATCCATTGTAGATAAGGCTGTGTAAACAAGACCCCACCCAGCCCCCATAGTGAGAGCAATCCATTCCCTAGCTCACGGAACAATGGCCCGATGGGTGGACAAAAACCTGCACAATGACTCGTGAAGTGCTCCATAAGAAGCTTCAGGGCATGGTGCTCCCATGATGGGGCCTGCAAAGACATAGGGATTCCAATGTAAAGGAAAAAAAGCAAGCACTGACTGGGTAGGAAGAGGGCTGCCTTCTGTAAGATCCTTGCTAGTCCTTTGAGAAACAGTTTTAACACCTTAGGACTTTTAACCAAATATTGTGCACTTTCAGCCTTTGCTTTGCTCTTTAGTCACAGAAATACCACATGGCTTCTTCCAATACTGAGCTAGAGAATCCAGCCCAGACCAGCTTTTTTGAGGACAAAATCAAGAGAGAAATTTTAACTGTGGAGTAGGCCAAAAATCCAGTTCAAAATCATGTCCACCACCTAAAAAGTTGACTTCCGCTGCAGCTGCAAGCCAGTGCTTCTCTGCATTCGGGGCTGGGTATCTAGCTAGCTAGCTGAGAAGAACCCACAGGTGAAAGACATTCATGCCAGGGCTATAAGAAGGCAAACTACAATGAAAAGGAGCAGTCAGAGAGGTCTGTTTTCTGCCTTTCTTAAGATGTCAAAAGTGTAGCTAGTTAACAAACTGTAGGTGTTTGCACACCACCAGCAGAGCCATTCAGGGGTTCAGGGGCTGAACTTCTGCCCTTTAGCACCAGAGACACAGACCTTTACCCATTAGGATAACAAGAATGTTGGAGACAGCAGCAAGAGATACCATAAAAGATAGACTTAGTCACAGCATGAAGTCATTATATATCTATCCAAAAATTAGTTCAGTAGCATGCCCAGCTCTGGGATCTACTTTATTGATACTCCCCTGAAAAAGACATCTGTAATTCCTTCTGATCTGTGTGCATGGAACATTAAAATCTTCACTGATTTTCCTAAATACCACTTGAAGCGACCAACTGCATCAACTTGGGATCGCCTGAGAAAAGAGTTCATTCAAAACATCATTTGGTACAAGGCAAGTGGCCTGCACAGGGCAGGCTGCCTGGAGTGTTGTGATGTGCCCTTTCTTTCTCCTTACCGTACATCTTGCCTTCATCTGACAAGATAATCTTCCGCCGTCCACATGGTGGGTAGATGGCTAGCGCTTCCTGGAAGCTCTGCTCAATGTCCGGACTCCACACACCCTCAGCGTCATTGTCAATGGGTTTGTCCAAGGCCTCGCTGCCCCCTGAGTCGTTGCTCCCCTCAGGGGAGGTGGGAGAACTCCACTCGTTGGAGGTAATGGTGCCAGCTAGAAACTCCAAGGTGCCACGTGGAGAAGCAGACTCAGAACCTGTGATGACAAACACATCCCATCTGTCAGTTAGAAATCCTTCTCTCTAGGAAAATGAGGAGATACTAAAAAAAAAAAATTAAAAACCTCAGTGAGGAGGTTTACCTTAAATGGTAACTCAACCATGTGCCTGATTTCTATTACTGTTGAGATGAAAACCTTTTCTACAAATGCTTCTGATACAACAGCTTGCTCCTGTATCTCATTAACTCTATCACTTCCCAATTCTCCTCAGACACTATGTCTTCTGGCTTGTGTCTTTGTCTCCTAATTTCCTTCTCTCTCTGCTGTCATTATCTATGTAACTGTGTTACTTAACTTTCTGAAGCATGCATACAGGGATTCAAGTCTGTGGGAAAGACTATACAAAATAAAGCAATGATGAATTATCTAGTCATCACTGAGCACTGGAGTTGAAATTTTCTTAGATACTGTTTCACTGGATCAGAGTTAGTAGTCGGTGTCATTTTTAACACTGACATTTCTTCTTCTCAAGGATCAGCTGCCCTTCTAAAAAGCAATTCCTGGAGCCAAACAGTTTATTGCAATGTCTCCCAAATCTCAGCACTATATCCTGGCAGGAGCAGAAGGCACCACGAGTAAAAGGATAAAGGCACTAGGTTGCAGGTCAAGAATCCTAGGCACTTAGCCTGTTTCTACTCCTCATCTTCAAAACGACCTTGGGCAAATTCCTTCAGTTCTCTGTGCCTCTCTGCCCCCTCATCCTTTACCAGTCTCAGGCTATTAGATTTGCCACTGGGCAGGAGCAGAAACTGGTTTCTCATTGAACGTAAGCAGGCAGCTGCTAGCTCTTGAAAACAATAAATTATAGTCTACTTATAAACACCTAACTGTAGAGGCTGAAGTCATTGAGTGGAGCTGCTAACACACTCATTCAGAAAGCAACTTCAGACCATACAGACACTTTGAATCAACTATATAGAAGACAAATGGCTTCTAAAGACACAGATCATTCCCCTGCCTTAATGCCAAAGCTGTTCATTTACCTTTTTAATAGTTTCGTTATTAGAGCTACAAAGAATGTTCACAGCAGCAGATACGTATTTTACATCTCCATAACCCACCAAAAGCTCAGGAGACAAAGGAGATAATACTGGGCATTTGAATAATTTCTAGACACAGTATACTTCTTACATCACAGTGCAGCATTTTAACAAGTGGTTCATATGAACATTTAGAAAACCCAGTATACAACTTATTTCCTGTGAGAATGTTTGGAACACATGAACCGCTGGAATGGCCTACCACTGTCCGTCCATCCATCCATTTCAGCCACTGCATCAGCTTATTTGAATCCTCTTGACCCATGCTATACATTTTCAGAGCTCTAATGAACATGGGAAGAAAGAAAAAAATGGGAGGTGAGGGGGGGCAGAAAGGGGAACTCACACTTGGCCTTTACTGCTGGGACAAACATCCCAAGCACACTGTGAATGGCACCAAAGCAGGCAATGTGACTTTAAGAGATCCTGAAATGAACGGTAACCGTTGCTTCCCTCACCAAGTATCTATCACCAATACAGCCCCTTTCACTGGCAGACGCTCAATAAAAATTTACACGGGTATTCAAGAGATTGTCCTCCTGGGGAATCAGTGTAGAGGAGTAAGCTTTCCACAGGGGGACTCTGACAGAGAAACAGAAGCTATCTGTTCCAGCTGTTCTTCTTTTGATATTTCCCCAAGCATCCCTAGTCCCTGGAGGCTGTCAAGACCCTCTGTATTTAATGCACATTAAAATCATCTCCACAAACACAAGGCACAGACTAGTTTTGACTTAGGCTGACAGACTGAGAAATGGAGGGGTTCAGAAGGAAGCCTAAGGTGTGACAACAAGTCTATTCATAGTACCACCTGAATTTGGAGTTGCAAGTCTCATAACAGTCAGCAGGCTCCACGCCAAGTGAAATCATACTCTAACTGCTCAACTGTATGAGTCCCAAAGCCATGGTCACTAGAAGCTACAACCTCTGCTTCTCAAGCCAAATCCCCTAGTAATGGATTCAAGTAGACAAAGTCATCTCCTAGAGAATGTATGGCCATCATAACTATAAAAGCACCTACTTTGAATCCAGTTATTTTCACCTGCCTAGTGTCCATGCAGACACGGATGAATACCTAGCAGATGATTTCAGCATGGCACACTCTTATGTTGGAAACGACGCAACTATATCTGAAACATAACTTCTGCCCCCCCATCCAAACCCTGGGAGCTGTTGCCTGATCATTTCATGTTTTACAAGGCTTCACATGTGTGCCAAGCGCCTTCAGTGACAAAGGAAACACTGGGTCCTTTCTGATCCAAGCACCAGAATAAGTGGAGGAGAAAACATATGCTGTATTCAGTTCAGTGTCAACTCCCAAGACTCTGTTCTCCAAACACAAAAGAAAAGTTGCACGAACTTCTGCAGATGTCACAAGCAAGAGACAGAATATGTGAGCCTTATCTCACATTGGTCTAAATCAAGGGAAATGTGGAATATAAGAGCAATAGAGAAGAAACAATATAAATCTTGAAGTGACTAGATACTTTTTTTTTTAATGCTTCTTAATTTTTGTGCCTTGACCAGAAATGTTAGTCCTATCCCAAGCTACGGCTAAGTCAGCAGGCACTGAATTATGCTATCGTGGCCAATCCCAACTTTTCTACACCTTGGGGCCTGATTCTGCTTTCCCTTCTTGGCACTAAAGCTATTCCTGATGGATGGTGAGAAAAGTGGAATTGTACCAATATAAAATCAAGGATGCTTAGCCACCCCCAGCTGAAACCTCAGTAATCACCCAGGCACTAACACAAACTGGCCTTCTTTTTGATAACTTCCAAAGAAATTCCACAGACTGAAGTGACCATGAAAATCCTTATAACTCTATGGCTCTAGTTCAGTAAGATGCCAAGGGGTTAAATGGCCTGCAAAGTTTTCCTAAATAATGTTGCTTACATAGTAAGCTCCATGTGCAATCCCAGGTAATACTCTGTACTCAGAGGCAATAAACACTAATGCAGGGAGTCCTGGTCAGGTGCTATCTGTCTGTGGGTCTCTTCTTTGGCTGAACGCTTCAGGCCTTCTGTTTCCTGCAGTGTTGATGTAAACTCTGAACTCACTGATGGCCAAAGTGGCCATTTATTAAACCAAGCAAAGCAAACTGTAGAGAAGCTGGGAGCTAAACTCTATGGTAAATGGCTTTATTAGCATGGCAAGTTGAAAAACTGCCAGTAGAATCACTTCCCATTGAAAAAGCAATCTGCTCAAAAATAGAGCATTTTTCAGAAACATGCTAACATTGAATGTGTTACGTATAAGAAAGGTTTGAATAATATTCATTAGTAACTACTTTAACAAAATACAAATATTTCAGCATCTAGCTTTTAGCTTTCAGTTTGCTTCTGTTTTCCCATTCAATCAATAGTAACTATATACATACAGCTTGGTAACTTTAATGGTGATTTGTATTACTGAGTGTTCTAATATCACTAAATATTTTAGTACTTGTAATCTATCTTTTTTTTTTTTTTAAGTTCTGCTCCTGGAAGAGCTTGTAATCACAAAGCTTTCTTCTGATGTGGAGGGAATTCGATTCTGAAATCGCTAAACAGACATCCCAGTTCCCACACAGGCACACACTCAGACAATTCCTCTCCCATCTGAATCCCCTCACCAGACACAGTTCTTGGGATCAGGAATCAGAGGATATTGTCCCATTCTTGTAACGGGAAGTTTTGCCAGAGGTCCTAGGCTTGGTGTTTGTTTTCTTCAGATTCTCTCAGTCTGAACTTACAATCCTCTTCTTGGCTCTCGTATTTCTGGTATTGTATCTCTCAGTTTTTCTTATTCTGATCCCACTCTTATTTTACTGAGAGATGATTAACTACCTTTCTTTGCGGGGTCTAGCCATGGATTCTCCCCCAGGATCAAACACACAAGCCCCTCACAGCACCTCCACCTCCTCAGCACAGTATCTCTCCTTCTTTCTTATGTTTCCCTCTGTCCAAATACTGTTTCTTATCCACTCTTAGTCCCTGTTCTTCTTTGTGCCATGGCCCATCTCTTAATGAGTCACTCACACAGGAAGGCTTTTGGGTCATAGGAAAGTAAAACCATGGAGAAAGCACAAAAATCTTTCAGCTCCAGCAGCTTTGGTTTAATTGTTCTGATGCTGGTAATTTCAACACTAACTCTCTTTCCTTTCACACATGGTGTCTCATTGAGATTCAGAGATCCCGCAGGGCTAGACAGCTGCCAAGAGCCCTTCAGCGAGGTCTCATTGACAGAGAGCACATCTTTAACAGACTCCATAGTCTGACACATCTGCTTTCTAATATCAATCCCTCAGTCATTACTGCTGGTAACAGCTCCCTCTTAAGTGTTTGTGGCAGCTGCTCAACACAAAATCATACTTTCCTGAGGATCTGAAAAATTGCAGCCAGCTGTCTCCAGTTGTTCACTTTTCTTAGAGCTGCTCTGTCCAAAAGACTCCCCCCACTCCATGGCCACCTCCATGGCCACATTCCCTGCTGGAATCGGTATCAAGCACGACACACGAACCAGAGCTGTCCCGATTCACTCACTCCTCCCAGGCACAACACTTGCCAGCACAGCCAAGTGGGCTCTGACAGTGCGGTTCCACTCCTGCTTCTGAGCTGGCTGCACTCTGAGCAAGCCACTTCGTTTTACCCAGGCCGTCCCTTCATCCTTCGTCTCATTTAATGGAACTGCAAGCTGTGGGGGCAGGGATTGCTTCCCATTACAGGTATTCCTTGATGTCATTGTAATGCAAGTAAAAACAATCAATTCCAGTATTCACTGCCTTGGTAACATGAGCCAAATGCTGCTACTATAGAGGATCTGAACCACAACATTTTCATATCTGATCAGCAGTCAGAGAATTTTGAAAAAGAATGAGTTCAGCCAGAAGAGAAGATGTCCTGCTGCTCAAACTATAACTTTATACAGTAGTTTATAACAATAAGAAAACCTGGAAACAGCAACAACCAGTCAGTTACTTCCATCCAGATCATGCTAATAAATGAGCTTACACAATGCAGTCATACAAGGAGATTTGGGTTTAAGAAAGCAACAGTTTGGAATACTAGAAAATCTATTGCACAAGGTACGAAAGAAGATAGCATTCAAACTTACCAGAGGAAGAAGGCTGGGAAATTCTACAGGACACTACAATAATAGCTCAGTTCCTCTGAAAGAGAAGAATGAGTGCAATCAGTAGATGAGTAGCTCCAAGGGAGCGCAACTCAAAGACTGCAGGAAAAAAACGTACTGGAAAGGGAAAAGGTGGGAAAGCAGCTATTCAACAATAGAGTCATAGAATGCTTTGGGATGGAAGGGACCTTTAAAGGTCATCTAGTCCATCCCCCCGGCAACTGGCAGGGACACCTACAACAAGATCAGGTTGCTCAGAGCCCCATCCAGCCTGGCCTTGAATGTTTTCAAGGATGGGGCATCTACCACCTCTCTGGGCAACCTGTTTCAGTGTTTCACCACTCTCATTGTAAAAAATTTCTTCTTTATATCTAGTCTGAATCTACCCTCTTTTAGTTTGAAACCACTACCCCTTGTCCTGTCGCTATTGGCCCTGCTAAGAAGTCTGCCCCTCTCTTTCTTATAAGCCCCCTTTAAGTACTGAAAGGCCGCAATAAGGTCTCCCCGCAGCCTTCTCTTCTCCAGGCTGAACAACCCCAGCTCTTTCAGCCTTTCCTCACAGCAGAGGTGTCCCATCCCTCTGATCATTTTTGTGGCCCTCCTCTGGACCCTCTCCAACAGGTCCATGTCCTTCTTGTACTGAGGACCCCAGAGCTGGACACAGTACTCCAGGTGGGGTCTCACCAGAGCGGAGCAGAGGGGTCTGTTAAAGGTCTGTTAAAGCTTGCAGGCAAAAGACGACACAAGTCATGAACATGTTCACAGGGTCTCTACAGAGCAAAATAAAGATGCAACTGTAGCAAGGCCAACTAGTGCTGAACTATATCTCGGAAGGTAACAGCACCTTTGCAACACCAGCCAGCAACCACTTGCTCAGGCTCCTCAGGAGCTGCACTCTAGTCATTAAATCAGCCTGGAGCCAGAGACACTCAGTTCCAGCAGAAGATCCAGCGACAGTGGAGACGAGTGGCTGCAGTTCACTGAGCCTTTTGAGGGGGCTCCACTAAAGCACTCCATAACAACTTAGCCAAGTGGTGAGATGGGCTGCAATCTCGCCTTTTGCCCTGGGCCTCCTGCAATCCCTGAGCAACGCTGGCTGTTCTCTGTGAATATCCCTATTGACCCAGGACACCAGAGTAATGCTGCCTAATCCTGTGAATAAAACCAGTTAAGGTGTTACTTGCTGTAGGTGAAGCAAAAGCTCTTAATAGGCAGCAGCGCCAGGCAAGGAAGAAAGGAGAACTGAGATTTCCCTCTATGTATTGGGCAAGGTAGTACAATCATTATATCTACAGGCAGCATTGTGAGATTTTTGTCTCTGTCTTGCCACTGAATAAGACTGGTTTACAAAGGAACAAGCACTACTAGCCTCAGATCATATCCAACATAAGCTTGGGCTCCGGCTGAATGCTTATCCCACTGCCTAGCACAAAATCAAGCTTGGTTTTCTTGCTGCACTGAAACTGCCTGCAGCAGCTGCTGTTCAAAAGGCACCTGACTTCCTGAGCAAAGCAAAACAACACTCTTAAATTACTGCAGTAGCTGAGCTCTGGCTGTAACAGAGAGAGGATGTAGTGTCCAGCACAGTGATATAAATCAAAACAAGGAGAGAGGAGAACTTCTATCAGTGCAGCCCTGGATAATGCAGTCAAACAGGATGTGATAAGGCTGTGTGTGGCCTTACACACCATCCAATCAGTTACATTTGTGATAAAGGAAACAGAACACAGAGTCTTGCTGCCCTAAGGAGGGGAGAAAAAAAAATACACAACCCAACAACAACAAAACCCAAAGGCCGGTTCTGCTCCCACTAGTCTAGGGGTGGCCAACTTGGGGATCGATCCTGAGCCACAGGCAACTCACGCACAGCTCCCACATATGGGCTACATCACAAGGCTACCAGCCTTGAACTGACAAAATGACTACTGCGCGATTTACATCTCAGCTGGAAGAGAAAAATGAGCCAGCAAGGGCAGCAGAGATTGACACTGCCAGGTTGCCCTGGGATTGAGCCACACACTGGGCTGGCCCCAGCCCTCAAAGGAACAGTGCAATTCCTGGGGAGTCATCGTTATCTCCCAGGAGGGAACTGTTCCCGGAGCTCCCGTTCTCCCTGACTTTCCAAGACACGTGGCATGTGTTTCACAGCTTCCCAAACAGACGAAGGTTGTGGCAGGGTGAAAATGGTTAGCCACTCTCGTGCTAGCAGCAGCAGTCACCAGGAGTCATTCTCCCGACAAGCATGGAGCTAGTTGGAAAGCAATGAACCAGGAGGAAGTCCAATAATCATGTCCCTGTTCTATTGCAGAATCACACGTTTAAATCACAACTGTCCCTTCAAGTATAGACATCGACTGATAAAAATTACTTGACTCTTACCAAACCAAGCTAGAGACAGAAATAAATAATGCTTAGCATTTTCCCAAAGAGTATTATTCACTTAATTATTAAAGGAGAGGGAACCTTAATAGCAACCTAAAAAAGCTTTGCTCCTAAACCTGCTGAAAGTCAGTTGTCCTGAAAATCTCACCATCAGACTCAAAAGCCCCCATTTTACCTATGGAAAAAAATATAGCACAAAGACCCAAGTGAACCACCCAATGACAAAATCAGACTGGGGGCAAAATCCAGACAAGAATTTCAAGAAAAGAAAAGGTGAACTTTAAAAGGGATTTGCAGTTGCAAGTGGTGTAACTTCAGAGGGGCTCATGTTTAACACTGTCTGGAAATTGGGCATCTTTTGAGTCTTTCCTGACAAGTAACACGAAATTGAGAGACTCATAATGCCCACTTTATGATATCCAAATCGAATTCTTATTTCCTAATCCTGCCTCCTGTTCATGACATCTCTCAGCCTCTTGTCTAGGACTCAAGGGTAGATGTCCCAAAAAACCTCAGTACTGTGACATACTTTGCTTCCCATGACACTAATGGCAGAATTTCACGTGAACTCAGAGAGTAGACAGATGTTTGCAAATCTCATCCAAAGCAGTCAAAACATTTAGCTCCAAAACTATAGCCAGTCTCCAAGAAAAGAAATAGCTAAACCTGGGCTAAGAGACTTACAACAGAACAGACAGAAGCACTGACCACACAAACCATGAACACAGTCAGTTTTCCGCATCTGCAGTGCTTGTAGATGGTCTGTGTTGCGGGCACAACCTGTCCGTCCAGGGCTAAGCCCTTTACTAAAGCCTCAAGACAAAAGCAAACCACAAACAGGCAGAACAGGTATATATAATGGGACCTCAATTCAGTCAACCAATTAAGCACCTGCCTTGATTTTAGGAGTAGTTAGATAGGAGCTTAAAGGTGTTTGATACTTTTGATAAACCAATTTCTAAGCACAGTAAAGAACAACCATGAAACATCTGCATCATATGAATGAACCCTTCTCATGGCTACCAACCAAGCCGCACTCTCTTGGGGCATTCAGAAACCACCCCAGCTCAGTTTTGGAGTACGCGCTCCACCTGGAACATGCTGCAGGAGAACATTGACTGCTTACAGCTAAGATGATCACTTCTTGAGGGCTGACACTGAGGAAAGTCCACCAGATTTGTTTTTCTGTAAAAGAGTCTGAAATTTCCTAGCAGACAAACAGATGCCAGCCATTTTAGCCAGATTCCAGTTCTCCTACCCGTTTGGTACAAGAGACAGTAGAGCCGTCTTCAACTTGGACTAGTGTACTTTTGAGCTTAGAACTCTTCCCTCTCAATTGTAGCATAAACACACTGTCATTTCCAAACTGCTGAACATACACAGATTTCACAGAAAGCAAGTGAAAATCATGAGAACCTGTAAGTACAACCCCAACCCTCGAACGGGAATCACTAAGCAAAAAAAGAGAAAAAAAGATATGAGAAAAACTGAAAAACATAGGTTAAACTTGCCCCCAGATATTACAGGAAAGCACGAACCTTCTGATTTATCTCTTTGCCCTTCCAGACCCTTCTTGCCAGGAAGGTCAACAGGTTATATACCTTCTGCTGGATTAATCTACAGGAGAGCAAGGGCAGCTAGCCAAGCAAAACTAGATTCTTAAAGGGACACAGCCAACCACAGACTTGACTCCGTTTTTTAAAACATGTTCTTACAAATAAAACTTGTGACCAAAACCAGTGGAAAAAGTTGCTGCTTCTCCGTTTTTCAGTTAGCTTACTGGGTGGATAGAAACAGCGATTTACATTTACATTATTTTCTTCTGTTCGTGTAGATCCTTCACAAACAAATGGGGGCAGCGAAATAAATAAGATTTTATTTATTTATTTTTAGAAAGATAAATCAAAGACCAGTGAGTGTACTTGGAGAAAATCTTCTTATGCAAACCTCTCTTTTACACCTCTCTCTTTTTTTCCCTAAGCTGACAAGATTTTCAAACCAAGAGAACCTCTCTAAACCCTGCTTGTCTGGTATCAGCGAGCTTTATTTCAAGGACCTGCTATGGAGAAGTATGATCAGGTAAGACAAACTTAAGACACATCAGCAAATCCTCCCTTTCCATTTCAGTATACACATGCTCAGTGCTCTCTTGACTTCTCCTCCTTCAGTTAAAGCAGTCGTGGTTACAAGAGATTAGACTTTGCTTGGTCATCTGTCATTAATGGTTACCATACTGTTCGAAGGGAGACACTTAGAGGACTATGCTGATTTATTTTCTCTTTGGCAATAGCAAAGCAGATGCTTCAAAGGCTTGTATCCAGGCTCTGAAAGCCACTGGCACTCATGTCTCAGAAGTACAGCAAGGTAAAACACCTACCCTTTGGCAATCATATTCTAACAAAGGTAAGAACAAGGTAATTATAAACCTACAACGGAATATAAAAACAGAGCCAGTGACTCAGCCAGTGGCACCGGGAACTGGAAAACCTGCCCCTCCCTAGCAGGAAAACGTCTAATTCATATGGTGTTAAAAACAAAGGGGAGTGACTGCATCATCTCCAGAAAAAGGATGACCCAAGGGGCAGGAACAACAACAACAACCCACCCCAAAAAAACAAGCAAAAAAACCCCAAGAACCCAAAACACCACCTCCAAACCCCAAAGAACTCTTTCTAATCATCTAGTCTCAGATCTTGTAATGAGGTCCATGCATGCAAATTCCTGACTTTTTACAAGGCTCTACAAAGGAACACGTCTGGCATTTATTTAGCATGGCGGTGGGCATCATGCAGAAGTTGGGGGGGGGGGGGGGGGGGGGAAATATACTACTGCAAACCTTGATAAACTTGATTGCTCTACAAAGGAGGACAGAATTGCCATGAAGTTAGGGAATGAAAAGAATACAGTGCATGATGTAATAGGTTTAGATTTAGAACAGCATTTGTTACTCTCCAAGGAAATAATAGCTGAAAAAGTACTTCAAATTGGCTTTGGAGAGTACTGCTCATATTATTAGAAAATTAACTAACAGCTTCAAAACTAAGTGTAATGATATATACCAATGAAACCAACAGGTACAGGGGGCACCTACTGGGTTGCTGCAGGGATCTTTGCCAGTCCAGATTTCTTTGACATCTTAATTAGAGATCGAAGATTGAACAAAGGGAATGTTAATGAAACTTGCAGGTAATACAGAATGAAGTTTACAAACACCAGTAGACAAAAACAATTCAAAGGGATTCAGACAGCTCAAAAACAAACAAGAAAAGCAAGGGAGACAAATAAGACTGTGGAAAAAATAATGCAAAGAAACTGAAGAAACAACAATGAAAAAAACAGAGATAAATCAAGGAAAAAACCCTGCCAGAAGCAGGAGCGACATGCAAGAGTGAGAATGCTAAACAAATGGGAGAGTTGTCTGCAAAGCAAATGCTTCCACAAAATGACCAATGTAACTTTTGTCTGCCTGTACTCAGGTATCAGTTCAGGCAACAGAGAGAGATAAATCACCTCCAACACATGGAATATCAGATCTCTTTCTGCAAAAGGAACACAGATAAACTGAAGAAAGCGAAGAGCAGCATATAAAAAACAATCATTAGGCCTAGAATAATAGATGTTGAAAAATATTGACAGTTTAGTCTCATTAGTAGCTTGTAAGAACTTAGAAGGTACAAATGCAGAGAGAGGGAGAATAAGCAATCATTTCACAGAAATACACACTGTGGCAAAAACTGTTACAGTAGAGTAAGAAAACTTTTCTGATGTTAAAGTACATTGGGCAATGGAAAAGTTTCCCAAGAAAATTACTGGAAGATCCACTGCATAGCATTTACGGAAAAAAACCCAAAAACAAAAAACCCAAACAACAAACCAAAAAATGAACAAAGGACAAATCTGACCTACAGGAAAAGTATAATAGATCTTTAAAAAAAGGTAACACTGAATTTTTGCTTTCATAAGACACAGTCGTGGCCAGATAAGACAGAAAATCATTTCACTATCACAGGAGCCACTGTAGATATGGTCCAATGAACTACTTCAGGTGGGAAAAGATGGCAATGTTGCTAAGAAAATATCCCCATTCTTCCCCCACTGCCCACTCCCTCGTCATTGTACCCCCTGCTCCAGACACACCAGCATTTATGTGACCATATGATTTACTGGACTAGAGAACGGATGTGGCTGAAAACTAACTTGCTAAAAGAGCGTTACTCTTCATCTGGATCAGCCCCCTGGCTCGGGTCAGTAAACAGCAGTGCCAATACCCGTGTCAGCAACAAAGGAAAGAGGTGTGACAAGTACAGAAACGGACAGTTTGAGACAGTGCAGACAGGTTCAGTCTACAGCAGCGCCAGCCTAAAGTCTTTGTGGACCCACCCCTTGACTTACGTTGTGACGGAACCAAGAGCTGAAAGATACAATCAGAAAAAGACACATAACATTAAGGAAGGAAAGCTGTGAATGAGTATAATGTCACTCCAAACAGAGATGCAAGCAGCACCCACTGGAAACTGTGCTTTTCAGCAACTTTCTCAAAACTCTACTTACTGTATTCGAGTTCCGTGAAACAAATACTTGAGTAAGAAAACCAACAGCAACTGTGATTTTATTTTAAACCACAAGCAAGATTCAGTGCCATGGAGCCCTTTTTCTCTTCAGAGTTTGGCAGTACTATTTTCATACCGTTTTCCCACAGATGTTCTGTAATACACCACCATTAAAACATTTATTACGGTAATAACCTAAAATACTTGAAAGCCATCGGTAAAACTAATTTAAAAATCAAAAAAAGTATCAGGAACCAAGAGAGTGGAGAAATTCCTACTACCCATTTTCATGCACACTAATTGCTCCCAAGATCACCTCGGAGAAGATACAAACAATGAGCTGATACTCCAGTTTAGAGATGATAGACTTTGTCGCACACTCGAGTTTGAGGGAGCCATCCAGACCGGGATTTAGGAAAACCCCGTAAGGTGACTGCACCCGCTGTCTGGCTGCCCTTCGCTCTGCCAACCCAACTTCCAAAGAAAACCACAGTCCCTCAGCAACCAACAGCCCTAATAAAGAAGGCCCTCTGTATTCATTACAGCACAATCCAGGCTCTTTTCTGTCTTTTCTGATAGAGAAAGCAATCAAGACCAAAAGGCTTTAACTACATAGGTGATAGCACAGCAGCTTCAACCTGGCCCTAGCACTCGTTCCATACCCAGTCTTGCTTTCTCCCTTGTTCTGTTCCTCGCACTCCTCCCCGTTACTCTGTGCCCTGTCCTACTGCCGCTTCCTTCTGCGGGAGAACAATAAAATCTCTTGCATCTACACAGACAGATGGACGGGCAGGTGAACGAATGCTCCGCTCACTTTGCACGCACAGTGCAATCAAGTCTAGGGGAAACCGATCTGTTCTGAATAATAGGAAACAAGACAAAAAAAAAAAAAAAAACAACAAAACCACAACAAACCAAATCTCCTTCCCTCCCACCCAGCCCCCTGCATTTGAAAAGTATTTTGCGTTGGTAATTTGTAAAGGATTAGTAGAATTCAACTCTTAAGGTGAGAAAGTAACATTAGTGTAACTTCAGGTTAAACAAAACCAAAAAGGCAGATAAGTTGTGGTTGTTTGGGTTTTTTTTCCACTTTTTACTTGTATATGACCATTCACCATAAAGTATTTTACAGAAGTCCTTAAAATATGTTGAGTTACACTCCTTCTCCCTTCTACAAAAAAAGCCTCGTCTTTAGCATCCCATGCAAGGAATCGTTTAAACTGAATTATCTACATAAGATTAAAAACTACTTGGGGAAGTTTTTTGTTTGGTTTTTGGTGCTTGGGTTTTTTTTTTTAATTTAAATCTTTCCCAGAGGCATGCCACCAAAACTCAACTCTAACTTTAGAATAACTGATCTGGGAAAACAGATGAGATCAAATGATCAAATGAGAACAAATGAGATCCCTCACCTTTTGATAAAAGCCCTGTAACAACCCACATGCCTTCTCAAGAATGGGTTTGCTTATGATTTTTTGCTCCGTTTTGTTTTTCCCCAAAACACCTTCCACAATTTACACTAGAATTTATTACAGAAAGTGCTGACCCTCCCCTCGAACATCTCTACGAAGGTACAGAAACCCCTTTTCTTCCACGAGAAGCGCTAGCAGTTCCCAGCCCGGACGACAAGCGGCCGAGTTCCCCAGGTCCCAGCGCCGGCAGCCCCTTCCCGACGGGCCAAGCCGCCGGAGCCTCCATGGAGGACGTTCCCATCGCTTCCTTTGTACGCTTGTGCCTCCCCTGCCGCACACGACCGGCTCCAAACCCTCCCTGCCACCCCCCCTCCTGCAGGCACCCGCGCCCCAGCGTGTCCCGACCTGAGCGCGGCCAGAGCGGCTCCTGTTCCGCAGGGGCAGCGGGGACCGGCTTCAGATCCGCCTTCTGCTCCAGGACTTTCTGCCAAAAGAGCAGGCGAGGGCTGTTACTGCGCGCCGGCCCCTCGCTCCCGCCCGATCCCCACCCCCGAGCCCGCAGGGGTGGGAGCGGGGGCTTGGACGGGGCGAGCGGGCGGGTCAGCTTCTCGCTCAGCATCGCCGCCGCCGAGTCGCCGAGAAAGAAAAAAGTTGCCGGGGAGCCGCGGCTGCCCTCGGGGCGGCTGCGGTGGGCCCTCGGGGCTCCCCCTTCCCCGCGTCCCGCCGCGGCAGGGAGGGCGCGAACAATGCCGGGCCGGGCGCTCCTGCCGGCCGGGGGCCGGGGAGGGGACGGGAGCGGAGCGGGAGCGCGGCCAGGGCCGGCGGGAGCGCAGGCACAAAGCGCCCACTCACCTGCGGAGCGCGGAGCGGGCGGCGGGGCGGCGAGGCGGGACGGCGAGCCCGGGCGGCGGCGGGGAGGCGGCGGCGGCGGCAGCGGCGGCCGCGGCCGGGCAGGAGTTCGGGAGGAAAAGGGAGGGTTTTTATTTCCCCTGGAGTTTGAAAGGAGGAAGTGAGGAATGCGAGGAATGAGAGTTGGTATGAAATGAACGCGGCCGAGGGAGGGGACTGCCGGCTCAGGCAGGGGCTGGGGAGGGGACTGGCGGGGGGGCGGGGGGAGAGGGGCCGAGGCGGAGTTGGGAACAAAACCCAGCGGGGCCGGGCGCTCCCCGGCCGGGGGCCGTGCGTGCCCGGGGCGGGGGGAAGGCGGGCGATGGCCGGAAGAGGGGGCCGGCGGGGGCGGGGAAGGCCGCCCCGCACGGGGGGGAGCGGAGGAAGGAAACTCCGGGGGGGAGAAGCGGGGGAAGGCGGCGGCGGGAGCGCCGGGAATCGGCGCGGCGCCGAGGGCGGGCGCGGCGCCCGGGCATGGGAGAAGTTGGAGTCCGCGGCCGGGACGGGACGGCCTCGGCCCGGGGAGAGCCCTGGGAACGCCGCCGCTTGCCCGGGGCCGGGACTCCGGCGCCGCGAGGATTCGGCGTCGGCCCGGCCGCCGAGGCCGAGGGCCGGGTGAGGGGGCTCCGCTCCCGGGGAAGCCGCCCCCCAGCCCCCGGCGGCCCCGCCGAGCCGGGCGCGGCCCGCGGGCAGCACCTCGTCAGGCCCCTGAGGGGTGGGAGGTGATGTCCACCCAGCGTAGCTGCGCGGACCGAGCCAACCCCAGCACCGCCGCAGGGGTTGCAACAAACGGTCTAATTATCCCGAGAGCGTCCCCAGAAGTCAACGACTCGCCTGACAGCGAAGGGGTGTCCTCTGGGGCTTTTCTCGGTCTCACGGCGAAGCTGCTCTTTTCCTGTCCGTTCGTACGGGAACGCCAGCGTGCTGCCCTAGAAAACGCTGATAGGAGACTGAGAGCTGCGCTAGGGCTGGAAGGCCACATTCCCAAAACAAAAGCGGTAGTAAGACAGCAAGTTTAGTAAATGTAACTACATCCTGTTAGCAGCTCTGGGCAGTGCAGCTACCTCAACAAAATAAACTTTTTCATGTCTCCAGCAGGTGACTTTGTCACAGATGCCTAGCGCACACATAACTACCCGTGGTAGAGTTATAACACAGTTGGCTTTGTCTAAAACTTCAATATAGTGAAGAAATTGATTAAGAAAAATCACAGCTTTTAGTAAGAACCCAAAGGTAAAAAAGTTCGTAACTCCTTCAAGTTGCAGAGAAAAGACTGAAAACAGGACCTAAATGTGTCCCCAGGCCTCAGAAACCAGATGGCAAAACCCATCAACTTCATAAACTTAGTCTTGGGATTTGGAAGGCCAACTTTTTTTTTTTTTTTTTTTTTTTTTTAATTTTAGTTTGGCAGTGCTGAAGATAACTGATATTGGTAATCCTTTTTAATATACTTACAATTACTTTTCTTTGTAAGGCAATGCAGCAATTTTATTTTATGAATACTTAAGGAAAAAAGTTTTCTGATACAACTGTAGGAATCAAGAGTATATACAAGGTAAGTAAGATGAAGTTACAAAATTCAGTGATTTTTTTCAATATTTTGTGGGGGTTTGTTTGTTACATAAAGCCCTGTAATGAGCTCATTTAGCCACTGTTTCTACTAAGCCATATTCAAAAACATGTAATTTAATGAAAAACAAATATATATTAAAGGTAGCTTACTTCTCATCACATCTGTTCACTGGGAATTCTAGGCCAGGTCTCATGATTATGTGGCTAACGTATTGTTTTGCTCCCATTTCCCTGCAGAATCAACATAGCTCAAAGAGAAGGAATTGAAACCTATTCCTTCCTGTGAATCATCACACAAATTGTTTGCAGGACTCCAGTCAATTGCAGATGGAAACCCACTCAAGAGAACAGAGGTTTTTTGGTGGTGGTTTTTGTGTTTCCTTTACTGGTGCTAATGTGGAAGCAAACTATTCTGCTTAGAACAGAAAGCAGAGGGAGTTGGGCAAGCTGATCAGACTTAATTCCCCAACCCTATCTGTACTCTACCTGAATGATTTTGATATGCAGCGTTATTTTAAAAGTCATTTTTCACAGTAAAATAGTATTACTTCCCCTTTAATAAATAAAGGGCTCAATTCAATTAAGCATTTAAGAAAAAAAAACCAATCCTTTGTTTTCTTCATAATTTTAAGCTGTTTTGTTGCAGAGAGTGCAATGGTTTGCCTTGTTTGGAAATGTTAACTTAATCAAAGTAAATGATCACAAATTCCATCCTCTAGAATGCATTCACTCATTTATATATTCTCTAAATTAGATGTTAAATTACCAGAGCAGGTTACAGTTATAATAGCCTTTACCTTAATGCGTTTTGGTGAAGTTAGTTTGCTTCTGGATTTTTCTCCCATTTTGGGACCAAAGAAGTGACCTCCAGCTTCCAGCAGGAAAAGAATAATTCCATATAGAATATGTTAAGAGACGGAATGAGAAGAAAAAAACTCTATAGACTACAGTTCAAGAGATACAAGAGTAGCAGTGGGTACAGGGTCTCTGCCTTCTTTCATGGCAGGGCTTTCAATTCTTACCACTTCACAGTTGTAGCAGGCTGTTTCCCCTCTTAGTAAGGAAGGCCCTTACACCAGTGTTGCTTTTCTACTCGTCTGCATAACTATCCGCTGAGCCAAATCTCTTGGCCCTAGGACACCTTAAGCGTCTGTCTTAGTTCTGGGTTTCAGCTGTAGTAGTTCCAAACTGCGGTTATGTACAACACACTGACACTGTGGCAGAGAAGATGAGATCCCCGACTCTGTCGAAGAAGGAATCTGTCCGTAGTTCAGTTTCACAAGACTTCACACAAACTTTTAGCTCATGACCTGTAAATCACAGGGAAGACTTTGCTTGTCTTCTGTACCAGGAACAGGAAACCTAATTCAATGTCAACTGAGAGATTTACAGAACTGTTAATACCAGCAAGTAGAGGAACACACTAAGTATATTATTATTATTATTATTATTATTATTATTATTATTATTATTATTATTATTATTATTATTATTATTATGCCAACAGTAACAAAACCCCCTGTCCTACTGCTACCAAATTCAGCAGCAAAACTTCAGTGAGAGTGGGACTGACCCCTAAAAGAGCAAGAAATTATTCACTGTCTTTTATATTTGTGAGCCAAGGAGCTTATAGCAGTCTAGGAGCTGTTTTAGTCTGCTAGGCCTGCCCTTAGGATTAATATTTAACAGTTTAATATGCTTTGTTCTTTAAGCTTTTTGGGATTTCAAGAACGTTACGTCTGCACGTATGCAACTAATATTACTGTACTAAGAACAGTAGTATTTCCTGCTCAGTTTTCTCTCCCAACTAAACCTAATTTGGCTCAGATGGAAATAGTGGAAAAAAAGAGGTGCATGAAGAATAGGGCCTACACACCGAGAGCTGAGTCAGGTTCTGATTATCAGAACCACCGTACCTCCTCTTACTGAGGTTCATACATCTCCCAGTGGAAACGGGTAAAAATAACCACTTCGACTTGGTGTTCCTCCTAGCCTTGTATTATTTCAGTTCTTGATTCAGAAATATACATGGTATTGTACTTCAACAGTAGAATGGAAAATGCATAAAGAACAGTCTCAAAAGGCCTAACTGGACATTGGGAGAAACATTAAAAACACAGGGCAGAGAAGTGCAACTACGTTAAAGAGAGAATCAAATGGAAACCAAGAACTGTACAGGAAGACCTGCTGATGGGGGGGGCAGGGAACATTAGAGAGACTAACCTTACATTTATTCCCAGACTTCTAAGTGTATGAAAAAAACACCACAAAGGAAGAGAACTGAGAATTACAAAGGAAAAGGGGGAGTAAGAAGAGAGATGAGATACAAGAAGACAGGAAGAAACTGAGGTAGTGTCTACTACAGGAGGAACAAAGAACACCCACAAGTGACACCAAAATTGTACAAAAAAGCTCATTTAGAATTAAGGATTTTTTCAATATATAAATTAGTTTATTTTCATTTAGATATAAAAGTTATAAATACAATTCATGTAAAACAGTGTCTGATAAAGGAGCACTGAATCAGTTCATGTTTCTGCATAATTTGACTGAGACCCAGAGGCCCTGACCCTGCTAGGATCATTTGATGTCAACAAATACCTTGAAGAGCCACTGCTGACAAGCCTAACTGAAAGGGCGAGTAAAGGGATGCTGCTGTGGCCTTCTGTGCACAGAGAAAATAATCTTGAATCGGAAATTAGCATTCTACCTTCAGGTCACCCCAAACTAACATAAGGCAGTTTCTTTCACACAGTCCTAGTCAGAAAAATAGGTAATAGTCAGACAGGTACCACACTGACTTAGTTTTTCTGGATGGGTAGAGGGAACGCAGAGCCATCAGCGAAGAACTCAGAAGAGCACAACTGGAAAACACTGCCAGGTCTTGTCCCCAGCCTGATGAGCAGGAAGTACATGAAGGCACAAAAGAGATCCATGGTTCAAGTTCTCTTCGCTGACGGCTCTGCTGCTAAGATCATCTCAAGACAATGGCTTACCAGCTAATGTTCTCAGCATCAATTCATAATTTACAGTATATACAGAGTTTACACATGATTACCATCATTTTTTTTCCTGGCAATATCAGAAAGTGTCTTCACAAAGTTTCATTATTTTGAAAGAGCAAGTGATATCTACCACTGCAAAGACTCCACAGACCGAAAGCAATAAATCTGGCTCTTTGAAGCTTGAAACAGAGTTAGTCTGCTGACAATATCCAAAGCTGGAGAACACCTATTCTTGTCTCCATAGAGGGACAGAGTTTTCCAGGATCGTCATGAATATGCATAATGGCCATGAAACAGGCAAGACAGTAATTGTTCTCTGCTTTAGTACACAGCAGATGTGTACACTATGAGGCTTACATGTCACAGTGTGCAGCAATTCACTGTGATGAATCAAGGCCGTATGAATCAAGACGCATTCCATGCTGTGACCTACAGTCTCCATATTGTACATCCAGCATTAAAAATGGAACACTGGAAGGACACATTGCTAAGCCCTGTGATACATTTATTATTTTTTTTAAAGCTTACTGATGCCTTTGAAAACACCTGTAAACTCCTTTTGAGGTAACTACTTCTTATAATCAGGTTAAAATTTTTATATAAAATGTACTTTAATATGTCATGACTTGAGATAATCTCACGTTTAAAAAAATGAAATCAGTCACTAACTTATTCCTAAAAACGTAGCAAATTTTATGAACAATGGACAAATTAAAAAATATTTCGTATCAGCTTACAGTCTAGATTCAATCAATTAGAACACGGCTTTTCAGGAATACTACTGTATATTGTTACAATACTACCTTCTGCCAAATTCAGTCAGATTCTATCATCTATTCAGTCTCATTTTTCACATGGTTAAGAATAACAGGAACAGCAATGGATATAATATCACCAACTAAAAAGGGAGCGTTTGAGATTTTGATTTGTTCTTTATTTGGTAAAAAGACTGTCAAGGGATATGGAACAATTAGAATAATGAAAGGGAACTGGACTATCAGCCTTAACAGAGAATCATCCCACAGAGTAAGAGAAAAGTGTTTTATTAGAGCCAATGTCTCATTCCAGCTCTGTATTTTTTGAATATTACCTACGGTTGCACAGAGCCATGACCTGAATCCTTCCGTGTCTGACTGTTGTAACAGACAGCAAAGTGCTACACAGGACAAAAGAGAACACATGCCAATAACTGTCCTCCTTTTTTTCTGAATTAATCTGTTTTAAATAATTGGAATTAATCTACAGATCAGTAGCATCATCTCCAGAGGCACTGTGGAAGTTCCAAGATATATGAACACTAAACCATTATTTTTCTAATCCTAGCTGCAAGGGCTTCCAATTAGTGGGCTACATTCCTTAGCCTGCTCTCATGCGGCATCTGTTACAAGGATTCTAAAAGCAGAATCAACATCGACGACACCACCCATCCCGTATTTCTTATTCCCATCACCCATATTTCTTGTTCTTCCACAATGCATACAAAGACTGCTCAGTCTTGGGACAGTCTCCTAAGATGGTCTACTGTCAACTACCATAATGCTCTGAGGCCTGGTATTTGCTTTCTAATAAGCCTGCAGACGTCTGTCCTCCAGTTCCCTTCCATCCCCAATGTGCTTTTCATTACTCCACCTGGAACTCTTACAACAAGATGCAGGGATGGGAGCAAGTTCCATGTTTCAAGTCTGTTGTCTCTCATTCACAGGCCAATTTACTATCAAAGCTGGAGAGTCCAATAGCAAAGGCCTGAAGAGCACAGAGAGGATAATTATAGTCCAGAGTAAACACATCTTCTGCTACACGACCAAACTGCATCACGATGTAGTCAGCTGGGGAGAAAAGAAAGATTCAGAGATGAGCAATTTCACAGCGAGGCAAAGAAAAAAACCCAAACAACCACAAACAAAAAACCACACACGTCTAGCAGTCCCAAATATATGCGGATGGTGTATCCATCCTTTCTCACCAGAGTGGCCTTGAAATCTGTTCTCTAGAGTGACAGTGTTATTCTAGAGATTACCTTTCTTAGAACCAAAGCTTAAACCACTCTTTTGCTGGGCTGAAGGTGCCATATTAATCCTTTCCTTTCAGCAAGCTTGCGTTTGCCCCCTCTTTTGCTGCAGCTATGGACAGCAGTCTCTGCACCCACTCCAGAAAAAGGGAGGCCTTATATAATTTTCTTCAGAGCCGAAAAGTTCCCAGTAATCCTGAGCTGAATTCCTCCACCCAGTCTCCCTTCTTCAGGAAGAGTGTCCTATTCCTCCCAAACCTCATTAAATAAATTGGGTTCTCCCTGTTTGAATAAGCCCCCCACACTCTCCACCAGACTCTTACGGTCATTGTCATGGACAATCTGGAAGTTCTTCACTGAGGCCTGAGTGACTCTCCCATGGAAGTTCAAAACATAGGACTGAGTATCATCGTTCCAGACTGGAGCCTTGTTGTGCAACTCAATGAGGTTCTCTAAATTTTTGTTTTGCCATTTTGACAGCAGACTCTCGTGTTCCTGTTCAGAAGAAAGAAATATATTTATCAGATTTGGAATGGTTCTGCTTTTGAGTACGGCCTCTCTCATGTGTGTGCACTCTGTCACTTGAAGGTCATTCCCTGTTCAGTGAAATGCAATGACAGCACTTAAACTCAGTCCTACCAAAAATTTCCTGCAAGTACCAGGAAGATATTTTCCAACCGTTCCTTTCCACTCAATAAGCTATCACCGTATTTCCACCCAAACCAGAAAAAAAGAGTGAGAGAGAAGGAAGTGTGTGTACAGGAAAGGAAGCAATTCACATCCCACAGATGACTGCCATCCTGCTGGCAGGAATCCTTTCTGAGTCTCATAAGCTTTCTCTGATCCTGTTGGATCCAACTTCCACTTCTAACATTCTAAACTTTGAAACAAAAGAAAATAATCTACAATTAACTGCACAGTGCCAGGCCCTGGGGTGCTTTAGTAGAAAGTGCAAAGGCTGCAGTGGGCTGTAAGCATGCCTTAAGTAGGTTAAATGTCATCCTATTGGGTCTAATAAGTGATGCACAATATGAAAAAGAGAGAAATAAGAACACAAAGATACAAAAAGGAGGTAAAACAGCACATTAAATTTGACAAACAGAATGAATTACAAGGAGCTGCAAATACTAGTGAGTGAAACACATGATATCTATTTAATTTTAAAAGTTCTGCAACAAATAAAATCCAAACTGAAATAATATATGCTAAAACCCCCAAGCAAAAGAATCCAAACTGAAGTTACTTAATGGGAAAAAATGATCAGAAAACAACATGTTGTAGAGGTCTGACTGATATGGCTATAGTGACTGTTTTAGTATCGTATACAGATATGACAGTGGATTTTTGAAGATAACTGAAATAAAACTTACTGTTCAGTTTAAACTAGTTACTTTATGTCTTTATTTTTATCTTTATTTACTTTTTTAAAGATGCAAAAAGAACCTTGAGAATTGACACCAATGAAGAGCATTTAGATGTAATTTTTCCTGCTTTAAAGTGGGGGCAGTACTGCTTAATTGAAGCAACGCACTACAGAGAAGGAAGACCAAAACAGAGTGAAACCCCTATGCTGAAAGCTTTGCCAACTTTTCAGAACAGCTTTCTGTTTCAGCCTTGTCTGCTGTCGGTACACTTGCCTGCTAGCAAAACAGTTGGGAAAACAGGGGAGAAGAATAAAGGCAGGGCCATGGAATCATTACTGTACTGACGGAGGAAAGGGCAATACCAATTGAAAGATGATGAATAAATGACCACCTCCAGACACAATTTTCCTGCCCATTCACAAAAATAAACCTCTTTTCCAGGCTCTCGTGACTCTGAATTTCCACTCTTGAAGATTTTTTTCTCTGACCTCAACAAATACACTCTTGTCCTACTTGTATCTACTCACAACATTGGCTGCAAATACCATTTTCTAGCTTAAAGCACTGACCATGTCTTTCAATGGGCACCTGTCCTTTTTGCCTTTTGGTCTTCTATCACACCAAACGTAAAACCCACATTAAGAGAACTGAACGATTTTCATCATACACCTTAATATACCTTCAGATACACTTCTGTAAGCTTTTAGCTGTAATGTACTCCATACATATGAGAAATCCTCACTAAATAGTCATCAGAAAACTCCATCCTTCTCCTCATGCTACTTTCTCTTTAAAGAATCCTCCTTTTCTGTGATTCCTACAAAGAGACTGACAACATTCTGACCAAAAATGTATTTACTCTCTTGCTACTACACCAGATTACCACCTTACCTATGTATTAGCTATCTGTTGTAATTCACATACTGGGTAAGAACGTAAACTCCTGGGAGAATCAAGTTCTGTGTTCATCCAACTCTCAGCACCACAGGGTCCCACCCCTGAGGAGGGGTTGTAGGTGCAGCAGCAACAACACATGCTAGCCATTGCAATAGCTAAGTAAATAATATTTAGGTTGACCAAAGGACAAGTAAGGATACAAACACTATTCAGAAGGCTACAAATTAGGTAAAAGGCAAGAACAAATTAATCAACACCTTTACGCTACATTGTATTTACTCTCCATGAGACTTGCTAAAGCCCTGGGTATTAACAACCTTGCTCTAAAATCCCTGATTGTCGTAACACCCAGACCTCTACAAGAAAGTTTTAACCTATTCCTCCAATCTGAAACATGACCAAACTCCATAACTCACATTTCGTGGACGGATTGGAATTCGCTTATGATTCATATTCATTCCTGGAATGATCACTGACATTTTTCTGGGACCCTTGAATCCTAATACATTGGTTTCCTGAAAGACAAGGAAAGACATTATTTTCAGTAAATGAGATACTCCATCTCAAAGAGGGAAAGACAACAAAACTGAACTTCAATCCACATTTACATTGTTTTTTAGAGATTTGCTAGCTACAACTGTAGTAGCAGTTATCTAATTGCAACTGTGTTTAATCACTGAGAATAGTTTCCTCTCCCATTTTGAGAACTGCATTAAAAGACATACCTAATTTAGAGTGCATATGTTATCCTAATGAAACATTTATAACAAAATCAGACAAGTGCAATTTCCAGGCATAAGTTCTTGCATCTGAGGCAAAAACATGATAAAATCTTGCTAGTGAACAAGCCTTAAGTATGATAAAAGGTAAATATCTTTGACCTGAGTCTATGTTATCTATATATCACCATTTAGGCTAAAATGTTCCTGAAGAATGAGTGACATTCTTCTTTAGGTGCTGTTATTTGTGTTTAAGAGCATACCTACACTTTTCTCTCAAATCATGCTCTTTTATAAATGATTAAGAACAGACACAGAAGGCAAAGTATTCAGCATCTGTCCAAGCTTCATTCTTAAGACAAGCAGATTTTTCCAGAGTACCGCAGGAGACTGCTCCAAGTGGATTGAGTATAAAAAGCAAAGGAAAAAAGTCTTGGCATTCTCAAACCATCCATTTAATAATGTCAACCAAAATCCAAGGGTCCATTTAAAGTGTTCCGTAACAATGTCAGTGATAACCTTTAAAATTCCCAAAGACCAATTAAAAAGCCAGAATCTTTTAGAAGTACTGAACTGATTGACAGAAGTGATACAGCTTTTCCTAATATGCTAGTGCATTTTGCAGACACAGAACAAAGGTCTTTGGAATTGCAACCTCTATTATTTCACTTCAGAAAATCTAGGGGCACATATGAGAATGAGGGTACTGGTTTTATTAATAAATAAACTTTATGAACTTCTTGTAGGTAAAAGTTCAGAAATCTGGAAAGTTGACTTTATATTATCTGCTGCACTTATTTTAACACCTTGCTGTGTACAATTAGCTAGGGAACTGAAGAATACTGTATACAAAGAAAATATCCAGTGATATTCTGTAACCAGGCTAGTACTGGAATTATCACACCAATTTTTTTCCCAAGTTGATCCCATTAAGATCGACAGCAAAAAAATCAAGATGATGCTCCAGGAGGCTAATGCACCTTTAAATTTCTGCTGCTGTACCTGTGATAAAAGTAAAAATCCTTCCACTTGACTCGCCATCATTTTGTAAACAACCTCAATTTTTACTAAAACTTTAGGACTGGAATATGAAACAATGTGATGTGAGAACCCTCACATAATTCTAGAGTGTCCACAAGTGCCTCCTTGCTCTGAAGCCTAGACCGAGGCAATCCGCAAGACCAGAAGAAGAAAACTTCTCTAGGACAGAGCTAGCGAATCACAATTTCCCCTGGAACCATAACCTTACCAACAACAAGCTGCTACTGAAATACTAGCATCTCCTTCCTATCCACCAAAATATTAAAAAAAAAAATAAAAAAAAAATTCCACCAAAAGTCCACCTTTGGTTCTGCAAAAAATAACTCTACTTTACAGGGTACTCCCAGTTCCTTCTTAGTGTCCACTAGATACCAGCTGAGCAAGAGGCAGTTCATGCTGTGGCTGGCTCCCTGTAAAGGAGCTGCTGAGTGGCCACATGCCAAATGATAGGCCAGGTAAGAAGGTCATCAGGATGGTAGTTTGGGTCTCTCTCCCTCCCCTGGCATTGATTTTTTTTTTTTTTCCCCCCCATGAAACTTGGAAGAACTTATTTTTGAGGCCTCTGCACTTTGTTGTATCTGGTTGAAATTGGTCAGTTGGTTCCAAAGTTAAGTGGGGGAAGCTGCCAGACAGCATGATTTTGTAAGCCTTGTTTCCTCAGCAACCAGGCGACAAAAAAGAAAGGGGCAAAAGGGGAGAGGCGCTACTTACATAACAAATAGCTGCAAGCTCCTGTCTGGTATGAGCCTTTTCCACTAGACCTTGTGCCTTGACTGGGCTAACTCCATGGTCATAGACCGTAAATTTAGTTCCCATGAGGTTTGACCTAATGTCAGGTTATAGAAAGACAGAGAAAGAGAGAGGCGTCAGTATAAAGTTTTGTCATCTTCTGAAAGTATTTGTACAGCACAGTGAAAACACACATCTCTTGCCATCTGAATCTTCCTATTGCTCAGTAAGGAGCTTCCACGAAGTGCCCATGGTGAACTCGGCTTGTAACCTATCCTGGAAAAGCATCAAGCCAGAATTCCTTCTCCGAATTGCCACAGTGAATGGTAATGCTGAAGAAAGGTTGTCAAGCCAGGTGAATATAGATTACACTAAGCAGGATGATACAAGTTCGTTCTCTCTGAATTGATACCAGATTGCTGTTCATAACTGCAACTCAACTAAAATGAAAATCCAGTCTCTCCTGTCTGTAGTTTTCATCTGTGGTTCTCACCTGAGTTTTCCAATGAAACTTTCCCCTTCCCGAGATAAATCAGTTGGGTCAACTGATATGAGGTAATTGGATGTTTTGCTCTTTTTTCGTTTTCTCCCTGCCAGAAGGAATGTCTGGAAATACAAAACTTTGATCAAGACTGGAGCTTTGTAAGAATGCAGAGGCATTGCTAGGCATTGTTATCCAAACTGTTATCTCTCCATTTCCCACATCCATTCCCCTTCTTGTTCTGTGCCGTTTCTGTCTTCTGTTTTGTTACTGTCTCCACAATTTTGATCTCTTCCACAAGTGCACACCCTGAAATCCTATTCCTCCAATCATCTCACTCAGCAGTCTAGATTTAATGCAACTGTTCTTTCTAGTCTTCCCTTTTCTTCTGGAGCAGCTCAGTCTCCCTGCTCCTCTTTATCCTTGACATTTTTATACTTTTTAAATTTTCTCTTTCATTGCGCTATGGCTTTTAAACCTGTTAATTCCCTCCTTAGTGCCTTGGCCAAATATAAGCTGTCCTCATCTGCATGCTGGCTCTTCTCAGCTTCTGGTTTCTTACCAGAAGCTCTCCCTTACACCAAAAATATTCTGTGGTAGGAGTACAGATAGCCAAGATACTGTGTGCTGCTTCCAATACCTTTCTGTTGTCATCCCTTTCCAGATGCATGTAATAAGTAGGGAAGAGGCCCCGGTCCATTCCCTTCTTATCTCTAGTGATTCGACACTTGACTGTAATACCACGGGGTGCAGGGCGTAATGCAAAATCCTCCAAGTTTTCTACTTCTCCCAGCTGTGCATCTGCCTGAGGGGATGGACTACAGGAAGCACCTGTTTCCTGTGGGAAGAACCATCATATTAGCAAATTAATATCAGATCAGAGGCTCTGGTATTCCCCAAGAAAAGAAAGGTCTGCTGAAACAGAAGATCTCAGGTCTCAAGAAGATATTTGGCAAAGAGAAGTTAACTGAGAGACCACCTGTGTTTCTCTGAAGAAAGTGGCTGAAGACTTTTACTCTGAGGAAAGACTAGCCCTCCAAGGGGAGAGGAGAAAAGTACCCATTAACCAGAGATGAGTGAATTACTAGGAAGGGGAAAATAGGATGAGACACTGTAAATGTTCTAAGCAAAGAGTCTCTCTGCTTTTAGAACTTCAAACACTTTATGGGAAATAAGGCAGCGTGATAAGCTGGACTGATGGATGCTGCAGTAAGACAAGCTGGGATTTTTGTGACTGAAATGAGCACTGAGATTATGTTGGTTCAGAACAGTAACAGAAACAGAGTAAGCTGATGGTGGAACCATCTCAACTAAATGCTGGAAGAACCTTAGAACACTGTACAGTCAGGATGCAAGTTATGGTCACCAAAGGAACTGGAATTCTAATGGAAATCTGGTATAGATCATTAAAAGTCATTTTTTTCTTAGAGGTAGCTGAATCCTGTGAATTGTAGAACTCTGGTTTATCCCCAATTTCCAGGTACAGCCAGTAGGAAGTCTGAGTGAATACACACAGAGACACACACACAGAGACTTGAAATTCACTAGTGGCTCTCACCCCTCCCCTCCTCCAGCAGCCCCCACCCCGTATCTCCAGCAGTTGGCACACATAGCCCAGTCTCCCAGGCAGCTAACCCCAGACCTCTTGTACTACTCACCCAACTAGCATAGCACAACATACACACAGTCACCTCACAAATATACTCACACTGGTCTTTTGAGTAGTACCATGGACTTTTAAGGCTGTCCAGCATCCATGCCCAAACTCTATGCCCTTTATCTGGTCACTAGCTCAGCCCCTGGGTCTTCCTGATGCTGGTCTCTTCCAACTCACTGACTAGTCCAGCATATAGTTTGTCAGCATATGCATGTATCTATCTCTCTCACACACAAACACACACACATGAGAACACATTCACACAGGAAATAGTTAAAAACGGAGTTTTAGAAGATGGTAGGACACGCTGCAGTAATCAGCCACAAGGCTTGGCCAGACAAGCATACTGTCTTGCAGCGTTTACATGTATCTGGTGCCTTTTACTCCCTTTAGTCCGTGTTTTCCCATGCTTATTACTCCCTGATTCACCTTGACCCCTTTCTTTTCCCTCTTGAGTCCCTTCCCCTAAACACTCCATAAGAAGTTTTGTCCAATCCCAGAATTCTCTGTTCCATCCCAAAATTCTGTTCCCCCTTGCATCCCACAATAAATGCTATAGACCTTCAGGCAATGATCCCTCTTATGTTTGCATGGCATTTCAGAGTTTCTCCAATCATCTTGGTGGATTTTACACCAGAGACAATGGCCTAATCTGTCTCCTTTGAGGATCATAGGAATAGCTGGTTCATTGTGTTCCCATCTTCACTGATTAGGCTACTTGAGTTCCTCCACCCACCATTGTTCCTTTGATCATTACTAGGTCTTTGTCAACTCAATGCCTCTTCAGTCAGATAACCTGACAATCGTGACCTTCCTCTGCCTTCAGGGATTAATATGCTAGCTACTGTAGTTGCAACTACTATATTTTAACCTCAAGGGTTAAAAGGGGTTAGTACTAAAATCAAGCTTAAGGGGTTAGTGCTAAATTAGCTCAAGGGGTTAGTACTAAAATCAAGCATATGCCCAGCCCTTATCAGAAATGGATTTCAAGACACTTACTGCAAAAGATTTCTCGCTGGTTGCAGAACTAGGCCTCTCAGATTCAGGATATGGTGAATGAGATGCTGGTCTCTTACTAGCTTCTTCTTCTTCTGTGTCCTCATCAAAATTCAAACTGCCTGAAATTCCTGTCAGAATAGAGGATCAAGCAGGTAACCTCTGAAAGAAGGTGTCATGAGTTCATGGTATCACTAATTCGTATATTACTCTCGCATAACTATTCTGCTCTCGTTCTTCTAATTAATTTCTGTTATTTCAACTGCTGATTTTCTTCATGTGCTATATTGCTTCCCAAGCCTTGTAATTCAAACCCCTAGTGACATTTTGCAGCTGTCACTGTGCAGGTGATTAAGCAGCTGTCAGGCTTTTATTAATATATATTTTACATGATATTACATGATGTAACATATTGCTTAGTATATGCTGTCATTGAATTAATTTTGCCTATTTTCACACAAAAAAGCCCTCCATGTCTTAAGAACAAAAAGAGGAAATCCAGATCAATATGCTGACACCAATCCTGTAAGTCAGACTCTGTACAGTGTACCTCCTTTACCATTTCCCCTTAGTCTTATACATACTGAAATGGAGTACGACAATTTTTCAGTAAGAGCCCCTCCTATTCTTATACCAGTAGCAATAACTCAGGTCTCATGAATACTACTAATGATTTGATTTTTAAAACGGAAGTGCAGACTGAGTAGTTCCAGGACTTATTTATTTAATCTTAATCTAAGCACAGTTATGTTGAGATGACTAACTAAAATAACTCTGGATAAAGACCTTTATAAAGAGCTTCCGTACACATCACTGGTGTTTCCTTCCACTTGGAACTGCATCATCTTGTTCTGTGATTCCATTCTTTAATTTGGCTGTAGAATGGAAAGCACATAAAGCACTATAGAAAAATTAACACACTCAGCCTGCTAAGCTGAATTATTTTCCGAGAGCCAATATTATAACAGGGCTCCAACACGGCACTGCATAGAAGGGGCACTGCTGGAAGTTCTTTGTCTCAGATGAAAAAGAAAAATGTAGTCTTAACAACCTGTCAGTAGACTTCCCAAAGCACATTTGGAAGGAGGAAAGGCGTTAACCCTAGTACTCTGGCCAATTTCAGAATTCACTGTTTATATTCTACCTCCACTACTTTCCCCTGAAGTTTCTGGATATTCTCTCCTGCTTCCTTTCCTAACTCTTGTGTAATGTTGCTATCCATGGTAAGCAGCTGTTGCATCTGACAACTGAATGGAAGTATTTCTACGTATGGTAGTACCTTAATACATAAAGTGTACTGGAAACATTCTGGGAGACAGGCTCTGCAAAATAAAACGAAGCTGTGTAACATATTAAACACTACCCATTATTTTGCTGCAAAATGCTTAGGCTGCATGCAACAAAAAAGGTTTCTTGTGGTACTGTCAGCAACATAAGATACTTGGCAGACAGAGATGGACACTCCACTGGGAAACTATTCAATAGGATATAACTATTGGATATGAAACTCTAAACCTGTTGATTGTGACAGTGAAATTACGGCATTTACTCGTTATAGAGGGTTCTGCTGCTGTGAAAATATTCAAACATCGTATCCAGATATAATATATCTGGAATAAAAATACCCTGAACTTTAGCAAAATGTGAAGTATAGCATTTTGTCATCAACATCCTTGGAAAGGCCAGAAATTATAAACCTTTGATAAAGCTTTAAAACATAACTGGTATGTTCCAATTAATATCAGAAAAAGGAACTGCAGTTCTACATTTCTACATGCTGGAGAATCTACTAGCTCTGCATTTAAAAGTAATATCCTACAGACACTTTTTTCATGATTCCTCATATTTTTTAGTTTTTTTTAATGTACTGAAAAAAAGTTATAAGAAGCAGAAGAGCCTGAAAAAAAACCTTTGCCCATTATCAACTCTTACCTCGTTTCTGTAAGATTTCTTGCAGATCTGGCTTGCCTGCTGTGTCTGTTAGAGCCTCTCCATCATTTTCGTGATCTGCATTGTCTTCTGTTTTGGAAGATCCAGCAGAGGGAGTTTGGAGCTTGGTCCCCAAACCTTGCATTTCTGATTTCAGGAAAGCAGCTGGTCCATCAATGCCTGCAGGCCAAAATGAAACAGAATGCTAAAGTCTATTTTTTACCACTAAAGACGCATTCCAGGATGGTGGTTCTTTTCATCTTCCCTTGCTCAAGCATCCCTTTAAAGTACTGATGTATACTTGTTCAACTTTTGTCAGAAGACTTGGGAGGAGTCAGGCTTGACTGGGACAGACTGCCTATATCAGACAGACTTTAAACATATCGGGCATCAGTTTCTCCATTTATAACTATAGTGATTGCATCAACTTTTTTACAAGGGCTTAAGCAATTAAAATGAGTTGCATTCGTCATGAACATTGATATCCTTCAGTTTATTTATGGGCAAATAGTCTATTTTCTTTTCTTTCAGGTTCCTTGTTTGCTCCTGTGCCAATAACTGAGTGCACTACAGTGAACATCACAAATCAATTTGATGATAACAATATCTACAGCCACAGGCAGAAAAAACTGTAAATGGTTGCCCTCTATCTTTTTGGTAGAAATGAAATTTCCACGTTTAAACATGCAACACAGCTGTGCACTGCACTTCATAATTGCCGGAGACGTCTTGATGTCAGGGTCTGGCATAATACTTAATACACGTTTGTGTAGCACACAATATGTAAGTGTAGTTCCAGCTTTGGATTTCTTGCTTCCCCACTGTTTTCCTTCTTAAAAATTTACTGCTTTATCTAGTCACCAGATTTCTGACATGTTTACTGCTGTTATCACTTCTTAGTAGGATTGGTTTGAACTGAGGAAGCTTCAGAACTATGGAAGCTAGTGAGGGAGCCGTTAGTTTTCATTTTTCTTTCTTGTAGTTTCAGTCCTACTGAAGTTTCCTAACTTAGAAGTTATATAAATCTTTTCTCTCACTCTCTTTTTGACTTAAAAGTGTCTTTTAACAGAAGCTTTCTCCCACCTGATTTTAGACACATAAATGCTACCATCCACATCACCACTCTCCTCCCCATTCTATGATCCTGAAAGACATCTGGAGAACAAGAAAAACATTCAACAGATAGGGGATAACATAGTTCCAAATGTAATCTTCAAACCAGGTAACACTGGTTTGTTTGGTTTTTTAAAATTCTACCCTAATTCCCTATTAATGTAATGGTGATATTATAACATCCTGCAATAGCATGCAGCATCCTCAAAGCCTTAGGATGTGTCCGGTTATTTTTTTGATAGGCTGGTGGGATCCTGGCTCTCATAAACTACTTCCTGACACATCCACTGGAATGTAAGGGTTTCCTCGCTGCTCTTTTTTCCTCCCTGTGCCATGGAAGTCTTAAGGCTTTCACTACTGTATTTCTTTTCACTCCTAACAGAATGGTCACTATTTTACTGTAATGTTTTGAGACCGCTGAGTTATTGCTTTTGGCTCTGATACCACTTTGTGCTTGTGACTTTCTGGACCACAACAGCTTGTTTGTCATGTTTCAGTTGTCTCCCTGAAGCCCACAGAAAACAATAGGTAAAAAGCAGCAAGAATCTTATTCAGTATTCATAAGACTTTTGTTTTGCTCGTCTACTTTATCCTCCAGTCACACGCAATCTTGAGATGGAGTATACTGTGATACCATGAAGGAAAATACAGGCAGCCACTAATGGATTATTTCCTTTTCTTTATCCTACACCTTCAGAAGACTCTCTTGCTTTGGATTTGCATCTCCCTACCTATATAGAAGTTCCTGACCCATTTCTATAGTTCTTCTTAGCCTAACACAAGGGAGAGATTACTCAAAGGCACATGAAGATTCTCAGCTGTCACAAAATTCAAGGTAAGGTTTTTGTTTGTTTTTACAGTTCAGTATTGCTCAACCATACTGTACTACAATTCTACTTTTGTACATAGAAAGGTGTGTAATCAATCTTGTTTATCACTTGTCACAGCAATGTAGGTGCCCATCTGTGACATAAAATGCATGCACCGGCATTTTGGGGAACATTATTGCAATCAGGTTGGTTGCCTACCATGTAACATAACATCACTGTGGAAAGTGGTAGGAGTTTCTACTAAAGGAGTCTGCTCCTCACACCCTTTGGGCTTTGACCTGCGCAGCTTTGCCTCAGGATTTGGTTGTACCATCAAGGGATCAAGACGTTTCTTCTTCTGCTTCTTCTCTAGAAGAGCTCTCTGCGAAATAAAGAAAAAGCATGAAATAAGGATGAGTAACCACATCCAGAGAGGCAGAAACCATGCCTCAGCCACTGGCAATGACATGTCACTGATCAGGATCTCCAGTAAACTTGAAATACTCTTGTAATCTCTTATAAAAATCCTAGACACAGATATCACTGTGTCTTTGGAGTGAGACATTGCCTTTGATTCTCCATCACTGGTTCATGGGTGAGGTGGATACCTGCTTATTTTCTGATCTATCCTGGGACCATCAGCAGGTAATTTTAACTCCTTTCATCCAGTCTAAACTGCAGCAATCCTTAATATAAATAGACAAATTCAGCAGTCATTTATAATCCAATATGAAACATTTCACAAAGTAAATGTTATAATATAGCACGTTCATGCAATTCTATTACTCCATGCACCCTACTTGCTTAAGCTGACAGAGCAGACAAAACAGCTCACAAGGACTCTCCTCTCTTTCCACTGCAGTTATGATTGGACTAAACATTCAATCATTCAGGACAACAACTTCCTGTGCATACAGGGAATGTATAATTTTTCTTCCCCGTTTTGTACAATTAAGCGAACTTTGTATTAAGAGAACTATCCCCAAGACTATCTGAAAATGCCAGAGTAAAGATGAAAGCCCTTGCCCTATGCATTATATGGCAATTAAGTCTTTTACTGTATTAGCATAACATTTCTAAAAATCCCTAATCAGGATTCACTCTGCCACTGCAGTTATAAATGCTGTCACAATGCAGCAAAAGCAAGTCAGGACTTGCAAAGGAAAAGGTTTTTGTTTTAAAAGCTATCATCTTACAGGAAGAACTCAAAACAAATAGTTCCCAGAAACCAATGTTGAGAGATAAGACTGGCGGGAGGGGGGAAAATTGATCTACCTTCCAAAATTCTTCCATGTAATTCAGGATTGAAAGGAAAGAATGGTAAATCCAAATGTTAAAAAATAAAACATTACTTTTCCAAGATACATATACATTTGATGTTTATGATTTCCTACTAAATGAGGATAGAAACAACTTTTAGACTTAAATTAAGGCAAATGAGGACACTGCACCATTTTAAAGACAGCCACGCTTAATCCTTAAAAGTTAAGGCAATGCACAAAGAAGGAAAAACCATATTCTAATAGTCTGTAATGTACCACCGTGCAAATGATGTGCAAGCCCCTTACTGTAGATGCAGTTTGTCCATGCCCATTTCTTAGGTACCTGAACACGCCGTGAAAGTTGTTCTTGATGACAGAAATACTTTCTGCATCAAATTCTTTTCAGTCTCCAAGGATCCATCAGATAAACAGTACCAGCAATTCAGTTCACTTGAGACACAGACATCTTTGGAACTCTTTCCTCTCCTGTTATAATTTTCTTTTTCTTGTTGGTTCTTTCCTCTCCTGTTAGGCTTTTTATTTCAAGTGAGGTTAGTTTCTCAGGCAACCTCTCCCTGAGGAATTCCAACACAACTCAGCCCTTGGTCATTTATTCTTTCTGCTTTTCAAGCACTTCTTAAAAAAAACCCAAAAAACAAAAAAATACCCCAAAACCACACAATGCCAAAAAAAACCCAAAACAAAAAACAGCAACAAAAAAAACCCCAAAACAAACCGACCTTTTTTATTTAAACTCATAATTACACTTGGAAGACTGGACTGCAATAGACATAGTGTTTGTTACTGCAGAATTATTTGCAAGGATTGTCCTGCAGGGCAAATATTACATAGAATTCCAAAGAGATTATCACATTGGTCTAGAAGAAGAAAAGAAAAATAAGCAGTAGAAGTCAAATTCTTAGAAAACGCTAATTACAGATAATTTTTTTTTCCTAGAAAGGTAGTGAGACCCTCAAGAAGAATTTACATTGGTTTGTGTTGTTTGTTTTTTAAATTAATGCTGAAGAGAAGCAAAAAAAATCATGATAGCTTATAAATCTCTAATAGTTTAAACAAAAGGAGAGAGGGAAAACAAGAATCAAAGCATTAACTCAGAATAAGGATATGAGGAAAACCGTTGCCAAGGCTTCTCTACCTGACAAATAGACAGCCAAGAAAAAAATAAAACAGACACATCCTAAAGGCAGTAAGAAAGTACACAGCTACTGCTAGAATGGGAAATTGAATTTGGGAACAATATACGATATAATAACTTTCAGAGCTACTTAACTGATTATTCTATTAGATGAGCTTTTTCAAACATTTCACTGCTCACCAGCCTAAAAATTTTTTTTTTCTTATTACAGTACATTCTGTTTCATCAAAGAGTTTCTAGGACTCACCAATCCAATGGGATCATATTGGTTTATATTGAAACATACACTTTACTGTTGGTAGATGTGACCTTCTTAGAATCATAGAATCGTTTAGGTTGGAAAAGACCTTTAAGATCATCGAGTCCAACCGTTAACCCAGCACTGCCAAGCCCACCACTAAACCATGTCCTCAAGCACCACATCTACCCATCTTTTAAATACCTCCAGGGATGGGGACTCAACCACTTCCCTGGGCAGCCTGTTCCAGTGCCTGACCACCCTACTATTTCTTCTTGCAAGAACTTCAGGATAATCAAAGTGACAAAACTTGATAGTAACTTAATGTGTTTTAAAAAGGCTTCTCTCTACTACTGTGCTTATTGAGATGGAAAAAATCCACAAGCCCACTGACAGAAGAGGTAGTAGCAGTTCATTTTCTCTACATCAGGGGGCAGACCAGCCTTACCTTCAGTACTATGTATTCTCAGACTTACTCCACTAAGATGAAGTAGAAAAAAGGAAACTGTATTTTGTTTCATTTTGTCTACTAACTAGCCTTTTCCTCCAGCTCTGTGTTACAGTAAAAATTCATATAATATTACAACAAAAAATTTAGATAGTTCATGAACAGGACACCAGAACACATAACCCATTAAACAGTAGATACAGATTATCACAATTTGTTCAGGATTTTGTGAACTCCGTGTATTAAATACTTTCAGAAACATTTTCCTTGCATCACAGAAAAGCATAACATCAGAATACAGGATGATTAAAGGATCACAAACCACCAACTCTGGTTCTAATGAGTTTCCAACAAGCTAAGAAGTCAGATGTGTCAGATGAATATATCCTAGCAGACTAACAAGAGAACTAGTTTAGTATTCTTTCTACAACTGTGATGAACAGAAAGATGGTATACAGGAAGGTTCTAACCACTCCACCCTTGAAGGTGCAATAATACCATACTACATATTATTTGGCATGGTCCTACCTTAGTAGGCCATGTGGGATGGATCCTAGCTCGGAAACATCCTCTCCACTCTTCCAGCTCCTCCTTAGTTCATGCTGAGGCAGCAGTGACAATGCTAATGATGATGGCATTAATGAAACTTCGTGTCAAAAGTACCGTTCCAGGTGCATGCAGAAATATGCCTTCAGCTTCACGCCCTCCACCCGCAGGGAGATGGCAGCATTGCACTTTGAGCTGCAGGTGCCTCAAGAGACACGGGAACACCTTCTACTGCTGGGGAAGTAAGCACTGCCTGAGCAGCCACACACTCTCTCCTCAAGGAAAAGGCAGTAGTCTAGATAAAAGCATCCTGGCACGCAGAGCTGGCCGACAGATGGAACTTGATGTCATGCATTATTATAAATAATATTTTACTGCAATTACAGGGTTTCCAAACCCATCATAAAGACAGATGACAGGCATATGTCTTTGCTGTGGCAAATGCTTATTCCAGATTCTCTGTATGGCCAAAGGTTCTAAACATGATCCTGCTGGACTAAAACATTTTGCATTTTTTTCATCCCAATTCCTATAAATGTTCAGGACACGTTAGTCAAGCAGGGTATCAGCTACAACCAGCAACGAGTCCATCATGTCTGATAGTGATCTCCTATTGACCTCTATTTCTTCAGCAGGCATGGTACTATCCATGTAAAAGTTAAAAGTAGACTTTAAAAGTTAATATTAAAACCTAAATATACAATCCTAAATTAGAGACTATTAACATTTCTCAACAAATCTCATTTACAAGGAGTGGGGGTGGTGTGAAATATATTTTAGTGAAATTTTCTAGCTGTTGATTTTGCAGATGATTGCAATCTCAACCAAATCCAAGAAAGCCTGAAACAAAATTGCAAAAGGGTATGAAACTCACCTCTTCATGATTCAAGTGACAGCTGCTCTGAGGGAATTCCACCCAGCCCAGCAGCTTTGTTTTGTTAGAACAGCAATGCATCCCCATGGCAAGATCTGAAACTAGGCATACATTGACCATAGTGCCTAGCACTAAGAGCCAGTGATTACTACCAGCTTATGACCCAAGACAACAGTCCTAAAACAGACACTGAGGTTCATCACCAGACCATCCTTAGTTTTGGAACTTCTTACTGAGTGGCATTTGGCACTAAATGCTCTTTTACTGATTACTTGAACTAATGCTTTCTTTTTTTAAAAAAAAAAAAAGAAAAAAAGTGTTACTGGATAGCCTACAGGTAAAAGGATTATCCTAGCTTCCATAAATATGACCAAAGATAAATTTTACTCCTTGACTCTGAAGTGTTTTAGGTAAGTGTCTATATACACAGATAAAGTTAGTAATAAATCCACTGTCTGAAGTCAAAGCTAAGCAAACTCAGACTAGAAATAATGAACAAGTTCTGGTAAAGAGGGTTACTATCACTGCAACAGTTCCCTGAAGACTGTTATGTCTGGACTTAAAGATCCTCAGCTGAGAGAGCGAGCTTTTCTAAAAAAGACACTTTAACTTGAACACAGATTAATTTAATTCAAGACAGTCATTTGTAGTCCATGTGAAATGGCCAGACAGAGAATCATAATAATCTAATATCTTCTAATCTATCTATAAGCAGTTAAAATTTCACAGAGGAAGAATATTAAGGATGCATACTTTATTGTTTTGAAGAATATGGTGATGTAAGCATCCAGCAAACAGCACTTTAAAAACTGAGACCTATAACCTAATATTTGACAAATGCTTGGCTGTAAATGTTTTCTTTGTAGGAAACAAAAAAAAGTCAAAAGATGCTGGAAATCTTTCTCAATAGCAGTGTTAAGAAGATCTTTCTATAGCTTGGGGAAACTTTTTCTTTTCCTTTGATCCTTAAAATGGATGATTCCCTGCAGTCTTCCTCTCTTTTGATTCATTCCTGTGTTGTGGTGACTCAATCCCAATTAAATGAAAGGACATATGAAAAATAAATGTATCAAAGACATCAAGCCTACAAGCCATAGCAAGGTTGACTTAAACTAACAAAAGCCATGAAAATCTTTAAAGAAAAATGTTAGCCATGAGTTCTTGTTTGTATTCTTTAGACCAAGCATTTTTAGCACTTCACTCCCATTTCTCAAGTCTCTACATGGCTAAAGTTTGTTTTCCTGTACTTATTTTTACCACCTTCAGCACTATCATTTACCTGATTCTCTAGTTTCAGCTGTCGTAATTTCATGCTTTCATCCTCAAAGATGCTGGGAAAGGAAAAGAAACAAATTAATTATTGCTAGTAAATAATTTGCATTGTAAGAGCACAGGATATTCACAGACTGCAACTTCACCATCAAGACTTTAAAACAACTGTAAGACATAATTTCTATCCCACGAGAACACCAAATTGTGAGGCATTAAAAAATAAAACATACTTCATATTCTGTCATAAATAGTACCAAACTGTAGTTTAATCACCTTAGTAAACTGTTCTGAAAACATTTGGTAAGCAAAAAAAGGCTTCATTACTGATGGACGGATTATGAGCCACTACTGAGGTGGGCTATGAGACAATTTATATCTGAAGGCTTAACACAGTTCAAACCAATTCAGTAAAGTCCCTGCTCCTTCATAAAATACCTAACTCCAAATTAACTCAGAATTTTAGGTTGTGTCTTGGAGTCAAACCTACACCATTTTCTCCTCCTGGCAGACTTCCCAGAACTACTGTTAATACCTGACAGAATCTGTATTTGCAACACCTGATATTAATTCCTAGAGATGAAAAAAATAAGTATTTCACTATTTAAGTGTTTTATAGATAACTTTCATAAGAATTCTAGTTTTTCGTTCTGAGCTGTGTTCCACATAGACTTCCCATTTCCTTTTGTACAATAATGAGTTATTACATAAAGGACAATTTAGAGCAGTTAACCTTGCAAAGGGGAAAGGTTAATTGACAAGTAAGCACATATTCTGCCTACCACAGTTGTGCACTTTCCTACTACATGGCTTTGACAAAGACCTGTCTGGAAGTGAGAAAGCATCAGGAAGAAGATACTTAATACAGGAAACAGACAAACGTTAGATATTTTATTGATGGCATGCAGAAAAGCAGGGCTAGCCAAAATTTCGATTTAAACAGGAAATTCTCTGTCTGGTCTAGGTATGGGGAAATGTCTATGCAGAAGTCACAAGCTGGTAGACAGTGCTGAATACAACCCTAACAAGGAAAACTGGAGAGAGGGAGAGAGACAGGGAGAGAGGTGGGGTGGGGTTTCTGCAAAACACATGCCATGGAAATTGGATCATAGCATATAGAGCTAACAAGAGGAGAAAGGGCTGAGAGTCCTCTTAACCCCTAGTAAATCCACATTTGACTCAACTTCCAGCCAAGCAGACAACAGATCAGAGGTCCTTACAGACAGACTACCCTAGCCAACACAGGCCCTGGTCTGGAAGGCTGAAATGTGCAGAAAAAAAAGTTTTGTATACGCATCTCATATATAAGCGTTTATATACTCTAAAATTGATGCTTACTGCCCAACTAATGGTATTTTAAAGCAAGTTACCACTGCCATTGTTTTTTACTTTGCAGTTTTCCTTATTTCTATAATTTTTTTCTAATGTATTTCAAGTATCATCACATAATGGGTCCAGGACCTTGAAAACACCTTGCTTCTAAAAACTGATGTTACTCCTCACATGGACCAGTGATACATAGGACCTTGGATTCAAAGGGAATGGAGTGCCTGGAAAAATTATTGTCTTTCTTGAAGGGGGATGGAGAGCTATTGCGTGTCCGCACAGCAACAGTTACAGTAATACACTCGTCTCCACCTGAAAACATCCACAATTTAAGAAAGAAACATGAAGAGACGTATCTACTGAGTGCAGCAAGATATACATTACTTGCCACATGACACATGCCACATCATAAAGTTAAAATTTGACATGCTTTTTATTTAAAGCATAGGATGGAAAAGGCCATCTTTGGCAAACTGCTTGAAGGCTCCAGTTAAAATATTCATGACCAAAAAAAAGGGGGGGGGGGGGGGGAATGTTCCTTTTCTTTCCCTATGCCTACTGACTTAAGAAATGGATGATATTTGTTAACTGCAGTCAAGTGTTTGTTATAAAGCAATCTGTGTAGCTCTGATCAATATTAGATTTATGGACACATTCTTATACAATTAAAGAGAAGTACAAGGTGTCCTGTGTAGAGACAAGTTACTGTCTGTGGTTTTGTTGCTTTTCCTAATAGAAAATGCATTCCCAACAATTTGAGTATCTTCTTCAGAAAATAAAAAGAAATTAAAACACTACCACTTTTGGAAATAAATTTTCAGGTTTTCCTTTTTACCTGGAAGATGGCAAAATGCTGAAATATTAGGACTTGCATAAGCGCCTTGTGGAAATCCTCAATGAAAATTATTTATTTTGTATTTTTAAATTATTTTCTAGCCACACTGGAATAAAGTTACGTAAAATCAAAGACAGGTCTGAAGACTGTTGGAACAGGACCATAATGCAGACTACATGATGCCTCACCTCCAACTGCTTAACTGCGACTCAAACATGGTTGAAATACATAACGATGCTAACATGTCACAGAGCTTGGTAAAGCAAAAGATAACAAGAGTGTTCTCTTTTACAATTTACTGTTAAACACAGACAAAAATCACCTCGTAGCAGGCCAAAAACTGAAAGCAGCCATCAATCCTTCCCATTATAAAGCGCAAGGATTCATACAAGGAGCAAAATAAAAAGAAACAAAGTCAAGAGCACTGTGGCACTGTAAACAGTAGCTGAAAAAAAAAATTTACACTATTCTTATTTACTCCTCCTGCAACCTTCCTTCCAGCACTTGGTCATCATGAAAGTATAACATAATAACTAGACAAAAAAGAGCTTCCCACACATACACACACTTCAAACTTTTTCCTACCCACCACAGCGGCGTTGGTGTTGTTACAGACCTTACAGGAAAAGGCTGTGCCAGAGTCACTCCCACAGCTCACCACTAAGCAATGCAAGTAGTGTGCTAATACAGCTGCAGGCTTCAAACACGAATCCTCCTTCAGATGGACTGACTACACAGACCAGTACAACTAAGTGCTCTTCGGACACACCCATGCAAAACCACTATGCTCTTCACTATGCTTTTCTATTTGAAGGGTTTACGTACAATAAGAGGAATTAAATATCCAGTAGGAACAGGAAAAATAAGCAGCATTTCCATAGCTACAACACAGTTCAAAACAGGAAAAAAAAAACCACACCACCAAACCAGTTGCCCATTTACCTTTGATAAATAAGAACTGAAAATACTCAAGTAGCCTGTCATGATCTCCCTCTTTCCATCTGCTGCAGAAGAGCAGACTACACGAGACCCTGCCCACCAACTCCTCTTCTACATTTACCAGAATCCACTAGCTCTCCTACTAAAGCTGCATGACGGGTAGCAGACATATGCCACAGAGAAAGGAAAAATGACCCAGAATGTAACACATAAGTGAATACTAATGATTATCCAGGATACAGAGTAAAAATGAGAGTGGGAAAGCAACTATTTAACAAAACCACTCAATTAAGAAGATACAACAGCATGTCTGAGTGTGGGAGAAGACGGCGAGACATTAAGGGGTTCACAGACCCATTCCTCCTCACAGATCCATTTCCAGATTCAACGTAGCCCAACATGAAGCAAAGTGTTTTATTTTTAACTGATACCACCTCAAATTCCTGCTGAAATCAGAATTAGCCTTGTTTTCATATCATAAGCAGAAATTAAAGTGTTGCAATAGGAATATGAATGACAAATTTATTATAGATGTGTTTATTTGGTCTTTCCTAACCATTTTCAGAATATCAAACTAACCACAATGAAGAGATAACTCACAAGTTATTTAACAGATATTCATATATGCAATTAAGGCTTCATTTTTATGCAGTTTATTTTAATTTCTGTGAAAAAGGCACACTACATCTATTGACAGTTCTTTCAGAATGGACATAGTATTTTTCAATAAGACACTGCAATTTTGGAATTACAAACTATGTTGTAAAGCATACATATGGCTAGACAGAGTTAACACTCTTGTTTTCATTGCAACTTCTCTGTGTTCCTGAATATATTATGCTTAAAAACTCCAAAATAGTTACGTTCAAAGCACTTGGCAATAATTACCATTGAATCAGCCAAACACAAACTCACAGTATAATGCAACCCTGAGACTACTGAAATACCCTGATATTAAAGCAGGAGAACATAGAAAATAGGGCAGGAAAGCAATCCATTGGTCTGAAAATGGTCTTTCCATTCTGTCCGGGGTCCACACAAGAGAAAAGATTCTGAAGAGCTGAAAAGGGTTCAGCAGAAAGCTGAACAAATCGACCAAGGACTGGAAAATCTACCTCTTAGCAAGATTTGAATGCATCTTATAGTTTATCCAAGAGAAAATTAATCAATACCTTCCACTGTATTCCATGCATTTGAAGCCACAAAGGACTATTGATACGAGAGGAGAAGACACCAAAATCTAGTCGTGCCTAAGTGAAGCTAAACAAATTCAGACTGCAAATAAAATTTTTATTTAATGCTGTGACTAATTAACCATTGGGGTACATCATGGAGCCACAGGAAGCGCAGCCTGTAGAGAGAAAATATTCTACACGATCCAGAATTCACTGGAAAGACAGATTTGAAATATGTTAAACAAAGGAAAAAAAACTCATTGTAGTTTTTCCTGCATTCAACAAAATAGGTACATTCCTCCTACGTCCACTAAAGAAAAACTCTACTCAGTTTTTCCTCCTAAACAAGCAATGCAGCAAGGCCTTGCAGATTCAAAAGTTTCCCAGATAGCTAAAGCTATTCTATAATTCAAGTAGTTATGGGTTTGATAAATAACAAGTAACGTTCTCTGGCCTCTTTTCAGCAGAAGGTCAGACCAGCTGACAGAAACAGACCCCACCTCAACTTCAAAAGAAAATCTGACCCAAGAGAAGGAAAGATAGCTTGTTTTCCTTTTTAACTGTTCTAAGCTTCTTTAGAGCATATATTAGCACTGTATATGCACTGAATTCTTGGTGAGAGAAATTCAGGAAGTATCACCTGTTTGTGCACAGCTCTAGGGAAGATACTAAAAATTCAGATACTCCGTAGTTTGGCAGAGAGATTCAGGGAAAGTGCCCAGCAGAAACTTTTAGCTCATTTTAAAGTGAACTAGATTTTGAGTTTACTGCACCTTGTTACAAACAAGGTTGATATTTTATATCGGTCTGACACATAAATCCTTCTTTTAACAAACACGATCTTTCAATATTGATGGAACTATGAACCTATGCATTAACAATCAAGATCCTTAAATTTTTAACTCTTCCCATTGCTCTGTTTCCTTTAAAGGAACTCCAAGGCACAATAAACTAACACGGTTTTCCTCCACAAATATCCCAAATTTCCCAATATCTTATGCTCTGTTTCTCACTCTGGGGACTGCTTCCATCAGGAGTCTAACAAAGCTCACATAACTCCTTTTTCCTTTGCAGGACACTTTATTAATGTGGTAGCAGCAGTTATGTCTCTGAGCAGTACTACCAGAACTTAAGAATCACAGAATGAGAAGAATGTGGCTTGTGGCACATATATTTGTCCACTAGATTTTATTTCCAGTTGTAGAAGTGCAAGTAAAAGCAACCTCAGTAAGAAATGTGGAGTCAGCTGTTATGAAAGGGTTTTCACTCTTAACTCTCCAAAGAACTTTCCTGGGAATTCTTCTCCTCATCTGAACTACAGCTATAAAGGAAAACAGAAGCTGTGGAAAAGAGATAATTTGAAGAAGGATTCTTATCCTTTAAAAGATATATTCCAAACAAAAATTGCAATACTGCCTCTGTAATGCACCTTTCAATCCACAGAAGGGAGGAGTCCCATCTGCTTTCCTTGCAACTGACGGAACTGTAATTGTTCATTTCCAGGAAAATGTGTAACATAGCATCCATAGGAGTGACGATTATCAAATTCTATTACATACCTACAGAAACACACCTTGAAATAGGAAGAACTAATGTGGCAGGAGATTGTCAGGTGAACTAAACAGGAACCTGCTAGTAAAGTACACAGAACATTGAGAAATGAAGGGTCTACAGGAGAAAAGTTGAATTATGGTGAAACAAAGAATAAAGCATATGCTGTCTGATGAGATTCCTTTTTCAGAAATGGATTGATACTGTCTTGGTGGACAACAAGTTGACTGTGAGCCAGCAATGCACCCTCAAGGCAAAGGTGGCTAACAGCATCCTGGGCTGCATCAGGAAAACCATTGCCAGCAGGTCGAGGGAGGTGCCTCCACCTCTGCTCAGCACTGGTGAAGCCACACATGAAGTGCTGTGTCCAGTTCTGGGCTCCTTGGCACAAGAAAGATATGGATGTACTAGAGCAAGTCCATCAAGGGGCCACAAAGATGATTAAGGGACTGGAGTATCTTTTGCACGAGGTGAGGCTGAGAGAACTGGGACGATTCAGCCTGGAGAAGAGAAGGCTCAGGGGGGATCTTATCTATGTGTATAAATACCTGATGGGGGGGTGTAAAGGAGATCAAGCCAGTAGTGCCTACTGAGAGGGCAAGAGGCAATGGGCGCAAACTAAAACAAATGAAATTCTATCCAAACACAAGAAAAAAACTTGTACTGAAAGAGTGGTCAAACACTGGAACAGGTTGCCCAGGGAGGCTGTGGGGTTTCCATCTTTGGAGATATTCAAAATCTGACTGGACATTGTCCTGTGCAACCTGCTCCAGCTGACCCTGCTTGAGCAGTGGGGTTGGACCAGATGATCTCAAGAAGCCTTTTCCAGCCTCCATGATTCTGTGATTCTGTCTCTTTGGGTTCTGGAGATCACAAGATAAATGGAGATAGTTTAGAGCCCGAGTCTGAGAGAACAAACTAGATGACAATAAAGAATACAGGCTGTTAGAAGAAAATGCAACAGGAACACAAGCATCATGAAAAGGTTAAATTCTGAGCTTAGAACTATTTTGACTACTGTACTGCTTAGTATTTCATACACCATTCAAAAACTGACTCACCAAATACCAAAGATTAGCTCCTCCTAATTGGAACAAGGGAACAGAGCAATGAAAATAAAGCAGCACTCTCTGGACAGAAGCTAGTAGATCTTCTATCTGGACTATAAAGAAGAGTGCAAACCAAAGCCTGTGACATTCTCTACTGCACTATACGGGGAGAATAGAAAGTAGATTCTTGTTTTCCTTAGCCAGAAAAGTCTCAAGTAATTTGTTACAGCATACCTAAACTGAAAGGAGTATTCTTTTCCTGGAAGGAAGGCCAAGAGAAGCCAGAAATCCACACAGGCTGTTAACCATTAAACCCATCACAGATGCTGGAAGGGTGGCACAAAGGAAGACAACTGTAAGAATAAGAATATGCACATAAACTTATCTTTAAGTGTATAGCCAAATAGAGGGTTTTAAACCGGGTTTTTATTACAATATTTGTAGGAGAAGGGAGACAAGAAATCTCCTGCCAGGCACACGCCTTCCAGAGTTCACAGCTGGTGACTCCCAGGGATCCTGACATTAACAGGGAAGATACAAATTCACAACATAGCTTGAGTAAGGACTTCTCAGCTCTTAACCACCAACACAACTGCAGAATGTTATGCTTCCAAAATCCTGTTTATTTGGATGAATTTAATGAAACTTAGGTTTCTGCTAAGGAAACAAAAGAGACATTTATTCCATAAGCAGAACACCAGCTCTATATTTAATGTCCTCTCAACTACACACTCCAAGTCCCCAGTCATTTCATTTCCAGAAATTGTTCTACCCAAGTAAAGAGCAAAGCAAGATCCACAGGGGCTTAGACTTCTGACTCCTATGATCTTCTGTTTGTGAATTATTAAACCTTGCCTGTCACTTTTCTTGACGTCGTACCCCATTACAACGTGAAACCAGTGAAACGTAAAGCAGTTGCTATTCTGTCCCAGCAACAAAGTCAGCAGTTAAATAGCACACAGTATGCTTAACCCAGACTAGATAACAAAACTCAAAGTTCCCCGAAAATAAGCATATCACACTTCATGCCACAAATTGCCCTTGTTTTAGAGTTTTTAAAACTAAAAATGGGGGAAGGAACATAAGTGAAATTTTCTAAACTGACACTCTAGAACGGACTGTGGACTTTTAGTCCCAGTCCAGTTTTTTATGTTTTAAAAGATTGAAAGGGGAAGCCATTAAAGAGATGGAAACAGCAAAATTTAATTTCCATCCCAAACTAAGTGACTCAGCAAGATACTGCTGCTAGATTTAGATTCTTGTTCTTTTTTTTTGCCTCAGATTTTGCATAATAATGCTAAAAGGGAAAGGAGTGCAGAAGTGACCATTGACTTCTGTAGCAACAACACAGGCAGTTAGAGTTCTAACATCCCACAGAATATATGTTTTAAGCAACACTAGGAGTAAGGGTAAATGTTCTTGCAGTAGTCTAAGGCAACAACTCTAGGCATATCAGCAAATCCACTTAGAAGAGAATTCATCCCATGACCCAGTTACAACACAATCAACAGTTTTATTTTGGAGATCACCCAATTGTGCCTCACTAACAAAACAAGAGTCTGGAGCTATCCCAGTGCAAGTCTGGTTGCAGAAAGTTTTCACACATAGAAAGTCATAATTATGTTGAAATCAGGGCACTTGTCCCTCCTACAGATGCCACACCACTAGTGGTTAAAAAAGGAAAAAAAAAAAAAAAGCAGAAGAGAAAAATAATGGTTGTCTCTATAAAGATGGGTCATCAGTAACCTAAATTCTAAATTGTAAGAGATCGGAGAAGAACTTATTAGAAACTGAAGGGACAATCCAAACAAGGTTCAACTTGAAGACAACTCTTTCATTGTTCTAACAATTGCAGTTACAAAGTGCATTTCAAGTTATATTTGGAAATTTGAGGGACAGGTGTAATAGTGTTGTTACTTTTTCTCTCTTGCCACTGCTGTCTACATCATAGGAAGTGAGGCGATTCCTTCTTCACTCACACTGACAGCAGCAGCATGAAATTGTAGTTGCAAAAGGCTTTCTTTTCTTTTGAAACTGTACTCCTAGGAGTACATCTCAACCACATTTATAAAATATTTACAGATTTATCTCACTTTGGACAGATTTCTTGGTTATAGTGTTCAGACTTGAAAGGTGACCTGGTGGTTACCAGTGCAAGTGAGCTCATTGGTGGTGTCAGAATTGGAGGCAGCCTCGGCTGCGGTGATCACACACTGGTGGAGTTTGCAGTCCTGAGAGATAAGGGTCAGGTGAAGAGTATAGTCAGGACCCTGAATTTTAGGAAAGCAAACTTCCAGCTCTTCAAGGAGTTAATCAACAGGACCCCCTGGGAAATGGCCCTCAGGGACAAGGGAGCAGAACAGAGCTGGCAGGTCTTCAAGGACACTTTCCACAGAGCGCACGAGCTCTTGATCCACAGGTGTAAGAAATCAGGCAAGGAAGGGACGAGGCCGCCATGGCTGAGCCATGACCTGTGGGTCAAACTAAAGGGCAAAAAGAGAATGCACGGGCAGTGGAAGCAGGGACTGGTATCCTGGGAAGAGTACAGGCACACTGCCCGGTTGTGTAAGGATGGGATCAGGAAGGCCAAGGCTCGGCTGAAACGCAAAGAAGAATAAGGAGGGCTTCTCCAGGTACGTCAACCAGAAAAGGAAGGTTAAAGAAAGCGTACCCCCTCTGATGAGCAAAACCGGCAAGCTGGTAACAACAGACGAGGAGAAGGCTGAGGTACTAAACAACTTCTTTGCCTCCGTCTTCACTGGCAACCTCTCTCCTCGCACCTCCTGAGTCAATGGACCATTTGACAGGGATCAGAGGGGCAAAGGTCGCCTCACTGTAAGTGAAGATCAGGTTCGCAACCACCTGAGGAACCTGACCCATAAGTCTATGGGTCCTGATGAGATTGCAGATGCATCGCAGAGTCCTGAGGGAATTGGCTGATGCGGTTGCCAAGCCACTCGCCATGATATTCGAAAAGTCATGGCAGTCAGGTGAAGTCCCTGGGGACTGGAAAAAGGGAAATATTGCACCCATTTTTAAAAAGACTAAAAAGGAGGACCCTGGGAACTACTGACGTGTCAGCCTCACCTCTGTGCCTGGGAAGATCATGGAGCAGATCCTCCTAGAAGCTATGCTAAGGCACATGGAGGACAGGAAGGTGATTTGAGACAGCCAGCATGGCTTCACCAAGGGCAAGTCCTGCCTGACCAACCTAGTGGCCTTCTATGATGGAGTGACTGCATCAGCGGACAAGGGAAGAGCTATGGATGCCATTTATCTGGACTTCTGTAAGGCCTTTGACACGATCCCCCACAATATCCTTCTCTCTAAATTGAAAGGATATGGATTTGATGGGCAGACTGTTCAGTGGATAGCAAACTGGCTGGATGGTTGCATCCAGAGGGTAGTGGTCAATGGCTTAACATCCAGATGGAGATCAGCGACAAGTGGTGTCCCTTACGGGTCTGTACTGGGGCCAGTGCTGTTTAATATCTTCATCAATGACATAGCAGGATCGACTGCACCCTCCGCAAGTTTGCAGCTGACACCAAGCTGAGTGGTGCAGTTGACACGCCTGAGGGACGGGATGCCATCCAGAGGGACCTGGACAAGCTTGAGAAGTGGGCCTGTGTGAACCTCAACAAGGCCAAGTGCAGGGTCCTGGGGGATGATGGGATTGAGAGCAGCCCTGTGGACAAGGACTTGGGAGTACTGGTAGATGACAAGCTGGACATGAGCTGGCAATGTGCTCTCACAGCCCAGAAAACCAGCCATATCCTGGACTGCATCAAGAGAAGCGTGGCCAGCAGGTCGAGGGAGGTGATTCTGCCCCTCTACTCTGCTCTGGTGAGACCCCACCTGGAGTACTGCATCCAGCTCTGGGGTCTTCAGCACAGGAAGGACATGGACCTGTTGGAGCGGGTGCAGAGGAGGGCCACAAAAATGATCAGAGGGATGGAACACCTCTGCTATGAGGAAACGCTGAGGGAGCTGGGATTGTTCAGCCTGGAGAAGAGAAGGCTGCGGGGAGACCTTATTGCAGCCTTTCAATACTTAAAGGGGGCCTAGAAGAAAGATGCGTACAGACTTTTTAGCAAGCCCAATAGTGATAGGACAAGGGGTAATGGCTTTAAACTAAAAGAGGGTAGATTCAGACTAGATATAAGGAAGAAATTTTTTACAATGAGGGTGGTGAAACACTGAAACAGGTTGCCCAGAGAGGTGGTAGATGCCCCATCCTTGGAAACATTCAAGGTCAGGTTGGACGGGGCTCTGAGCAACCTGATCTAGTTGTAGATGTCCTTGCCCATTGCAGGGGTGTGGACTAGATGACCTTTAAAGGTCCCTTCCATCCCAAAGCATTCTATGATTCTATGATTCATTAACTTCTGAAGACACTGAGGAAGTATCCCAGAGTTCCTGAGTTCACAAGCTGAAAACCACTAATTCATGCATGTCTAGTCACCCAAGACTCAAATTATATTATTATTAAAACCATGAAATAGCACTATCAACCTTATAATTTTCTAAAGCATTAAGACAGTTTTGCCATGTCTACCTGAAAGTCAATCGAACTTTAAAATAAACTTGAGCAATTTCAGTTGCAATCACCTCAAATGGAAGATAGTGTTGGTGGACAAGCCATAGGTTAACAGAACACCATAGTATCAAGGAACAGCTTGTTAAAGACAACAAAAAAAGTTTTTATAAATATATCAGTGACAAAAGGAGGGCCAGGGAGAATCTCCCTCCTTTGTTGGATGCAGAAGGTAACCTGGCCACGAAGGATGAGAAGGCAGACATACTTCATGCCTTCTTTGCCTCAGTCTTTAATAGTCAAGCTAGTCATCCTCGGGTTTTTCAGGCCCCTGAGCTGGCAGACGGAGATAGGACGCAGAGTGAAGTCCCAGTTGTCGAAGAGGTGACAGTCACTGACCTGCTCCTCCACCTGGATGCGCACAAGTCCATGGGGCCAGATGGGATCCACCCGAGGATACTGAGGGAGCTGGCAGAGGAGCTGGCCAAGCCACTCTCCATCATTTATCAGCAGTCCTGGTCAACCGGGAAGGTCCCAGATGACTGGAAGGTAGCAAATGTGACACCCCTCTACAAGAAGGGTCGGAAGGAGGATCCCGGGAACTACAGGCCTGTCAGCCTGACCTCGGTGCTGGGGAAGGTTATGGAACAAATCATCTTGAGTGCCATTATGCAGCACGTGCGGGACAACCAGGGGATCAGGCCCAGCCAGCATGGGTTTATGAAAGCGAGATCCTGTTTCACTAACCTGGTCTCCTTCTACGACAAGGTGACCCGCTTTTGGATGAGGGGAAGGCTGGGGATGTTGTCTACTTGGACTTTAGTAAGGCCTTTGACACAGTCTCCCACAGCATTCTCCTGGAGAAGCTGGCTGCTCATGGCTTGGATGGGTGCACTCTGCACTGGGTTAAAAACTGGCTGGACAGCCGAGCCCAGAGAGTGGTGGTGAACGGAGTCAAATCCAGTTGGCGGCCAGTCACGAGTGGTGTTGCCCAGGGCTCAGTGTTGGGGCTGGTCCTGTTCAACATCTTCATTGATGATCTGGATGAGGGGATCGAGTGCACCCTCAGTAAGTTTGCAGATGACACCAAGCTGGGTGGAAGTGTCGATCTGCTGGAGGGTAGGAAGGCCCTGCAGAGGGACCTGGACAGGCTGGATCATTGGGCCAGGGCCAACTGCATGAGATTCAACAAGGCTAAGTGCCGGGTCCTGCACTTCGGTCACAACAACCCCATGCAATGCTACAGGCTGGGGGAGGAGTGGCTGGAGAGCTGCCTGGCGGAAAAGGACCTGGGGGTGTTGGTTGACAGCTGGCTGAACATGAGCCAGCAGTGTGCTCGTGTGGCCAAGAGGGCCAATGGCATCCTGGCTTTTATCAAGAATAGTGTGGCCAGCAGGACCAGGGAGGTGATAGTGCCCCTGTGCTCGGCACTGGTGAGGCCGCACCTCGAGTACTGTGTTCAGTTTTGGGCCCCTCACTACAAGAAGGCCATTGAGGTGCTGGAGTGTGTCCAGAGGAGGGCAACGAAGTTGGTGAAGGGTCTGGAGCACAAGTCTTATGAGGAGCGGCTGAGGGAACTGGGGTTGTTTAGCCTGGAGAAGAGGAGGCTGAGGGGAGACCTTATTGCTCTCTACAACTACCTGAAAGGAGGTTGTAGCCAGGTGGGGGTCGGTCTCTTCTCCCAAGTAACAAGTGATAGGACAAGAGGAAACGGCCTCAAGCTGCACCAGGGGAGGTTTAGGTTAGACATTAGGAAAAACTTCTTCACTGAGAGGGTGGTCAAGCGTTGGAACAGGCTGCCCAGGGAAGTGGTTGAGTCTCCATCCCTGGAGGTATTTAAGCAACAGATAGATGTGGTGCTTGAAGACATGGTATAGATGGACTTGGCAGTGCTAGGTTAACGGTTGGACTCGATGATCTTAAGGGTCTTTTCCAACCTTGACGATCCTATGATTCTATGATTCTAATTTATTATAGTGCTGATGAACATTCTAAGTTCAGAGCCAGATCCTTAAAAATCTATTTTAGGCCTTAAGAATCTATTTTAAAACTACGTACTTTTATTTAGGTTCATGTATTCTAGTTTTCTTACTTTAACAATGGACACTAAGAAAGCTAAGGAAATGGATTGTTTGTTTAATAAACTGGGGGTGGGAGGGAAGCAGCTATCACATGAACTGCCATTAGTTAGGCTGTTTCTGTGAGGCACCCATAAAAATATGCAAAACAAGTTTCTTAGCAGAAAGAAATTATATTAGTAGAATTGTTATCAAAAAAGCAGCAGCATTTCCTGTAGCTTCAACTTTGTCAAACTTAAATGTCTAATATCTACACAGGGAAATTTATGTGCATCTGGTCATCAGTTTTTCAAGAACTGTTTCCAGAATTGGTATACAACCCTCAGCCTTTAAAGTCTGCTTAAAGAAGTCATCTTCTAATGTTTCACAGCATATTTGGTGGACCCAAGCAATTACAGGACCCCTTCTAACTCTATTGCCTCTTTCCATTCTCAACTAAAATTACCAAGTTTATGTCATAAACAAACACTGTTTCTCTTCTACATTGTATTCATTATAATTCAACTACTACAAGTTTAAGTTTCTCTCTTTACTTGTTTTTCCTTTCCTCATTCAAACATCAGAGGCACAGAAGATATTTTTTCCTGTGTTTTTACAATCACACTAATTCTGCCAAAACCCATTTTCACTGCCTGACTGTATCCTCACATTTAATTTCAACTAATTTTGGTTTTGAGCTATTCAAGTGCCACAGGCATAATCTCCTTCCAAAAATCTCTTCTCCAAAGTTCACAGTTGTTTTTCCTATTCCATCAGTTAAGTTCCTTTCAGTTATTCCTCTTCCCCTTGCAACGGCATACTGAGCATGTTACCATATACCCCAAGAGCTCCATTAGCAAGACAAGAGCAGAGTAACACTGCAAAAATGCTCCACAGCAGCACGTAGAAACGAGCAGAGTGGACGAGACCCCACGAAACCAGTTTAATCCACAAGTACTGAGATGATGCATAAGATACAACGTTGAAGAGTGAAGCACATAAAACACAGCCGGATTTCATACAGCTGTTGCGCGCCTGGTGGAGGTGGCCGTTATCAGGGCAGCGTCACCGCAGCACCCAGCCGAGCAGCGCGACGTCACCACGCCGGTACTCGCGTGCCGCCCCGCGCGCGGGGCCGTTAGCAGCTGCGGTGGCGGCACACAGGCGCCTGCGGCCCTGCTCGCCCAGGCCCCGCCGCGGCCGCTCAACCCGGCAGCGGGCGCTCCGCGGCCGAGAGCGCTGCTTCTGATGGGATGCGAGGCAGAGCTGCGCGCAGCGCCGGCCATCCCCGGCACAGGAGACACCGTCTTCCCGAAACCGCGCCCGCCACAAGGTGGAACCGGACCGGGAAACGCCGCACCGGGCCGCCCTCACCGAGGTGCGGGGCCGGACCGCAGACAGCCCTGCAGCACCGCGGAGCCCGGGCCCGGCACTCGCGCGGCCCCGCCGCCCACCGCCCCCCTCTCACCTGCCGCCGGCGGGGCCGTCTCTGCCCTTCGCGCTCTCCATCCCCAGCCCCACCGTTGCTATGGGGCCCCGGCCGCCGCGCCCAGCCCCGGCCTCGCCGCTACCCTTGGCAACGGAACTCGGTCCCGAAGCGCGGCGCCATTGGCCGAAGGCGCAGCACGCGGCCCGCCCATTGGCCAGGGCGGCCCTCAGCGGGGCGGGGTGTACACCGCCCATGCGCAGGACGGGGGCCGGCTGTGCCGGGCCGCAGCTCAGCCCCGCCCCCTTCCCGCGCGCGCCGCCGGGCCCCCCGGGGGCGGCTGAGGCCGGGCCCCGCGGCTCCCGCCCCGCCGCCCCCGGGGCTGCAGTAACCGCCCCTGCGAGAAGCCACGTAGGTCAGCAAGCTCTTTTCAGAGCCACCCCGTTCCCCAAGGAAGCTCGGCCCAACATACCCCCATCGCCAAGAAAACGCCCCCCACGCCTTCGCGTTTCTCGGGAGGCCCAGCCAGCCGTAGCGCGGCTGGCTGTTCCTCGAGAGTAACATCGCCTGTTCGGACGTGTCGTTACACAGAACAAAAAGACTCCTTCTGCCAAGTTAGACGTTGGCCTGTCTCCTTGAGAGCTCAGGGTTCGCCTTCACCAGTATGTCGGCAGCACTCAGCTTCCCCCTCTCCTGCAGGTATTTCATTAGATGAGGCCGCTGTCTCCAAGTAACCTTTACTCCGTACTCATGCTCGGGAGTATCTGTAACCAGTACTGCTGCTGACTCCCCTCTCCCATGGGGATCAATACCAAATGCCAGCTCTTCTTCTGGATGCCAGGCATGGCTACTTGTTTGCGGCAGAGCACTGCTGCATCTCCAGTTCTTTATGGAAGCCACCTGTGGAGTCTCTGCATCTGGTGGACTGAAGACTTCTGGCTCCACAGGCTGGGAAGCAGGCAACAAAGGTGTTTCTCTACAGTTCTCCAGACTATTCACTGGAATGTTGGCTTTCGCTGCTGTCCCTTTCTTGGTCTGGCTGCGAGAGCGCTGTGTATTCTTCCTCAGGCAATTCGGATGATCCGAGGGGTCGACTGGATATCCTTCTGGATTCTCAAAAGTTAAAGGAGGAAATTTGCAGGCTATAGCTCTTTGACAAGCTCCTCCTGCATGACGCAAACTGTGGTTGGCATTCTGATTCTGGGGTTTGTGAGGACCATGATGCTTCTTCTGGCATGCTTTCACCACCGCTGACTTAGTTGTTTCAAATTGTGGGCACACCTGAAGGGAAAGACATAGTAATAAGAAAAAAACAATTTTCTCCAGACAAAGGAATGCCAGCCTGATTCTACTCCCCCATCTATCCCATCTTTTTTCAGTGTGTTCATTAAGTGGGTAATCTGGTCTGCAGCAAAGCAAATCAGTCACTAATCAAGCTGCTAAGCAGGAGATACCTCTGAACTTCAACATCATGTTCTGCCACACTTCTCTGAAAAGTGGTTGGGGTGCAAGTGAGCTATTGTCTGGCAACTTAAAAAGCACTCAAGATTTGGGTTTTGAGGAAAAGTAACTGGTGTCTACTCCTGTAACCCCTGCAGATTTAAAACAGTTCAGAGCTGGATCCTGTTTCTTTCTGTGTCTTACCATAACTCTGAATAGATTCAGTGAACTACATCCTCAGTCTCCCTGAACAGGTACAAAATTATACAAAATGATTTAAAGGATACCCACTTAGCTCCATCACCTTAGATTACATTAATAAGACTTTCAGAATATTCCCCCAAAACACAGTTAATCTCTGTATGTATTCTGGAGTAACATATCGCCCAAAAGCCACTTCTAAAATCAGCTTTCTATACAGGATGGTAAAAGCTCAACAATCCGTATTTCTTTGAAGGATTCTGGATTCTTACTCAAAACCTGGAAATCCTTCTGTTGCAGTATTCTTTATCTTCCTGGGTATCAACAAAAAGAGTCAGATTTCATTTCTTGCAATTTGCTTTTCCCTAGAGCACACCAAACTGGGTTCTAGTTTCAATAACTACAGATCCCTTTCAGCATTCCTAAGTTACTACATAGTCCCTCAAAAAACTAAGTGCAATTTAATTAAGGATAGTGATTGTCTGCTGTACAACTGAACTGTTTGAATTCAAAGTCTTTGTGCAGGAAAACAGAGAAATGGTTCCCTGACAATCGTATCCTGGCACATACTTAAAAGAACATAGGTGAACCACTGACTTTGAGGATATGACTTCCTGGCTTCAGAGAACACGTAGGGTAGGCTTTACCAGTGCAGGAGCCTAGCAGTCAAGAGGGTATGAAAAACTTAGATAACATCAAGAAGAGAGGAGCAGAAAATCAGTTGCCACTGAACAAGTTGACAGAAACTCTGCAGAGGATGCTTCAAGAAGTTACAAACCTATCAGGATTTCCTAATGGAAAAATATCTAACAGTTTCAGTGCTTATAGCTTCAAACAAATTTTAGAATCATTTTATCTTTGAAATCAAACAGCTAAGTACCAGTGCGGATATTTCCACCTCTTCCAAACAAAAAGAATGCTTATTCACAGCAGTTATTTTACTTAGTGTTTCAGAAGCCATAGAGCTAACTGCCTCAAGCATATAAAAAAAGTTCAAGTGGAAAAAATTGAACATGTTCTACTTAAAGGTTAAGGCATCACAAAAATAACTCCAGGTCACCAAGAACAAAGGAATGTTTCATACAGGTTCAAAACCACGCTTCCTGAGCCTGCTTTGTGAAGAGCAGAGAGTCAAGCAGCAACAATGCTTAAACAGAGCTCCCCTAGGTGATGACTATTGTATAGGAACAGTCTGTCTTTGCAGCACCTGTTTGCTTAAGAATAATAAAAAAAAAAAAAAAATCTTTACATTACATTATATAAGGAGTATCTTAGGACACTGCAAACAGTCCCTGGAATATTTTTTCAGGCCAGAAAAGGAGCCCATCAGAAGATGGAGAGAAACTATTCAAAACATACAGAATGGAAAAGAGGGCAGGTTAGAACAAATAATGCTGAAGTGAAAGCCTGTGTTCTCTAAATTTAGCAGTATCAGATTTACACGAAACACCTGGTACTTTAACACATAACATTTAGAGTTCAGCAGTTATTTCAAGCAGCAAGCCAATAAAAAAATTCCCCCTAATGTTTACTTGGTGCAGGGTTTTCAGTTACTAAACAGCATTTTCCTGATAAGAATTAGTTTTTCAGATGACAAATTATCAGTACACACCGCACACAGTTTTATGCCTTCAAATAACCAAGGCCTTAGTGGTTGTAGTTAGAATGTGAAGCAACTCAAAAGCACTTATGCATGCTTTAGGCAGCTACAACGCATTCAAGTCTGTGCTACTAATTTTCAGTATCCAGGACAGATAGATTTCTGTTGAGACATACATGAGAAACTTGAAAATGGTTGCTGTGGGAGGCAGGGGGAGGGATAACCTATACCAACCCAGGCAGCAGAGGTGTTCTGGTCTACAGGTTTTGTAGGAACACGTCTTGGATTCTTGGCCGAAAGTAGCGGAGTTTCATAGCAATGAACGCGTCCCTCTCGCGGCCTCTCAAAGAATACCAGCTCCGCCTTCCTGGCCTTGTGGGTACATTTCTTCTTTGGAGGCATCAAAAGATATGGTAAAACGACTTAGAAACCTCATGATGCTTGCTAGATCCAACAGGAGAAAGAGGAAAGCACCTCAAGGAGATGCTAAAGTGCTCTCAAATCTGTAGAGGGAAAATAAACGGACTTGAAGACAAACTTGTTTGGAAACCTAGTCTTTAACAAAACTAAAACATTTATCCAACAGTACAGAGTACACATCTCTATGCAGACTTCTTCCTCCCAGTAGTTTTTGAACCTTCTGTTGAATTTCAGGTAGATTTAGAAACGCATGGCACAATAGATAAACGCCGCAAAGCTTCACAAAAACTGATAGCCAAATACGTTGGGGGAGACAGAGACACAAACAAAACAAGCGTCCCAGCTGCAAAAGGAGTTCTGAACTGGCCTTTGGGCAAGTCTCAACATTACTGGAAAAATTAGTTTCTTATGAAAATACATATTTTAAATACACAAGACAGGCGAACTCACATAGGCACTTTTCTTCATTAAAATATTTTAGAAGTAATTTGAAAGACATCCATCTATGATAAGGCCAGACTAAAATACTGAAATACAGAACCAACTATTTTTAGAATAGACTTGGTCACCAAAATTTTAAGGTAATTCAAACCGCTGGGAGAGAAGAAAAAAAAATCAGAATGGGAGTAGTTGACCTACTGAACCAGCTATTTCAAGTCAGCTATCAAAAAAATTTAAAGAAATAATTTCTTCACATTAGCTCAATATCTCATCTAATCACAGACAAAGAATGGTTTATGAATTTGAAGTCAGAAAAAACTGGTTTCTTTTTTTCAATTTAATCCGTAAAACTGGTCTGTAATGCTGAGATGTATTGTAGGGCCAAGATAACCAAAAGTCTTTCCACTTCTAGTTGCTAGCTACCTATACTTTTTAATTTCAGGCATTTTTAAGTTTTTAAATACAGAACAAACTTGACATTTCCCTCCTGTAGATATCTTGTATGGTTTGGGTTTTTTTACCTAGCAAATAAGTTTGAAACGACATTGAACTCAATTTTCCATTCAAAACCAGATTAGCACAGAGGAGGAATTTTAAAGAGAACGCTTTCCGAGAAACGCGTTCTCTTTACCAAATGCAGAAGACTGCAACAGCCTGACTGCTTACCAACCGCGCAGCCTCCTCAGGGGTCCTGCCAGCCCCCCGAGCCAGGCACAGCCGTAACACCCCTTAAACGGTGAGACTCCGTGCCTCTTCACAGGGGATCGCCCGACGCCAGCAACCGACGCCGCGGCTGCCTGCCCGCGGCCGGTGCCCGGACACACGGCAGGGCTCCGCGCCCGGAGCGGCGCGGCTGGGGGAAGCTCCCGGGGCTGCCCCTGCCGGGGTGGGGGCGGCTCTCCCGGTACAGGGCCCGCGCCTCAAGCCGCAGCTGAGCCAACGCCGCGGTGCGGTGCGGTGCGGTGCGGTGCGGTGCGGTGCCGCCGGGACCGGCGCAGGCCCACCCGCCGCTCAAGGAGCCGCAGCCCCTCACGGCCTACCGGCACGTCCGTATCCCCCGCCGCCGCAGCCGATTGGCCGCATCCGCCCCGCCCCCTGCTACATCTCATTGGTCCGAGCCGGCACGTGATACTAACGAGTTCGCCGGGCGCCAAATTCAAACCGGGAAACGATCTCTGCCGCGAGCGGCGGCGGAGGCCGGAAGCGCCCGAGTTGCCGCCTCCCGCCGTACCCCCTGCCCGGCCGGGGAGCTGGTGGTGAGTCGCGACCTGCGCCCGGCACCCGCCGCAGCCTCCCGCTCCCCGGTGTCTTCCCGCAGGGGCCGAAGGCAGGGGCTGGCAGTCCCGCGAGAGCTGCGCCAAGAGCGTAGGGCGGCTGGGAGAGGGAAAGGCGTAGGCCCGGGCTGGGGCGGAGGGGCCCTGGGGGAGCAGACGGACTTACCGGCGAGCGCGGCAGGGCTGGGGTTGGAGTGGGTGAAGAAGGAGCTAGGAGCCCTTCAGCGCTCCCTCGCTTACCACCCCTGGAGCCGTGCGTACGCGGGGCTGCTCCTGGGCCTGTGCCGGTGGTGGCAGCTCGGGGCCGCCTTAGGAAGTGGCTCGCTTCTGTGGGGAGCGCAGCCTTTTGGAGGCTGGCTAAAGGCTGTTCCTGGGTCGTTGTCTTATGAGGATCTCTTTAAGGGAGTGGAGCAGATCGCAAAGGGCCATGTGTGTGCTACGACTCGAGTGTAATGCTGAACACTTTCATTGGTGGTGTCCGGCTGCTGGGCAGCACCTGATTGCAGGGCTGCCTGCTCCCTGCACGTAGGGCATCAACTCAGTTTTTTTATCTGCTGAACTCTTTCTGGTTTGTATCTATGCAGGTGATTCCTACTGGGATTTTTCGTGTTTATTAGCTGGCCCAGTCAAATCTACCAATGCAAAAGGCCTCTTTTTTGTTATTTCTTTCTATTCTGCCTGTCATCCCTAATGATAAACAGCATGTACAATTTGTGTATTCTTGTTCTGGTATAGTTTGCTACAAGAGACAGCCTCCACCTAATTCTTGAATATCATGATATTTTTAAGTGGTGTTCTCAGAAGGGGCACACTGCATCTTACCCTGAAAGCAGTACCTCTGAGTTTTATCTCCTCTGCTTTCTGCTTTATAATCTAAATTGTCTGTTATCTACAAGTTTGCCACTTAAATTGTGTGCTGCCCAGTGATGAGTTTATCTGGTTCTTGACAAATCTACAGAAGGGATGACTAAAGCATTTACTTTACATTTATTTTAAAGCGCCTAACTTCTGCTGCATTTATTGTGTGCCTTTGTAGTGTTCAGGACAATCTCTGCTTCCCAGATCTTAAACCATCTGTTAAATTCCTTTTCTCAGGTTGCGTGATCTGCTGGTTACAGCAATGAGATATAAGAATCAGGACCGCTATTTCTATGTTCTAACTTCTCTTCCCTCCAGCTTGCTGGCTGATGCTGGTCAAGTCACTTTACAGTTAAGTCTTAGTCTCTCTTTCTGTAAAACACAGGTACATACTTTCCTCATTATTATCTACTCTGTGGCTCCCAACTTGTGATGCAAATTATCTACTCTGCAAATATCTCTCCTGTCCTGCTTACACAAAGTGTGGATAAAGGAGGTACAGTACTATTTTCCAGTAGCCTCGTCAACCTTATTAAATGCTTTAATTTTTTATTTTCCTTCCTTGTTTCTAGCTTTGTAGCAATTGCTGAGAATGCGTGCTCTGTGGGATGCCCATAGTGATTTGCTGCACCTTTCCTAGCTGTTCCTGCCCTCTGCACTCTCATGTTGTATCTTTTGTTTTGCAGGATTTGTTCTTCTCCCTTTCGATGGAGAGTGACTGTATAGATCAACAATGAGGACCAGCCCTCGCAGGCCCTTAATTCTCAAAAGACGGAAACTGACCCTCCCACAGAAGGATGCATCCAGTACTTCAGCAAGAGATGAGAACAGCGGCTGGGATGAAAAGACTCCTAAGCAGGAGCACAGCCAGGAGGACCAACACAACAGCCAACCCAGAGACAAAATGGACTGTGGCCTGCAGAAATTCCCAGCAGGAATAAAGATAATTGACCATCCTACCATGTCCAACACACAAGTGGTGGCCATCCCTACAAATGCTGATATCCAGAGCATCATAGAGGCACTGACAGCAAAAGGAAAAGAATGTGGCAACAATGGGCCCAACAAGTTCATTCTCATTAGCAGTGGGGGCACGTCCCGTTCAGCAGGTCCAACACCATCACAGCCTCTCCCATCAGAGAAGAAACCCAGTGCAGCAACCAAGGCTGCAGATGGTCAAGAAAGAGACAAGAATGTTACACAGACGCCTGGACTTGCAGGAGGGACAACGCTCTGGCATTCAGGAATTGATTCTGAGCTTGGACAGGAGCAGGAGAGCAACAGTATGTAATCTTTACCCTTTTTTTTTTTTTTGTCCTGACAGATAGAGAGAGATGTGAAGTGGGCCAATGAGTGTAGTGCTTGGATCTCAGTATGCAGTAATGAAAACTATTTTGTTAATTACAAAATAACTATGGATTTGATTCTAATAAGATACATAGCTATGCATATGTAGTGAAATCTGAAGGATCTTAGTGGATATATTTTTGGTGGAAGAGATGACATATAAAGGTGTATAGCAAAGCAAAATTTTAGTGCTGGGGGAAAAAGAAGGGCTGGCTTGAGGAAATAAAGTCTAGAAGAACAGAAGATTAAGTTTCATTTAGCAAAAGGGTTATGGCTGAATTGAAGACTAACATAGAGTACCCTAGTCAGGGACAAAACATACGGGCCTAGAGCTTCGTAAAAGAGATTTTGATTCCCATCCTCTAATATCAAGTGTCAAGTATGTTTCCTCCTTGGCCGTCTCATGAAACTGCTAAATAAATGTTAGAGGTGGGATGGATTTTACTTTGAAACACTGCTCAGATCAAATTTGTATTTGCAATTTAAAATACCTATGTAGCCTTTGGGCTCTAGTAAATCTTATCCCACAGTATAGTACTGTCTGACAGGAACCCATAGGCAGCTGCAATAGCTGCATTGCTACAACCAACCTCACTAGAAATAACAAAACTATGTTAGTTTTTATTGCCGCAGTTCAAAAACCTGGAGACATCTGAGCTTCTGACTTGGGTCTTGTGCTAGGTCTTTCAGTTGGAGTTTGTCACCACCTTCCTTGGCCTCTGCTTACTAGATTCATCTTTCAGCTAAAAATACTTGAATTCTTGAAGTACTCGATCAACACTGTCCTGTTTTGTTTGAGAGCAACAGTCTGGTTTGAGTGTTTAAGGCTGCAGCTTTTTTACAGAAATTGGGCAGATTCACATGAAATCAGGAATTCAAGGTTGAATTCCTTCCACAAGAAACGTTAGCATTGCAATGCCATCTTGTCCCTATCTTGAGACAGGGATACCTCTTTTAGAAGTGTGACTAGTGCTTTCCTTTTGGCATGTGAGATGAAGGGGGAAGAGGGTTATGTGTGAGTAAGCAGAGCTATGGGCTTGTTATCCCAACAGGCAATGGCGAGACAATGAGCTCTGTGTTGGACAATAGTCTCACTAACATCCAGTGGCTGGGAAAGATGAGATCTGATGGGCTAAGTCCCTGCTCTGTGAAGCAAGACACGGAGAAAGAGAACCAGATGCCTCTGCGGGAGAGAATCAAGGTAAGCAGGAGAAGACAACAGAGCATGCACTAAAACTTTTGATAGGGAAGTAATCCATGTGGATCAGAAGACTTGCAAGAACTAGGCATCACCGTCTCTAAGTAACCTGAGTTTGGCCTTTACTGATTTGAATAGCAGAGCCTGGAGGATCCAAGGATGTTCCATGGCCCTTCTGGTCAACTTTGTGAGCACTCATGTATCATTCCTTTTCTCTCAGACTGAAGAAGATGCTGCTGCTATTCCTGCCACCACTGCCACCACCTCCTCCTCATGGCAGGATTCAGTATCAGAACGACCTCCTTACTCCTACATGGCCATGATCCAGTTTGCCATCAACAGCACTGAGAAGAAGCGTATGACTCTGAAGGACATCTATACTTGGATTGAGGATCATTTCCCGTATTTTAAACATGTGGCTAAGCCAGGCTGGAAGGTAACAAGCAGGCCCTCAAGTTACTGTGGGCCACAGGGTGATATTATCATAAGCCTTCTGGATGAAAATGAAAAGTTGTTCCCCAGCCTGCAGAGCAAGATGGAAATTAAACACCCTACCCCAAATACTCTTGCATTCCAGATGTTCGCTGTTCCACTTCTGATTCCACTTAGGCAAGATGATGGGATGTTTGATCACTGGAGTAAGAATAGGGATCTCAAGAGTAAATAGAGTAAGATGACCGGGTTGGCTGGGTATGCAGTGAATAAGAAGGTCTATGTTGTCTACACTTTGGAATATAATCCCTCTGCCAGGGCAGTCACGTCTCAGGTAGGCCCTGCTGTGCTGATAACAAAACTACTGCTTTTCAACCTCCCCCTCCTTTCTCCACAGAACTCCATCCGGCACAACCTGTCCCTTCATGATATGTTTGTCCGTGAGACATCTGCTAATGGTAAAATCTCGTTCTGGACTATTCACCCTGATGCAAACCGTTGCCTAACATTGGACCAGGTATTTAAGGTGAGTGCCTCATGCAAAGAAAATGGGACAGGCTATCCAGTTGCTAAATGCCACACTAGCTAGCTGCACCTTATTTTAACAGGAAAGTTAAGCTGCTTTGACATCAGCCTTTTTGTAGAAGCTGGATTAAGTCACTTCTTTTGACAAATAGACAAGCTCTGTATTTGAAAGGAAAGGTACTGTGACTGTGCATATGAACTGGAGCTTCTGTGGGATGTGTTTATTCTTCACGTGGTGTGCCAAATGTCATAGTGGGCTTGTTCAACCTCTTTCTGTGGGCCTGATGCAAATTTCTAGTGAGAAGCTTTCCACTGAAGTCAACCAGGAGTTCCTATGCTGTTTGATTAGACAGTCATAGGATGGAATCGCCCTATCCCAGCTAGGTATTTTAGGAAGTACCATTTTGTAGGAGAAACAGAGCTTGTGAGTCTACGATAGGCGTGTTTACTCCTCTGTGTTTTCTGCAGTGGGCGGGCAGATTGACTCTTGTTTGCTCAGATTATACGAGGTTAAAATGTCCCGTTTGTTCCCCCTTTGGTTGATAACTTCATCTTATTTTTCTCCCTCTCAATGCCTTGCTGCCACCAGCCGCTGGACTTGGGGTCACCAACATCACCTGAGCGCTCTGAATCAGTAAGACTTACCCTCTGGCTCGGGGCTTGGGCTTCCATTCTCTTGCCAGTTACTGAAGGAAAGGACAAGAGGCTCGGGGAGGGGGACTGGGTCATTGCTGCACCTAGTCATACAGCTCCATGCACACCCTTTTTGGGGAAAGGAGTAAAGCCAAAGGTTAATTGCCTTCAGATGATAGCTCTCTCTACAGCTGCTAGAGCTGTACAGCTTTGAGCAACCAGAAGTCTACTGCTAAAGTAGGCTGCAATGGGCACCAAGAGGCTTCAGAGAACAAGCTCAGACAGAGATTTCTGATAAAATCCTCATCTCCATGGCAGCAGTCCCAATCTGTTCTGGGGCTCAGATCCAGAGAGAATAGGATCTCTCTGTGCTCCTTTTTCATTTTGGAACGCAGCTGTATTGTGACTCTCAGAAGGGTGAACCTGTTTGCCATCTCTTGCATTCAGCAGTTTTAACAATGACAGATTTGCAAGCAGCCAGTCAAACACTTTTTTTTTCATGGCTACAGCCCTGGCCTTCTTTCCATCTGCTTCGACTTCTGATTCCTCTGTTGCCTCTGCTATTCCACTTGAACATCTATTTGGTCTATGGTTTGTATAGAGATACAATATACAATACAGTTATCCTATTCACCTTTCCTCAGGCACTGAGGACACTGAAACCAGGTCACTTCTGCAGTAGAGTCTGCAGCCGGAGCAGCTCTGTCATGCCATCTCTTTTTCTACACAGCTTTTGGTTGGCAGCTGGCTTTGAGATGGCATGGCTGCAAAACAGCAAGTGACACAGAGATAGAGCCGGCATGAGTGCTGGGTGCGAACAGCTGCTCTCTCTGTACTAGTGAAGCACAGGCTTCTGGATTCGCAGTTCTGAATGAGGCAGCAGAATAAAGATGGATTCTTCTCTTTAAATCTCTTCCTTTTCTCCTTCTCCTCTTTCTTATTTCACAATGACTGCAGCAGCAAAAGCGACATCTTCCTGATCCCCAGAAGAACATGGGAAGCAACAGCAGCAGCAAAACTGAACCCCAGAATGCACGTGAGTGTCTGTGTCAGCCCAGGCCAAAGAGAATCAGTCCCATAAATCTGGGGCACTCTCCCAGATTCCGTTAGGAATAAAAGTGGAAATTGTTATCCAGGTTTGCCAGCTTTTAGGCTTCCTGCTGTCAGGTTTGGAGCTGAAGGTAGTATTGCTGTGTCTGAGAGAGGATGTGATGGGGAGATGGAGGGGATTGGGTACTCAAATGGAGTGAGAGCAGAGCTTGCCCCAACTTGAGGGCTAGGATCTGTATGAAGGACTATTTTCTTGTTCATCAGGCCTTCTGGGTTGGGATTTGTAGCCTTAAAATTAGCAGAAAAGGCAGGTGAGCCTATCTCTGATCGGATGTTTATTTTTGGGTATTTAGAAGGACTTCCTGTTAGATGCCTGGGTTTCAAGACGTAGTAGAGGAAGGGCAAGACGCTAGTGAGTCCATTCTTTTCCCTTCCAGGCCGAAAGATGAAGCCTTTGCTTCCTCGCATCAACTCCTACCTGGTTCCAATCCAGTTTCCTTTGAATCAGCCTCTTGTCTTGCAGCCTTCTATGAAGGTTCCTCTATCCATGGCACAGGGAGCATCCCTCAACAGCTCAGAGACTTTCCGGAGCAATAAGCGTGTGCGCATTGCTCCAAAGGTTGGTTTCTTGTTTCTTGTTTTCTGAGGGGTTCTTTGGTTGGTTGGTTGGTTTTTTTTGGGGGGTGCTGGTGGTGTCAGTTTTTGTGTGGTGGGCTTTTTTCTGTTGGTTTTTTTTTTTTTTTTTTCTTTTTGATAGTTCTTGCCTTCTGTGGACCCTGTTCTTCATATGGTTCTTTTGTGCATCTTTACTAGGTGCTCTGAAACTGTAAGTTCATATTGAGGAACTAGCCCGTGACAATGCTTGCTGTCCTTTTCTTTCTCTAGGGTGACTGTTACTTGCTAGTTGACTTGCTATGTTTAGCTATAGGAATATCCTATGCTATAGGATGTTACTATAATTCACTAGAGAAGAGGGCTCTGTGGATTGGTCAAGACAATTTTTCTCTACTGCTTGGATGTTAAGAAATAAGAATGGGAGAAATGGCTTTGTTCTGCCCCTCAAACATTCAGATTTTTTATAGCTCTGAAGAGGCACGTAACATAGGGAACTTCTGAAAGAGCATTTATTTGCAGGTAGTCTTTTCCCAGAGGTTTTCAGTACCTGCTGTTTGCTAATTCTGTGGAGTTACCAGTTATTCTGGGCTCAAGCAAAACAGCTGTTAAACAGGTCTTTCTCTTGTCATCTCACTGACTGCTCTTGGGTGCTTTGTAAAGCATTGTAAAGCTTTAACTTCTTCCATCCTGTCTAACCATAATCCTGTTTTCCTTTGTGTGCCTGCTGCTTTATGTTCTCTCTTGCTATGATTTATCTTTCCCCTATGCTCTTCTTCTTTTAATAACCTCAGGGTTTTTTTTCCCTTGGTTTCTGGGAAGGCTGTCCTCATTCATTTTGTTGTTTCACATGCAGATAGTCTAAGGAGGAATCAAAGGGATTACACTTCTCCAGAAATATTCGTCTCTCTGCCTGTACTCCTAGAAGTTCCTCATAGCAGAAGTGCTCTGAAGGGCATGACTTCCAGTCACTTAGCTAAAATCCTTCCCATGTGATCTGTAGCCTTCTTTGTATCAACTTCACACAGAGATCAATCTCCACCTGTTGTTCTAGTTACTGCTTTCTGAAGATCCTCTTACCTGTTCTGCTGTCCTTAAGTGCCAGGCTTTCTTTTCTTCCTTCCACTGTCATTTGGATTTTGGGTGGGTTAGGTCCTTGCTTACTGACTGCATATCACTTGCGTTTGTTTGTAGATGTCGCTCTCTACAGAAGAGTCATCCTCTTTACCCATGCCTGCTGTCAAGGAGGAGAGTCAATGTGATGAAGGCTTATTTTCCCCAAACCATTCCCTAAAGGAGAGCAGCTCCCAGCCTGGTGAGGAATCAGTTTCTTTCCCTGAGAACATCTGTATAAAGGAGGAAGGAGGCTCGCAACTCGATGACTGGCTGTCCCCATTTGCCTCAACACTAACAGTAAAGGAAGAGCCAGGCTTGTTCCTCCCAGTCTCATCCGCAAAGGAGAAGAAACAATTCACCATACTGAAGTCACCATCTAAGGGCGTTGCTGACACGTTAGTTATAAAGAGACGGGAAAGGCGGGAAATGGGCAGATCCAGAAGGAAACAACGCCTAGCACTGCCTTGCTCAGAAGAGCCTGTCCTTGTTTTGCCAGAAAGCAATGGCTTTGACCCTTTCCGGTTAGGGGCAGACCCCCCTTTCCTGCAGGAAAGCCAGCCTCTTGAGAATGCATCACAGCTCAGCTGCTCGCAGGGGGAGGAGGGGCCCTTTAAAACACCAGTCAAGGAGATGTTCAGCAAATCGCCAGTGTCTTCCACTCCCAGCAAAGTCTCAGCAACTACCACCCCCCCACTAGGGAGCCTTGACCTCTGGAAGTCTGCATCCTTAGCCAAGGGAAGTCACGAGCTGGACTTCAGTCCAGTGCGAACCCTTCAGTTGCCATTCACACCCCTCCAGGAGAACCAGGACTTGCTGGGTTTTAACAGCACACCCCTTAAAAATCCCCTCTTTGAGTCCCCTCGGGAACTGCTCAATACAGAATCCAGTGACATGGTGCATGCCCCCCTCACAAGCTCCCCAGCTTTTATTCATGAGTCTACTAAGCAATCATCTGTTGAACTGCCAGCCTCTGGCTTTACTGAAAGCCGGTCACTCATGGAGGGCCTGATCCTGGACACCATGAATGACAGTCTTAGCAAAATCCTTCTAGATATCAGCTTTCCTGGTCTTGAGGATGAAAACTTAGGAACGGACATTAGTTGGTCTCAGCTTATACCTGAACTGAAGTAAACGGGCCTGAGGGCTGAATTTGGCTTGTTCTGATATTACAGAAAGCACTCTACTCTTCTGAGATCTGTTCACGTAGTCTAAGAAGACTGTCTGCTTTTGACTAATTCCCACATCCATGGGAACAGAGGGCATTATTGACTCCTGCTAAGCTGGGAGACAGGCCCATTGGCTGCTATGAGCTCCCTTTATAAGCTGCAATAGACTATTTATGTTGAGCAAGACAGAACCTCTCTAACCTTGTGCTAGAGATGAGAGTCCCTGGAGAGAGGTTATCAAGACAACATCTAGGTAGGGCCTGAATGGCATTTGCTACTCAAGGTATCAGAGGAAATGGATGCACTCCTCAGTTATGTACAATAGGAAAGAGCCTGGGAACCTTCTCCTAGCTCTGTCCTTACTTCCCTTTACTTTGTTTTCCTATTACTTAATATCTTCTATGTAGTTTTAATGGCTGTAAATACTGTACATTCCTTAAATTAGCCCTTAATTATAATAATAATTTTATTCTTGTAGGGTTATGGGCATATTTGGGCTGGTAAAGGGTTTGACTTAGAATGTTGTCCATATGTTCCACATCTCCTGTATTCTTCTACCCTAGATGAGAGTCCAAAATACTTTTTTTTTTTTTTTTTTTCTTCTTTGACTTCAGAAACACATTGGTCTAGGCTGTTCTGAAGGTTGCTGGGGCAAAGATCTGAAAAATCACCTATACATGACTCAACAACCTGTTTCAGTTTGACTTACCTGGATTGCAGCATAAAATCTTGGTTTGGCTTCCTTTTCCAGGCTGGAATGGAGAAGAGCTTGGATCAAGCTATATAAGCTCTTCTGGTTGTAGAGTCCTATTATTACGTACCTAGAGAACTAGGTAGAGTCACTGTTGCAGTAAGATGGGCTTCTATTGAATGGTTAAAGCTGCCCTCACTACAATCATCAGTTGAAAATGTAAAAAAGAACCTATAAAGCGAATGCTAATATTTCCACTGAAAAGCAACCTCTGGAAATACAAGGTATGTTTCTCTTGGTGCAATAGGACAACTCATCCCGATTCTCTAGAACTCATGTCAAAAGAAGAAATTGCCATGGAAAAGACCTGATCCTTCTGCTTACAGACAAATGATGGCTCATGTATCTACATACTCAATAAAGCTTCTGTGGGAACACAGCCGAATATTGTCTTTACTGCTTTCACTCTTAGCAGTGTGCTCAGGCTGGGCCATAGCATAAACAACTGGTTTTTGCTTGTCTAATGTGTGTGTTTTCTGTGATCACTGAATAAGTGATCACTTGATCATTAGGACATTTTCAGTATTCCTCAGGCCATGTTGGCCATACCACATTAGATTTGGTTGCTCAACCCCTTGCTTCATATAATATACTTTTTCCTGCTGTTCATGGGTAAATCCTGACTTTACAAGTCAGAAACATACTAACTTAGTCTAAAACATCAGAACACTACCAGCAGACTAGTTTCTGTATTTTGTAAATGCAAACAAGTTTTAAAAATCTGTATTGCTGCCTTCCCCTATAAACACAAAATGAGATTTAGATGTGTGTGGTTTTCAGAACTGCAGTTCTCTTGTGTGCTTGTTAGAGGTTATTTGCCCTCAGAAGATGTTTCAAGCACTTTGTGTTGATGATTATTATTTCAGTTTTTCTGGGGAGGAATATTAGACTCCCTGATCTGCATTTCTGCCTGCCTAGCACAAATGACTGCTCAGCTTGAGGCCAACAGTGAAAAATGTTTTACTAGGCTGCCATGTGAATTTCAGACCAGATTTTTGTCAGTGATTAAAAGTTTAAGTTCCATCACTTCTGATTGAGTCTCAGGGTTTCATTGCCTGTAAACAGGAAATAAGAAAGGACTTCAGAAAGCTTTAGGATGAAGAACTGTTGGGTGCCAGTAGCCTCTTCAGTGTATGTTATTTAGGATTGATTTGCTAATGCTGCCTGTGAGGGCAGGAGGTCTTGATGCCTTCTCTGCAAATGTCCTCTAGTAAGGAGTTCATGTCCTCCAGTCTGGATTGAAATCATCATTCTCCAATCGGGAAATCGTAACAGACTGCTGTGAAAACTGATCAAAGCTACACAGCTCATCTGTCTTCAGGAAGGAGAGCTGAGGGGAAAGCCATAAACCTAGATCTAGGCCCAGGGGGAAGAAGAGATGCAGACAGAAGGCAAGATTGTGGTCATGAGGCTGCAGAAGAGGCCCACTTTGTGGTACGCTTTCTGCTAGTACCTGTTACACAGCTGTCAATACTCTACTTGGGTTTCTCAAGACATCCTATCTCCCTTTCACCTCACTTCTTTCTCCTGAGAGGATGCGTACACACAACTGACATCCAAGAGCCAGCTAACTAAGGATCTTGTCTCCAGCAAATTATGAAATGCTCTTGTCCTTGGGATGATGGGATGTTGTCAATTCCAGGCAGGTGATCCCTTGCTGTCCCTGTCAGCTGAGGTGCTTTGATGGCCACGTCACATTGTATTTTGAACATAGTAGTGCCAAAGACTAGTTTCCCCTCCTGCTAAGTATTCCAGTGGGAGCCCCACTAGAGGACAGTTATATCAAAAAAGTGGGGGGAACAACAGAAAAAATCCTGTTAAGGCATCCTACCTACTACTCCCACAGCAGATTTCCCAGTGTTTTGCCCAACCTAATTCAAAGCCCCACTTGGTAAGGATTTAATCACAACCCTCAGGAAGACTATTTCTCTCCACCTGTAAGTGTTTGCCTGATATTCTGCCTGGATCCTTGCCTTAATTTCATCCTGTTACATCCACAACTGTAAAGTTGTACAAAAAGCTATAAAGCCATCACACCAGTGTCTGAGCGACTGCAGCCAACTTGTTGAAAATTTTAAGTCTTGGCTTCTCCTTCTGTTCTTTCCCTGCTGGTATTTACATGTCACTATTTATGGGAATGAGTTGTTGCAGTACGTAAACTACTATGAAGAGAAGTTGTTCAAGTGTGAAGTCATGGATATTTGCATCTTTAGCAGTAAGAAGTTTCACATCTCTGTTGTCACAAAGGGAAAAGGACACTTGCTCTTAATATCCCAGGCCTAGCCTGCAGAAGATCTGCAACATTAAATGTGATCAAGTGTTGGAAGGCAGATAAGCATGGCGAGAGGCAGAGAAGGGGGGGCTGCACTTCTGATCGCTCAGCAAAGCAGCTGTTTGGAGGATGTCGAATTAAATTGACAGAGTTTGTTGCTGGAGGTCATTGCTTAGGTATCCTATATTTGAACGACTGGACTGTTCAAGGGTGCCGCTGCTCAGGAGTGAAGTGACAGACAAGTAAGACAGCTAGAACTCAAGCATTTTATACTTTCAGGCAAGTGCTAGAGGCATATGCAGCGAGGTCATGGTGGGAACAGTGGTAGTGGAGCTGCAGGGTAGGAGTATTATGTTTTGAAAACGTTTGTCATGAACCAAAGGCTAGAACAACAAGATGATGGACCTGCCAGGCAGAAGTAAAACAGTTTCTGTAAAAAGTTTCTGCTCCTCTGAAAATTCTGCTCTATGCCTGACAAGAAGCCCAACAGATGCAAAGGGGAAGGTAATTCCTCTTCACTGGTTGAGTGGGGTTCCTCCTACTCTGTTTTGTCAGCTGAAAAGGACTGGATGCCCCCTGACACGAGGTGAGTAAAGATGATTGCCACCTTTTTGCTTTTGCAACTTGGCTGGTGGAGGAACTCGAGCCCTTCCCCATATGGAAGAAAGAGACTCTGTTTTACAACCTAGCAATATTTTTGAGAGGGTGTCAGGCCTTCATTTCTACCACAGGGCAGTCTAACTCTAAACAAAGGTGGAAACTTCTTTTTTAGTAAAACACCTGACTTCCTCTTTAAAATACATTATGGATTCAGAGAGCAAAATAACAGGCTTGAAAAACATGAGCTTGTTCCTGAACAGAAATAGTCTCCCTCCCCGCTCCCCGTTTTCCAGCAGAGGTGAGCTATGACTGGATAAAAAGATATTCAGGGTATTACAAAGTATTAGCTGCCTGAGATCAAGAAGAAAGCATCCTGCTTCACTAGTCATCTCAGACTGGTTTCTTGCTTTGATACAAGCAGAGTTTTAGAATGTAAAGGCCATGAATCTGAATTGCTGATGCAGTTCAAATGACACGTTTGTCCTTGAGTTTCAGTTACAACTTTTCTTGCAAAAATAAAGATGATAAATACCCTGATACACAGTTTACCAATACAAGCAAAAGATTATGCAAAGCAGATTCTATTCCACACCTCAAAATCTGTGGGAAGTCATTACATAGAGCACACTGGTAAACCATTTGCATAGAAGATATATCATCAGATTTATCCTCCATGTTTGCTTACTTTTTTTTGATGTACCCTATTTAAAACGAGAAACATTTAATGACATTATTGAAGAAAGTCAAGCAAAACAATCAGCACAAATTATTATTAAATTACAGTCAGACACGGATTGCTTATGTTCCCTGCTGTTGGTCTCTGTTACCTTCTCATGGACGGATACGAGGTTGCCCCTCGATAGGGCCTTTGTTTATTTAGTAATGTAACTTGTAGAAGGTAAAAGTTTTGTTATACTCATCTATGGTTACAAACAAGAGACCGACTCATTAGAACCAGGACTGTTTGGAATATGGATAGACCAATTTTCCAACGGGACAAAAAACCCCTCATCTTTGCTGGACACCAGAGGAATCTCTTAATATTGCTGACATTTTCTATAGAATACTTTTTTTCCCACTACCAATATAGTATCTTTTCTTGGTGTACTGTATTCTTTCACATTTTATGTATTTTTGTGTAAATTTTAATAAAGGCAAAGTTTTGGATAATATCATTACACAAGAGGCCAGAACATCCCATCTCAACTCTATGCTTTTCTTATGGAGTAACATGTTTAGATTACTTTTTTTTTTTTTTTTATTCTGAATTCTGAGATTACATGTCTGTCTATGCACAAAGTTATTTTGGATTGTGGAACAGTATGAAATTCCAACTGCAATTTCTATTCTGGATATTGCATGTATATTGTTAAGCCCTGAAATGCTCAGCTTAGGGGTAGTTATATGACTCTTGCAGTATAATCTGTCCTGAATTATCAACATGCATTTTCCATTTCAAGCTTCACTTTAGAAAAGCTTTTGTTTGGGACAGTTAAAGTTTTGCCTGCCTAGCTGTTGTTACACACAGAGAGGTAACTAGAGGAGGAATTGCTTCAGGCATTGTCAAGTCAACTGTACATGAAACTTTAATAAGAATATTTGTTGTCAAGAGCTCCGTCATCCTCTGGATGAAGGCTGGAAGTGCCCATGCACAATCATCTGTGCTACTGCTGTCTCTCCGTTTAGACACTCTCACTTCTCTCTCTCAGGTTCCCTATGACCACACCCTATTTCATCTTTGCTCCATACGCAGTGTTTGTCTTCTTTACTTCTCCCTCTCTTGACAGGGGCCATGTTACAGGTTAGGACTCGGATGCTGGGAAAAAACATGATGCTCCATGTGTCAGGCCATCAATAGTCCTGCCAGGCCTCTGAATAGGGCTTTCATGTTTGCAGAGTTTCTGTCAGAAACAGTCTTCCAGGAGAGCAGGTGTCTCTACATTTCCCTCCACAAGCCCAAGTCTTTACATGCAGACCAGGATGATCCCCAGCCTCCAAACCCCTGCCCCACCCACTAGATGATTTTGGTGCGCACAAGCTTGCTCTTTGTAGACCTTCACCCACTCCCTCTCAGCCCCTCCTCTCATTTTCTACCCATCTTAATCACTCTCTTTTTCTGCTTCAAAGGCCACTTGGGACCCTTGTCATTCCTTTATGAATTCAAATCACAATGTAGCCTTAAAATTTTGGACAATTAACAGTGTTTGATGTATTTAGCATCCGATGATAGGAGGGGGAGAAAGGTCAGGAATGCAGCAGAACTGACATCATAAAGTACATCGCTTGCAACTTGTGGGATCACTGAAGATGCTTTCAGCATCAATATGCTTTTCCAGGTATTTGCAAATAATTATATCAATGCCACAGAATGGTCTGATCTCAGGAGCTCCGCCCTGTAGCTAATTAGTGCTTGACAGTCCACTCTGCCATGCATACCCAATGGGCCTGGCATACTACAATGATAAGAGCTGTTTTGCCCTTTCCTATAGCTGAATCTCAGTTTTGATTTGTTTGCTGTTTTTATTAAACTCCTGATTGCTGGAGTCAGGAGATCATGAGAAAATCTCAGTTGTCATTCAAATCATGCCAAGGCCTAGCCATCAAGAATGCAAAGAACAGCCGGGTGAAACAATGTACAAATGCAGCCTAAAGGCTGAGAAACCAAAGGAACCCAATATTTATAACTTAAAATATATAAAATTACATTGTTAAACCATGATTTTTATCCATCAAATCCTTGGGGTCATAACACATCCCTCTGTCTTCCTGTCACTGTATGTGCACTGTGTACACAAAGCTGCTTCTGTACTAGCAGTACTACTATGCTGGTGATTCCATCATAAAATCCTGAATTGTTTGAGCAGAAAATATCCATACTGCATATCATTTTCAGGCAGAGTTATTCTTGTTCCGCTGGGGAGGAAAGAGGCAGGGAACACAGGGAATTCAGTTCAAATGGCCCAATTGCTTCTACAAATGACAGCACAAGAATGTTTTGTTCAAGTTAAAAAAAAACCAAAACATTTTCTAGCAAACCTTTTGCTGAAAAGACGTAGGGCCTCCCTGCTGTGGAGGGAGTTTGTCGGGGTGTCTTTCTTGGCTTCGATGTATCCCTTCTTATGAGCTGAATGAAAATTTTCCAGTTTTTGGCTGTTATAAACATTCTTTTAAAAATCTATGTCACATCCTTAGCAGAGACATAGTTGGCAACGACAACCTGAGAAAAGATTTGTTCAGTGCAGAGTGTGGTCCAGCACAGACTTGCTGGAGTGTATGGAGATTTGTTTCTGAACTTGCTTTTCATGACTGCTAGCAGCTGAGCATGGGAACATGAGCTCTCTTGTCCTAGGGACTTCTGCTCGGCTTCAGGGAGTGGATGACAGGAAGGAAGACCTTGATGAGAAGAAGGTGACTCAAAGAGCCAAATGGAGACAGGGTTCAGAAGACATAGAATCAGAATCATAGAATCATAGAATCGTTAAGGTTGGAAAAGACCTTTAAGAGCATCGAGTCCAACCATACACCTAACATTGCCAAGTCCACCACTAAGCCATGTCCCTAAGCACCACATCTACCCATCTTTTAAATACCTCCAGGGATGGGGACTCAGCCACTTCCCTGGGCAGCCTGTTCCAGTGCTTGATAACCCTTTCAGTGATGAAATTTTTCCTAATATCCAATTTAAACCTCTCCTGGTGCAACTTGAGGCTGTTTGAGAGAATAAAGAATAGGAGAAGGTTGGATAAGGACCATCATAGTCACAGATTCAACAGTCCTTCAGGTTTAAGGCTGAGGCAAAATGATCAGGCACTGCAGAAAAGCATGAGATGTGAAACACTGTTTTCAGGGCTTGGGTTTGACTGTTTTGCAAGGGATGAGCCCAGTGCCTTGCACCTACCAACAAGGAGAAAACACAATGTGGAAAAGATGCTGATTCACTAAGCAGGACTGAGGTGTTGATCCTGAAGAACCATCCACAACAGGAGCATGTTTTTAAAGATTTAGCCAGCAAGCACTGAAGCTTGAATTGCTAAATAAACGTCTGCCTGAATAAGAGAGCATAGGTGGGCTGCAACACTCTTTAGAGTGGCTGACTCCCCCAGAACTGAGTGTGAGTGTCTGAGTAGCCCTGCTACAGTAGAACTGCTCCAGTCAAGGTGCTCACAGAGCACCACGTTGCAGCAACCAGAAGTGTGCTACAGGCACAAATATACATGGCTTAGACAGTGTATAGTGACAAATATACCTGGTTAAAGTGATTATGGTTAATTTCAGCAAGTTATACTGCTGACTGATAACGGATTTGACTGATCTCCATTGCTTTAAGATACAAAGCAAGCCATTTACAAACAAACTTGACAGGAAACATCGCAGTACACCTAGCAAGTGCTGACAGGAAAGTTTTCTGCAGCATCTGTTGGAGGACTCTAAAAGTAAAACCCGTCCCCAAAGGAAAGGAGATTGGAGGCAAGGCCAGCCAATGGGGAGTTTCTTTACCTCCCGAGGACTACATCTGGGCTTCATTTTGAGCAAGATGAGATCTGCTCTGATTCTACAGCTAGCTAGGCACAGGCAAAAAGTGTATAGATGGTTGTCTTATTTCTTTGCTTCTGTTGTTGTTGTTTTATATGAAAAAATAAAAAGTTTTGACAGAAGCCCATAGACAGCCACTCAAAGCACCTTGCCAAGACTCTATAAGTGCTGTTAGTAATAAGCCTGCACATATGCATACCAAATTAAGCGTTTCAAGGCAACTCTAACAGCACTGGGTTTTGCTGTTTGAATATTCATCTTTGAGGACATCCTCTGAAAGGAGTCTTAATGGTGTAAAATTGTCATTATTATTATGGCAGGATATAGAGACTTAAAAAAAATTTGTCTGTGTTAGGGACGAGTGCATTCTTAGCCTCCGGCTAAGTGGATAATGGAAATACTGTTCTCCCTGAGAACAGGAAGTGGAGGGACAGTGAAAGGAAAGAAACTACCCAGAGACACACACAGGCGACATCTTTAAGACTGCACATTTCCAAGTACTGTGCTACTGGCCTTAATTACACAACTATACTTAATCTCAGACTCATACTTCTATTGGTAAGCATATTTCTACCAGAAATTATTCTCTACTTTAAACATCTTCATGAGCATAGAGAAGCTCTAGCACGAGTGAGATAGATAGTTGCCATTGCTACGTGCATCAGCACTCTATAATAAAAGTGGAGATTCTTTCCCCTTGTGAAAACAAAGCCAAAGTCATCTAGTGTAATTAATGCAGCCATGTCATGGAGGGGAGAATTTTGTACTGCCTGCTGCATGATCAGCAACTGTTCTGTGACAATGTTAACTATTCTAACCAAACAGAAAAGGCCCCTTTATATGCAGCTTAGCTCAAGCAGTGAAATGAATACAGACAGGACACAAATTATTACAAGACATATTTATACAGCAGGGAGAATTCATACTGGACAACATTGTTCCAAGTTTGCCACAGTGTTTTCATAAATCTAGCCCCCTATGGCAGATGCCTACAGAGACTTGACCCTAAATTACCTAATTAAGCAAACTATTCTAGTTTCTGACTGACCTTACTGGTAGGACACACATTGCTGTCCAGCAGCTGAGCTAAAACGTTATGTACATCTGAGATGACATTTATCTCAAGGAAACTTGCCAGACATATTCACAGACATAAATACTGTAACCTGTTACTTATTATTTGAAGAATAGGAATATATTTTATGATCCAAATAGACAAACTGGAGGGGATTCAAAGCAGAGGAAGCTTTTTTTCCAAATAATTTTTTCAGAGATGGAAGGGGAGAGAAAAGCATGCATAGTTTGCCTGAGTAAGGTTTGTCCTCTCATCCCTCCTCTGCACCATCTGTGCATCCACAGACTCTGCACAGGCTGTGAGAATGCAAGAGGCTGAGCAGAAAGTCGTCTCACAGTGATCCTGCACTGGGCCACCACAAGGAATCTCCTGGCCTTGACATAGTTGTTACACCGAGGGGCACTTTTACAGCCACTTGAAGCTTGCTCTACCAAACTGAGACAGTGCTGTGGAAACTGGTGTAATGTAGAAACAAACTCTGGGCTGGTTACATTATGTGGAGGCTATTGTTGAGCTCTGTAACAGCCCAGCTTGACACAAAAGAAATGTAAAGCGCTCTTTATCTACAATCCACCCTCCCACCCGCACTGTGTTGGCTCCACAAGAGGACAAAATAATAGTGTCTAAATTGTTGAAAGAGAGAAAAATTCAAAGCTGATGAGAATTCTCTAAGAAGGGAACAAGTATTAGAAGTTCCAAAAGTAGTAGTAGAATATTTTAAAGAGAGATTTTAAAGATTAGGTTAGGTAAAGCTTCCCAGAAGTGAGATACAAGGAAAATCTGTGGTGAAAGAACCTCAGCTTGTGAATTTAAAGGCAAACCAGTGAAAGCCTTCAACAGAGCAGCTCCTCAAACAGCTGGGATACTTCCTAGTGCTCCTGGCAGAGAGAGGCAAAATCTTTACTTTGTCTCATGTTCTTTAATCTGGGAGTTACTTCTTTCAGGAAAGGAGTCCATTCCTTCCCTTCACTACCTCAGGTACTGTTCATGAATTTCGTCAACAAAGGAATAGCTGGCTGGAATATTGACCCTCTCCTGTTTCTTGGCTGGACAAACTGTCTACTGGGAAATGCTGCTTTTCAGTGTTTTTCCTCAGAAATATGGGCACTAGTTCTGAATTCTTCAGCATTTCTCAGACATGGAGGGGATCAACACCAGGCACCAAGAGCCACAACCACAGATACAGTGCTGTGGCTTTGTGGTTAGAAGCTGGAATCATTTGCCCCAGAGTTCTCAGTGCCCTGTAACTGCTTGAGCTAGAAGGCCAAGCTGCTAGCAGGAGCAGGGAGAAGAGCTTTCATCTTCTGTGGAGGTGGAGTGGTTCTTCCATTGTCTGAATAGCACTGTTACACATCCTGTAAGAATTTCTATGTGAAGGGTAGTGAGGTATAACGGGGTATGATTATTGTATGTGACTGGATCAAAGAAGGAAAATGTGTGTATGGGATTGCGTATGAATGTTTTTATCTAAATCAGTTTTATTTTGCTAACACAGGCTGTTGGCGAGTCATACACTATTTTCCAGGGCCTACAAAAGATGGCTGGGAAAGGCATAGCTACTGGGAATAAACTTAAATTTGCTGCACTGTGATCTGGCTCTCCATTAGAAAATCTTTAAGAGTGTCCATTCTGCAAAAAGTCTGAAAGCACCTAACCTACTTAGTAAATGGGCTCTATTCAAGAAGAACAGGATGGAAAAAGTAATAGCTGAATAGAAAAAAACAGTGACCTAGAACCCAGCATGCCTCTGAAGGGAGAAGATAGTATCTTAGCTGACTCCACCTCCATCAAAATGCTAGGGGTTTTCGCCAGATCTGGGAACTAACACATCACAAGATACAAAGAGTTAAGTGACCTGCTCTTTGGAGCAGAAGGGATGAAGGAGGGGAGAAAGCTTTAAATAAGATTTGAAGAATTCTCCCCTTTAAGGCACTAGGAGAGAAATATTTTGTGAGTTAGGGGCCGGGATTAGCTGGTCAGACCCTAAAGCAGGACTACTCAAGCAATGGCTCCAGCACAGCTGCAAGGCAAACCAATTTTGATGGGGCTTTGCCAAAGTGTGGGGCAAGAACAAATAATAAAGGGTGGCTAGCTGCAAGGAGGAACCGGAACTGGGAGCTATGACTGCTCTCTCCTCTTCATGTCCACATGTACATCCAAGGTCAGAGACGATCTCATCAGAAATTGTGTAGCTCTGCCCATAGGTTTCAAGGCAGGGACTGTAGGGGATCTGGTCCCAAGATGTTCTGTTCTACTGTTCTGTTTCAAGGTCTGTTCTGAGTCTTTAAGAAAATTGGCACTGCCATTGCTGCCAGCAGAAGCAGAGCTGCCTTGTCAATGCTGGCCTGCTGATGTATTCACAGTCTGCAGGAGGGGAAACAGGGCCCTGTGGAAGAATAGACGTGCATGATTCAGTACTGGTTTATGGGGATGGTTAAAAGACTTGATAACAAAACTCAGAGGATGCTCAGTGAGGCCACAAGAGGTCAAAAGTGTGTGTAAATCAGGAATCGTGACACCCTAGAGGCAAGAAAACAAGACCTTGTTTTCCCGGGGAAAACAAGCTGTTGAACACAGCTTCCCTGGGAATATCTATTATTTAAACTCTCTTCTCAATTCGGCTTGCAGAGAGACAAGGACAGTTGAAAACAGCTCTGCTGAGGTCTTTATGGGACTCTGCCTGCATTATGATGTTGGAGTTTGGCCTTGTAGTGTAAAGCAGTTGTTAGAATATATTTCTACTCTCATTCCTGCCAAATCTGGTTCTGCAAGTTAGTGCTGTGGAAACCTTGTGTAAAGCAGTTAGCACACTGGGAACAAAAAGGTTAACCTCTTCAAATTTTAGAATGACTAAAAATGACCAGCCTCCCTTCTGACATTTGAGGACCAAAGATCCCAAGAGAAATGTGATGATGATTAGCAGGGAGTAGAAGGTAAACAACATGGTTTGCTTTGCACTGAAGTAAACTTTTTTGTAGTCTCTGCGACCACACTGAGGTCTCACAGTGGCTGACCGGACTCATCTTTGTACATGGGCCATCGGGTTTACTTCCTAACGTTGCAAACTCAGTGTTATATTTTTACATACGATCTAGAACATAGAAATAATTGGTATCAGTAATGTTGGAATGTTACATGCTACTAAGCTGGAAAAAAAGAAAGGTAGCAACAGAAAGCTTCCCTTTGCTGTAACTTTCATAGTCTGTTGCTACTATTCCTTCTATGTTGTACATGAAAGCTGTTTCACCCCCAGCTGACACTCACGGAAACGTAATGCTGTCCTCAGCTTCATAGCTGAGTAAAACTCAGTTTCTGGTGCTTACTGGGGCAGTGCATTCACCAGTGAAAAGGGATCAAAATAAAGCAGCTTCAGTTCAAGTTGAAACTTACAGTTTCAAGCAGGACAATGTGGAGGCAGAAAGCTGAAAAAGTGAGCTCTGCCATGTCCTCTCTCCCCTGAGAGGAGGGATGTCTGCCCTGGTCCAGACATCCCACACTGCAGCAATGTCAGCATACTCTTAGTGTAAACAGGGAGTCAAGTCCACTGGTATCGACATGTACGTTGGTATTTTAGGCTTCTGCAACTTCGGCTCTAGATGGAGAGGGGTGAAAATGAGGGCAGAGTCAGGCCCAATACATTTGCCCTGGCTAGAAGCAGAAACCAGGCCTTCAGCATTTCATTCAAGCTACACAGCAAAATCCTTCAGTGCAACCTATTCCAAATGCGTGACACTCTCTGCAGAAATGAGACTGGGCATGCCTGCCAGGAGCCTTGAGGCGGATACTCTCTCCCATTTACCAAGGCACTGCATCATCTCGTAGACTGAGCCATGTTGTTGCCAGTATTTTCAGATTCGCCGAGATGCATCAAAGCCCCTCCAGCAGAGACACTGAACTGCACAGCCTGCCACCGAGAGATTTACTGTCTCTTCAGCATATCAGGGGGAACAGGCAGTGTACACACACACTCATACACGCGCGCGTGCGCACGCACAGCCTGAGGGAGGTAAGTCCAGCCCCCAACAGCGGGGCCATCCTTCTGCTGCTGGATTTTTCCAGCCAGAGCATCTTGCCGGCTCTGCTGTAATTTATGGAAATTGGTTTCTGACGTGGGGCTTTTTCTGTTACGACAGGGACCCACCGACTGGAGGAGGCAGAGCTGCAGTCAGGGCAGAAGAGAGGGAGAGGAAGAGGTGGGGAGCAGAGGGACACCCGGGGAGTGGAGAGGACAGAGGGAGAAAAAGGCACAGAGACACTTCAGAGATGGGTGAGATATAACTAAGGGAGCAGGAAGAAAGGCAGAGAAAGGGAAAGAAGGAGAGCTGTGGGGAAGGGAAAGGAGCTCAGAGACTGAGTCAGCCTCAAGAGGGCAAACACCAGGAGACGAGTGCAGGGAACACCCCAGCATACCAAGAAGGACCTGTTCTGTCTGAATCTTCACCATGAGCACAAGGAAGAGCTGCCCCCTGCCACTGAGGCAAGAAGACCAGGAGGAGAAGCGGAGTGAGGGTACTCCTGACTTGGAACGACAGGAATGTGAGGTGGAGCTGAGGAACAAAGCTATTCTGCAACAGAAGAGGCGCCTTAAACAGGCCACCCAGTTTGTGCACAAGGACTCTGCTGACCTGCTGCCCCTGGATGGCTTGACAAGACTTGGCACCTCCAAGGATCTGGTGAGTCCAGTGGGACCCCATTTGGGAAGGGGTCCTCCTAATAGCCTTCATCCCAGTTGGGAACTCCTGCCAGGCTTTGTGAAAGGGTCATGGGTTCAGCAAAGATGAAACTTCCCTTCAGCATCATCTAGGAGCAGGTCAGGGTGAGGGGAAAGAATGAATTGCCCATTTTTTGCATCCATCTTCCCATGCATCCCCATATGGACCAAACTCCTCACGGAGACAGGCAGACATGGACTGGAGGGAGTCCCTGGGATCCAACTTCCCACTCACCTGGTACATAAATACGTTCATCTGACATGTATGTTTACATGTGGGACATCTCTGAAAGCTCTCATGTATCCCTGCATGATCCAGCTCAAAAGCAGACTCCTTCCTGGACTCAGCACGGAGGGGAGCACAGTTTATGAAACTCCAAGAGGCTTATGTTTGACCTTGTCACCTTTTTGCATTATTCTTCTTCCCCCCACTCTTTGGATTTCTGGAGGGGCAAGCACATGGCAAGATTGCTAGCCAGGCAGCTGCAGTGGCCAGCACCCGTGGATAACACCTTTGGGGAGGAGGCACAGGAGTGAGGCCTGTGGGCATCTCCTTGTGGAGAAGTGGAGCAGGAGGCATCAGGGAGGGGATCTGTTCCAGGAGCCTGGGCAGTTCGTGGTCTGGAGGGACCTCCCCAAGGCAGGCAGCAGTTTTCCACGGGATCTCTTGCTGGGATAACTGCATGCATCTCCTCCTTGCTGTGGCAGTTTTGCTGTCTAACTTCTCTCTGTTGTGGAGTTTAACTGCTCAAGGATGTGGAGGTCTAAACCATTTTCCCAAAAGAGGGCCTGGGTCTGGCCAGTGATGTGGACACAACCACTTATTCCAGCTGTGCCAGTGGATATCATAAAAGATCTTGCCCCTCCCTACAGCCCGTGTTTCCCTCTGTATCCTCAGACCATCGCAGCAACTGCATGGATGCTCATGCTTCTATATCTCCTCCGGCCATTTCCCGGCTCCCATGGCAGGCCCCGTGGCTGCCGGCAGCGAGGCACTGCTGCGCACAGGGGCACATGTGTGCAGGACAGGCAGGGTCCCAGGCAGGGTCCCAGGCACTGGGCCTGAATGGAAGCTATCCCCCTCGCTGAAACCTTCGGGTGCAGCAGCTCTGCTGTGCACAGACGAGGGGTCAGTGCCACGTTCCCATGCCAGCGCACCCTCCTGCTCCCGCCACCCTCCCCGCAGCCGCCTCGGCTGCTGCTGAGAGCCCCTGGCTCAGCAGGGTCAAGGGTGGCTCCTCAGAGTCACCCTGAGCTGTCACCTCGTGCTCTGCCAGCCCTTCACAGCCGCGTACACAGCTTTCAGCACAGACTAGTCTTGAGCGTCCTTCTGGCCCTGAACACAGTCACTCTCTGAAGTACAAGAGGGGAGTCACATAAGTGTTGTGTTAGCAAGGGACAGGGCCTCTCCTCCCTGCAGGGAAGGAGGTCTGGCCACACCAGAGCCTGGAGGGCCCCGTTCAGGCTGGCAGCGCAGGCAGGCTAGCACCGGCCCTTCAGGCTCTGCAGTGTTGCAGCCGAAACATCTCCTCAGGAGGGGATAGCCAAACATACCCCTGGGCTCTTCCTTGTACAGCTTTTGGCAGGGAACGGGGAGGAGACACTTTTGAGTCTTTCAGTGTGTGTTTGCTGAGCCCAGCCATGAAGGCAGAGAGAAACATGTCTACCTGCTTTGCTTTGGAGTTGACTCCTGTCACACCATGCCCCCAAAATGACAACCACGGTGCCAGCCAGAGTTCTGCACAGTACGGGTGGCAGTCTTGGCCTCCAGAGGCTGGCACTCTGAAGCCCCAAATGCTTGCCATCTAGCAAGACAGGCCTTGTCTGAATAGCTTGCCATGAGCAGCTCTCCTGGTCGAGTTAACCATTCTAAGCAGGAGACTTCCTCGCATGCAGACGGCGTTCCGTCACTCAAAACCACTGCATAGTTCATGTTTGGTCCATAACAGAATGGCTGAAACATTTTTACCATGAAGCTAGGGAGCACTGAATAAAGTATAACATCTTTTCTGCCATGGAAATTTTGCACTGGTGTTAGAAGGCACAAAATAAAGTGTGGCACCTGTGCAAAGTTCACACACATAGTGCCATACCTGGGGTCAGTGCGGTAGCTGCGGTACCTCTGTTTCTGGTTTACCTTGGAGCAAGAGAAGAACCAGGCCTTAGATTTCCAAGAGCAAATCAGCAGTCCCTGCAACTTGATGGGCCACTGTGATATCACTGTGATGTTTTGGGGGCTGCAAATTAGAGTCCAAAATATGCTTTCAGGCGCTCTTCCAGCCCCCATGCCAAACTCCATCTATGTTTCCTAAATTGGTCTGGCTCCCTCCTGGAGGACAGGAATGCAGCACTGCAAACAAAGCAGCAGCAGGAAGTGCTAGAGAGGTTGATCTTGGAGAGAGTGCAAAACACTCGAGTCCTATAGCACTTACACTGGGAGAAGAGTTTAATTAATTCCCCAAAACATAACTCCACTGACAGTGCCAGAGACTCCAGCTGTGGCAGCCCCACATGTCCTAAAAATTGGAGCAAGGCCCCATGTAATTTAAAAAAACTACATGTTTTCTTATAGAGTCAAAGTCAGGCTGTTACTTTTTGCCACTCTTTTCTGTGTATTCTGCGTGTGCATTCAGCTTACGCAATGCATCCAGCAGTGTATAGGATTTGATGCGCCCATCACATCTCCAACAATGAGCAATTATACATTTCAGTGGAGACCTCACATTTCCAGCTTTATAACAACTATAAGCATGACACTTTTTTTTTTTTTTAAATTACAAAAAAAAAAAAAGTATCTGCATGAGCTAAAATATTCTGAAAGTACCAAGAAGGTCTGAAGATCTGGCTTCTCCCCTCACAAAAATCAAGATTCCCAGCTCATACCACTTCACTAATCATAGCAAGGCCTTAAGATTTCACATTGGAGAGCCTGAACCTGATAAGTTGCACTGGGAACCTGCTCTCACTCTTCTAAGAGTCCTGAAAGGGCCTCCCTTCCAGCTGCTGGCCACAACTCCCTTCAGGTCCTCTCTCACCATCCCCTTCATCTCATTGTTTCTTACCAGCCCAAGACAGACAACAGTCTCCACTTCTCTGTCTTGCTGGTGAGACAGAAGACAGGGAGGGCCCCAGGAGTCTATTCTTGAATCAGATGCCTCCACAGTCCCAAAAGCTCAACAACTCCCCATCCGTGCTTGGCCTCTTCCCAGCCTGAGTGACAAGAAGGAGACAGAGGTGGCAGCTGCAAAGGGCCTGCTCTTTCTGTGGGAAAGGTTGCAGGGAGAGGGAAATGTCCTTTGCACGCCAGATTGCGAGGGGAGACAGGAGGGAGGATGGGAATTTGGAGACCTGCTGTTGGTTCCCTGCCCTTTTCCCATGGCCCAGACCTTAGCTGGCAGCCAAACTGGCACTGTGCTCTGAGTATTTAGGGAGTGAAGTACAACAGCCAGCTGTGCTGTGGGCTTGCACAGTAGGCTGGGAAAAGACCAGGAACAGAGGGATATTTTTACCTCACTTTTTCAACTACTGCAGTGTCTCTCATGCAGCATGTGAACGATCTGACTTTCGCCCCTTGAGTGACGGGGAAACAAAGGCATAAGGGACACCTTGCAAAGAGCAATGCTGAGTGTAACCAAAGAGCCAGTAACAGCTCTCCCACTCCAGCCATTGGGCAAAACTGACAAGTCAGTGTGCTTTGAGTTGCAGTTTACACACGTCCCTGGCCTCAGCCCTCTGACCAAGCATAAAGTTAGTCTGAAGCACACACACCCTGTAGGGTTAATACAGCCCAACTCATTGGCAGGTCTGGTCTAATTCAGATGTTCGGCCTGCACACTGGTAAGATCCTACATCAAACTGCTGCATCATCTGAAAGTTGATTTTTTAAATTTTTTTTTTTTTTGAAAGATAAAAGCAACGGTTTATGCTGTAGCACATTAGCCCCTTCAGATTCATTGCCTTTCTTCACATAGGCAGTTGTTACTGAGAATGCGATTGTCAACTCTGAGCAGCTGCTCTCCTGGAGAAGGGCCATGGGGCCAAGTACCTGGAGAAAGGACAAAGCTACCTCCAACAGGCCCACTTCATTGATGCTGCCCATTGTTGATTCAGTAGCTGTGCAGGGACTGCAGGCACTGGAGCAACACTGGGCAAAAACTACAGCATCAAGCTGATGACAAACAGAGCTTTCTTTCCAAAGCAACACTTTCCTGTGTGTGTATGCAATGTTAGGACAAGAAGGTTTTCACAATTTTTCTTGCCTTTTGGTGCACCTCCCCTTCTTCCACCCAGAAGAAAGGAGATAGGAATGAGGTAGGAATACGAGACACAAGATATGAACAGGACACATGAGATAGATAGGAATAAAGTTCCTTCAGCTGTTAATCTGGCTGATCATAGAATCATAGAATCGTTAAGGTTGGAAAAGACCTTTAAGAGCATCGAGTCCAACTATTAACCTGTTGCTGCCAAGTCCACCACTAAACCATGTCCCTAAGCACCACATCTACCCATCTTTTAAATACCTCCAGGGATGGGGACTCAACCACTTCCCTGGGCAGCCTGTTCCACTGCCTGACTACCCTTTCAGTGAAGAAGTTTTTCCTAATATCCAACCTAAACTTCCCCTGGTGCAGCTTGAGGCCGTTTCCTCTCATCCTATCACTTGTTACTAGGGAGAAGAGACTGACCCCCACCTCGCTACAGCCTTCTTTCAGGTAGTTGTAGAGAGCAATAAGGTCTCCCCTCAGCCTCCTCTTCTCCAGGCTAAACAACCCCAGCTGCCTCAGCCTCTCCTCATAAGACTTGTGCTCTAGACCCTTCACCAATTTCGTTGCCCTTCTCTGGACACACTCCAGCACCTCGATGTCCTTCTTGTAGTGAGGGGCCCAAAACTGAAGCTGATGGCATGCCTTCTAGCTGTGAACAACATAGGGCTTCATAGATGCTCCCCCAGCTAGGAAGGGAGTCAAAATAGTATCACTTCTGCTGGAGGGGTGCAGAGACAGACTCCAAAGAACATTAGATGCTAGTTTTAGTTTCCTATGCAGGGGAAGCTCCCCACTTCATTACAAATAATTGCTTGTACACCTAAAATTTCTGGAGTCCTGCCTGCTTACCCACATGTACGTCACGTGCTGCACGCCCCTTCCCCTCCCACATTAGAAGGTGTGAGTGTGCCTGGTTGGATGTCAGCACACAGCCACCAGGTAGTGTATTGCAGTACCGGAACAGGTATGATACTGCCAAGAGCATATTTAGCTGAAAGAACAGATATGTGTGGGAAGAGCATGCATCAGGCATGTTCTTCCCCTCCAACAATTGCATCCTGGAGACCTGCCTGCCACAGACAGCCCAACACTTTAACATCACCTTGTGGGTACAGAAAAGATCTAGGTATTTAAAGAAAGTTTTTTGGGATAAGCCTGTATTTCATCAGGATGATCAAGGTCAAGCATTTGCAATCTGCTTCCCTGGGCTAGAACACGTCCTTGTCCTTAGCTCCATACTTAGCTGGGATTTCTCTTTCTTTGTGATGGAGACAGCAGCCACATAGCGTGGTCCAGCGACGTCTCTTGGAAGGCAATCTGAACAAGCTGCGGCGTGAGACCAGGGTTCAGTCTGCATGGGTTCAATCTCCGCTGGCAAAAGACCAGGATGAAAAGATGGAAAAGGGAGAGGACAGGAGAAAAGAGACTTCATCCCTGCTAATACAGTGCCAGGTAAGGCAACAACACAGTGCTGCTGATTTCACAGTGATGGCAAATGCTCAATGAGTTCCAGCTGCCCCACTCCCAAGGGCCATGCTAAGTTATTAATTGCAAAGCCAGCTGCAGCTGGAGAAAGCAGATTTCCTGCATGGCCTCTCCTAGAGTTTGGATTCAGTTCTTCCAACAGACAGAGGAAAGCCTTTCTGCCACATACATTCTAGTTGTCCATATTTGAAGATAAATTACCTTTATCGCATCTCCTCCCTTTGAAGGCCAGCTTTCCTATGATATGAGGTATTTCCTAACTGCATACAGAAGCAAGGAATGTCTCCTTATCACTTTAAGACAGGTGCCCCTAGTTGATTTACATTTACTAGATCCAGTCTGGTCGGATTCTCTCAGGTGTCAAAGGACCTCCTAAGAAAGTGGCTAATTGTGCTTTGAATTAGTGTTGTTGCATTTCTTGAGGGAAGCAGTATTTTTAGCTCCCTTTTCTTCTTATATCCTCCTATACAGCAGAACACATTCCTCCCTGGCCCCTGTAGGTAAGAGAGCACATCCAAAAGCTGTGCCCTATGAAAGAGGGCTGCATGGTAAGAGCTGTTCAGTAATACGCAGATATGAGACTCACCAAGATATAGACCTGGTATACAAAACCCATTTTAAAGCTGTGTTTATTTCAGTTACCTGCCCTAAAGACATCTCACATGTTAGAGTGTGAAGTCTACACTTCCAGGAAAAACACATACACCTTTGAAAATTCAGTTGGCACAATTAATTATCATATGAAGACAGCCTCGTGGCAAGTTTCTGAAATGTTCAGATCAGGTGTCTCAGGACCACGCAAAGCCACTGTCTGGTTTGTTTTCCAGCCTTTACTGTTGCAGTTAGGCACTGCTTACCCTGAGTTTTAGACTCTGATGCAGCTAGGTTAACATAACCACACTTGGGAAAACAGGCTAATAGGATGAATGGCTCTCACTGTAATTTCTCCAAATAGCTGGAGTCTTTTTTTGAGCAAATGAAGGTGTTTCTTTTTCTTTAATCACTACTCTGTATTGTTCTGTAAGAGGAAACTCAATGATAAAGGGTGGGTTTTTGCCAGGCATGTACATCGAACAAGGACAGGCATGCATAGGTACCATATCCCAGGGGCAGTAGCTAACTCAGCGTCACAGTCCACTCCTAGTTCCCCTTTTGTGTTTCTAATGGACTGTACCCCAGCTGTCACACATTACATTTTCATTCATGGAGGAAGGTTAATGAACATCACAGTCAAGGAAATAGGTCTAATGCTGCACTTAACTCTCCCTGAACTCAGTACCTTCTGCGCAGGTATTTCTCTCTTTTTCTGCCCTTCTTAAAAGCCAGTCACTGTTTGTCACACTTTATCTTCTTACACCGAAGGAAGGGAAGCTCTCCTCTTCTTCTTTTTAGTCTTGCTGCTTTTCATGTTCACATTTGTAAACTTCAAAAAGCCTTGCCTGTAAGTAACAGATCTATGGCAGGAAAGAGCACTCAGGGTGCCAGTTCATTTTAACCAGAGAGGTGAGCTGGTACCTTTTGGAGAACTATGGTGTAGTTTTTATTAGAAATGGAACATGAACCCAGTGAAGTATCTTCTCTCTGACACCAGCTCCCGAGAAAAGATCATCTACCAGCATAAAGGTTCCATTTACACTCAGGCAAGTATGCTGAAAATTTCCAAGTGGTAACAAATGCATCACCTCACTAGTAACTGAACTTGACTAGGAAATAAAGCTGAAAATATGTAGACTTCAGTGACACAGGGAAATTCAGGCAATAAGTGTTTTCACTCTAGCAGGTTATAGTTGCCCTGTGCCTAAGCCCTTTTCAAGTTTCAGAGATCTCACACAGACCCAGTCTATAATAGTTGTACCACAGAGTCACTCACCCTCCTGTTTACTTAAGTGGGTTGCTCACATGGTACTTCAGCAGAATTGCCCCCTTTGGTGGCAGTTTTTGCAAAGCACTTTGCAAACTTTGCCATGACTGGCACTTGCATTGTAAAATCGAGCTGTTATTTTTTGTGGTGGGGCTTGTCTCTCGTTGACTTGGAAATAGATGCTGAAAGATTCCACTGCTGTCCAAGGCTGCTTTTCCTCCGTGCCAAAGCAACCTGGGATTAATCAACCTTGGTTGGTTAAAGCAGTTTCTTGACTTTGGAACCGACATTATTTCAGAAAACAAAGCTCTTTCTTTATAAATGGTGATCCTTCCTGATTCCCCTCCTCTCTTTCTCTTTCTTGGAAGTCCCCATAATTGACCTTTTTAGATAAAGACTAATGGTGACTGGTAGTAACAGACTGAAAATTCTGAGGCAGAGATGAGAGTGGGTAATGTGATGAAAAGTCCTATTAGTCCAAGAAGGCTTGCAGTGCTCATCAGCTGCCTGTGTACTCCTTACCTAATCTGCATTGTATTTGTAGTATGCTGGACCAAGGACTCTCCTCAGGCTCCTGGTGAGTTCTCTGGACAAATAGTTAGTAGTATAATTGGAAGATGGATAGCTGTTGCGAGGCTGGTAACTGTGCAGGGCTGTTTACCACTGAATGGGGAAATGTCGTTTTCTACAGAATAATCATTGTCCTGTTATATCCTAGCAAGTTTCTAACTTGCAACTTTCGGCCTGCTCTGAAACAAAACTGAAGAATCTGCCTAGTGATACAGTTGGCCTCTGTGAGCCACAGGGATGGTTAACTCTTTCCCAGTAGAATCCATGTCTGTTAATGAGGAAGAGCTGATTCAGCTGGACAGTTGGCAGGTTGCAGCCTGGGCAGATGTGGTAGCATACCTGACCTTGACACTCATGGCTAATATACCCGCTCAGGTAGTGAGGAGGCACAGGGAAGCCTCTTCTATGAAGCACAGTACAGAGGATGAGGAAGGAGATGCTTATCTGCACTTTGTGCTTTATCTTGCCTCTCGCCTTGTGGCCTTGCATAGTCTGGCCACAATCCTTCCAGGCAGGGCTGATGTGTCAGTGAGGACCAGACAGCACAGACATCACAGAGCTTTAAAAGCAGAAGGGGAGGCATTTTGTCATAGAATCATAGAATGGTTTGGGTTGGAACGGATCTTAAAGATCATCTAGTTCCAACCCCCGTGCCATGGGCAGGAATAAGGAACTGTCCTCTGGGTCCAGTCACTTTCCAGGCTGTTTTCTCTCTAGAAGCCTGGACTTTGTAATACCAGCTTTTGCCACAAACAGCTGTTGTCATGAGGTAAGGCAGGATCTCTCTGGCTGGCCTTGGGGACCTCTGTGGGCAGGCACTACTCCTAGTCCTGAATATTTAAACTTGACACGCCAGGCAGCCTGGAGCCATGGCGGCAATGTTTTTTCTTGAACAAGCAGAAGTATTGCCAAAGTCAGGAGCTTCTAAATAGAGTGCTTTGCACCTCTTCCCCTTCTGTGAGGCTCTAGCATGCTCCCCCACTTGCTTAAAGCTGATTTGTGCCAAGAGGCAGGAGGCATGCATGAATGAAGGGCAAGAGAATGGGTGTGCATTCTGGGAATAGGCAGCAGCTCAGGTGAATCTCCTACCAGCTCTGTCATGTGTGATCTGTATTACCATGAGATGGCAGTTCAAGCTGCTCTCCAGTGAAATGGGACTGCTCATTTGAGAAGGAGCTGGGGGAATATTCCTGTATGAATGCGCAAAGAACTGCAGAGAGAGCTTCTGGGGGCTGGTTTCTCTGTGCTCTGACTCTGTTTCGTGAATCTTCCAGCTGGTATCAGGTTGGTTAAGTTTTGTGTTCTCCCAACCTGTGACTTTGTAGTTGTGTGGTAATTTCCATACCATGTGCCAAAGAGCAGCCTTGGACTGAATGTGGATGCCAGTGTGGCTGAGACTGTGAGAAGCACATGATACAATGGGGAAGGCACAGTGCTGGCAGCCAGAAGTTTGTGAGATCTGTCTTGGTTTTGGCTTTCCTAAAGTATTTAGCATTATATGCCTCACTTTGGTGTTGTAAGAAGTCACAAGTGTTTGCAGTCACACGGGACTGTTAATTAAGTGGACATAATTCTTTATGAATAAGACATGCTTTTTTACATTAAAGAAGAAAAAGGTATAATAATCGAATAAGGAGCTGTTGAAAATATGCATCTGTGCATATTTTCTGTGTAGATACTGCTTGAGCACTGCTCTCCTTGTTCCTTGATGAGGCCACACATGGTGAATGCTCATCCTTCTAAAAGCACTGATGTTATTTAAATATACATCATATATACATATAGGAGTCTTACATGATTCTTGGTGAACCCTGTAAAACAAAATAGGTTAAGATCTCTAGCTCCAGTGGTCTCACGGTCCTTGAGAATTTCTCAGCTAAATGGTCATTCTAGGAATATGGTGTATCTAAATGTTCAGAATGATGAAATTCTCTACGCTGATATACTGCAGATGCAGTTTAGACTGGAGGAAGAGCTCCAAGACAAATCAGACTTGAAGTTTCCAGCATGAGCTCTCTGAGGTTGCCTTGAATGCAATTAGTACTCAAGCTACTATTGGTGTTGTGTCTGTTTGCAGTATTCCAGTATTTCTTACAGGAGGTGTTTTCTCCTTTCTCTTTATAATAACTCACAAATAGCACATTTTTGAAAATGAAATCTTGGAAATACTGAATGTAGCTCTCTGTGATGATTAACCCATGTAATAACCATAAACAGATTTAGTTTAGGAATGAGCATAAGGGTAGAGGAGCTGTGGGAGGTCTGTTGCTGCTTCCGAGTGGCTCATGGCACTGAGTGCCACAGTGGATGGAAGAGAAGGAATCACAGGTAAAATACAAATGATAGCAGGAGGAAAATGAGCCTCCCAAGAGGGAAACTTTGTGGTTGGGGTTTTTTTGGGTGTTGGTGCAAGCCAGAGCCTTGAAGAACTAAGCCATCAAGAATGGGTATGGTTAGGCACTATAGGTAGGTGCAAGCCATATTATGTAGATGGCAGTTACTCCATCTTTTCCAGTTCCTTTACTAAGTCCTGCTCCTCCTTTTTTTTCTGAATATAACTCTTACTGATGTCCTTGACAACGCTATTTTTTCAGACCTCTACCATATATGAGACCTACTGTTACTTCAGCACCTCTGGCCTGCCATTAAGGACCTCTGTGCAGAGGGGACAGAAAACAGATGGCAACCACATCTCCTGTTCCCTTTCAAGTGCAAAGGGGTGAAGAAATGAAGTGGGCAAGGCACTGGGAATTGCTGCAGTAAGATCATGCAGAGGTGACTTGGGTGCAGGGCATCCAGTCTCTCCCTTTGCTAGATGACACCAGCTGTGAATATTGTAGTTGTAGTGTTCATGTCATGTTTTCTTAAAGAGCTGTCTAGGAACTTAATGTAAGCCCCCCACAAAACAGACGCCTCTTGATTAGGTTGTTTCTTTGATTCAAGAGTCACTTGGATGTGTCAGTTATCGTGAGAACTGCCTTAAATTCAAGCTTTTCTCAGGGATGCTTGTCCTGGGTGCTCCTGCTTCTCCCACAGACTTCTCCCTCTGGAAGCTGTTCAACTGAGAACAGATGTCTAGCCCTGGAATACTGTTCCCTGTGACACCAGAAGAAATGGAGAGAAGAAACCTACAAAGGCCGTGGCACATGCTTATATTCCTTTAGAAGCTTTTGTCATATCAATTATTGCTCTGCTAATAAAGTCCATGTGGGTTTTCTGAACAAATTCACTCTCTTTTGACTGGAATCCTGCTAAGTTAAAGTCGCTAATACCAGATAAGTGTCTGGGCAATCAAATACAAATTAAAGAAGACAAATTCAAAAAGAAGCCTTTGGCAGAGGTTTGCAGAACAGTGGGGAGACCACCATTGTCTTGGATGAGTCTCCTGCCTTCTGACTACTGCCTAAAACACCACATCTTTGGCTGTGTTGCTAAGGAAGGTCTAAGGGATTGTCACACTGTTGGAGGAGTGGGTGTGCCAATTTTGAGTCCACAGTAATTATCTGTTGTTGTTTTTTCTAGTGCCAAGGTCAGGTATTGAAAGCGACTGTTAACACTGGGTGTCTACCAAATCTCATCTCCAAGAGCTGTTTAAACCAGCTGGGGTAAGTCTTTGCACAGTAGAAAAGGAGGGGTGGCTAAAAGAAAACCTACGACAAGAGCGTAGGCACTCTTGATTCCCAGCCCCAATGATAATTACTAGCAGCTTTGCATGTGCACATGGCTGTTTAGGAGAAGATGCAGAGGGTGGGCTACAGGGCAAGGCATCAGGAGCACTGGCAAAGTTGTGTGCAGACCCTAGACTAGGAGGCAGAGCTGTGTCATTCTGTCTGTGTGTACTGCAGGGCAAAGCCCCAGCTTTGATTAGCCTCAGCAGTGAGGAACCCAAATGGACAGCGCCTTATGGTTTTGCTTGTGGAATCTGCCTCCAGACATGTTGTATGAAAGAGATTTCTCCTCTTGTGGGCCTGTTCCCAATGAGACCAAGAAGTATTGCCATCAGTGAGAAGTCCTGTTTTTCCTCCTCTTCCTCCACTTGAGGCAATAACACCTCTTGTGTCCCACAGGCTGGAAGAAGTGTCTGCCATGGACTGTGGAGACCTGTCTCTTCCCATCCCCAGCGTTGTTGGCCGAGTAGAACATATGGAGTTGCAATTTGGCCAGGAGACAGTGCTGTGTTCAGCACTGGTTGTAGGTGAGAGTGCCAGCCCCTCCTCTCCCCCAGTTTTCCTGTGTCCCTTTTGCCCTGCCAAGGGCATTTAAAAGGATCTCTGGGAAAAGCGTAATGCGGTGGGAGGTTGGTGATGTGGTCACCTCCACTGCTGGCCAAGACCATTATGCGCTGTGAATACCCTCAATGCAACCAAAGGCAAAGGGCATAGGAAGAGTACAGAGAAGACAGAAGATGTTGAAAGTGGGGAGAAATTAGGTGCTTTTTAGTGCTTTTTTTTCCACACGGGATGTGGAAAATTCTCATTTCCTTCTAAAATGGACCTTTCTTAAAATTATCCAGACTGCTTGATTAGTCGTCTGGTGCCCTATGCTCTCCCATTGAATGGGCACTTGTGTCTTTGGCTGGATGGAAGTCATCAGAGAAACCAACAGAGGATACAGCTCATTCCCCAGAGGGTTTCTCTGTGAACTCATCTGCCTCTGCTGCAGGGAGCACCCTGGAAGAACCTGGTAGCCCCAGAGTGCTGAGTCTCCCTCGGTGTCCTGAGGCAGGACCCTTTGAAGGAAGGAGCCGTAGGAGACAAGGTCAAGTCAGCAGGCACTGGAGCACGCCCAGAAACAGCAGAAAGGCTGCATGTTCTGCATTTACATCAAGCTGTGCATATGCTGAAAACAACTTGGTCGTCTTTTTTTTTTTTCCCCGTTCTTTCTCCCTGTTAATCTTCCAGCTTTACCCTCTTGCCTTTATCTGTCTCCTCACCTTTGATGATTACTGTTCATCTTCCAAGGCCTCCCTTGCTCCCTCTTGTCATGTCCATTTTTCCCACTTTACTAGTCATCTAGAAAGAGCTTCCTCCTCTTCCACACTCCAGCTCACTCTTCTTCCCTGGTTTCCCCTCTACTTGTTCTTGCCCTGCATGGGGAGGCTGTATTAGTACCAGCACAGGTGAATTTAGCCCAGTAGCACCTATCCATTTTGCTGGGATGTAGAAATGGCTACCTGGAAGGAGCACAATGGCTACATCGGTGCCTTACATCTCCCTGTGCACACAGTGCTCTTGCTTATGTGGTTATAAATAAATTATAAAATACAGCCACTGGTTACAGGGCAAGCAAGCATCCGGGAGATGTGGGAAGTGTTAATGATGTTACTGGTGGATGCTGAATCCTGCAGACTCCAGGACCTGGGGATTCCTCCTTGTCTGCCACTGAAGTCCAGATGGATGACTCTAAGACCCAGGAGGTCGCTCTCGCCCAATCCAATGCGTGTTCTTAGTGTCAGGTTCGGACAGTAGCAAGGCTGAACACATATTCCAGAGAGGCACATACAGAGATAACACAGACAAGGCCAGCCACATAGCTTACTACACATAGAGCAGTGCCTTTACCAACACTCACATAAACACCAGCACAGATAGCCCAGTCCTGGTCCTCCTCTCTGGCTGACCAGGATTGAAGCTCGCCAGCAGAAGCTCATACATCCTCAGTCTCTACATTCACAAGCATGCTCATATTCACAGTCTTCAAATAGCAGCACAGCTTCTAGGTCTGTCATATATCCATGTCTGGACCCTGGGCCCCTTACCTAGCCACTGAGCCAGACCTTGAGTCTTTCCAGGTGCAGGTTTCCTCCTACTCACTGGCTAGACTAGACTAGAGTTTGCTAGCTAATTATGTATACAAACCCACAATCATATATGATTAAATTCCCTGGGGAAATATAAACACGCCCAAGTCTTTCTAGTTAGTGGCATTTAGACCTCTCACACATATGCCCTGTCCTCTTCAGTTTTTTGGCTTATAAACCTAAGGCCCCAGGACCCTGGTCAGAGCTGGTACCCAGAGCTCTCTTGAATGCTGATCTCTCCAGTTGCTGGCACCTAGACCTACAAGCCCTGTGACCCATAGTCCTTCTCCAGTTAGTGGAACACTAACTGCAGCACACACTGCAGTCCCTCCAGTTGCTGGCACCCAGATGTATGAGCCCTGTGGCCTGTGCTCCCTTCCCCAGTTACGGGCACCCAGACTTCTCTTGAACACTGGTGCCTCTAGTTGCTGGCACCTGTGAGCTACGTCCCTTTCTCCAGCTGCTGACACAAGCCTATGGGCCTGTGATCCCTTCAGTTACTGTCACCTCTTGCATACCAGTCCCTCCAGTCGCTGACCTCTAGAGCTATTTGCCCTTTAACCTGTGGCGTCCGCTACACTTGCTGACACTTAAGACTTGCAGCAGTCACATGTAGGATAGAGAGGTTACACAGAAAAAAATTATTTAATAAAATTATTTAATAAGAAGATCGGATAGATTCCGGCCATCAGGTGCAGGGTTCGGTCAGACAAGTGAACTGACCAACAGCCTGCTTGCATGTGACTGGCCCCCTTATCCCCCCTCCTCTCCATTTTTCCATGCTTGTTCTTCCCTGATCCACCCTGCTGCTTGCCTTCTCCTGCCTTTGGACCTTCTCCTACACAGCCCATAGTAAGTTTTACATGATCCCACAAGCCCCTTCTGATATCTCATAGTAAGTTTCAAACAATCTCACCCCCCCCCCCCAAATATCTCATAATACTCATGATAATAATGGTTCCCTCCTCTTACTGGCTATGAAGTTCATTTTGACCCTCTTCAGGGCTGTGCCTAAGTAGCTTCTTCAATGGCTCATCAGTCAGTGGCAGAAGAGTGCTGGTCTTTGTTACTGTCACTGTTACCACCTGCTTGTTAACATTTGCGTGTTTAATTCGTCACTTTCCTTGTTATTTGTTATTTACTTTATACTGAATAGACCATAACCATATAACTTTATGAACCAGACGCTCTTGTATTCCACATCCTCTCACAGGAGAGACACACTTTCTTTAGAGGGGGAGGATATATACTCTGAGCCTGATCAGTCTCTTCTCTTTTCTCAGATGATGAAATGTTGGAGTTTTGCATTGGTCTCCAGACTCTGTTGTCTCTCAAGGTAAGGAACAGCTTCTTGCTTACTGCAGGGCTCCTCTCAACCAGTTCTCCAAGATTTGGTTGCTGGAAGCATCAGAAATACTTACAGCCAGGTCTTCCAGGGTGCCTCTTGCAATGCTTGTTACACAGCTGCCTGGCTAGCTGCAGTATGCTCTGAGTCACTGATTCCTTCTTAAAGGAATCACCCAATAGGATACTATCACATCTCCCATTCTTTGTATTCCTGACCATAAAAGTTGCAACCAGGAAGAGGAAACTGAAGAGGAGATTAGAAAAGGCAAGGCACACTGTGTCACGAGTTATATCTGTGTTGCCTTTTGAAGGCAGATGTGAACAAGCTCTGACCTTGCTTTGAGCCAAACGAAGCTGTGTGATCGCATTCAGTATCCAACACCAGCTGGACACGGGTGGAAAGAGTCCTCTCCTTTTGTCAGCTCAGCTCAGCGAGTGCTCTGGTGAGCCTGGCTCCTGGGTGGCTCAGAATATGGCTGCAGCAAGGTTGCTCCTGCCTATCAAATATTTGTAGCCACATGTCAGACTCATAAAGCAGGAAATGCATTGGACTGAATGGCTGAGTGATCACCTCAGAGGGAGTCACAGGAAGAAGAGAGGGGAATGGCACTGTGAAGGGTTTGGAGAGGAATCCATTGAAGGGAATAGGAGCAAGGAGGCAGCATGGGGAACACGGAGGGGAACTGTAAGGTCTCTACAAACCCAAAATGGCATTGTTTGATGATTATACAGGTTTTCCCCAGTCATAGGCATCATGAGATTTGCTGTCTGAAATGTCCAGCAAGTAACCGGCTCTCCCCTTCTTTAGTGTTGCATCGACTTGGAGGAAGGAGTCCTGAGATTTAAAGCACTGAGTCAAGAGCTGCCTTTTCTACATGCCTCTGAAGAGCCTGGTCCGTGACTTGTTCCATTCCCCACATCTGGGGCTGAGGAGACTTGCTGCCATGAGAGAGAGATAAGGGTGAGGCTCACATGCCCCTAACCTTGCTGAGTTCTAGGCTCAGGCATTCACTGAGAAGTGAGAAAAAGGCAAATGGGTGCTGGTAGCTGTTGTTGCTGGGAGTGCCTCATCTTGAGAGCTGTCCCTCCTTTCAGTGGACCCTCTTGCTTGTCCCCATGTGCTGAGTGGGTGTTTTGTTCTTGTTTTTCTGTCCATTCCTAGTCACTCCAATTTCTGCTTCTGTCCTAAAGTCACTCTACCCTGTTATTGACTTATTTTTACAATACCCTCTGTTCACGAGACAAGAGAGTCTCTGTGAACAATCTCCAGTTGTTCTGTGGACAGCACTTTCTCCAAAAGCCTCCAAAAGATTGTCATGAATGTTTCCCTTCTCTTTGCCTCGATGTGAGTGGATTCCACTCCCCTTTCTTTGTGGGAAGGGCTCTGTGGCCAGTCCCCTCACCTGTACCCTGGGAAGCTGGATTTTATTACTTTTTGCTGCCTCAGAGCAGAACGGAAGTATTTGCTTGGAAAAACCTTGCAGCAAGAACACTTTTAGAGTTCTTAATTCTAAGAAACATTTGCAGAAATGCTGAACGTAGATGCCTAGAGTACAGTGGATGGATACTCACAGGGGCTTGGGCTTTGCCACTGCATCCTTGGCCACTAAGCTATATTATATGAATAGCAATGCTTATCATCGCTTAGTGTTATATGTAGTAACCAGACTTGCACACGCTGTTCTTCTGACCAGGCCTCTCCTCTCTGCACTCCAGCTGCTAGAGCTACATTCCTATCACCTCCGCTGCATCATCAGAGATCCTGCCGCTCAGCCTAAATGCTGCGATGAATTACAGCACCCAGAGTCTTCTGCTCTGTCAGCTCCTTTCTTTCAACTTGAAATCTAGTGACTGGACACAGATACACCATCAGCCTCAAATCCCGGCATCCCACAGCCCATCAACTTTGCTACTCCTGCATGAAACAAGAACTAGACTTCCTTGCAGTGTCAGCTCAGGTCAGAGAACTGTGAACTCATCTGGAATGACCAGGGTGATTATTAAGTCACTTAATTGTTGGGGATTTTTAATTATTTTTTTTTTAAATTTCTTTAGTTTTTTAACAGAGCATAGCTGTATGATGAACACAGTCTATTCTTTACTAGCTCTACGAAAGATGCACCAGATCAGAGCTTGGTCCATGCCTCATGACTACTCACTATCCAAACTATACACAACCCTTAGAATGTCATGACATCCCCATTTTGCCTATGTAAAAAAACCCCCTAAACCTGACCCTAAATCTAGCCCCTAAAAGTGACCCTAACCCTAAAATTAACCTCTAAAAAACTCATAACCCTAACCTTAAACATTAAATGCTAACCCTAACCCCTAATCCTAAACCCTAGCCCCTATCCCTAAAGATAACACCCTAAATCTAACCCCCTAACTCTAACCACAAAACCCTAATCCCAAACTCTAACCCCTAACCCAAGCCCAATCCCTAAACCTAACCTGAACACTAACCAGTAAACCTGACCCTAACGCTAAACCTTAACACGAAACCTAACCCCTAACCCTGACCCTAACCCCTAACCGTGAAAGTTAACCATAAACCTAACCACCTAAATCTAACTCTCTAATCCCCAAACTCTACCCTTGTAACCATAACCCTAATACCAAACCCTTAACGTAACAATAACACGTAACTCTCAACTCTAACACTAATCCTATCCCTAAATGCTAACCCTAAACCCTAACCCTAAACATAAACCTTAAGCCTAACCCTAAATCCCTAAGCCTAAACCTAATCCCCTAACCCAAAACCCCTAATCCTAACCCAAATCCCCTAATCCTAACCCAAATCCCCTAACCTTAACTCTAACCCCTAACCCTAACCATAAACCTTAAGCCTAACCCTAAACCTAATCCCCTAACCCAAAACCCCTAACCCTAATCCAACCTCCCTAACCCTAACGCTATCTCTAACCTAAATCCTACCATATCCCTCACCGCTAACCCTTAACACAACTCTTAAACCTGACTCCTAACTGCAACTCTAAACTAAACCTAACTGTAACACCTAACATAAAAACTAGCCACAAAACCTAACACTAAATGTTAATGCTAATCCTAGCCCCTAACCCTAACAACTAATCCTAGCCCCCGGCCCCAACCCCTAAACCCTAACCCTAGCTCCCTAAATCTAACCACCTAACTCTAACCCACTTATTCTAACCCCCTAAACCTAATTCCAAAACCTAACCCTAATCCTAAACCTAACATTAACTCCTAATACTAAACCCTAACCCCTAAACTAAACCCTAACCCTATCCCTAACTCCTAAGCCATAACCCCTAACTGTAACCCTAACCCTTAAACCTAAACCCTAAGCTGCTAAATCTAAGCCCCTAACTCTAACCCCCTAAACCTCACCCCAAAACCTAAGCCTAATCCTAAAACTAATGCTGAATCTAATCCCTAACCCCATCTCTAACTCCTTACTCTAACCCTATCCCATACCCCTAACCCTGTCTTTTACCTGAACCCTAACATTGCAGAGCATCTGAGGGCTTTTGCCAGTGCCCACAAGGAGCCCTGCTTCCCTCCGGAGCGCCCCAAAGGTTTAGCCAGTCTCTGTGGAAGCCTGCAAGGGGCCCTACTGCCTTCCAGAGTGCCCTGGGGCTTTTGCCAGGCTTTGCGAGGTCCACAAAGGACCCTGCTTCCCTCCAGAGCACCCCAGGGCTTTTGCCGGGCTTTGCTGACACCCAGGCAGGTCTCTGCTGCCTTCAAGATTGTCTGACAGCCTTTGCCAGGTTTTGCTGGTGCCCACAAGTGGCTGCCAAGGGAAGGTGAGGGCCACGAACAGCTTTCAGTCCTGGCCACTTCTGTGTGGGAGCCCTAGGTGGTGGGTGTGCATTTTGGAGCTGCGCTTTGGTGCGGGTGAGGGGGCAGGTGAGAGTTAGGGGGAAGAGCCAGTGCAGAGCCCCAGTGCTGGTGGGGCTGTGAAGGGGCTGCCAAGGGAAGGGGAGGGCCACCTACAGCTTTCAGTCCTGGCCACTTTTGTGTGGGAGCCATGCCTGGCAGGTGTCTGTTTTGGAGCTGGACCCTGGCTAGGGTGAGGGTGTAGGTGAGTAGGACTCTTCCTGAACTCAGACTGAAGCCAACAGGAATCCTTCCAATGATTTAAAGGGTCCTGGATGGGATCCTACAGAAAATTGGCACAACTCTGAGCTGATAATTTTACTTTGACTAGTGCTGTCACTTACAGCCCTGCAGATACTTGCACGCTAGCTACTGCTGGAATTCACCAGGTGCTGTTCTTACATGTCACTCTTGGGATAATTCTGCTTTTGCTCACCTTCAGAACACCCTCCAGTCCTTCTGAAGCCTTTCTGTGATTCACATGCCTCATTTCTCAAATCACCAGTAGTTCACGTTTCTCTGCAAATTAACGTGCTACAGTAGGTGAAAATCACCAGCCCTATCTGTCCCTCTCTTCTCGGCATAATGAATCATTCTTTGCATGCTCCTTACCTTCCCCCAAGCAAATAATTCCTTCTTCCACTGGTAAGTGACAAATTTGCTTCTTCCAAAAGGAATTCTTACCTTCTTAGATAAACCTTTTAACACTTCCCTGTACCCTAGTTGCTAATACTCTCTCACGCTGTGCCACTATCTTGCCAGCCTTTCCTCTTTGTTCGTAACAATTGCATGTATAAATGTAGACTGTGCCACTTGCCAGTCACAGGGAGGATGTTTCCAAGCAAGCACTGAATTAGCATCTGAGAGCTCTTCTTTTCAGCTGTGAAATCAGCTCCAGAGCAGAAGACATGCTTTTCACCTTCCTCCTGTCCATCAGTTGAACACGCAGGCCCACACAATAAAGGTCTGTTCCACCCAGACACTGAGGAAGCTGTTGCCAAGTTATCCTAGAACCTCCCCATCAAGCTTTGTTGCAGGCAGAGCTTACAGAAAAAACCACATTTATATGACTAAATGAGAACTGCAGATCATAACACGATGGCTGACACCTCACTCCAACTCATTCCCCAAATCACAGTCTAATCCTACAGTGTCAGTACCTGGTTTCCTCATCATCAAACAGAACTCCTGGTGGGTTTCCATCTCCCAAAGTTCCTTGGCATTAAATGACCTGTTGTTACTGACCTTAACAGAAGTATTCTGAAATCTTGCCCAAACCGGTGTTTTCTCCAAAGACCAACATTTTTGTGTCATTACATGGGAATCCCAGCTTCCATTGTGAAAGACAGAAATCTTATCTTTAAAAAAATGTGATTATAAAACAGGACTTACAGCTCAAAGAAGCAAACTTAACCCCATCTACAAACATGGTAATTTTTAAGTCTTCCTACGGTAGGGAGCCCAGTAATTTTTAAGTGCATTGGCAAGGCTGAAGACTGTCTCAATTGCAGTTTCTTTTGGAAAAGCCTATTATATAGATACATTTCCCTACCCCCAATTCCAGTCATCTCTATTGCTTTTGGGGCACAAGGGGAAGGAAGGAGCTATCCAAAGGTCTTTTCCACTGGAGATCAAAAAAATGCTAATGCTTTCACAGAGAAAGTAGAAATTTAGTACAAACCGCCACCTCAGAGCAGGACATAGGCACATCCTGTATGTGTTCCGCACTGGCTTTCTCATTATGAGGCCCATCCCTTCAATACAGACAACTGAATGTTATTATTTTAGGGATAATCTCTCTGAACTGCCTTGGTGGTCAGCTCCTACTAGGGCTACTTTCCAGTAGAGCTGACACAGCAGTTGTGAAACAGTCTGCAGGGAAGTGTCTGTCAAAAGTCTTTGGAACAGAAAAGCAAGTGCTACCTGGCAGGTATGAGATACGTATGGCTGAACCTCCCCAGGGATGGGGAGACGGACTTCTGAGGCCCCTTCCAAGGCCTATGTGCAAGAGGTAAACCTATCCTGAGAACAAGCACTCTGCTGAAGTCATAGTCATGACCATTTCCAGGAGCTTGGGGTCACTTTGTTTTGAATGGAACAGGAGCTCCAGCCATCCATATTCCCAGAGGCCTGCTCCTTCTTTCTCTACTAGCGGGTGAGTTATGGAACTGAAGACCACAGAGCCACCTACCTATGTTTGCAGTCAGTCCTCCTTTCAAGAGACTCCACTGGCAAATGCTAAGGTATACCTGAAGAGTTATAGAAATAACTGCATTCAGCAAAGAGATCATAAAAACGAGAGCAGGGACAGCCAGCAGGTTTATCATGTCTCAGGAAAATAAAACCACCCCTTCTTCCCTTTCTTTTCTTGCTAGCAAATTGAGCATCACAACCAAAGCCATGAATCATTTACCTGCAAATGCCCCCCGTGTCTGAGAATGCTGCTGGACTCCTCACTTGCTGTGTGCTGGCACTAGGACATACAAATCCTTGCAAATTTGCAAAATCTTGCAAATCCTGCCCTGTCAAAAAAGCTTCCTGGCACCAATAGGTATGTGAATCTGCTACTGAGTAGGATGCAGCAAACAACATTTTCTGCTGTATGGGAAGGAACAACTTCTAATTCCAACTCTGTGCCTTGTGTTGGCTGGCAAGGACAAACAGGCAATGAGTTACAGTGGAAGTATAATGCAACTCCATCAGTCCAGAGACAGCCTACATGGCTCCTTCTCTGAATAGATGTATACTTCACAGAAAATTGTTGCCCGTGAAGCAGCCTGAAGCACTGACTTCAGGAAGTATTGTCACTTTGAAGTTCAGGGCATGAAAAAAGAAGGAAAGTCATCTTTTGGCCAAGGAACAGTGCAGAAGTTCCAATTAATTCTTCTGTAGATAGTTTTCATTTTCCTTTGTGCACATGGGGCACAGGAGCAAAATGCAGCTGCAAGTTATGTCCTGTAAGCAACATAAAACTGGCAGGGGAAACCCTCAAACATTAATATTTTTCCTTTCAAATGGTTTTAAGAGCTAAAGAGTTTTGGGAATGGATGATTTGTAGCATCTGTATCTTCTCACCTCTGCTTTCCACAATGCAGCGTGCCTGGGCTTGCACAGCACACAGCAATGTTATCCTCAGAACAACAAGAGAAGAGGGCTAGGTTGCACAGGTTGCACTGTCCAACATTCGCATTGTTTTTGCCCCATTTTCTTTTAAAGATGGTTCTTAGGAAAATGTCATCTCTCCCCCATTAACCCTTTCCTGTTTCTTCTCAGCAATTAACAGTCCAACAGTGGATCAATTTGACCTTCCTTCCTTGGAAATCATTTGACCTGTACAGCAAAGTTTGTTTTGCATAAACCAGTTTCGGTCATACAACCACGTGCATCCCCCTTGTCTTGTGTTGCTAATAAAGGTTTATATTTGGCATGTACAGACAGCATTGAGTTGTTCTCTGTTATGAGCGTAGACAATCCCGTTTTCCTGTTAGGCCTCAAAAAGGAATTACAATATAGCAGCACTGCAATAGCCTGTAAGACCCAGCTACCAGATTAGCTCAGCCTGGCCCAACTCTCAGGCAAATAAAATGCTCCAGGCAATTGCGGCAGGAACCTTTGGGGTTCCAGCAGCGGATCGAGACAGAGTATTTCTGTGGAGAACACTTGCCCCACCAAAGCCAAAAAAACGTTGAGGGGGGCCATGGCAGGCGCAAGTTGTGGTAGGACGCCATCCATTTCTGTCAAAGCACACACAGTGGAAGAGCCCACCATCTGTGCAGTAGTACACACACCAGGTTGTGTGAGCCATGACTGAAAATTCAGGCATTACTATTTTCTGCTGCTTGTAACCATCCTGTTTCTGTCTCCGGTGGAGGACAGAGAAGCCACACAGTTCGGGGAGCGAAAGTGCAGGACAAGAAAATACACAACCTTAAGCAGAGGAAGAACAGCAGTCTGTGTTCAGGATGGAAGAAAAGCATATGCCAAGACACAGGCCTGTTCAGGACATTGCTACAATGTCATTTCTGTTGTATGCTTCTGGAAACTGCTCTACAGAGTCCTGCTCTGCTGTGGTCCCTCTTCATGTCAGTTCCACTAATTTTGAAATGCAAGATTAAAATCAGGTAGCAACAGGGCTAGGCAGAAAGCATCTCAGAATGCAGTTAAACCAAACTGTTCACCCCGCCTGTAGGGATATCTGCTTCTCCCCAACTCAGCTGGACCCCAAGGGGAGGAGGTAAGAGTAGCAACTGCTACTACTTCACCTGAAAGGAGAGAAGGGAGAATCCTTAACTTGTTCTGGCGATTAGAAGGAACAGCTTTAGGTTTTGGGAAATAGAAACCTGGCAGTAGCAAGAACCAATACACTGTGATCTAGTTAATAGCCCCAACAAGACTCATCTTCATTAGGAAAGGACTATGAGACTGATGAGAGCCCAAGGAGTCACACTGACTAATTTGCCAGAAGCAGTGGTGACTGCCCACTGGGATGGATGGCTGTACATCTCAGCATCGTGAGACCTGACAATTTCTTGAGGTTACAGTCCAGGGCTGACAAGCTTCAAGACAACCCCTTGCTTTAGCCCATGAGTCCCCCCCCAGCTCTCCATAGCCGACAAACTAAAGCCCTGCTGCTCTCAACACCACTGTTACTGAAGCACTATTATCACTTGAGAGCTCCTGCCTGAAGGGTCCAGTTGTACACAAGCACTTAGTACGACAGGGGAACATTTAAAAATGCTTCTCAGTGAGATCATTAAAATGGAAAGAAACTTCCACTGTAGTTAGAGAGTCAGAAGACAGAGTGGTCCAAGAAGCAAGCTAGCTGGTACAGAGCAGGTCATACCATTTCACTGCTCCATGCTTCAACATTCACAGCTATCAAACACAGAGGAGAGAAGCTGCCCTCTATAAAGCTTATATAAATCTACAGATGGAAATTGCAAAGAAAAGCTAGAGCTTATTATGTAAAGATCCTGCTCTTCTACCACACAGGGCTACTTGAACAACAGTCCTTTTGACCCAAGGGCAAGACACTCCTTTCCTCTATACAAAGTTCTTTCTCCCAGTTAGGGCTGCCCTTGGAGGTTTTGCAGAGTATAGAACAGCAGGTTTTCAACAGCCTGCAGGATCTTTAAATGTTACCATTTGCTAAAGAGAAATCACTGAATTATATTTGCTCTGACTCAGGCTGCCAGAAGGGTGAAGGGACACCTCCATCCATTATGCACCTCCAATAAAACATCACACAAGTGAGAGAAGATAATAGATGCAAAACAGCAGGTAAGCCTGCTGCTCCTATCCTAATAAGCTGAGTTAGGCAAAGAGCAAGCTGAGATGGGGAAAAGCAGAACACCAGCAGCACGTGGAAAGGTTCCTGCCTGGGCCTTTGCATATGAGCAGTCTGGGTGAGCAATGGCCTTTTCCAGACTCTGCATACCAGCAAGTGGAACATCACCTCCAGTCCACCTCTTTCAGCTGTACGGGACTCAAAATAGCGTGGTGCTCTCCACAACAAGAGGGAAGTGTGGCATTTCCACTGCTTATTATGGGATGACAAGCTCTCACAGCACCACAGATCCACAGTTAAGACAGATTCCTCTTACTGCCCAGTTCACAGCTACTTTGCTAAGTCACAGCCATCTCTGGGCTCACCCTGCCCCAGAAGATGGAGACAAGCAATGTCTCTCGACTATGGCTGGGCTTTGCTGGAGCTGTTACCTCTTGACACCTTATTAGTGCAAGTTGTGGTTCTCACACGTCTCCAGCATCTCAGAACAGGAGGTGGTTTGCGAGAAACTGCTTGGTAGAGAAGCAGCAGCAGAGCTAAGGCAAACAATGCCTGGGTCTACTTTAAAAAGACACCTAAATGAGAGAGAAGGCCCTTGCCTGCTCCCTAACTCAGTTCCTCCATCCACAGTTCCTGCACTGTGACCCTGGTAAGAACTCAGAAGTAATCACTAGAGTGGTTGTAAGAATAGGCCAAAACAGAGACCGAGATCAGCTATTCTCGCTATTTATGTCCTCAGTGCTCCTTCACACCCACCCATAAAGCACTTTAGCTAGAGGAGAACATGGAAACTGGCAACGGAAGGCCAATGAGCAGGACCCTGGACTCTTACTGTTCTGGTAGCTTCCTCAGCTAAAAGCAAATCAACCCACCACCTTCACTCAAGCCTACAGCCAAGCACATCCCGACACAGAACCCGGCCTGTACCCGGCCCTTCTTTGCCTTTTCTGTCTGGAAGTTTTGACAGAGATGGGAAAAGAACAGTCTCATCTTCTTTAGGTGCCCGATTCCAGTTGGAGAAGAGTTTGTGCTGATATTAAAGATGTCAGCTTCCACGTGACTTGTTATAAGGGATCCTGGATGACAGTGTAGTGGGCAGAGGAGTCTGTTCCAGCAGGATCCTGACACTGCAAGAGGCTGCTCTGCTGCTGTTTCTCAGGAAAATACAGTGTTTTGTGAATCAGATCTTTGACAGCAGAAACGTTGCCTCTTTCTACAGAAAAGAAAGACAGTTGTTAGGGATTCTCAACAGGCAGTATGAAAGCCCCTCTTCCTCAACAAGTACCTAGAACTCTAGTTCCCAGCACATCACCTGCCAGCAGCCCTTCCTGTCTTTTTTCCTGTACATGCTTCACCCTTTCTGCACTCACCCACACCCAGCTGCTGCAGGAGACTTCCAAACTCTGGGTCACAATCCAGGATTTTCAACAGGTTGGTGGACTCCATTCTCTCCAGCTGCACATCCCAGTAGATGTAGATCTTCTGATTGAAGCTGACATAAACCAGGCAGGGGCTGTTGCTTCCTCCTTTGCATGCATAGAGGCCTGCAGAAAGCAAAAGGGTGGAGATCTGACTACTTCCAGAAGGACAGAGAAAGCAAATATGTAACTTCTCACCATGAGGTACCAAAGATGTTAGCAGAAAGCAGCGAGCACCTAGGGTGAGGGGCACAGACACAGACTTGAGTATATGAAGTCCCTTTGAGACAGTCCAAGAAAGTGTCTCTGAACTGTTATTCATGGATGGAGCTTGGGGATTTGCAAGCTGCTTCTTGCAGGTTTGAGAGAGGGGACTGAGCAAAGCCAAGGCTCAGGCTGGTTCTGTGGGGCTCCTTATCTCCACTTGAGAACAGCTTAGAAGTCTACAAATTAAAAAAGCAGTGGGGAAGACAAGAGACCACGGTAACACTCCCCAAAATGACAGCAAAAAAAACCCCAAATCATCACAGACAAACCTCAGCATCACCTCCTCTCACCCCCTACTTTTCCCAGATGTCACCAGAGGAAAGACTAGCTGGGCCTTCTGCAGTATACCCACAGGGAAATTATTCCCCGGTGCAAACGGACAAAGGATTCCAGGACTCCCAGAGACAAGTAGTAGCTTTGAGGGAGAAATGCTGCAAGGGCTGGCTTTGCAGTCAGGCTCCCCACCTGCACAGAACGCACTGACATTCTCATCTGCTTGAAATCTGGCAACAGTCCGATTGTGGTCGATGATGTACGTCTGACCATCCCATGCACAGGCAATCACCTCCTCATGCCCGTTGCCCTGCAGGAACCATAAGATTGCATATTAGCACGGACATCAACTATTCCCAGAGGCAGTCAAGAATCTTTCCTGCTTGTTCAGAGACAGAACACCAATGTCTGAACAAGATGTCACTTTTGGACATCTTGTCTAGACATTTCGTACTTGTCCAGTCTTTCTGCACTTGCAGACCATCTCTCTCTTCTCTATTGTAATCCTTATGTATCATAAGAGCTTGTAGACAATCAGGGTATTAGCAGTGTGCAAAACCATTCAACTTTGCAATGAGATAAAAGAGCAGCTGGGGGACAAAAAAGTTCGTAGCAGGATGCTGGGCTCACTAGGTCAAACAGGCAGACACAGCCACCCTCTTACAGGTGGATAGACTGACATGAGTGCAGAACGCACCGGCAGAGTCAGAGCACTCTGTGTGTCATCCTGAGTAATCCCAGCCCTTTTCAGCTGAGTCTTACTCCCTCTGCCCTTCCTAAATTCACACACACAAAGCCATGTTGAGTTTTTGTCTTCATCCCTCCCAGCCCTATTCACACACACTCACAGTTACATCCAGTTTTTCCAGAGCAAACAGCTGATGATCAACCTGCACAGACCAGAGCAGCTTGTCTGCTCCCTCCATGAGTTTCAATGTCCCTGAAGGAAAAAAAAAAAAAAAATAATAAAGATTGTCTCGAAAATATTAAAAGGGAACAAGATGTTTGCTAACACTGGGCCCTGCACATTCCTTCAACACTTAAGAGTCTGCAGGCAGAGGGTTGGGCCCACGGTACAGGCTGTGGTTGATAATAACACAGTCTCTGTTCTGTGAAGAACAGCAGTCCATTGTCATCACTAACCGGAAACAGACAGGAAAAATGGCAGCAGCCCTGCTAATTGGATTGTGCTCTAAGGCAAGAAGAAAACTGCCCCAAACAGGCTCCCAAAGAACAGTACATCAACAGATCTCACATGAGACAGTGAGTAAACTAGAAGCTTCTCGCCATGTCCCACAGATCATGTGATCTCAGGACAGCACGTTGACAGGTATCAGCCGAGAGCTGGCTGGCTAATAGCATGGGCATGGCCTCTTGGCTGCTAAAACCACACTGGACACTTACCTCACACACCATTTTTCTATCATCCAGAGATACTGTGATAGTACTGGGGGCGGGGTGGCGGGTGGGCATGAGACTGGAACATAAACATGAATCTATCCTCACAGTGCCCTCCAGCCTCAGTAAGGCTTATGAGTGAACCACAGTGAGGCAGGAAGCCTTGTCAGATGCAGAAGCTTCAGAGTTCATGCCCAAAGAATAATCAGAAATTCCCTAGCAGGACATCATTGGGCAGGTGGGTATCTGGCCCAAACAGGCCAGGCTACCTATCTGGGAAGAGAGAAGCACAGCATCTTGTCTCCACGCTGTTGGTTTCTGGACAGAAATCCTGCATTCAGCTCATTAGATTCAGTTCTACTGCAGCCTGCCCTATCGCTTCTCAGTCAGGGGCACAGCAGAACCTGGCTCCAGGCCTGCGTGAGACCAGCTCCTCCCTACCAACACTCAAGTTCCAGCATCCATTTTCTTTACTGCTTTTGGAAACAACCCAAGTCCCTTCCAAGTACAAGGACACATCTCTGCTGTGGTTTAGAGGCTCCTGTCTACATGAATGGCACTGTTGAATTGGCACCTCAAACACTTGTTTGACCATTGGGTAAGCAGGCAACTTGGGAGTCAGCAGATGAAAGTTCTAGTCTCACTCTCCATCTCAAGCTTTCCGTGTGTCTTTGGGCCAGTGACCTAGCCTTTTCATTTTCCCTGCTGCTCGCTGCAGCATGGCTTTAATACTTCTACCCCCTTAGGCCATGGAACCATACATACATTAATGTTTGTAAAATGCTTTGAAATCCACAGATTAATAGATTGTAGCAGGGGAGAGAGAAAGGCAGATATTAGTAACAGACGGAAAACACAACAGGTTTCCCGGAGAGAGCAAGCATGTGCAATATCAGACCCAATTCAATAAGGAACAGAAAGACAGGCTCAGCTTTAATATTTTTCATCATATCCTGGTTTTTTCACACACCTGGTTTGTGGGGGACTTGCTCACAGTGACAACTCTTATCTTGGCTCCTGTATTAGCTTTCATGCCTAAATATGATACAAATGCCTACATATGATATAAAATTTGTCAGCATATATATATAAAAATGCCTATATATGATATAAAATACGTGAGCAGAAGGAGTCTTTGAGTCAAATTCTCTTGCCTTACCCAGGAAGCATTTCTGAAGCCCAGCTCCCCATTATTTCAAACCCAAAAGCACTGGGCTCCTGGTTTTCTGCTTTGAATTAGTGACAGACCTTGGCTGCCCCACAGGCCTTTCTTCCAGGACAGTGGTAGGACTTACCATCCAGTGTGCAGAGGGCAAAGAGACCTGAGCCACTATTCTCACTGGAGCAGCCTGTAAGTACAGAAGAGAATTACAGGAGTTGGTGCTGTTTTATGAGCATTGTCCCCTCCCTCCCCTTGAAAAAAAAAAAAAAAAAATCCAAAACAAGTTGATCCATCCTGCCTCCTTTTTTTTCCCAGCCTTGACACTTTGCTTAGCAGGTATCTGCAGATTCTTGCAACTAATCATACTTCATGCTGGCTTTTATTTGTAGGGCACTGGCATCTCAAAACCCAAGACCTTTCCTTTGCACTGATACAGGCACACCTGGCTCTGCTGGCTGCTCCTACGAGTCTGTCTGTACCACATATGCACTTGCAGGCCCATGACACTTGCAATTTTAGTGGACTGCATCACATCCTCTCCAGGCTCCAGAGATGCACAAGCACAGGCAGGACCATCACAAGAGACAAACTGAAGAACAGCTGAAGCCAAACAAGAGTATTACAACTGTACCCTCACTGTTTCTTTCAAGGACAGGAGCATAGCCTTCAGCTGTTCTGCAAAGGTGCAGGGGGAAAAGAGAGGTCCTGCCAGAAGGACAAAGCGTCAGTCACATTAGCACAAAAGCACCTCCATGGCAACTCCTGAATGAGTCTGTGGAGATCATGCTACCAACTCTATTGTTTTTGCTACAGCAAAACTGCACAGAAGCTGTGATCCTCTCCCAGCAAACACTGGTCAGATGCTAGAGAGCCCTTGCTTTATGAGCAGGTTAGACATGTGCCTTCACGCTCAGCAACACACTCAGCCCTGGCCTTCCTGGGCTATGCTTATACAGCTGTGAACTTCTTGCAAGCAGCGTCCTCTCCAAAGCCTGTAAAACACGGTTGTGTGCAGGACAGCACTGACAAATATAACTAGTTAAATCTAAAGAGAAGACTCCCCTGACCACCGGGCTGCGTCAGCCCTTCAGTACACTCTCTACCTAGCCAGCAGTCAGAAAAGACATGCAAGGTCAGGTTTTAAAAGTGATATCACACTTGGCAGGGGAGGATTGGAGCTATATTCAACTACAGCTGCATTTAATCCTTTCAGTGACAACATAGGAGAGAGAGTGGCTCCCTGAGGTCTGCAAGAATCCAGGAAACCTGGTAGTCAGACACAAGCCAGCAGAGCTTACAGCAAATCGGCAGTTTCCCCAGAATGATGTAATACTGCAAGCCTACCTCCACTGCCCATAGACAGCTCCAAGCTACAATACCCTGCACACTCCCAGGACACAGACTACCCTATTTCCGCAGATCAGCTTAAAGCAGTCAGCTGGTTGAGCGCTCTATTGCCCCTAGCTGACATTCATCCAGACAGGCTCTGATCCAAAAGATCTGCTGTGTCCCCCTTACAAACTGGTCAGCATGGCACTCTTCAGTTGTTTCATTACTGATGGTCCGGCATCAGCAGGCTTTTCACAGCCTTCTCTTCATCCCGTATTCTGTGTGCCTTCATTTTTCACAGACACCTCTCATTAGATGTAAGGCTTTGTATGCAGTGAAATAATTGATTTCGTGCTCTGTTGACCATGTTGCTCATAGCAGCATCCGAGATGCTGAAAACATGACAAGCTTAGGAACCGGGGAGGAAGGGCACTCTGGGGAAGAGGAGGGGTTTCAGTGGCTTGCTCTTCTCCCCCAGCTCTAACTACATTGGACAGCCTAAATCATTCTCAGACAGTGCTGCAGGGGGTAATACTTAGACAAAGCAAATGCAGCTGGATTCCAGCCAACTGCAGACAAGAAAGTGATCTGCATTGGGAATTTTCTGCCTTCTTGTATTATGCCCATGTGCTCCAAGGGGGAGTGAAAGCTGCTTATTTTCCATAGGTACCCAAAGCAGGGTTCAGCAGGTGCACCAAGCACAGGTAAGAGCACAAAGCAATTACACAAGAGAAACAGTGGCAGTGTGTAAGAAAAGTCTGGACACAACACCAGTATCAGGGCTGAGAGGAGCCAGCAGCTGTGGAGAGTTTAGACAGCTGAACAGAACACACTGGAAGGAAACAGAGGACAGTGATATAAATGAAATATGGAAGCAGCTCTGGAGGGGCTGGGACTGCACAGGTGAAGGAAGAGCGGGATATAGCTGCCAGGTATCGGGAATCAAATGTTGAAAAGCACAAAAACAAGAAAAAAGATGAGGCTGTGGAAAGGAAGAGATGCATCTAGGGAATAAGAAGGCATGAGCTGCAGCCATTGAAAAGGAAAGATCAAGGACATCTGTAGGAGCAAGGCATGGCAGCCATTCAGGATGACTAAATGCAGGCCAGTGGATGCTGCAGAGAAACTGTTGTGCTAGGTGAAGAGTAAGAGCTACCTAGGGAAAGACAAAGGCTATAAAAAGTTCAAATGCAAATATCCAGCTGTCTTTCTTTGTAAGCTGGCTAACAGAAGCTGAGTTCCCTCTGTTCTTGCAGCTGCCTCCCACTGTTATTTTTCAACCACGGGAAATCTGATTTCATGCTGGACTGATGTACTGAAAAACTAGCAGGGGCAACTGTTGGGCCAGAGTCCCCAAGCTCCTAATCTCTCACCTCGGCCAATGCTACCAATTAGATGAGTGGAAACATTCTTGTTGTGAATCCGTCCAGATGTTTGGTGTAGAATAACATCTCGAATAGGGGCCTCGCTAGGGAAAAGAGAGAGACATCAGGGAAAGGTTAGGGAACCACGCCTGGGACTGTGCCAGAACAACCTCAAGAGCAGTGTACTCCAAAGCTCTACAAATCCAGAGAATGATAGAGTTTGTGCATAGGTTAGCCCTTTAATAGTACAGGCCAAGGAAAAGAATGCATGCCACTCCAGGTATGGAACTCACTAATGTTTAAAAAATGAAAACAGAATGATTTGACACATCAGGAAACTGGAAAGGGCTCAAAAAAAAGAAAAAGTGTCGGTAAAACATGTATTCCAATCAAGGAAAAAAAACCAAACATTTTTATCATTACTGTCATGTAAGCCTGCCTGCTTTTCACTCAGGAAGTGTCTGCCCAGGGTTGAACAGGTTGGTCAGAGATCATGCCTGGGCCTGGCTTCTGGCTAGGAGGGTACCATTCCACTCAGGTCCCTAAGACATCAGGGAAACCTGCCTAGCTCCCCTCCTCCTGCAGTTTTCTGGGTCTGCCTTCAGGTCTCACAGAATACCACAGAAGCACCTGAATTCCCCACAAGGGTCCCTCCAGTGGCAAGGACGATAACTTTACTGCTCATCCCACTTGCTCTGGTTGTGAGTTACAGCACTGGCTGCCAGGGCTCTCATTAGGAAAACCTCCAATTACCTCACCTGGAAGAAAAAAGTGAATGAACCTGAGGTGTCATCCCGGGCTTCAGACTAACTGGGCTTAGCCCAGCCTTTCGGTTGCTACCCTTCCCACCATTAGACAGGTCACCAGATTGCCTACTACTCTTTCTCTGGAGATCTAGGTCACTCATTTCCCTGCCTTAGCCCCCAGTACTGCTGCCCTCAGTGAGCTGGTTTTGCCACTCTCCTCGGCCAACCCAAGGAGAAGAGAGTGGGATACAAGGAAAGCAGTAGTATTCATCTTTGTGATACAGGCATGAAGAGCGTTCATGGAATCTTGGATGCAGGTGAGCTTAAGTCATGAACTCCCAGCAGCACAGCAGGTCACTGAAGCAAGGACAAATGACAGCACCCTCCCTCAGACAGGTGGTGCCCCCTTGTGACGGGCATCTACAGCGGAATCTCCTCATCTATCCCATGCAGTAATGCTTTTCACCTGCTTGGGGCAGAGTTATCTCTTCCCTCTGTCGTGGACTGCTGCTCAGAGTCCCAGGTGCACAGCAGAATGGCGTAACCGCAGCCTGGCTGAGACACCATCATCTCTGGTGAGCCATCAGGGCCTGGGTTCACAGAGAGGCTGTCCACCTATACTGGCAGAGGAAAAACATGGACAGAGTCGAACTGAGAGCTTTAAACACCTCAGAAACACCTGCTGTGCTCCTTGTACCTAAACTTGAATATGGCAGATCTTCTGATAGAGCTGAGCAGGAGCTGAACAAATTCAGCTAGAAGCAAAATGTCTAAGTTACAGTAAAAGGTTATGTTTCCCTACCAAAAGCCGCTTAAGAACATACTAGTATTTTCCACTAATGCTCTCTAGTTGTGCGAGAGCAACTGATTGTTTCCCAGACCAACCCACCAGCTGCTCTACATGTATAGGACAACCACTGGGTGAAACTCCTTTCAAGCCATCAACACAACAACTGCTTTGTTCATAGGACAGAGATTTTGTGCTTCTTCCCTTGGGATAGCCACCTCTTGAAGACTGTATGACAAGTTCTGCTCTGAACATCCTGTTTCCTTACCTGACCTTCTAGCAGCCATTTCTTCAACAGGAGCAGCTGCCCAGAGATGTGGTCTGAATTCTCCGACAAGTCCTCCCAGCGGAAGGCACGTACCACCCTGTCAGTGTAACCCACCACCAACTCACACTTCCCATCTCCATCTGCAGGGAATACAAGGAGATAGATGGGCGCTCTCAGGCTTTCATAGCCCCAAGACCCCCAACATTCAGAAACCACTGTGCTGGCTCTCATCAGGCAGCATCCCTGAGGATCCCAATCATGTAATGAGAACTTGCACTTCAGGAAAATTCCTGTTCTCGCTTCTCTCCTCCATGACTTGGCTGTGGTTTGTTAGAGCACCTGTTTCAGCAAGATGGTAATTTCCTTCTGTGAGTCTCACACACTTTCTCTCTCTCTCCGCCACCCCCCCCCCAACTTACTCATCCTGCACTCCCACACCAGCTTCCCAGCTCACCAATGTCACTGATCAGCATGACCTTGGTGTTGGCAGGAATGTGTTGCTTGAACACTGGTTTCTGCTCTTCTGCTGCTGCCAACTCATGGTGGCCTGAAGCATCTGGGTGTTTTGAAGTTGGAGAGGTCAGGTCAAAAAGATGAAACCAGCCTTCTGCACTCACCGCCACCACAAGATTCTAAGAGGGAAGAGAAAAACCTTTTGATTCTTCCTCTTCTAAACTGCAGAAGCTGTCTCACAGCAGGGCAAGGGAAGATACGAGGCTAGGTCCATCAAGATCAATGACTGCTACAGAGGGAACAGGAGAAGGTTTTTGGCCAGCATACAAACTACTCAAGTACTGCAGGGTCCAAACTTCTTGTTCACCCTTGTCAGACTAGGATATCAAGCTGGTGTGTGCACACAATCCCCAAACAATGTGTGGCTTTCTCAATGCTCACTTCAGCTCTGCTCCCCACTGGAGCACCCATAGCTACAGTATTTTAGGCAGGGTGCCTAAACTGGGACTTTTGGACTCAGTGGATCTGGTTTAACCCTCAGAAATAGCAATCCAGCAAAAGGAGTCATATTAGACCCAAAGGAATTTGCTTGGGAGTCTAGACTATTCTGTGGCTCAGTCTTCTTTAGACGACCTTAAACGCACCCAGCCAACTGGCAGAAGGGCCATGGCCCACAGCAGGGACCAGCACAGAGCAGGGCAAAAGCCACTGAGGAAAAGGAGCAACCCTCAAACCACCAAAGCCTTGTGGTGCTCACACAAGGGGACATGCAAATCAATGGTGCTTTCTGAAGATAGGATGGATTTCCTTGCTTCCTAAAACCTGCTTGTGACAGGCTCACAGACAGATACAGGTTATATGTAAGCAGAACAACAGTTTTAAAACAGTAGTGCTAAAACTCCATGAGCAAGGGCGGATCCTGGAGAGCAAGCATCTGCAACTTGTCCTCCTCCACACTCAGGATGTGACATGACCCTAATCTCCTCAGCACCTACCACATGCCCTACAGACACAGCTGGGAAGAGTTTGGCTGCTCTCACCTTTCCTTTATTGCATACATCTCCCACACCAACACACGTGAGCTGCAAGAGAAAAGAAGGCCATACATGAGAGAAGGCAACCCAAAACAGCACCTTGGGATAAGTCTCTGCCCTACCCCCTCTCTCGAACTGTCTCTTGAACTCTAAACAGCCTTTTCAAGGACAAAGAGAGCAGAGTCAGGACAGAAACACATCTGCCACACAACTGCCCAGAGCCCTGGGGCAAAATCCACAGTGCACAGGAGCAGGGTCAAGGTGGACAGAAGCCCAGTTCCTGTGTTTGTTCAGTACTTTGCTCATCACTCTTCGCTTAGGGGGCTAGCTGTGGGCAAAAAGCAGGGTCTTGCATAACTACATGAAAGGCAACAGAACCAGTTCTGGCTGCCATTCCCCTCTGGCCTACATATTCCTAGGCAGTGGTCAAGGACAGCTGGCTGCACATACACCAAAAGGCTCAATCATTTAAAAATTTTGTCAAGAACTGACCATTCCTTGGCAAGATCGCACAGCCCAGGGTTTGCTGTCATCATTCTTGTAAACACAGAGTTTCCCATTGGTGTCTCCCACCACTAGCTCGTTCAGCTGTACAAGAGAATTAGGTTAGTAAGAAGAAATTCACAATTACAGTAACAGTATTCCCACACAGCAATAATTACAGAATTCATATCTAAAAATCACTCTGTGGGAAGAAGCAGCAAAGCAAAACAAGAGTTAAAGACACAGCCTCAAATCAATAGGAAAAGTTTGGAAAAAAAAAAATAGAAGCCCTAATTTTACTCTTGCAGATAAAAGAGCTGGAGAATGTCTCCTTAGTGCAACATCCCATTATCCACTGCTTCTCTAGCCATGGTTTCAGAGCTGTGTCACTGACTCTTTTAACATCCTGCTCTGCTAATCATCATCATCATCACCCCCCCCCCCCATCTTGCTTCAATCTAGATTGACTTGATTTTTCGTGAACCACCTGAAGAAGATGATGGCAATGAAGAAAATGTAATCATCCAGAAACAGGCTGCAAGAACACTTACAGTAGATTTACACTGGATGTGCAATCTCACTGATGAAGGGGTAACAGTCTTTCAGAATGGCAATTATTTTGTTAAAGATGACTGTTAAAAATCACCACCCACCCCAGCTGACGAGCCTACTCCTACTGTCCCATCTTCCGCATCATGCCTCTGCGTGTTTAAATTGTGTGCATTTCATAACTCCCTGCACATTACCCCACATAACACAACTTCTTATGGGAAAATTTGTTTTATCATCTACTGCATTGCTAGCCATGACGCTTTTCAGGAGAGCAGGATAGGGCTGTAATAAAATTTGACTGTTGAGGAGAAGAAGGGACAGTTTACATATATCTGCTTAAGCTAACCTCTTCCTTGTTACAGACAAATCAGACCCATCACAAACAACTGTTTGTGGGGCTGACAGCAACATTCCCGATGCACATCCATCCACCATACAGGTCAAGAGACATTCAAACTTGGCTCTACCCTGTTTGCGATCCACCGTGCCCCAGCAAAGCGTTTCCCCACATCTCTACGTTCCCACCACCATGACAGGACAGCGCCTCTCTTTGGGACCAGAAGTTAAGCTCCCTACTAGCTATACATCACCCAGAGCCCGCGCCAAGGGCACCTCGCACGTCTAATGGCGATGGAAGCGCTGGCCACCTGCAGCCCAGAATCACCGAAACAGTCTGCAAGGGACCTCCGGGGGCCACCTGATCCAAGCCCCGCGTCTCTGACACGGCTCAAGCGCCCGCCAAGCTCCGAGTCCCCCGAAGGGCGGAGCCCCACCGCCTCCTCCAGACACCGGCGCTGTGCCGCACCACCCTCTCGGCGCTTCCCCCCCGCCCCGCTTCAGCTTCCTTCGCTGCGACCGCTGCCCCTTGCCCTGCCGCTGCTCATCTCCGAGAGCGGCGGGGCGGCGGCTGCGGGCAGCCCCGGGTGCTCCCCAGGCCGACCGAGCCCGGCTCCCGGGCATCGCGGCGGCCGGCCGCTGAGCTCGCTCCAGCCCGGGCCCAGCAGCACTCCGCCTGCGGAAGCACCGCCTCCCGCGGCCCGCCGCCACGGGCCTGCCCCGGGGCCGCCGCCGCCACGCGAGGGCGGAGCCCGCCCCGCCCGCGCAGGCCCACGGCCGCCGCCAGCCCCGCTGCCGCACCGCGTCGTTGTCGGCATCCCCCAGGCAGATGGCGTGCGGGAAGAGGCTGCCGCCGAAGTCGAGCGCCACGCACTGCACGTAGCTGACGGACCGCATCCCACCGCCGCCCGCAGAGGCAGAGCTGCCGCCGCCGACCGCCGGGCCGGCCGCCAGCCTGAGGCGACGGCGGGGGGGGCAGCAGCTCCACAGGTACAAACGCCGCCGGGGCGCGCAGGCGCAGAGCGCGCGAGATCGAGGGGCGGGGCTCCCGGGGGGGCGGGGGCGGTGCCGCGCTGCTGCCCCGGCCCCCCGGCGCGAGCGTTCCTCGGGCGCGAGGCCCCGCCCCCTCCCGCCCGGCGCCGAAGCGTCTCGGAGCGCGGCCCCGCGCAGCCGCCGCGGCCGGGGCGAGGGGGCGAGCGAGGGCCAGGCCAGCCTCGCCCTCCGCGCGGGGAGACGCGGCTTTTGCCTCTGCGCCCTGGGCAGGCGGCTCCCTCGGCGCCGCGGCCGCCGCTTGCCAAGCGGGAACAGCGGGCAGAGCGACGGCCAGCCAGGCCGCAGGCCCCACGGCCGGGAGCGCGGCTGCCGCCGTGCGGGATCCTGCTCGTCCCGACAGCAAAACCGCTTCCCTGCCGCGCGCCGCGGTTCCTGGTGGGATGGGCGGGCAGGGCCGTACACCCCGCAGCGCCGAGCCCCCCCTCCCGCTCCTGTTGGGCGCTGGGCAAGGATGGGTCGCCTCGGCTTTCACAGATGAGAGGGAGCTGGGGCCCGTCTCTTACGCCCGAGATACAACAATACTGCACAGGATGAAGGCTTTATAAACCGAGAGAGACAGAGGTGCGTGGTTTACAGAGTCAGTGTTGTAACTGTTTATTTCAAGCATTTCTCCATAAGGACATAACGAATAGGCTATATTTGAAGTTTACATGCACGACCTCACTTACAAACACTTCTGCTGGCAACTACACCCGTTTTTAAGGACAGCACAGAACCTCCTTTCAGCTGCCTGAATACGGCATGTTTGGTGGCCTCAGTAGATTTACATTCTTAAGCATTTCAGCTGGTTATGTAGTAACGATGAGGGCAAAAGAATACTTTCAAGATTGCTCACACTGAACATATCCACCACTGACTCTAGGAATTCTTTAGATGCTCTATAGAAATAATCTCACTTTTTGCTTTCAAAAACATGTTGAAGAACTGTCATCCCAGTGGGAGATTTTTCACAACTGTTGTTCAGGAATTAGAAATTTATAATTAGGGCTTGGCCCTACATTTACTTTCACGGCAACACCAGCTTCAGCTACAGGGGCTCATATTTCCAGTAACAGTTCCCAACAGATCAAGGTATTTCCTTGCTGGAGAAAAAGAACTCTTGCTTGGCATTCCTGCTCCCCTTACTGTTGTTCTGTGTCTAGAAATCCCCTCTTGTAACTCCAGTTGCCAGGCACTCTTCGCACCTTGTTGTAAGCTGTCTACAACATTCCGCTTGGAGGTAGTCGTGCTTTGGTACAAGGTGGAAGAGTTTTCAAATACACAGGGCTGATAACCATTGAGAGTCAGAACTCATGAAAAGCACCTGCATTACCTGGCAACAGTAAGATTTTGCTACGCAAATCCAATCAGCATTTCCTTAAACCTGATGACCTACCCAAGCACTTTACCCTGCCCCTTCTCCCATCCCTCCCTGACCCCGCTGAAGCTTCGGGCATTGCTATGCCAGGCAGAGCGCAGTGCGGTTCAGAGCTCCCCAAGCTGGCAGGAACCCCGCAGCAGGCAGTGAACATCTTGTCTTGGGCCCGGGGGCCAGGCAGGATGTCAAGCAGCCCTTACCACCTTAGTGACAGTTCAGTTACACTGCAGGGGTAGGTACTGGCAACCTCCTAGCCCCTAAGAACCCCATGAAGAAGTGCTTATACAGCATTTCTGTCACAGCAAAGGAGACCAGGAATTCAAACTAAGATTTCAGATGTCATTCATGCTAAAACAGGGATACTCTGCAATATACACACAATTCTAGCCCATCCCATGCCATGGAAAGGCATCTTTCTCACTGCAAAAAATCCATTTTTGTATCTGAAAGGAACAGATTATCTACCTTATGCCTGCAGAGCAGGCAAAAAAAGTGTCCCCGCCGCTAGAGGGTCTCAGAACAGGACAGTGGAGATGCTGAGTTTAACACTATGTAACAGGATAAACAGAGAAGGCAAGTTTGACTACTATATTCCATACCTGCAGACAAACAAAAAAACCCACCCCAACAAAAAGCCCCCACAAAACCCAGAAGCACACCTGCCCCCAAACAAGACACACAGCATACCGCAGAAAGAAGCAAAATAATCAAGTAATAGCTTTCTTGTGAGATAGGGATAAGCAGACATTAGAATCAATCAGAAGTTTGTAGTTCATTAGGAATTAGAAATATTTGTAATGTGTTAAACCATCATCACTTATTTTCTCTTCAAAGCCAGTCACTTTCAGGTATAAATAAACGTGGTTTTTTTTTCTAGTCCAATTTTACGACATGGAGGGTGAAGAGGAAGGCAGCAATATGAACAGAAAATAAGCTCTATGCATAGGTTACAGACTTGCTTTTTGTACAATTTTCAGCAACGTACTTTTTTGTTTTGCAAATATATGGGTAAATACTGTATCGATAATTGTGTGACTTTTCTATGGCAATGAATGAACAACAGAAAAATAATCAGATACTGTGGCTACTGTACAGCTATGTGGATGAAAAAAACATTGAATGACCAAAGGACAGTAAATTCTCTTCATTCTGTGCAGATTCCAATAAAAACCCATGAAAAGTTGTTTTCTTGAGTTTAAGTGGAGCTTTATTACTTAAGCTGTGACTTCACAGTCTTCACCTTCAGCAATTTGCAAAGAGGAGGCATACAAGAAAGGTTACAACACTTAATGGAAGGGACTCCCTACTGAACAGGGGGGAAGGGCACAACGCCAAGGCAGAAGAACTGGGAGCGCGGATTTGTTCTCAAGTCTCATGTGAGGACTCCTGGAAAAGGCTGATTACTTGAAAGAAATCAAGGAAATAAATTTAGTAAGCAGACCCTGGGATTAAAGTGAGCTGGAACCGGAAAGAGACAAACACCAATGGCAAAATGCAAATAAACCAAGCAGAGTAAATCCAGACAGAACCCCAACAGTAACAGAGGCTGAACGAATAAATAAAGTCCCTAGGATTAAACCAGATTTACGCTGCCACTCAGCTTCTTCAACAGACATTCGAAGCTGCAACTGACTGTGGCATGGTGGCTTCAGCCTCTGCTCCCCTGAAGCCACTGTCCAACCAGGTAGAAAAATAAAGGTCTAATTCACTGGAAATTCTTTCATTTACAAAACTAATGGAATAGGGTTTGTTTTTATGCTTCTGTGTCAACTTCGGATTTATCTTCAACTCCATTCTGCTCATCTTTCATTTCTTCATCTTCAGTGTGGCTGGTCTGAAGAGTAGATGCTGACTAAATAGAGATAAAGAAAATATATTCCCTTGTTATACAAAATTGCTAGCATTTGCAAACAATACCACAAGTATTATTTGATTCTTACCACTAGGATACCTGGTCTCCCTGCAAGACTGAATTAAGAAACCAGGAACAGTTTTAGAGGAAGCTGGGAAATAATACTGGTGTTCGATGGTTGTGATTCATAATGTGGTGTGCACAAGCTTGCCACGTAACACTTTCTGAAAGCGTTCTCCCACAAACTGAAATTTAGGAAGCTTCTGCACAGAACTGCTTTCATCCTGCTTCAATTTCAATGTGATTCAATTTCAGCAATTCCCATACCCTGCCCCCACCCCCAACTTGTATGAGGCACACTTGGACTCAAGATAGGAAGAAATATCTTTGTTGGACAACTAGTTTCATGAACAGTGTCTTCAACTCGACAACAGTCACTTGGATGTCCTCTGTAAGAGCTTAGCTGGAAGAAAATCTAATCTCACAAGGTGGCTGCTCTAAAAGCCCTCTCTTTGCTCTATCTTCCAGTCCACATAAAAAGTTGTGGAAGGACATGTGGTAAAGGTCAGAGGTCAGTTTTTACAATAGGACATAACCAGCACATCCTGACCTTGCAATAATTTTCAAACACAGTAAAGGGAGGTAGAAATGTCTTGACCTTCTCATCTCAAAAGATAGTGCAATGAAATTGCTATTCCACCTGTCAGCCTAGCACCCTGAACCATCTGTTTTATTATGAGGCTAGATGAGAACCAGACAAGAACAAGCATGGCCATGAGCATGCACTGTTGAGGGAGGGGAAAAAGGGGAAGAATCCTTAAACTAAAGTGTTACATCAACTTAGCTGCAACAAGAAACCACAGCCAAAGAACATCCAGGCATCAAAGCTTGTGCACACCTTTCATCCATAGAAGCATTCTGTGAAGCACGAGAGCAAAGTCTCTCCATAGAACACTCTTAGCTAGCAATCCTGGCCTTAAGATAAGGTGATAAACATCCTGACCTTTAAAAATTCACACGTGAACTATGCAAATTCATAAAAAGAACTACTGATGGAAGAGTGGCTGTCAAACTTCAACAGACCATGAGATATGCAGATGTCAGGAATTAACCCTTGAACTTTTCCCACCACCACTAATAGAGAAACTGTTGGAGCTAGAGTAAAGCAACATGATAAATGAATTAACAGGAAAACATGTTTTTTTGCAAGAAAAATCCCCAAGACTGACCCAGGCAGTAAGCGTCTTTTGTTTACTGTTCCACTGATCCCTTTTCATATAAAACCACATCCATTTGAAGTAGGCCAGATGGCTCCGAGAAAAAACAATATGAAAGCATGCACATTCCCAAGATCATCTAACTATTGAGAAAAATGAACCAGGCCAATGGCATCCTGGCCTGTATCAGGAATAGTGTGGCCAGCAGGACCAGGGAAGTGATAGTGCCCCTGTACTCGGCACTGGTGAGGCTGCACCTCGAGTACTGTGTTCAGTTTTGGGCCCCTCACTACAAGAAGGACATCGAGGTGCTGGAGCGTGTCCAAAGAAGGGAAACAAGGCTGGTGAAGGATCTAGAGCACAAGTCCTATGAGGAGCATCTGAGGGAGCCGGGGTTTAGTCTGGAGAAAAGGAGGCTGAGGGGAGACCTTATTGCTCTCTACAACTCCCTGAAAGGAGGCTGTAGCCAGGTGGGGGTCGGTCTCTTCTCCCAAGTAGCAAGCGATAGGACGAAAGGAAATGGCCTCAAGCTGCACCAGGGGAGGTTTAGGTTGGATATTAGGAAAAACTTCTTCACCGAAAGGGTAGTCAGGCACTGGAACAGGCTGCCCAGGGAAGTGGTTGAGTCCCCATCCCTGGAGGTATTTAAAAGATGAGTGGATGTGGCGCTTAGGGACACGATTTAGTGGTGGGCTTGGCAGTGATAGGTTAACAGTTGGACTCAATCTTAAGGGTCTTTTCCAACCTATATGATTCTATGACTCTGTAAGCTGATTCCATTCAAAGTAGATGGGAAAATTGGAACTAAGCGTCATCCATGTCTGCAGTATCCCAAACAGTCTGCATTGCAAAGACTGCGAGTCTGCCTTTTGCCAAGAATACAACTCTACTAACCGTCTGTCTTAGGGGCAGAGGTGTACATTTTGAAAATCATGAAGGCAGCTCTTCTGTACTTTTAGTGGATATAGCTTGCTTCAGCAATCCACTCTTCCTCTCTGTACAGCAGATCTTGCTGTCCCCCACACCTAGTGAAGGAAGCCAGATTCCCAGCAGCTGTGCTAGCTGAAAGGAATCTGCACAGCAGAGCCTGACAGCTGGCAATTAAAACCTGCAATTTCAAAAGTGAAGATGCCCAACAGTGAAATAACTGTAGTTTAGTTGCTGTATCTTTATCTTCCTGAGATTTTTCATTAAAGCCTACCAAAAATTAAGGTACTGCACGGCTATATGTGACAATGTCTAGAAGAACAGAATACTTTCAACATCCTTGCTTATTGGAGCCTGGAAGAATCAGGCTGCTTTAGCTAGATATGTAACTACATGGACAATGACACTTTCCTTGCAGAATCAGTGGGGAACATCTGCATTTATGTGTTCGTTTACACTCTTCCATGAGAAGCAGAACCAAATCCACAGTACTTCTGCTACTCTTCAAAGAGAAAAATAAAAAACAAACACAAAAAACCCACAACCAAACAACCCACAATCAAAAAGCCACAAACAGAACAGCTTGCCTACCCAACCATCCAGTTAGGGGTGATTACCCTATGCTTACTATACAACTACTTTAGCAGAGCAAGAGATGAAGAACGGAATACATCTCTCATTGCCTCTTGGAGATAAAGTGATTTCAGATGTATCTGGTTTTGAAAGACAGGGGGAGAAAAAGAGAGAGGTTTGTGAAGCATTCCACATAGGAAATTGTCGGCTGACAGTCTGAGATGGCTGAATTGTCAGGATATACTCATCTGAGGACAGTGGGCCCCTGGACAGACTCACTGACGCAGTTAACCACAGGAAATTGACATACCAATACCTGACAATTTTTTTAGATTCTCCATGCGTATTCTGGGAAGGTAGACACAAAGATCTGTGAAAATAATCTCACAACATGCAAGCTTCTGCACTCCCCAATGTTACTGAGAAAATTTCAGTGATATAAATCCTAAATTTGTCTTGGAAGTTACAGGCTTACCTATTCCTTCTGGACCGTTAGATTTAAGGAAAACAAACAGAACATTTTCTTAGGATATGTGATTCTCACCAGTGAGCTCTGAATGTTTCTTGCTAGCTGATATAACCTTGTTATAGCCTGTATTCAAATATTGCCATTGTTAACTGAACTAGTATTTACTACAATTCTAGTGAAAGCTTACTGGGAAAACCATCCATACAGTAGAATAATGAATCTTTTGACAGTCTGAATTCTGACACTTCATAATCAATCTGTGACATTTGAGATGGAGAGCATCAACCACATCTTAATGTCTCCATGAGAAGCAAGATGGTGCTCAGCAGCTGGGCCACCCAGGCACCAAACCAGACACTTTAGAAGATCAGTTCAAGGAGATTAGGTGCTTTTTTCAGTTCTTGAACATTATCATGTTTGCATCTCATCACTTTAATTGCTTTCTGATTAACACTGGTCTGCTGCACAATCAGTTGAAATAAGTAAAAGCATTCTGTGCAATGCTTGGCAGTGCTAGTTGTCTTGTACAAGCAAGATGGCCTAGTCATTTTGGCTGTTGGCTATTTCCAGTTTTTTTCGCCAGAGGAAGCTACTTGAGTGTTCTCTACCTATATTTATCTGTACTAAGAAGTAAGCTGAATACCTAAAACGCTATTCCTTGTCTAACACATGACACCACCTCTTATGGTCTTCTGGAGTAGTGTTACTTACCTTTAAGTCTTTGTCTGCAAGCCTTTGGAACATGTTGGCATACATCTTTTTCTCTTTCTCATGCTGCTCCCGTATTTTTTGCTGACAAGTTACCAGTTGAACTTTTGCAGCTTTGTTACTTGGATAAAGTTGTATCACTTTCTGGAAATCTCCCCGGGCCAATTCAAAGTCATTGACAGCCAAGTGTGCTTCTCCACGCCGGAAGAGGCCTTTTTCATTGTTGCTATCCAATTCGAGTGCCTGCATTAAAAAAAAAACAAACCCAAACACATTCAAGAATAATTTTCCTTTTTTTAAATTAACATGCAGTCAGAACACCACAGACTGCTAGAAACTGTACCTTCTGATGTAGATTTATGAGTCTTGTCAGAGCTTACTAATAAGGTGAGTTGAATACAGTAGAATTAAGTACAAACAGGAATGAATATAGTGGGCTATTTGACAGAGAACCAGCAAGTCTAAGATTTAATCCTGGCTCTCTATTCCAGCTCTTTGAAGGACCTTTGCCAACATGACTACCTTCACCACATCTCAGTGTTTCTAAATACTTGAATATTCTCAATGTAGCAGCAAGATAGTAAAAGATATTCAAAGGACAATTAATTATGAAAATAACCTGTTCTGCCAGCTGATAAGAAAGGCCAAACACCACATGGCCTGGTATCCCTCAAATTGTTAAAGCAAGAGATGAACTGCCAGATTGCTTGTGCAGCTTAAGAATAAATAAACCCTTACTACCTTGTCGCAGTTCTCCAAAGCCTGGGAATATTCCTTCAGCTTGAGATGGCACATAGCTAGATTAAGGTGGGCAGCAAGCCTCAAGCTTTTGGCTTTCGTATCTTCCTCATCAGAGAGTCCTGATTCATGCTCCAGCCACGACACAATCTTCTTATACTGTAATGCTGCCCGTTTGTATTTCCCCTCCTGTGAACAAGGCAGCTCAATTATCACACAGCTCATCACAGTAACTTTTATCTCCCTCTTGCCCCTTCTGCTTACCTTGAGCAGTAGATCTGAAAAAAAATAATTCAGAGTAATCAGAAAATAACCTCTATCATCAAAAATACACTACTTTTGAAAGCCGTTCCTGCATAGGATCAGAAAGTCTTTAGGAATACCCACTGGTTCCCCCACTAAAGCTAGGGGTATAGGTCAGCATTGATACTTCAATCTCAACTCCCACCTTATATTCAACTTTTGATACAACACAAGGAAGATAGGGCATTTTTCAAAACAGCACAACTATTGCTGTGTCATAAAGACAGTGGGAAAGTCTGCCTTTAGCTGGTCAAACTGTTTGAAACAGCTTCTCCACACATCTCTCCCCAAATGAATGTTATTCATTCACAGCATTATCCCACAGTAGGACCTTAAATATTGTAGCCTTGCTACTACTCAACATATGCCCCAAAGTTATCTCTAGGTACAGGAAACCGTTCTGACAGAGAATACTAACTCCCTGCAGAGCTGGTTCTTTGGATGTTCCAACTCTGAGGCTTTTTTTTTTTTTTTCCAAGACACCTTCCCCTCCAGTCCTCCCTGTAAAACATCACAGAGAATACCATGAACACCACTCTTAAATGACAGAAACTGTAATCATCATTATCAGCTCATGACATGGACTAAGAAATGCTATTATTACTTGGAGATTGTCATTTACCTTGAAGTACTGAGTGCCTCTCTCCTTCACAATGCAGCTTTGTTCCAGCTTCTCGTCTGTGTTCATTTCCCAAGACTCCTTAGCCTACCCAAACAGGAACAGTTCAAGTCAATGATATAACTTCTGGGGAAACCAAGTGGCTATGCTGCTTCCCACTAACAATATGGTAGAGACAGGTTTGGCAAAGCAGAGTTTTGCATTGCTACTGGAAACTGGGCTAGAGCAGGAGAGACACTGATGGCAACGGACACAATAAGAACAAAGAATTTCAGCCAAGAGCTCCCAGCGTGTCATCATCTCTGACAACAGTGGCTTCCCTATTTCAGATCAATGTTCAAGGATTCCATCATCCTTGTTTAAGCTGCACTCACACTTCTTCCCCCGCCTCCCAACCTCTTTGGGACTTCACCGTTCGTTCCTACCTTTTCAAAGCTTTTGAGTTTCACTTCATACTGTAGCTCGGCATCTGGAGGGATCTGAAATTTCTGCTTCCCAGCACTTCCAAAACCATAGCTGTAAGATGGTGGGGAGGGAGAGACAAACCAAAGGTAAGAGTTCCAAAACTATCCAGCCAGATATATTTGCTACATAGGAAGCTGGAGGCAAAAACCCCAGGCAAAATCTGGGATGCCTATACCACATTATTACAAGGCATAAAGGCTTGAAGAATTCTGGTTAAGATTCTAAAATTAGCAAGAACAAGGTAGAAGAAAGCTGGAGAAACCTGGGGTTAATTTCATTAATCTCTAGGTTACCACTTCCTTTTTTTTTTTTTAAGCTTACATGAAGGAAAAGCAAGTTCTCTCCATCAAGGAAAAAAAATACTTTCAAATTATACACATCTTGCTTTATATTCATGGTCTGAGACTGGATGTTTCCTTCAGAGAACCTATATTTTAGTACTGTTCTCAGAAAAGCAAAGACAACAATAAATACAGAGATTAAGTGAACAGCTGTACACTTCACATACTGCCAATCAGCTGATTAACAATAAATGCCTATAGAAAGGTTCTGTGCTGCAACTTCAGTAAGAAGCTGCATATTAGCAGGAAAACCCTCAGGATCAGATTGCTTTTCTTTTCTTCTCCCATCAGGTTCAGTTCCAGTTTAAAAAACTTAAACTAAAAACTGAAATGAATTCAAGTTTGATGGAAACAATCAGTGCAAACTCCATTTGTTTCAGATACGTTCTCACTGTAAAGAGCAAATTCTGCTGATATCCAGGACTGTTTAAGGTTACAGTATTGGGCAGTCATACGCCTCAGTTAGCTGTTCTTAGTCTCAGAGAGTTCTCATAATGGTCCAAGGTTTGGATATAACTCTACCTTGTATCTCACAGGAATCTTGAAGGTGTTTTTCCAAAAGGCTTTCTGAATACCAGTGAACCTTTTCTACTGACAAAGGATTTCTGATACTCTTTACTAACCACATCACCTAAGGACTAACTATCTGTTCACATATGGCTTCTCAGAAGGCTCATCAGCTCTTTTCCTATTCTGAGGCTGTTCTTTAGGTATCTTCATATGCACTGCTGCACAGTAAGTACTGTTTCGTTAAGAGGGACCACAAAAACATAAGTTAAAGAGAGTGACAATATTACTTTTTGTTAACATTCACCAAGATCAACACTATAGAGACTTAAGTAAATTTCTTTTGGACTGCTACTACTTCAAAACCTAGCAGCAAAGCGATCTTAGCTTCATACTTCTCATACATCAAACTTTTGGGGCTGATCAAGTTTTTACTACAGCCCTGAAAAAAGCTGGAAGCCATTATAACAAAACACTTCATTCTCGCCAGATGCTTAGTATAAGCCCTTCAAAAGATCAGAAACAGCATACTTGGGTTTGAGATAGAACACAGATTCCTCTGATTTCTCCATTTTTTGAATTGCTTTCTCCAGACCATGAGGAAGATCATAGTTGTCACCTTCTCCGATCTCAAACCGCAATTCCCGCCTGTCAAAAACACGATCTCCACATCGGCCTTCAAACTGGACTGGTAACAAAAAACAGAACAACCCAGAGAAGAATTAGAAGATATCCATGTATGGTAAGGGGCAGGTAGCACAGGTAATATAGGGAGTGCCAAAGCCTCCTCCTAAGGAGTCTTTTCTCTTTTAACAGCTACCTATGCATGGTGGCTACTGGCAGCAAATAGAACTGCTGCTGCTAAACTTAATAAACCCTTTTTTTGTTCATGTACTTTTTTTCTACTCCAAGTGCCAGAACTACTTCCCCTCTTGTTCCTCAGCAAATGGAGATACTTTATTAGACTTATCTACCTTTTGTGATCAGATAAGCACTTTATCAGATTCAGTATCTCTGGAGAACACAGCTGCTGCTGGAAAATGTAAACCTCGTTAGAAAAAAGAGAACAAAAGCTTACTCTAGGTTGTTAAGTTACTTGGTAAAGGGAAGAGAAGCCACGTACTCCTCTCTCTCAGGACAAGGAGTAGTAGACTGGGAAAAAGGCTCTGCCCTCCCACATGGAAAACCCATTTACTATTTGTGTAACATACTTACTCTCTACAAGCGCACCCTCATTGGGCTTGGAGTAGCCTTCCCCTTTTTTACGGATTCTTCGGATGATGCCACCGTCTTCATCATCAGTGAGGTCTTCCCCCTTGAACTCAAAAAGTTCTATCTGTGGAGAGAAGAAAAGTCTTGCATTTATTCTCATCACATCAATTCAATAACTCACAGAATTTGTTCTCCAGAGATCTCTGAAACTATAGCTGTTCAGGAAGCCACTATCTTAGTTAATGTTCTGTAAGATATTACATAGCCAAGGCTATGAAGATGCTGTATTCAGTAGATACTGGACAGAAACCTACTGAAGAGTTTCAGATTATATTCAGGCCTTTACAGGTTTTTTTTTTTCTTCCAGCAATCTTGGTCTACAAATTAGATCGTTTAATTGAAAGGACTCTGAACTTAGCTTCTGAATAAAGCTTACATGAGCCACAATGCTTATGGACTACTGCAAAAAAAGATTCTATTGGCTTCTTTAACAGTATTTTTGCTAATGTCTGCAGGCAGAAGTATGGATAGTAGTTTTTGGGCTTGAGGTTTTGTTTCGTTTTTTAATATAAGGGAAAATACCTTTTGAGCACATTAAACCAGGAAGAATTTGCTCTCAGTTGCTACTTTGCAGTGCTACCACACTGATCAGCAGCTGTCACACCCTCTTACTCTACAGTTGAGTAGAATCACCAGTGGTGTCACTGCATCCATGGGCTGGGGAGGTTTGTAAGTAACGCAAGGACAAAAGGGAGCAGGAAATAAATATAAAGATGCAATCTTTATCCTTAAGTCCTGATTATACACTTAATTCCATCTATGGACAAATTCAGATCAACTTTAAAGTGCTTGGAATGGAGCCCAAACCGATTCCAAATGCTTGTCCTGCAATATTAAATCAAATTCAAGAATATTTTTTCAGACTTCAGCTATTCCCCACCTGTTTCTTCATCCTCCTACTCTTGTGCCACAGGACAATGGTTTCAAAACTTCTGTGTCATTCTCCCTTGCGCACCTGAACAGAGTTAAGTGTTCCCTTTACTCATTACATTTTCCCCTCTAGTCTTCCCTTATCATTATGTATTGTGGGATCATTTCAGAAAAAAGTTATTTCTAGAAGAATGATAAAACAACAAAACCATGATCTGGTCCACCTTTAATCTAAACTTATTGCTGCAACAAATTGTTTAGGATTTTTAAGAGCTCATGTTAATGTAGGAGATAACTATCCAGCCTGAATTTTCACATGCCCTCCCAAGTCTCTAATGCAAGTGGGAGTACCATGACAAGATGCAAAAATAGTCTAGTCACAAAAGAAATTTGTTGTTGCTGCTATGAAATTAAGGAAAAAAAAAAATCTTTTGCTATCCTGTGTTTGAGTAAAACAATAGTAAAAACAGTGCAAAAGAGCAAGCAATTATAATCAGCATTGTTTAGACTAAGTACCTCATTAAAAAAAAAAAAAAGTTCAGGGCTAAGGCTGTGGAGGTTCATGACACTGGACTTAAAAGATACCTGGAATGCAAAAGGAATTGAGTATTTACCAGCACAAAGAGTACTTCCACTTTGTATTTTGATGGATACCCAGTAACAAATAATATTTTTGTCTTTCTCTTCAGTCTGTCTGAAACAAGCTAAGTCACTCCAGAACATCCCACTGATGACCATACAGGTTCCCCCCTGCCCCCCCCCCCCTTTTTTAAACTAAACTATAGCATTCTATGGAAGAATCTATTCATATTGCTCAGCAAAAGCAATCATGAGGAAGGAAAAAGAAAAAACCCAACCAAAAAAACCCAACCATAAGACATCCATTATTTCAGATCATAACAAAACGTGGTGATGACACAGCTACAAAATCTTTTAATGGAAGTTTTAGAGGCTCCTTTTTAAGGCAACTCATACAAAATCTTGGTATGGTGATGGCACTTGCAAAGGAACCATACTGACCTTGTTTTAAAAAATAAAAAGGAAACACAGGAGCAAAACTAAAGAAAGTGGAAACTTAAGAGATTTTAAGTGCCTGAGAGTCATACTAGCCAGAAATCACTCCTACCTACTTAGGAAAACTTTCTGGATCTAAGTTCTACCCCATCCCCCAATTCAGGCCACACCCCGCACTGCTTATTTGTTGCAGCCAGTCATCTGCAGGCCATTTTGTTAGGGAAGCACAAAACCATCATAGGCAGCTTCAGTGCTTTTCTTTCTTTCTCCCTTTTCTCCTCTGACATTACTGCTCAGGCAGGCATTAGGGGATATAAAGGGTCATGAATGAAATACTACTTTTATCTAAACAGTACCTAGAAGATGGAGAGGTCAGACTGGCATCATTAAGAAAAACCTAGTGGGCAGTGAAGCATCTGGATGACTGTATCAGACTCAGTAGTACTCCAATGAAAGAAATCCCATCTTGCAATTAATGCTTTTATTCATCAAAAGGTTAGGTATTATCTCTTGTTGCAGGACAATGACATAGAATCTTGTATACTAGTGCTAAGCCCTTAAGAATGCTTATTACGCTGCAAACGTAGGTCCTGAGCTTTGAGACACTGCGCGTGGACAGTAAGAAGCAGTGAAGCTGAATATCTTCAATAATTGCTACACTGAAGTTCTGTTTGTTTCTCCTTTCCCTCAACCAAAATGAAGTGAGCAGAAAAAGGTGGAGGGGTAGGGGGAAAAAAACCCAGTAGTTTGCATTTGACTCATCAGGTCAGAACACAGTAAATGTGTTAGTGTTTTTATCTCCCCCTTCAATCGTGCCCTATATTACTCTTCGTATCACTTGCATTTGTGCAAAGCATGCAGCATTCCAGCATGTGGAGCTTGACCCAATATAAATAAGCCATGAGTACCTTCAGATTTATATATTAAAAAATGCTGTTTAAGAACAGCTTTACAAGATATTATTTTTCAACAATCAACTGCAGAAATAATGGCATTAATTTTGATGCACTCAAAATTAAGTTCTCATCCCTTAGTGGCCTGGGATACTTACCTGTTGGCAGTAATTTTTTAATCCTACCACGCAAAATACATCTTTAATGCTATTACTCACAAATTCATGGAAAAAAGAAATGCAAATACACTATCCAAATGTAATAGGAATATGATATCCAACTATGTTTAATTTACCCTTCCTAACATGCTCATTGTTTCCATTAAAATCTAAATAGGCTTTCAGTCCCTACTCCATGAGCTGTTTTTACCTCTCTCAGATATTAGATAAAACATTCAATCTTAGTGCAAACATCAGAGCTTATAAACTTTCCTTATGCCCCCAATGTAGGAGTCCATTCCATTGATTAAGTATTTTAGAACGAAGTAATTTTAAAAATCACACTTAAAAAAATCTGCCTCCTCTCAGGTGCAATTAATTTTAAAGTATTTCTTGGAAAATGTAACTGTTTCAACAATAAGAAAAATATGTCCTCCCAAAACACTGTTTAGACTTTGTCAGCATGCTCCAGGAACAGCTTTAGTATCACCCTCTATGGAAAAATCAAACACAAGTCTCAGCATTCTGAGAAACCACTCTCACTACTGAAATAATACTACACAAGAAACAGCTGCTATTTCCACCCCCTTGTGGAAGGGGGGGTGGGGGAGGTTGGGGGTGTAAGATGCCTTAAAGATCACTGGGAAACAAATTCTGTCCTCTGCTGGTGAGGTTAAGAAACACCCACACTGACTGGCTCCATGCTCACCCAGACGTGCAGTTCACCTCCGAGGAGACCAACTGCCCATGTGAATTTTAGAACTAGTATTACCCCAATACCAAACTCAAGACTGCTGAATCTGTCACAGGGACTAAGTGTGTACAAATGACTTTCAATGATTGTAAGATTGACCAACACAGCCTGGATCCACAGACAGACTTCCGTAATCAACAAGCAACCTGAATCCAAACTGTTCTTACGGTGCTTTAAGGCTTATTAAAACACTCAGCTCTACAGAAAACAGAGTTCACAGTTGCAGGGCTGTTCAAATAGACTATATTCTAGCAGTTTATATGGGGTAATTATCTCTTTTCTCCCCCAAATAGCTCATAAAAGACTGTGTTAACATTGCAAAGAAAACATTTAAAAGTATGACAAATATATTACTGAGGACATTAATTGCTCTTTCTATTGTTGAAAAAACTCATAACAGTTAACATAAGTATCATTACTTTGAGTCTTATGAATTGGAAAGACGATTAAAGATTTCATTTTTTCAACCACTTCAGAGTCTGCCACTGAGCCAGCCCTCCCTCCCCTGCCTCGCCTCGCCTCCCCAACCTGCACTCTCCTACAGTGAATCATTCCGTAACTGTAAAATTAAAACAAATGAACACTGGAAAACATTCAAGTATTTTAAAAACTCCAAAATAAGGAAACCTGAGCCACTACAGATCAGTAGCAGTCAGACTAGAACTCTATGCTTGGCCCACACTACCCTAATTGACCATATTTTTCTCTTTAGAAAACCTAACATTCCTGTTTTGACAGGACATTACACAACACATTTTCTAAAGCGAAATATGATTTTTGTTTGTTTTTCAAGCATACAGTTTTAGTGACAGTCTCTCACTTACCTCAAAAATCAGTGTAGCGTTGGGAGGTATCTTTGGGGGGCTCCCAGCTGAGCCATAGGCGTATTCTGGTTTACATGTAATCCGACATATTTCACCAACCTTCATAGTTGCCACAGCAATGTCCCATGCTTTGATCACCTCACCTATGCAAGTCAAATTTCAATCACATGATTGCTAGGCATACATGAAAGACATGATCAGCTGTGAAACCCAGCATCATCACTTCTAGTATACAAAAGCTAAGACAGAGAAAAAATACTGAAAGACTTGTTCTTACTCTGATTTATGCACATCAGTTTTAACCCTAATCAAATTATAGGTACCTGGGGACCCAAATTTGGCTAAATTTCTTCATTCCAGGTGTAGCGGTTCTTTTCCTCCCTTTACTTCCTTGCCTATAGAGAATACAAGTAATCTGAACAGACAGGGGCTGAAGCGCTTGGCACAATCTCAAGTGCGGGGAAATAACAATAAACTCTTCAAAGAGGAAGGTCTTAGGGTGAGAGATTGCCTGCTCGTATTTTGAAAACAATCCAGAACAACAGCCTTTTCTCTCTGTACTTTATCAGTTGGCAAAGAGCAGCACAAGTGGTAACTAAAAGTTACATGCACTTGTAACAGAAATAGGGAGGAAAGCAGAAGTAGTATTCCTTCTAAAGCCAAAAATTAACAGAAGCTGGAACCTCAAGTAACAAAATTCTATCTCTTACTCAAGCTCTCCTACTTGATGCTCCTTTTAACTCAATCAAGCAGCCTTTCTATTAGTCTTGTATTAATAGGTACACTTTCTATGATCTCCAATTTCAGTACACTGCAGAATTTATCTCCCAAATAAAAAAGCAGCAGGTAAGGAACTGCCAGGGAAAAACTCAGATTGAGTAATAAGGTTTCCTGGAACAAGGATGTTTGGATTTTTGCATTCAAAAAATGAAGGCTTTTGATAATGAAGAGATGCAGTGCTTGAAGGTTCATATTTGGGTTAATTTGGGAACTTAGGGAAAAAGGGAGTACGTTTCATCATGCTGCAACTAACAGCTGCCCCCCACCATGCACCCTGTCCCACTATCTGGTCACAATTAAGTAGCCTTGAATTTGAGTCTTCTGCCAAAAAACCCAATCAACTAAATGCACATTCTGGCTATTTAACTACCCTTTATTACTATGCTTCAGGGCAAATTTGCTCCCCTGGAGTGCTTTGAGGCCTGTGAATTCTTCAGCAGGCCTCATCAAGGGGCTACAGTTTTCTCATTCAGAAAAATCTCAAAGCCATTCTGACTGGGCCATTCTAAGAGAACAAACCTTAAGCTCTGAAAACAAGTTGAAATAGCAACTTTAACATGCAGAGAAGCCACACGTGCAAGGAAATCCCATCTCAATTATTGCCAAAACTGATCAATACCAAACACAAGATATTACCTTTCCCCAAGTCAAATGAAAACTTGTCTCTCCTGTCCAGACTGGAGTCAAATTTTGTGCCATCAAGAAGCCATCCTGTGTAATGGACGGTCACTTTATCACCTATCATTGGAGACTCTGTCCCACTGCCTTCTCTCTTGACAACCTGAGAAAAACAGTAAGCAACTTTAAGATGATGAAAACTAAGTCTGCCTATTGGACATTAATTCCATTTACTTAGATGCATGCGTTATCATCTTCAGTAGACACAGGATTTGCAGGTTTACTTCAGTTATCTGGAAATGGATTGACTGTCTACAGATTAGCAGTGTGGCAAATGCAGGAACCTCAAGATGGCTCTGCTGTGATACGAGAACTTAATTGGCAACAGTTGGCACCAGCTTACAGATCTCTGCATCTATAGTTAGCAATGTCACTTACCTTTCCTCAACAAGATTTTAAATGTTCTTGAAACATCATCAGGTAAAGCACTAGGCAGGGTTTTTTTTTTTTTTGCTTTATTCAAGTACGTTCTTCACCACCACTCTACCATTACCCCTGAGTTCAGTGTTCTGGGCAAAGCATTTAAACAAGAAAACAAGCTAGTTCTTTCCATTCAAAGTCTATTCTAACATGTAATCTGAGATTACTTGAGTTAAACCAGACCGTTTAACAAAGGTTAACAAAATCTTGCCCCAATGCAGGTTAGTTCTAGCAGCCAACACAGTAACACTTAGGAATTATTACATCTTACTGTGTCCTCACAACTCTGACACAGAATGCCAGCACTCCAATTTCACTTACAGCTGCAAGGATTTGATTTGCTTCTCAAGAGGTTCCCCAGCCTAGCTAGCAAGACCAGTATCAACTACATCTACACTATACAAAAAGCAAGATCGGCCAATCTCTCTGGTGTTTATTTGAAATGTAAATAAAAAAAAATAGGGAATAATACTGATATATCTCATAGGGCAAGGATATGAAGCCTTGCCCATAACAGGATTCCTGAAGTTCAAATTCAAGTTTTCTCCAGCACTGACTGAAACCATCTAGCTCAGAGCCAAAGCTCTGCATTACTTTAGCTAGGCAAAAGGGAACCAATGGAGGACTCTTATTTCCTTGCATCTATAGAGACCTGGAAAACATACTGTTCATACAAGATAAACATTTGTTCAAGGGCAGTTATACAGAAGCATGGATTGGTGTCCCTCCTTTAAAGCTATAAAAATGTAATGCTTCTATACCAATCATGTTTTTCACTGAAGGAAGCACACCCTTGGGAGTCTCCTTCCCAAATTTCAGCTTCTTACAACCAGCCACTGTCAATCTCCTACTTTGCCTCCCACCATCCCTGGAACTGACTATACGACTGAAATGCCAGCACCCTAAAGCCAAGGCAACGTGGATAGCTTCTGTTATACTCTTAACAAGCTGAAAGCACCTCACTGGATGCACAAAAGAAAAAAAAAAACCTCACAGAAAAAAATACTACCTGCTCAGTTTCCTAGGGAGAGAATGCTCAGTGTGAAAAGGGATGCCTGACCTCAGACAGCACACCATCCCCTTACCCTGCACCACCTCAGTGCTACAGCAGTTACTAGCATTACAGAACTAATCTATTGATTTCTCCCCCAAGGAAGGCAAAAATTCAAGCAACCACTCTCACAGAGGTAAGGGAACAGAGACATAGGAAAATAATGTGAATCTGGGAACGAACTACATCATGCTTAGAGAGAGAGAGAGAGATACATGTAAAAGTGGATCCAAACTAGTATTTTAAAGCAGCCACTCTGAAGTCACTTTGAAATAATAGCTGCATTTAATGTAAATTTACTAAGCTTTTCCAAGTGCCATATTCTTATAGTGTCATACCAAGTTATCCAACATTAATGAACATCGCATTTTCAGTATTTATACAATATAATTGTTTTGCATTTATTTCAAGAGACTCAAGTTTCATTTTTTTCATATGCTCAATATGCCAACCCTATTTTCCATAGGGTTTACATTTCCCTTTCCGATGGAGAAACCTGATTTTTCTGTTCATATTGCGATTGCAAATATTTCTAAACTTAAATAGTTAAGACTAGAAATAGTGCAAGCATATTCAGCAATACCAGGTAAAAACCTCTGGATACTATTCTGATAATGAAGCTAATGAACAAATTAAAAAAACTCTCTTGGAATCAGTGCAATGATACCAGTACAAAATTGGTGTAGATTAGTTCAGAGTTAGACCCTTGATTTCAGTGGGTGTATTCTGCACTCCAGCAATTACTAGAAAAATAAAATCCATGAAGGCTGGACTTCATGACTTCTACAGTCTTTTGCCTTATCAATTCACAATCTCACGTTTTTTTGAGGTTTTCACAACCTCAGTTCTTTTGCTAGTATTTTCTCCTCCCCTTCTTTTAAAGACAAGGTACTACCTACTACTGTAGGTAGTCTCACTGCCTATTACACCGTGCTCAGGGATGTCAGATGCGGGAGACGCGCAGGCAGCTTCCCGGGCAGCCACGCAGATGAGAACTCTAACCTGATACCGTGCTACGTGCAAAAAATACAGACTCACCAAAGCACGTTAGCAGGAAACATGGGAAAGCAGCGTATAAAGCCATCTGCTCATCTTCAATCTGGTTCCTGATACCCTTCCTGACCTGGAGACAGCACCTCTATGACAAACCTAGAATTTAAAGCCAGAAGGCTCTAAGGGTTAAAACCAGAATTTTGTCTTTGCTATAGGGCTGCTTTTCTTCTTCCGAACACCATAAGTCTGAAATTTCACTGCGATTAAAAAACTGCTTCTAGTGATGGTTAAAGTTTTTCCGAGAGACTGAAGAAGTTTCTAGAGATATGGAAATAGGAAACATCTGACAGAGGAAGTTCGTGCAACTCCCTCTCACGGTATAAATTCTACTACCCTTACCAACCGGCTTCCCAGTACAAAGCAGAGCCAGGCTGCCGGCATTCTCACACACGCCACAAGCCGCGACCGCAGCCAGCCCTGCAGCCGGCTCTGCCAGGGACCTCACCCGCAGCCCGGCAGCAGCCCGTTCTCCTACCGGAGCTGACCCGGGGGGCAGCCTCTCGCCTCCTGCCGCCGGGCGTCTTCACCAGGCCCCCGCGCGCAACGCGCCATCTCCGGCGGGAGAGGCTGCTCCTGCCCAGGCGCGCGGCCCCCTTCTCGCACGCTTAAGGAAAAGGAAAAGCAAAAGCGGGGAGCGCGGCACGGCTCTGCACCAGCGTATGCCACGTGCACGTGACCTGCCGAGGCACCATCTTTAATCCCCAGCCCCCGGGCACGTGCTGGGGGGCGGGGGCGGACCCCGACCCCCCAAAACAAGCCGCGCGGGCAGAGCCGGGCGTAGAGCCCGGCCCCCCTCGCCCACCCCGGCCCCGGGGAAAAGCCCGAAGGCAGCGAGATGCGCCCCTCCCCTCCGCGGCCCCCCGTGACCCCGCGGTTTCCCGGCGACCAGCCCGAGCTCCGGCTCGCCCCGGCCGGGGGCGGGGGGGGGCGGGGAGCTGCCGGCCGCCGCGTGGGAGCCTCCGCGGGCGGGCAGCGCGTGCGCGGCCGAGGCGGCTTCCCGCCCTCCCCGCGCCTGTTTAATCGCCAGGGCAGCGCGAGCCTGCCGGGCGGCGCGCGGCCCGGTAACGGCCGGGTCCCCTTCCCCTCGGGGACGGAACGGGCGCCGGCGGGGACAGGGCGCCCGGGGAGCGCCCGCTCGCAGCCGAGAGGGACCGGGGCCCCCCCTCCGCTGGCGCGCGGACCCCTCCCCACCGGCCTCCGAGTCAGTGCGGGGGAATGGGGACGGGGAGCGGCCGCCGGGTACCTTGAGAACGCCCTCATCCCGCTTGGGGGTGATGTCCGCCCCCTCCAAGGGAGCCCCGTCCGCTTTCATCTCCTCCGCCGTCATCCCGCCTGCCGCTGCCGCTGCCACCGCTGCGCAGGGAAGGGCCGCCTCCGCGGGTCGGGGCTGGGGTCGGCACCGGCCTCCCGCCGGGCTGGGGCTGGCGCCTCGCTGCGCCTCCGGCTCCGAGCAGCGCGGGCGGGCGGGCGCCGTGCGCCTCCTTCCCTCCTGCCTTCGCCGCAGTGCCGGCCCCCGGTCGGCTGGGAGGAGGAAGGGGAGGGGAGAGGGAGGGACCGAGAAGTTTCTAGAGAAGCAGCCGGGCTACCGCAAAGCGCCCGGCCGTGCCAGGGGCCGGGGTGAAAGTGCGCGTCGCCCCTGGAGGCGGAGAGGCCGCGGCCGGCGGGGCGGAGGGGAGGCAGCCGCCGGGCGGCGGTACGCGACTGGGGCGGCGGGGGGCGCGGAGGAGGAGGAGGAAGAAGAAGAAGACGAAGAGTTCATCCAGGAGAGGAGAGAGGACGCGCTTTGACAGCGCCGGGCAGGTGCGCCCACCTCTCGGAGGGGGTCCAGCCCGCCAGGGAAGGGGAGCCGGTGCACCCTGCTCTGCCCAAGTTTTATTCTAATCATAGAATCGTTTAGGTTGGAAAAGACCTTTAAGATCATCGAGTCCAACTGTTAACCCAGCACTGCCAAGTCCACCACTAAACCATGTCCCTAAGCACCCCGTCTACCCGTCTTCTAAATACCTCCAGGGATGGGGACTCAACCACTTCCCTGGGCAGCCTGTTCCAGTGCTTGACCACCCTCTCAGTGAAGAAGTTTTTCCTAATATCCAACCTAAACCTCCCCTGGTGCAGCTTGAGGCCGTTTCCTCTCATCCTATTGCTTGTTACTTGGGAGAAGAGACTGACCCCCACCTGGCTACAGCCTCCTTTCAGGGAGTTGTAGAGAGCAATAAGGTCTCCCCTCAGCCTCCTCTTCTCCAGACTTAAACCACCCCGTCTCCCTCAGCAGTTCCTTGTAAGACTTGTGATCTAAGTGGCACTTAAGAGCAAAACTAACCCTCCTGCCACCTCAGTATTAGCAGTCCTTTGCAGATGCGTGGGCTTGTTTTTGCCCACCACGCAGCTGTCGATGATTACAGGAAAGGCGGTAGAAACAAGCACAGAAGCAACGTGCCAGCAGCGAGCGTGCAGCCTGGGGAGCTTGGGCATCCCTGGGCTTGGGATCCCATGAGAAACCATGTGCTTGAGAACAGTTTGTTACCCTGGACCAGGAAAGGTGAAGACATGCTTAGGGCACAGTGTAAGCTCTGGGGCTTGCCCATCCAAACCCATTGGGGTAAGTAGCCCCGTGTTGTGCCTTGACCTGCTGCTGCAATGTTTGGGGATGCATCAGTAAAAAGAGAGGCCTCCTCTGAATACGAAGTGCATTACTGCAAGCGTAGAGGAATTAGCAGACTCGGTTCTGGGCTTACTCAGCATCTGTACAAACCTCACAAGCTGTGTGCTGCTTCTGGCCAAATCATTTGCAACTTCCAATGATGTAAAATCAGACCAGGACCTTGTCAATCATTTCGGGCATAAAGCAAAAGCGTTAAACGCGATCAGCCCTCCACTGCAAGCCGTTAACACAGGCTCGGCTCAGCTCCCCGCCTCGGGCGGCGCCTTCCCGGCTCTTCTTGAACTTTCCCTTCCCCTCTCTCCTCCCGCCTTCCCGACGGGCCCTGGGCGGGCTGCCGCACGCCGGCCCCTCCTGCCCACCCGCAGGCCGCCGCCGCCGCTTCTCCGCGCCGCCGGCTGCAGAGGGGAGCGGGGGCTGCACCGCCGCGGGCAGGTGGCGCCCACCCCCCCCCGGCGGCGGGGGAAGCCAGGCGCCTGCTCGTTGTGCTCCTTCTGCCTTTGCATCTTCAGCCTGATGTTTGATCTTTCACTGAAGGTAAAAGAGGCTCACAGGCTGGTGCTCAGTGTTTCCAGAGCTGCTTTTCCAAACCGCGTTGCCATCTCAGGGCGTGGGCCCGTGCAATGCAGGCCTCTTAAGCTCAGAAGGGATCCCTAGAAAGGCTGCAGAAGGTTTGCTAACAGTATGTGAGATTCCTCTGTGAGCATGCATATTGCATCTGTCCTGGCTCTGCATGCAGCCTGGAGCGGTTCTGTGCCAGTGTAAAGCTGCATCTGTGTGCGGTGCACGATGACTCCAGCAGCCTTAGGATGGCTCTGCCGATGCCAAAGGAAAAGTAGTAGCAAAAGAGCCCAAATGAAGAACCTGTAGTTACTTCAGCAGGTGGGTGTGAACTGTGAAATCTACAGGTTTCTTCTGAAAAGCCTGCTTTTCAACCCCAGGCAAATATATGCTTTAGTGCACTTTCAAACTGAGTAAGTAGGGGGAAGGTGGAGAGGGAAAGAAAGAATTGTGGTTTCTGGGCGCATTTAGTCTAGAAGCTTCTAGCTGCTGTCAATTTGCAATTTGACACGGATGAGTTAATTTGGTTGCAGATTAAATCGGTAGGAGGTACAAATCTAGTCCTGTGCCTAGACCCTAGACCCTGATGCACTGAGGAACACACAGGGAAGCATCTAAGCTGGTTCTGGTCTAGCAGGTCTTGGTAGGGGAGGCACAGCAAAAACGTGGGAGATCCTTCTTCATCTGTCCCCTGACTAATGACTTTGTACGGTACTGAATTTACATTCTCCAGTCAGCACTAACATGCGAGTGCTCTGCACTCCCAATTTATCAGGTCTGACCTCACTTTTCACCTAGATTTTCTAATAAACCAACCAATGTTGGTTTGAAGTAAGTTTTTGCTGGTTATCTGCCTTACGTTTGGCAATGAAGTTTCTGTTTGGGACTAGTACTTTTTCAGCTGTATGTTGTATACTTCATAATCCAGCATTTAAAAATTGCAGTATGTAGAAATGGTGCCAAATCAGCTACAACTGCCAAACATGCTAGAACCAAGTTTAAACTTCCAAACATGCTAGAACCAAGTTTAGGAAAGCGATAAATAGTAAAAAGGAAAAGAAATCTTTTAGTGGAGATCTCTCACAGGTGTTACATATCTCATTTTCAGCCCGTTTCCAGTATAGAAGTGCAAACTCTTACCTAAGTAATTTAAACGCAGTACTGCAGGCTATGTCTCTTAGTAACTTTTCAAAGACTGCTTACATATTGTTTAAGGGCCTCCCTTAGGGTGCGACAGGCAAAAGTTGAAAGCCGGCCGTATGTGGAGGGCTTTATGGAAAAGGGAGCAGAGGTAGCAGAAAAAAGGCAGTGAGTGTTTTAGGTGATGTCAATGCCATAATGCTTTTGCTAGGGTATGTATGGGTGGAAGGCAGGTCAGAAGAGTCTTCTAAGCCTTGTTTTAAGGCTTTTTTAAGGCATGTTTATAGTACCACAGCATTGGAAAGAAGCCTTAATGTCACGTCAGACCTGTTTTTCAGAAGATACACAGTAGAGACAATTTTGAAACTAAAGAGAGTAACTAACTAAGCAACGTGGGGAGAATACAAAGGAAGGATTTCGGAACTTGATGGGTGCACTTTGGAGAGGTGAAAATGAAAATTTTGGCAATAGCTTTCAGGCAGAGCAAAAGACAAGTGAGATGATTGCCTAAAATAGCAGAGAATAGCCTGGGCGGTGAAATGTCCTGAAAAACAACTAATTGCAGGAAGAGTCTGGAACAGCCCCCCAGGACATGAAGCCTATCTAAAACTGTTTGGTCTGCAACGTGCTAGATTTGTGAATAGGCTTATATAAAGTCTTGCTAGAGATAACAAGGTTTGGACCTATAAAAGGTGGTGTAAGGCAACACAGGTCAGCCGTAGCTTTATTGGCAGGTCCTGCACAGGCAAGGGCAGAACTCGGGGTGGCCTAGCCCATCAAGAAGGAAGGACCTTTGGGGTGCTGTCAAAGAGTCGACTTCCCGGGTATGTCATGGCTCGAGTCACTGCACCGTGTAGGTTGACCAAAGCCCAGCCACGACAGGCTGTGGCCTGGAGGTTCACTTCCCCAGTTGTGTGGATCAAGCTGGCACCGCAGACTCACACGAATGGGGATAAGAAGAAGTGAGGACTGCAGATCTGTACAAGCTCAGAGATGACAATAGGAGATAACAGCAAACAGACTAACCAAAAAGGGGACGACCCTGAATATTCATTTGTGATTGGAAAACGAACTGAACCCAAGCTCATCATGAGCACTGGGTTCACGCTTGATTGGCTTGAAAGGGCTGAGCGCAGGGCATGAGAAAGAAATAAAGACAGAAGACACACACTCGGTGTTGACGCGGACTTAGTGCCAGCTGGCATGTGGACTGACAGCCCAGCCATCGGCAGGGACGCCCCTGATGCCAGCTGCCAGGGAAGACACGATTCGACCCAGTGCAGCTCGAGTGTGGTGAGGACATTCTTGGGGAAACTAATACTGGAAGGATAGCTCATAGGACATAGGCGAGAGCGATAATTTGTGCACCTATGTTATTTGAAATAAGGCCTTAAAACGTCAATCTGTTGTAAATAGCGGCAGTAAGGAAGGACTAAGTAAACTTGTTACTTTTTTTTACTTGGCATACATTTCCCCTGAGTGATTGCTTGGTTAGTCTCAGAAAGAACCCAAAAGAAACTCCGGATGCTCCTCTGTTGGTGTATCGCACTTAAAC